>NC_060121.1:296551036-297751036 GCF_021461395.2 Schistocerca americana | reverse complement strand
ATTGGGATATACAGATACTCTCATTCCAGGATGTAATTAACTCCATACCAAATGAATCTACTATGCTATCTCCGACTGTTATATTGAAAAATGTTGAACCACCTAACAAAATTAAAGAATTAGTATCCTTTCCTACATCTCGTCGATTACACCACCATGAAATAATTGACATTGCGCTCAACAACATCATACGTGCCGCCGAGCGCCGGAGAAGACAGCAAAAACAGGTTTGTACACGCCGTGACTTTCACATTGGGCAGAAGATATTAGTACGCACACACAATTTATCCAACAGAGGAAAAAGTAGATGCAGTAAATTTGAGCTTCTGTAAGCAGGTCCATATAGAATATGAAGCATTCCTCACCCCAATGTAGTACATGTCGAAACTTTGAGAACCAGGAAAAGCAAGGGCAATCACCGTATTTCCAATATTAAACCGTTTATTGAATGAACATATTTTATGATGTATCACACTGTAATGCCATTTCCAGATATTTATATGAACACTTTTGATGACGATCATATTTTTTCTTGGCAAGTGCCTGGCAAGGTAAGGTTAGCACGTCGCTTTTCTTGTTGTTATATATCAGACCGTGTACATTTTCCATTTTTTGTGTATGTATGATTGTTTTCCTAACGAAAGTAGAATTTTGTCTGTATGCACTATGAAATCTTTAAGATGTAACAAACAAGTTGAATGTGCGTGAAATCTTATGGGACTTAACTGCTAAGGTCATCAGTCCCTAAGCTTACACACTACTTAACCTAAATTGTCCTAAGGACAAACACACACACCCATGCCCGAGGGAGGACTCGAACCTCCGCAGGGACCAGCCGCACAAACCATAACTGTAGCGCCTCAAACCGCTCGGCAAACAAACAAGTTGACTTTGATATTTTTGCCTTATGATATCTCAATATCTTGACTATTCTACATTTTTTGCTACTACATAATGATACTGAGTGTACATTTTTTGCACTTGAAAAGTGTCTATGTTTTTGACATAATACGTTTTTTGTCACACTATGGTGTATGCTTAGTCGTATCAGTAGAAACAAGTTTTTATTTAATGGGTATATGATTTAAATGCAAGATATTAATCCATATTCATCATTTTCAGAAAGCAATAACGTGTAAAAGAAATAAATTATACAACCACAGTGGTTGACCATGAAATGGAAATTTTACCATCGGAGTGAACGAAAGAACATGCAATACCTTGTCATGAAGAGTAAATGGATCATAATTAACAAGCATTAACAAGAATATACTATACACACTGTATAATAGCAGTCTTAACTAACTATTTTTCTTTCAGAATACGAGGCGATTACTGCAGGCAGTCAGACAGAACTAAACATGTTAATTTTAGTGATGAAGTATGCAAGAAGTAAGAAACTATACTATGACTAGTTGCATGAAGTAAATGGTAGTATGAATATGGATAATGAAGCGTCTATTTTTTGCAGACGATAATAAATGATGATGAATAGTTATATGAAGAATATGGTAATATGAATAATGACGTTTTTCTTTGCAGATGATGATGATCATGAAGTATATATATTTTTTATTAGTTAAGAAATGCTATGTAGTTATTTAAGTATTTGTTGCAGTTCCTTTTGACAGTATGTCCTATAGTATAATGACTGAATGTTTTGGGAAAGACAGCTAGAGTACATACATATTAAGTACACGTTTCATTACCTGTTAATTCGAAGTTTACTACTTTTCAGCATAATATACATTTTTTTCTTTCAGCTCAATAATCCATTTTGTACTTTTTCTAGGAGAAGCTATTCATGAAATTAATATGCTATAAGCACTTAGTTATGAAACCTGTTCTAATAGTTGCATTTTTTTTACCCAGTTGTGTGTATCATTCATGAATGTGATCACATATACTCTACTTGTTTCATAACCTTGCTACAGCTGACTCATGACGATTGATGTTATTAATCCTTATTTTCAGCAGTAAGTCAAAAACAAATATTTTCATGCCCCAGCAATTAATTATCGATCCCATAGCAATGCATTGCTAACACAACAAAAATTTTATCACCAGTCCCAACTATTACCAGTATACGACTAAATAATGCTACCAGTGTAAGATATATTTCTAGTCCTAAATATAATGCAAATTTTTCTGAAGTATTGATTCCATTATGTCTATGTATTATTGGACTACAGACCTTCAGTAATAGTTCCAATGTCTTACATTTTAAATATGTCTTATGTCACTTGCGTGATATCATATATAAACATTAACAGCTTGATGCTACACGCAATAACTCTTGTTTTGAATGATGATTTCTGAGTAATAATAATGGATAAATGCTATGCCAATGATTACTGTAATGAGACGATTATACATAAATGCTACGCCAATGATTACTGTAATGAGATGACTGATGCGTAAATGCTATGCCAATGATTACTGTAATGAGATAACTTACGAATGATGTTTTGTATCACTCCATTAATGAATGCCAATAATTACTGGAATGAGATGACTTATGCATAAATACTATGCCAATGATTACTGTAATGAGATGACTTATGAATGATGTTTTGTAACACTGGGTAAATGAATGCCAATAAGTACTGTAATGAGAAGACTTATGATGCCAATAATTACTGTAATTAGATGACTTATGATTAATGTTCTCTAATACTCCATACATAGTACATAAATGTTTAGTAAATGGCCAATACGTACCAATAATTATTCAGATCGGTTGATACACTAATGTAATTCTGAATGATGACTAGCATAAGACTTAATGTCCTTCACATTCTGACCTAATAACCACTAATTACTGCAATATCCGTATGTCCTGTCCATCCTCACGATCATGGAGCACTATATTTGGTATTTACACTAATTCTATGTTGTTGTAAGAATATGGATTCTACAAGAACGTGGTGTCGACATCTCAAGATGTCCATACCTTGAACGATGGAGATATTATGGTGTTACTACCAAAATAATAACATACAATATTAATGCAACATTTCAGTGTCTGGGCTACACTGATAAATACTTCAAGAAGAGAATTTCTGATTGTCTCAATTGGTGTTGTGCTTCTGTAGAAAGATATGGACTTTCAGTGCAGCTACGTGCAACCTACTGTGCTACAACCATGATGCTATCCTTCCCATTCCTTTCCTAGTTCTTGTAAAAATGCTAAAGACTTTTACATTGCGTGTGCACTTTATGTCATTTGTTGCGTATACATTGCGTATACATTGTCATTTCTTAATATGTTCTGAACTCAGTGCGTGTGCACTTTATTTCGTTTCTTAATATGTTCTGCACTAATCAATAATGTATGTACTCTGTGATTGTAGACTTAGTTAACCAAATAGATTATAGAAAAATTTGTTGCTCATGACAAGTCCAATTGACTCACCATCGCTATCAAATTTTTGCACCCCCAGTGGAGGGTTATGTAAGAGGTGCATGATTAAGGAATTTGTTGCTAGCGCACTCGAGCAGATGTAATTTTGATGGATTGCTCACGCGCTGCCTGCGATATGTAAGCTATAAGAGAATCTCAGACCAGAGAGCAGTGTTGTATGCAGTAGGGACTCTGTGGCAGTAGGAGTAGTGGTAGCAGCTACAAGTCGTGTGTGTGGAGCTGCTGGGCCGGTCGTGGGGAGCGATGGCGGAGCCTGAGCGTTGTAGTATAAGGTAAAAGTAGCCTCGGCATACGTAGTATTGTTATATCAAGTCCCATGTAAATGGTTTAAAAAAAAATCTCTTAATAATAATCTTTCGTATAAAAATTAGCTTTTGACAATCATTCAACTCAATTTAAACATTTTACTAATTTCTCCAATCCTTGGTCATCCTGATTATTGTAAAGAAAAATCAGTTGTTTCTTTTTATACATGACAGATCTATCGGCCAGCATTGCACTGAGCTGTGCTAGAAAAATTTCTTATAGGAGCAGATATATACGCGTTATCCGGCTACCTTATTGAGGTAAGAATACTCTATTTATTCAGAATGATCTTTCAGGGCCATGGCGCAGCACTGCTGACGTCCAAAATTTACCAGTTTGAATTCACAGTCAATTACTGAAAGGTTATAAGTGAGCCACAATTTTTTATTGAGAGATTAGTCACATTTTATTATTCATAGGTTACGCAATTGATTTATTGGGAGGTTACACTAAATGTGAATATTATTTATATTATTAATCTGTTGGGAGGTTGCAACCTCTAGCCCAACTTCCACTCACGCTACAGAATCGGCCTACACGGCTCGAGCAGTGCCGTCAGCAGATCACTTGGAAGAAGGAATTGCGCGCCATGGTCTTCAGCGATGAAAGCAGATCCTACCTGCACGCAAGTGAAGGACGTAGACATGGTGAGTGCTGTCTCGTAGGGTGCATTCGTCCAAGACTCTCTGGCCCCACCACAGGCCTTATGGCCAGCGGTGCGCTAAGCTACAACTCTCGTTCTCTTTTGGTGTTTCTGGAGGTCACACTAGCCAGTGATCTGTACGTGCAGAATATTGTTACACCCATTCTTCTGTGATATTGCAACAAGAATGTGATGTATTTTACAAACAGGATTATGTTCGCCCACACTTTGCCCGTGAATGTCAACATGCTCTGCAAGACGTGGAAGCAACTTCTCTGGCCAGCACTATCTCCGGACTTGTCTCCAACCGAGCACATGTGGGTATGGTGAGATGAGAAGATATCCGTGCGACTCGTCCACCAACAACTCTTACAGAACTACGTGAACAGGACAAGCACGTGTGGCATGAAGTAGCCCAGGACAGCATTCGCCGTCTGTACGATCTACTGGTTGCCAGAAACAGCGCCTGCAGTGCCGGCCGTGGAGGCTACACCACGTGATGATACGGGTCTTTCAGCAAGGGTCAATACCTGGTACTTCAGAAGCGCTTGTGTTATTGATCTGTAAATGAAATCATTTGCCAGTCGGGGTGGCCGAGCGGTTGTAGGCGCTACAGTCTGGAGCCGCGCGACCGCTACGGTCGCAGGTTCGAATCCTGCCTCGGGCATGGATGTGTGTGATGTCCTTAGGTTAGTTAGGTTTAAATAGTTCTAAGTTCTAGGGGACTGATAACCTCAGCAGCTAAGTCCCATAGTGCTCAGAGCCATTTGAACCATTTTGTAATCATTTCATGTACTCCATACGCACTACTTCAACAATGAATACTGAGTGAATAAGAAACGTCTAAAAGGGTGTATAAGTTTTTTCTGGCAGTGTATCTGCAACCAACATTGCCAACTGACTCACCCTCCATCACAAATTTTCGTCGACAGTATATCGCGTACGCACCGTTAGACGAACTCAAAATAGGCCTCGGAAACGTAAGTGGAGAGCTAGTAATTTTTAAGTCAGATTATCGTAATTTGATTATTTAGCGTGCACTGTTATACGAAAAAGGGATCGGATTCCTGTAATCAGAGCAGAGCGGCCTTGCAGGCAGTTATAGAAGGTAATGAAAGAAGAGCTCTCCACCGGATAATTTGCTGGGAGTAATTTAGTCATAAAAGATGGAGCGGCAAAGAACAACGAGGGCGACAACGGATACGGCGAACAAACAAGAAATCTCTTAAAGCGGAACGTTAATCAGAAAACGGGAGGAACCAGTGTCGGCTGCTAGATGGGAACCATCTGAGAAACAAGACACCTCATCCACCTCACTGGTTTAATTACGTTCTTTGTTTGCCATGGAAACTGCTCCTCCTGGACAACATATTTCACTTTTACGACACAATTACGGCAAGATTTATGACCGCCTAACTGACAGAAAATGAAATAGAAAACACAAAAACAGGACGAGAGATAAGTAGATAAAGACAGATGCCATAGTGAATGGGTAGTGTTAGATAACGTGTGAAAAAATAAGATAATAAATTAAGCTAGTAAATTGACTTTTACTCTGTACTTTCATGAAAGGATTACAGCGGAAAGAACGTCACGAACATTCTTTATTTTTCCGGGAGTTATTTCAGTTTTCGGTTTCCGCACATGGTTCTCTATTTCTGAACTTTGCGGTTATCATCATTTATCCTGCTTTAATTGTCAGGAACTGTTAGTGAAACGCTTGGATTTGGCTGCTGGTCAGTGTGCATAAGTAATACCGACCACTATAACTGCGTCAGTGTAAAATGAATCTGCTATAGGCAGATCATCTTCTAATGACAGTTCGTGAGTAACACTAATTTTCTGACCCATTCTCATTCCATGACTTTTTGATGAAACATGAACTGGAGTAAGAACACACACGATGCAATTCTCAAATGATTCCACAAAAATCTCAGCGTTCAGTTCAGGGTTTTCTATAGTCAGGCTGTGATTAATGTTATGAACTGTATTAACAAATTTTTCATTATTA
Organism: Schistocerca americana; assembly: GCF_021461395.2. Taxonomy (NCBI): domain Eukaryota; kingdom Metazoa; phylum Arthropoda; class Insecta; order Orthoptera; family Acrididae; genus Schistocerca; species Schistocerca americana. The sequence goes on along the minus strand of NC_060121.1, from coordinate 297,744,652 downwards.
ATACAAACACATTTACAACTACAATAAACATTCAAAATCAATCTCTGACGAACTTTTAACCAAAATTTGTAAGAACGTATAAACATCCTTATGGCGATCATTCTCAGCTGTTTTGGAAGAATGCGAAGACACGACAGCCATTATCTAGTCTACAGTTTACGCCGTTCATCTTTGACCACCAGTCAACCAGCAACTTGCATAATAAATTTTCAGACCACGTCAACTGCACACGTTAATTACTTTACCTATGTTCATTGTGTGATTTAGTTGTTTTATGGTTGGAAACATGTCTGCTACCTGTGTGTCACCCATTTCGGTGATTTTGTACTACCTACACGCTGGGACACCCAAGTCAATTCATACTGACCACAACTTCACTTAACAAAATCTAATTATACCCAACACTGCTACACTTGATAATGACTGAAGGCCGAAATCCTCAGTAATAAATATAACAAACAAATTTGATCAGTCAAAAGGCGTAAACATCGTTCCAACATTATTACGTAACTGCGGCCCAATAATATGGAAGGTTATCCACAAATTTAATAATGCAGCCTTCCCACTACTATCGTGAGTACGCTCAATTAGCAAAATTTCCTTAGCTACTATCCTTCCTGGTGTTGTAATTTTGACGGACAGCAGTATATTTTCATTTATTCCTTTAGAAATAGCTATTCATATCCAAAAAATGTGATGGCGGATATGCATGCGAATCTGTTTATTTCAATAACGAAAGCATTAAGGAGGTTGTCGTTCTCCATGTGTATTTGAACTTGCCCAAGCAAGCGACACACACACACACACACACACACACACACACACACACACACACACACACAGAGAGAGAGAGAGAGAGAGAGAGAACCAAAGCTTCTCGTTCCGTCAGAGTAATTGCAGTGGATGGTTTTTCTCACACTGTACACCTGTTATGCACAAACAAGCGCAGATGATTTGTAACTCCGGAAATGCACAGCAGCAGCCTCGCTCATCGACGGCGTAGTCTGCAGGAGCCGAGCAGCCCACGCTTTCACTGCTGAACAGTCACCCGGGAAGCCACCCGCGGTCTCGCAGCGGTCGCTAATGGTGCTGGGAATGAGCGCCAATTTCCGCTGCCTTCGCAGCATAGGTTGTGCAGGGTGCTTCGTGGCTATTGCACCGCGGGAGTAAAAGGAGACTTCTTTGCTCCAAAGACAGGTTTGCTGAAAGTAGCGGACTTTAGAAGGAGCAAATAAAACTGGTTTCAAGTCTTTCGATTATCAAATGTAGTCTGTCGAAAGTCTGCAGAATGATTTAAACCAAACACACCAAAGGTTCAAGACACGAAAAAATGACACACCACAAAGGAATTATTCCAGTTTGATAGGAGCCGCTAGATTTGACGTTCATGTACAGACAAACGGACAATTACCATATCAGAAAAATTTGATGATTTATTCAAAAGAAAGAGCTTCACAAATTGAGCAAGACAGTAGTCCACCTCTGGCCATTATGCAAGCAGTTATTCGATTTGGCATTGATGACAGATTGTTGGATCACCTCTTGAGGGATATCGTCCCAAATCCTGTCCAACTGCCGCGTTAGATCGTCAACATCCCGAGCTGGTTAGAGGGCTCTGCCCATAATGCTCCAAACGTTTTCGACTCGTGAAGGATCCGGTGAACTTGGTGACCGAGATAGGGTTTGGCAAGCAGGAAGGCAACTGGTAGAATCACACGCCTTGTGCGGGCGGCCATTGTCTTACTGAAACGTAAGCCCAGGAGGGCAACAAAGCAGGGCGTAGAGCATCGCCGAGATACCGCTGTGCTGTAAGTGCGCCTCGGACAACAACGAAAGGCGTCCTGCTATTTTATGGCACCCCAAACTCATCACTCCTGGATGTTGGGCCGCACGACAGGCGACAGCCAGGTTTGTATGCCACTGCTGACCGTTGCGTCGTCAGACACGTCTTCGGTCTGGAATCTCAATGACTGGAGTAGTATTGCCTTCAGTGATGGTTTCCACTTCGAACTGAGCTCCGATAACCAGCGAAGACGTGCCTGGAGACTCCACGGACAGCTGTGGGATAGCAAACTGGCTGTCACCCGCCATACGACCCCGTAACCATGAGTGATGGCCTGGAGGGCCATCTCTTAATAGCAGGACTCCTTTGGTTGTCATCAACCGCCGCACCCTCATAGCACAGTGGTACGTGGACCGATATTCTACAGCCCGTTTACGTGACCTCCATGGAAAGCCATCCTGGATTTAGATTTCAGCAGGATAACGGCAGTCCGGACATGGCGAAAGTTTCTACCGCTTACCTTCTTGGTTGCCAAATACCACTTCAGCCAGCAAGGTCGCCATCTCTCCCCCAGCTGAGAACGTTCGGAGCATTACGGGTAGGGACCTCCAACCTGCCAGTAATCCTCAGGAGGACTTCAAAAAGCGGTATCAATAAATGTTCAGCCGAATAACTACTTGCATAACGGCCAGAGTTGGACCAACGCGTTATTAACTTGCCCAGTTTCTGGAGCTCTTTCTCTTGAATACATGATCAAATTTTTCTGAAATTGCAATCGTTCGTGCGTCTGTACATGTACACTCCTGGAAATTGAAATAAGAACACCGTGAATTCATTGTCCCAGGAAGGGGAAACTTTATTGACACATTCCTGGGGTCAGATACATCACATGATCACACTGACAGAACCACAGGCACATAGACACAGGCAACAGAGCATGCACAATGTCGGTACTAGTACAGTGTATATCCACCTTTCGCAGCAATGCAGGCTGCTATTCTCCCATGGAGACGATCGTAGAGATGCTGGATGTAGTCCTGTGAAACGGCTTGCCATGCCATTTCCACCTGGCGCCTCAGTTGGACCAGCGTTCGTGCTGGACGTGCAGACCGCGTGAGACGACGCTTCATCCAGTCCCAAACATGCTCAATGGGGGACAGATCCGGAGATCTTGCTGGCCAGGGTAGTTGACTTACACCTTCTAGAGCACGTTGGGTGGCACGGGATACATGCGGACGTGCATTGTCCTGTTGGAACAGCAAGTTCCCTTGCCGGTCTAGGAATGGTAGAACGATGGCTTCGATGACGGTTTGGATGTACCGTGCACTATTCAGTGTCCCCTCGACGATCACCAGTGGTGTACGGCCAGTGTAGGAGATCGCTCCCCACACCATGATGCCGGATGTTGGCCCTGTGTGCCTCGGTCGTATGCAGTCCTGATTGTGGCGCTCACCTGCACGGCGCCAAACACGCATACGACCATCATTGGCACCATGGCAGAAGCGACTCTCATCGCTGAAGACGACACGTCTCCATTCGTCCCTCCATTCACGCCTGTCGCGACACCACTGGAGGCGGGCTGCACGATGTTGGGGCGTGAGCGGAAGACGGCCTAACGGTGTGCGGGACCGTAGCCCAGCTTCATGGAGACGGTTGCGAATGGTCCTCGCCGATACCCCAGGAGCAACAGTGTCCCTAATTTGCTGGGAAGTGGCGGTGCGGTCCCCTACGGCACTGCGTAGGATCCTACGGTCTTGGCGTGCATCCGTGCGTCGCTGCGGTCTGGTCCCAGGTCGACGGGCACGTGCACCTTCCGCCGACCACTGGCGACAACATCGATGTACTGTGGAGACCTCACGCCCCACGTGTTGAGCAATTCGGCGGTACGTCCACCCGCATGCCCACTATACGCCCTCGCTCAAAGTCCGTCAACTGCACATACGGTTCACGTCCACGCTGTCGCGGCATGCTACCAGTGTTAAAGACTGCGATGGAGCTCCGTATGCCACGGCAAACTGGCTGACACTGTCGGGGGCGGTGCACAAATGCTGCGCAGCTAGCGCCATTCGACGGCCAACACCGCGGTTCCTGGTGTGTCCGCTGTGCCGTGCGTGTGATCATTGCTTGTACAGCCGTCTCGCAGTGTCCGGAGCAAGTATGGTGGGTCTGACACACCGGTGTCAATGTGTTCTTTTTTCCATTTCCAGGAGTGTACATACAATTTGACGATTTTTGTCCCAGTCAGATAATCCCTTCGTGGTGGGTCACAGTTTGTTTTGTGTTAGACTGTATTTCTGAAAAATTTATCTGACTCTATACTCTGTAAACCAGCAGTATATGACGTAAGGCGTGTCATTTTCTTCCCTTCCTGTTCCATTTGCAGAAGGTATGCGGGAAGAAATCTTATTACACAAAGCGTGTCTGAAAGACTTTGCATCAACTATCTAAGGGTGATAGACTACATCATGGGGAACAACTTTAGATAGGGACGAAATGTTTGTCACGATTATGCCTCTGAGAGGCAAATGGACATAGGCGTTCTGAGATAAGCGTATGCAATATGTGTTGCCTACAATCCAGTGATCAGCTTTTGGTGAAAGGGGGCAGGCCGAACAAATTTAAGTTCTTCCTTCGCTTTTAAAGTACGTTTCTCTGCGTAGAAACAATTATTCTTAAAGTTTTAATGTTGAAAACCACTCTGTCAATATGCTGGGATGGGTAGTATGTAGCACGCCCGGTTAGTGGACCCTGCAGGTTCGGTGAATTCTCGTTATCCCTGGCCCGGCAAGTTCAATAAACAGACGGCTAGGATCTCTGGGAAGCGTCAGCTTGCATTTTGTATCTACCAAGTACTGTTCACCATGACGGAATCTATCACCCCTACAGTTACGATGCAGAGATTTTGAAATATAGTGCATATATACTTTTATTAAATACGACACTTGGGCTGCTCCTAACTCCACGTCTGTAAAGTAACATGATAATGTGAGGAGTTCGGTATATATTACCAGTCTACATAAGTATGGAACTGAAAGATAAACATATTACTCGCCAAAGCTTAGAATGATTCAGTGTCAGGTGCAACACAACCTGTGCCTAAAGAGGGTGTTAACTGCTAACTGGACTACAAGTTTAGAGAAGTGCAAGTGTGTCTCAAAAGTGGCGCCAGTGCGGAACCAGTTGCCTTTGTTTTTCAGACTATATACATATAAAATGGGACAGGGGCTTTATAATTACAAATATTGAAAGTTAAACTGTATGGTGGTACAACATGCAATGTGTGGTTTTCATGAGCAATAGGTATAATTTTACAATAATAAAATTAGAATACCAGACAACAGCATTAAGTCCATCCGCAGTTTACCTGAATAGGACAATTACTCACTAACATCTTAATAGCTGAAGTGTCCCGCGTTGCTTGAGTGGCCTAACGCATTGTTAATACTCATAGCGACCAGTGAATATGTCTTCACATGTATATAAAGATGATTAGTTGCGCCATCTATTGTTACAATTTCTGATTAGTTTCTCATTGTATTTTTGGAGAATTTGTCTTTTGTTTCAGCCCACTTAAACTGTTTCGAGTAGGACTGTACTTGAGGACGACTGGAACTGTAAGAATAGTTTACGTCACAGTTCGGAAAATCTCGGGTTCTGTTCGATCTTTTCCTTGGCCTGTGATCTAGTGACTTTTGTTAGTACCACATCCACGACCTGCTTTAGCGTTTGTATGGCACAATGGATTTTAATAATGAAAGTAACTGTGAAACACTGACTAAAATATCTTCTAGGGTATATGTCATATGTAACAAAGGCAACTAACTAATAAATAACGGTTTGCAAACATTTTTCGGTAACTTCTCATGCGATTGAGTGACGTCTGATGGTGCCGTCTCCAAGACGGGTATTGCCCCTGTAATCTGTTCTCGCAACAGGAATTAGAGTCAGTTTAATGCGATTAATTTTGATTCTTAGGTACTTATTTTTCATTAATTTTCTTCATTGTTTCATCTGAATGTGAAAATTTGAAGTAAATCTGCCAACAAGAACTTCTAAATAAATCGCTGAAGTACTTTTCGTGTTCTCTGTAATGTATCTCCTTTACATTTTTAAATATATGTTTACATATATTGTATATATTAAAAACATATAGATTATGTCCGCCCAAATGTTCACTAGGGGATCGTGTAGAAATATGAAGTAAATCGGCCAAGAACATTTTAGAGATTTTTGGCAACAACCCTTTCCTCTTTATATATTACATACACATATGTTGCAAGTCAGATTAGGAAAACTTATCTAGACTGTGATCTTCCTTTTGTCTTGAAGGTAAAAGCACACTGTCATCAGGCCACAAGTGGCCCATCGGGACCATCCGACCGCAGTGTCAACCAAGGCACAGTTTCAACCTAGGCCGAGGATGCGGATAGGAGGGGCGTGTGGTCAGCACACCGCTCTCCCGATCGTTACGATGGTTTTCTTTGACCGGAGCCGCTACTATTCGGTCGAGTAGCTTCTCAATTGGCATCACGAGGCTGAGCGCACCTCGAAAAGTGGCAACAGCGAATAGCGGCCCGGATGGGTACCCATCCAAGTGCCGGCCACGTCCGAGAGCGCTTAACTTCGGTGATCTGATGGGAACCGGTGTATCCACTGCGGCAATGCCGTTTCCCGTCTTGAAGGTAATGTGAGCAAAATTTCATCACGATCGGAATAAAACCATAGATTTATGTGAATTACAGACAATAAAACAAACAAACGTACACTCTTCTTTATGTGTACTGATACGCTTTCCGCAAACTCCATGGAGCTTACATAAATACGACTATTACTTACTGTATCTGTTTTCAGCGGATATCCACCCCGAAAACTCATTTAATAACGCGGGAAGAGAGATTGTTCGTACCCTTCTTCACGGACACGACTTCCGCTCGTTTCAGCATCGCGGTCACTACGCGGGATGTATGTATCTTTCTTGACACATTTTGAAGATGCGCTGCCAAAACTTTTTCAAAAAGTTTCCCCGCAACACACATCTCTTTTCGAAGCTGTAATATGACGATATGACATCCAGTACTGACGTATACACTCTGCATTCTTTTGTTTGATATTTGACAGTAAGCAGGATGCAACATTTATGAAATACCTCTGGTAATTTTTTAAAAGCTCCGCAATGTTGTCCACTAAACTTTAAATAGTGCTACAGTTTTATCTTGGAAACGAGAAAAACCTGTAATGGGGTAAATTTGTTGACATAATTCTTGCAAAATTTGGAATTTCGTTAGTCTCTTGCCTTTAGAGAGAGCAGAAACATGCTGGGAACTTAGAAATATTGGGAAGTGAGTAGTTGTGGCTTTTCCAGAAACATGACATTTTGTAGATAGCGAGAGGCTAATGTGCCGTAGGTATTAATGCACTGGACAAGAATTCACAACGAGAAGAATTCAGACCCTGGCCAGCAATATGGAGGAACCCATTATTGTTCCTTCAATCACCTATGCCGTCCCTCCCTTTTCTTTCTTCAAGCAAGCATGAACATCATCTCTGATTGCCTGACTGAAGACGGAATGTGTAACTGACCCTTCCCCTATTTATCTTCTTAACTGAATTCGTTTTCTGTTAACGAGGAAGTTTTTTTCCGTTCTCTATTACTTAATGGACATTAAAGATCCGTTTTTATATTGCAGTTGGTACGTCTTTCAGTTCGTCACTGTTTTGCAGACCAAGTTACTATACCCCTCCCATATTCAGAAGAAGTTCCTTACAATCTGTGATGAAACCATGTTAGTCAATCGTTGAGAGACTGAGGGTATAGCTACATCAATGAAAATACAACTTCTTTTACGACACTCAGAACAAAAGAATAACTTTTTGTGCCATGTGGAAGAAGACAAAGACTAAATTAAGCAACGGACGCTCAGAGAGAGAACTCTTGGCAGTATTTGCTTCGTGTCATCTCGAGAACCGCAGTGGCCGGCAGAGTACAGGCAGACTTGCTTACAAAGCAGACCGCAGGCTCTTACGAAATGCTTCGTTATCTGCAATGGAACCTTCATACAGTGGAACAAAAGCAAAAAAAGTTTCTCATTATAACAAGGCAAATCTCTCTCCTTTTGATACTCCGCCTCGACGGAAAATTGAACTGGAAATCTAATCGGAAGCACTCTATTAAGGAGAGAATGTTACGCAGTTTCCGATCGTTGCTATTCAGTTACTTCACGATCCGTCCACTTAAATACACATCTGGCCTCTGTAGCGATAATACTGAGTGAGGAATCAGTTCTTAGTAACGCTGTTCCTAATGAATAAACATTTTTCCACTACCTTATCCGTTTTAATTTCATTATATATGATCGTTGTCTTAGTTTAGGTATTATTCTTTGGCATACACGATGTAATCAAAAGAACCCGGACACCAGCTAGTGGACATTAATATGATGTGTGTCAGCCGTTCGCCGTTATGACACCTTGAGCTCTGTTGGGGACACAATCAATGAGGTGTTTGGATGTCTGAGGAAGAATGGCAGCCCATTCTTCCTCAGGGGCCCTGGGAAGGTTGTGAGGTTGGAAGCTGGGGTCTGGAGCGAATTCGACTTTCTAACTCATCCGTTGGGTTCTGGTAGGGGCACTGGCAGAAACGTCCATTTCAGTAATGTTGCTCTCCACGAACCATTGCCCTCGCTGATGCTGCTTAGTGATAGGGTGCATTGTAATGCTGATACATACAATAAACGCCTAGGAGGTGTTTCTCTACCGTATGCAGTACACAATGCTGGAAAATGTAGCCGGCCGTGGTGACCGAGCGGTTCTAGGCACTTCAGTCCGGAACCACGAGACTGCTACGGTCGCAGGTTCGAATCCTGCCTCGGGCATGGATGTGTGTGATATCCTTAGGTAAGTTAGGTTTAAGTAGTTCTAAGTCTTAGGGGACTGATGACCTCAGAAGTTAAGTCCCATAGTGCTCAGAGCCATTTGAACCATTTGATAAATGTTTATTTAATTATTTATGTATTTAATAATGTTTTAGTGCCTGTTTATGGTCCAGCCGTAGGAATATTTATTTAATTCCAAGTTATTTAAATGTAAATCCAGTATTTCGTATCTGTTTCAATATGTTGTGAGTGCACGTTGGATTGGAGACACGGAGGGCGCGGTCTAGCCAACCACAGGGCTCGTTACTAAGAGGGACGTATGTAGGTTGGGGAGGAGCATCGTTTGCGGAGAGGACACGGGCAGTTCTGGACAGTACGACACAGGACACGGGAAGCGCTGGACGCGGGAGTCTGCTGAAAGACTTGGGGAGAGTGGAGCGGTTTGCGCGTGGTCGCAGCAGATAGAAATACTTCGGAGTGCCGACTTGTGCACTTGTGAGATTTCCGTGGCTTCTACAGTGAAGACGTAGTGTGCGTTTAGAAGTGAATATCTCGCGAGCTGTGTTGTTGTTCATAACTAATTACGTGCAGCAGGAATCTATTGTTTCCCTGTTATTCAACTTATATTATATTTAATTGCTATACCATCAATACCGGTAAGTGTTCTGCAGAAATATACCGCATTCTCAAAAGTACTTCTACTATCGTACTCATTTGAAGTCGTTAAGATAGAAACTGCAGATTTTATTTAATTGCAATTTTTCATTTGTAAACGTCTATGTTACGTTCAAAATTCGCAATTGCCGAGTGATAGAAACCTTTGACCATTCGATTCATGTGTATATTCATATTGTATACTGTAGACTCAGCAGTATTTGGCTTGTATTGCGGCAACTACGTATCCCAGCCCTAGACAACGAAACCAGCCAAAACTAAAAATATTTCAACGTTGAGTCTGAGAATACGTAGTGGAGGGCCACACCATTCATTTTATATTATTTTAGAATGCCCGCAATGGGATTCATGTCGAGCGATCTGGATGGCCGAACCATTCGCTCAAACTATCCAGAACGTTCTTCAAACCAGTCACAAACGGTTGTGGCCCATAACATGACACATTATCATCCATACCAATTCTACCCCTGTTTGGGAACATGGACATCACTAAAAGAAAGGCGTTTTTCGTTGCGATGGAATCTTATCGCGAAATTCCAATCACCAACTTTCTCCTCGGAATGCGAAAATATTTTTTTGACACCGACCTACATAGGGAGAAACGATCACCACGATAAAATAAGGGAAATCAGAGCTCGAACGGAAATATATAGGTGTTCGTTCTTCTCGCGCGCTGTACGAGATTGGAATAATAGATAATTGTGAAGGTGGTTCGATGAAACCCCTGTGAGGCACTTCAGTGTGATTTGCAGAGTATCTTTGTAGATGTTGAAGTACATGAATGGCTGCAAATGGTCCACAGGGTAGGCGAACATAACAATTTGCAGTGAATTATCGGTTCAAATAGACCAGAAGAGCCAGACCATTCCACGTAAACACAGCCCACTTCACTAGCTTTCATAGTGCCTTGTTGACTACTTGGATCCATGGCTTCGTGGGGTCTGCGCCACACAATAACTCTGACATCAGCTGTTACCAACTGAAATCGGGACTCATCCGACCAGGCCATTGTTTTCCAGCCGCCTAGACTCCATCTGATACGGTCACGAGCCCAGGAGAGGCGATGTTGTGCTTTTAGCAACGGCACTCGCGTTGTTCATCTGCTGCCATAGTCCATTAATGCCAAATTTCGCCGCACTGACCTAACGGATACGTTCGTCCTACATCCTACAGTGATTTCTGCGGTTATGTCACGTAGTGTTGTTTGTCTGTTAGCACTGACACTTCTACGACGCTGCCCTCAGTCGCTAAGTGAAGCCATTGTGTTGCCCGTGGAGAGAGATAATGTCTGGAATTTGGTATTCTCGGCAGACTCTTGACGCTATGGCTGTCCTAGTACTGAATTCCATAACGACTTCGAAAATGTAGTGTTCCATGCGTCTAGCACCAAATACCAATCCGCGTTCAAGTCGGTTAATGCCCGTCATACGGCAATATTGACGTCGGAAACGTTTTCACACGAATCACCTGAGTACAAACGACAGCCCCGCCAATGCAGTGCACTATATACCTCGTATCCGCAATGCTACTGCCGCCTGTACGTGTGCATATCGAGGTCCCATGACTTTTATCATCTCACTCTAATTATCTTGTTATTTCACGTTAGTTTTATGCTTTTTGTTGTTAAGAGGAACATTGCAATGAGATTCCATGTTGCTTTTGGAATGTGAATAAATATTTGGCAATTGTGAAATTATCTCCGTCTATGAACCCTACTTCCTATAATTTCTCTCACGATTAGACGACCCTTATTTAACAAACATGATCAGGAACACACTGTGTTGTTTCAATGTATGGTGTTTCCGTAGTGCGCAGGGGCCAAATTATGCGTAAATTGTTGCATACCAGAGAAAGCTGTGCGTTGTGGTGGGGGAATGGTCAGGGCTCTTACTTTTTAATTCAGAACTAAAAATCAGTTACCAACGTAGGTTACTTTCAAGAGTAAAAAAAAAAAGTCCCCTAGACTTACAGCTACTTAAACCTAACTAACTGATGGACCTCACACACATCCATGCCCAAGGCAGGATTCGAACCTGCGACCGTAGCAGCAGTGCGGTTCCGGACTGAAGCGCCTAGAACCGCTCGGCCACAGCGGCCGGCAAAGAGTTTACATCTGAAATACGTTTGTCCTTACTGGGCCAGTACTTCGCGCTAAAGTAAGTGGTGTTTTGTAACCACTAATTATAATACACGATATATTTTAAAAAATTCGAACACCTGAACTACGCAAATGACTTAAATGTTACGTTTGGCTTATTCATTACTTGCTGGGGAAATAAATTTCGGATGTCATAGGCGTTATCCGACTGACGGCTCCACCTCACCCTTTAGTTCTTAGAATTTTCTGCGATGACATCACGATGAATAGCCTCAAGGAAATATTTTCTGGAAGACGGACGGAGTTCTCGCCGAGGATGTTCCTGGAATTTAATTCGGGCCTCGTCCAGATTTCCATACCAATTACAGCACAAACTTTGTGCTTTCGCGTTGTGGAGTGGAATTCCTCCTGCTTACAGATGGCGCCCCCGACAATTTACGTGAAATTGTTTCGGCGAGTTTCATTTCGCGTTCTGAGTGCGAAAACGTGGTGCAAGAGTGCCAAACGCGCCGTTGTTTGTCGTCGTGTTTGTGCGCCGGTAATTCAATAACGCAGAGAGCGGGTCGCGGGGCGCGGGTCGCGTTATTTGGCCGTGATCACGGCTAATGGAGCCGGCGGCCGCGTTTGATCGCAGCCGCCTGGACTGCAGTAACTTGGTAAGCCCGCCAGAATGGCATTCGCTGGCTCGGAAACAGCGTTATTGCATGTATACCTCTGTCTCTGACACAGGCGAAATAAAAGCCGTTACTTTTACGTGCGTTTGCTGGGAACTGGTTCGTCGCATCCAGTGGTTACAGCAAAGTTCCACGTGTGGCATTTCACATGCCACAGATACGTTTTACTCTCTTCCTCTCTGTTTAAGTTTGTTACGTTCAACATCGACCCAGAAAATTGCGCATGCGTTGCTGGCGGTAAGGATAAGCAATCTTGCATGGGGTGGCCACGACGTTTGGAACGCGTATTTATTTCAAACTTCGTACACTCGTGGTACTCCATTAGCACAACAAAATGTGTAAGCAGTAGCTCGTACTTCTCAAGCGTTATTGAGAAAATCGCAAGACAATTTCGGTCGTCAAATATATACCTGCGCGTGGCCGTTTTTACCAGGAAGCGGCGGCAGCTGAGTGGGTAGCGCTCAAGCCCCGTAATCGTTGGATCCCTGGATCCCCAACTCCCGCCTCCACATAGCGCTTAAATGCAGGAACGCTCTGGCTACAACGTCATCACGTGCAACGTAAATAGGACGAATTCGGTTGTCAAGATAGATGCCCTCACTGAGTTCCTGCAGCACTGCCAAATAACATTGTAAATTTAATAAAACCTCATCCGATAACACGTATTTTTCCCATTTTACCAACTGTAATGCAAATAGTGAAGAAAATCACTGTGTTAAAAATAAAAAAGAAACTGACGAACGGGACTCGACCCAGCGATTACGGGGCTTGAACGCTACCCACTCGGCTGCCGCCGCTTCCTGGTAAAAACGGCCACGCACAGGTACATATCTGGCGACAGAAATTATCTTGCGATTTTATCAATAACGCTTAAGAAGTACGCGCTGCCGCCCGGAGTGGCCGTGCGGTTCTAGGCGCTACAGTCTGGAGCCGAGCGACCACAACGGTCGCAGGTTCGAGTCCTGCCTCGGGCATGGATGTGTGTTATGTCCTTAGGTTAGTTAGGTTTAAGTAGTTCTAAGTTCTAGGCGACTGATGACCTCAGAAGTTAAGTCGCATAGTGCTCAGAGCCATTTGAACCAAGTACGCCCTACTGCTCACACATTTTGTTGTCCTGATGGAGTACTACGAGTGTACGAAGTTTGAAGTAAATCCGCATTCGCCGGCCGGTGTGTCTGAGCGGTCCTATAGTGCTCAGAGCCAAATCCGCGTTCCAAACGTCGTGGCCTACCCTTGTTGGTTCAAATAGCTCTGAGCACTATGGGACTTAACTTCTTAGGTCATCAGTCGCCTAGAACTTAGAACTACTTAAACCTAACTAACCTAAGGACATCACAGACATCCATGCCCAAGGCAGGATTCGAACCTGCGACCGTAGCAGTCGCGCGGTTCCAGATTGTAGCGCCTAGAACCGTTCGGCCACTCCGGCCGGCAAGCAATCTTGAAAAGAAATGCTGATCACAGTGTCGCTGCCCGCTTAAGAATCGATAACTGCCTCTTGAGACCGTGGTGTGTGTGAATTTAGTGAGTCAAGCGTGAGTCTTTGTTGTGTATGCGAGAGTGTCACCAGCAATCACTAAAATTATTGGGGAATACGGCTCAATAGGTAGGGTACAGATCTCAATATGGTCTAAACGGGAGACCTCCTTGAAAAAAATGAAAAAAATCAGGACCTGAAACCACTTTTTGGAGCATTCTGGATGCCTCAGATCATATACTTCAGTGTCATTTAACACTCCTGAAGCGTGCCAATATCAGCCTGGGGTAAAACGTACTTTGCGATTACCGAATGTAAAAAGGTTGTATAATACTGAAATCTAAATTTATCGACAGTATGGGGTGCAGAGTAGGGATGAGAAAAACCGATCGGTTAAAACCGATACCGGTATTTTAGACCTGAATCACCGGGACTTTTTGATATTTGTTTGGTCTCGGTTATAACAGGTGTTCTTTATCTTTTACCGTTTCTTTATCTTTTACCGGTAAAAAAAAAGAAATGTGAACTAGTTAGCTAAAATTTTTGGTTTGTAAGTAAAACTCTTTTTACAAATGAATAATTTTTAATAGTTGAATTTCCGTTGCTTTGCAATATGGAAAAAGGAAAGAGAAGTCAGTGCTATTCTAATAACAATGCCAACAGAAACAAGCAACCCACACACATGGCATAAGAATTGGTACACCACTGCTGAGACAATGTACCTGTTACCATGTGCCATGGCCTTTTAGATGCTATATATGCACATGTAGTGTCTATTTAGCGTATAAGAAATTTCACGAAACGAAGAAAACATAGTATCCTATGACTGCAATATCAATGAGTCACTGTTGGAATCGACCAACTCACATAAATACCTGGGTGTAGCACACTGTAAGGATATGAAATGGATTGACTACATAGGCTCAGTCGTTGGTAAGGCAGGAGGTAAACTCTGGTTTATTGGTAGAATACTGGGGAAGTGAAATCAGTGAACAAATGAGATTGCTTAAAAATCACCTGTGCGACCGGTTCTAGAATATTGCTCTAGTGTGGGAACCGTACCAGATACGACTAACAAGGGATATTGAACGTATACAGAGGAGGACAGCACGAATGATCACAGGCTTCTTTAACCTGTGGGAGAAAGTCACAGAGATACTGAAGGAACTGAACTGGAAGACTCTTGAAGATAGACGTAAGCTATCCCGAGAAAGTCTATTAACGAAGTTTCAAGAACCGGCTTTAAATGGCGACTCTAGGAATATATTGCAATCCCCTACGTATCGCTCACATAGTGATCGTGAGGATAAGATTAGAATAATTACTGTACGCACAGAGGCGCACAATCAATCGTTCTTTCCGTGCTCCATACGTGAATGAAACAGGAAGAAATCCTAATAACTGGTACAATGGGACGTACCCTCTGCCATACACCATAAGGTGGTTTTCAGAGTATTAATATAGATGTAGTTCCCAATGCATGCCCCGTCTATTCTGTACGGTACGTTCTCGTTGTTGTCGTCGTCGTCGTCGTCGTCGTCGTCGTCGCCGCCGCACATCAGTTGTATTACAGAGTGGCACCATTCCTAGACTGGAAGTGTTTTACGAAGTGCGGTATCAGTGGACTGCAATATTTCATTTACTTTAAAAGATTAAAAAAGAGAAGATCCACAACGAACTTGCGACATCACATAGGAAGAAAACTTAAATCGTTTTTGGAAATTTGTGCTAAGTTTTTATGGGACCAATCTGCTGAGGTCATCGGTCCCTAGGCTTACACACTACTTAAGTTAAACTAACTTAAGCTAAGGACAAAACACACACCCATGCCAGAGGGAGGACTCGAACCCCCGACGGGGGGAGCCGCACGAACCGTGGCGGGGCGCCTCAGACCACACGGCTAACCCTCGCGGCTTCTTAAATCTTAACAAAAATGGTTCACATGGCTCTGAGCACTATGGGACTTAACATCTATTGTCATCAGTCCCCTAGAACGTAGAACTACTTAAACCTAACTAACCTAAGGACATCACACACATCCATGCCCGAGGCAGGATTCAAACCTGCGACCGTAGCGGTCACGCGGTTCCAGACTGAAGCGCCTAGAACCGCACGGCCACACCGGCCGGCTAAATCTTAACAATTCATTCTTAGCTTCCAATAAAAATAGAAAGTAGTTGACCTTCTGCTTTAATGCTTTTACCCCTCGAAAATGGACAAATTAACACCAAAAACTGAGTTCTTCTACCTCTGTTTTCACCCTTTAGCACAGACTGTTCCTAATGCCCAAATAGCGACAGGATCCTCTATTAAAACATGATTTATGAGTACAATTTCAAAAAATTCGGATCAATAAGTGTACACTGGTGATTTTTTTGTATTATTCAACCACTAATCGCTTTCGGGAAAAGTAACGAACGGCAAACCATCTAATTTTTGTTTTATTTGCGTGTTTAGCTTAGTATTTCATATATTTCATATATCTTGAAACTGAGAGAGTCGAGTTTTTCAATTTTTGTTGGCTTTCTACGTTTATTACAGGAAATAACAGGAACACAAACCGAAAATCGTTTATTTACGAAATCGGTTATCTTGATCAGTTTTAACAGGCACGCTAAACAGGTGATGAAATGAACGATATAACGGAAAACCAGTTGTTTCAGCGATAACAGCCATCTATACCAAACGCGCAACTGCTTGTCGTCGTGTTTTGTGCGTCGGTAATTTAACTGAACACTTTTTCGAAACAAATTTTGCTTGATTTTTAGTGGAACTTTAGGTAAGTATTCAATCACGTACACGATTTCCTGGCACGTCAGTAGCTCCTGCAAACCGTTAGTGCTCACTACACAAGAGCTTCTACACCTACATCTACATGGCTACTCTGCAAACCACACGTAAGTGCCTGGCAGAGAGTTCATCGAACCACCTTCACAGTAATTCTCCGTTATTCTACATTCGCGGAAAAAGAACACATATAGTTTTCCGTGAGAGCTCTGATTTCCCTTATTTCATTATGATGATCATTTCTCCCTGTGCATGTTGGCATCAACAAAATATTTTCGCATTGAGAGGAGAAAGTTGGTGTCTGAAATTTCGTGAGAAAATCCTGCCCTAATGGAAATCACCTCTGTTTTAAATATTTCCACCCCAAATCCTGTATCATGTCCCTGATACTCTATCCCCTAATTCTCTATAGTACAAAAACGTGCTCCGCTTCTTTGAACTTTCTCTACGTGTATCGTTCATCCTATAGGGTGAAGATCGCACATCGTGCAGCAGTACTCGAAAAGAGGACGGACAAGCGTCGTGTTGCCAGTCTCAGGCAGTCTATTTAGTACATGCGTTTCATCTTCTAAATGTTTTGCCAATAAAACGCAGTCTTTGGTTCATCTTCCCCACAACATTTACCATGTGTTCTTTACAATTTAAGTTGTTCGTAATTGTAATTCCTAGGTATTTAGCTGAATTTGCGACCTTTGGATTTGGTTGATCTACCGTGTAACCGAAGTTTAACGGATTCCTTTTAGCACTTACGTGGATGACCTTACACTTTTCATTATTTAGCGTCAATTGCCAATTTACAAACCTCACGGATATCTTTCCTAAATCGTTTTGCAATTTGTTTTGATCTTCTGATGGCTTTACTGGACGATAAACGATTGTATTATCTGCAAACTACCTAAGACGGCTGCTCAGATGGTCTCCCAAATTGTTTATACTAATAACAAACAGCACAGAGCCTATAAAACTATCTTGGGTAACGCCAGAAATCACGTCTGACTTTCCATCAGTTACTTGGAACTATGACCTCCCTGACAGGAAATCACGAAACCAGTCACGTAACTGAGGCGATATTCCGTAAGCATGAGATTTGATTACAAGCAACTTGTGAGGTACGGTGGCAAAAGCCTTCTGGAAATATATAAATACGGAATCAAATGGCTCTGAGCACTATGGGACTCAACATCTTAGGTCATAAGTCCCCTAGAACTTAGAACTACTTAAACCTAACCAACCTAAGGACATCACACACACCCATGCCCGAGGCAGGATTCGAACCTGCGACCGTAGCAGTCCCGCGGTTCCAGACTGCAGCGCCAGAACCGCTAGACCACCGCGGCCGGCAAATACGGAATCAATTTCAAATCCCTTGTCGATAACACTCAATACTTCGTGTGAGTAACGAGCTAGTTGTGTTTCACAAGAACGATGTTTTCTAAATCCATGTTGATAGTGTGTCAATAGACTGTTCTCTTAGAGCTTTTACTACGTATAATTTGTTAAGCTTGGACAGATAAGTTGAGGTATTATTTTTTGTAAACTAACACTCAAAAATCGAACTTGCTTTTCAAAAAAATATTCATTGTTTGTGGCTATTGTCTTTATTTTATTATTTTTAAGAAGCCTGTGGATCATGTGGTGGAATGCAGCATGTTTATAGGCCGTAGGATGTTGGGAGGAAGCCGCGATGAATGTGTCAGTGAAGGAGTCTTTTCGATAAATTTTAAATTTATGGTTGCTTTCTTCTATCTTTAAACTAATATCCAGGAAATTTATGCTGGACCATCCCCAACTCCATGCTGACCTTTATGTTAGTGTGCCACTAGTTCATATTTTACATAAATTTGTGGAGTTGTTTATTGGAACTTTTCCACATACAAAGAATATCTACATATCTGTACCAATACAATAGCCACAAATAATAAATTTAACCACAACACCATTGATAAAGTTCTAGGCAAAAACATGAAGAAGCAAGCCATGTCTCTACTGTCCCCAATGAAAAACACAGACAAACTAGAAAAGAAATGGTGCAGACTACCTTTTATACGGAAAACATCAAATAGAATAAGTAACATTTTGAAGAAACAGGGTTTCTCTGTGTTTTTCTATGTCCCTCAGACAATAGGTAGTTGCTTGTTCAATGCAAGAGACAAACAACCAGACATTACAAAACGTGGGGTTTGTAAAATCGTATTCCGGGAGAGTCAATCTTGCTACATTGGACAGATGGAGAGGTCAATCTTCACCAGGCTTAAAGAAATAATAGAAGCTGGAGATTGAAGAAGCCTGATTCACCCTTTGCGGAGCATTGCCTTAACAATAACCATAAATACATAATACATGCACAAGTCGATACACAGAGGAAAAGGGGATTAAACGAGCAAACACAATTCAATTATTTACCTCTTCTGGATGATGTGACAACTCCAGGATAGAAGTAAAACTTTTGGCCTCTGTCCATCAGTAGACAAAAAGCTCTGGATAACTTTAGTCTTGTCATGTTAGTGTAATTGCCGAATTATGTAATTCCATATGTAATTCGTTAAAAATTGGTAACTGAAGTAATTTTACATGAAGCCATGGATTGATACATTGAGAAGCTGAGACGACTATCTTCGCCTTATCACCATGTTTATCTGTGCGTTGTCATCTATGGGAATCAGTAACATAATTGAAAATGGGCTCATAACCTGAAACCTTTGTTGTGCAGTAACAGTAATACAATTTGTGAAACAAGGCAGAAACAATGTTTGTTTAGTTAATTACAATTTTTCACCAAGAACCCACAGCTGATTCAATTAAAACCTCACATATATTACTAGGAGTCAAAGTAGAATCTGTTTCCCATTTCAAGCACCTAGGAAACAAGATCTCGAAAGACAACACCATTAATCAGGAAGTACTCAGCAGGACACAGAAAAATCCAATTTTTACAGTCAAATCGGAAATCTTCTCTGGGACGACAAAGTGCCACGAAAAGCAAAAGCGACCACGTACCACATCTATTTCGTATCCATCTTTACATATGGTTTAGTAACATGTAACCTACTAAACAAATACCTCAGCAGAACTCGGGAAACATGAGAGTCATGAGAACTACGAATCAAACAACTAGAAAGGACAAAATAAGGAATGAGGTGAATAGAAAAGCAGCTGGTATTGAGATTCTTATTACCACTGTCGTAAAGAAACGCAGGCTTAAGTTGTATGGGCGCACAATGAGAATGAACAGCGAAAGACTTGCCACGAAGTCTTTCATCCTGAACCTCGTAGGAAAAATACCATAGGGAAGACCACGAAGAAGCTGCACAAACACTGTAAGATCAGATTGGGAGGAGAAAAGATACAAATGGGAAGTTGTTTTGGAACAGAAGCTCTATGAAGACACAAGGAGATGGCGAGCACGTGTACACCACACCTGGAAAGCTGAAGTTGGAAAACGATGATTAAATAATAGCTAATGGCTGCAGAATTTAGTAGCTAAATGTCAAGGAGAAAGAGGCACGTGCGATCTATGCACATTAAATATTCTGACCTGCGTGCCTGTAACATACGCTATGTGTGAGCGGAAGTTTCAAGGATGGTTTCTTTGAAAGGGCTCAGCCAGTTTCCTTCGGCATCCCTGGCACTGTTAGAGCTTGTTCTTTGTCTCTAATGACCTCGATGTCGACGGGACCTTAAACTCAATATTTCTTCCTTCCTGTCTTGGATGTTTACAGCCCCATGGGATGCTTAAAAACTACCTCGATAACTTCTGCAAATGATAATATCTACAAGAAGTATTTTATACTTCCTGGCTACAAACTGTTGCTTATTGGGTGCCCAACGGATGCTGAGTTCTCGGAATGCTATACAACAATTCAAGCAAATAACATTAGTACTTTTATTTCTAGAAAGCAGATGTAACAGTACTTAACTTGGAGATGTGCAAGGAGTAGTCACTAGCGATGGGCGACATGCGAACAGTAATATTCTTGGCTATACACAAGGTTCAACAGGTCTATTCGTTAGTGTCCGTATATGGAGCCGATCTGAGCCCCAATGTCCGGATACTGTGCTGATCTGAGCCCCAATGTCCGGATACTTAGCCGATGTGAGCCCTAATGCCTGGATACTGAGCCAATGTGAGCCCGATGTCCGAATACTGAGCCGATCTGAGCCCCAATGTCTGGATACTGGGCCGATCTGAGTCCTAATGTCCGTATACTTAGCCGATCTGAGCCCTAATGTCCGTATACTTAGCCGATCTGAGCCCTAATGTCCGTATATGGAGCCGATCTGAGCCCTAATGTCCGTATATGGAGCCGATCTGAGCCCTAATGTCCGTATATGGAGCCGATCTGAGCCCTAATGTCCATATATGGAGCCGATCTGAGCCCTAATGTCCGGATACTGGGCCGATCTGAGCCCCAATGTCCGGATACTGAGCCAATCTGAGTCCTAATATCTGGATACTTAGCCGATGTGAGCCCTAATGCCTGGATACTGAGCCAATGTGAGCCCGATGTCCGAATACTGAGCCGATCTGAGCCCCAATGTCTGGATACTGGGCCGATCTGAGTCCTAATGTCCGTATACTTAGCCGATCTGAGCCCTAATGTCTGTATATGGAGCCGATCTGAGCCCTAATGTCCGTATATGGAGCCGATCTGAGCCCTAATGTCCGTATATGGAGCCGATCTGAGCCCTAATGTCCGTATATGGAGCCGATCTGAGCCCTAATGTCCGTATATGGAGCCGATCTGAGCCCTAATGTCCGTATATGGAGCCGATCTGAGCCCTCATTTCCGGATACTGGGGCGATCTGAGCGGCCGAGGCTGGCAGGAGCGGCGCTTATATTCACTTCTTGCAAGGGGCGCTCCTATCGTGGTGCAGTGCTTGTCAGTGGACTATTGGCTGACGTTTCACCACCGCCTTCTCTGGTCTTCCGTTCTTCATCTTCGTGCTGGCGCTTGTGGTTACGCCAAAAAAGAAATGGTCACCAACTGAAAGGATTTAAGCGATCTTGTTGCTGTTACAGGGTTGGTGGTCAAGAAAAAGTAAGGGCGTCATAAGAAACGAAATTATGTGTGTGATGTAGAATTGATACAGTTACTACGGTCCTACTTCATGATGAATGGTGTGCATTCAATTCGAATCTGATAAATACATTGGTTAAAGCTAACGTTTTTACATAAATATTGTAATCGCTGAGTTCTCGGTGGCATATGATATTTTTAATATAGGCACGCGCCTTACAGCTTTCTGTACCCATCGCAATTACAGTCGCAATTAACCTTGGCCTCTCGTTTAATCGCTGTGTTTACGATCAAGCAAGTACCAGAAATTAAAGACAGAGTGTGACATTTAAACGCTACTTTAAAAGGAACTGCAGTCTAGCTTAGATAAACAGGTGCATTGACTAACGCCTTCAATTAAAGATACATGCAGGTCACTTAATCAATTAAGCAACATCACAAAAACGGTGGCAAAGCATGTTTTACCTAGTAAATATTTTCCACGTTATTGGACCGGCAGTCAATTTTCGGTCAACAGAGGAAAATGACACAAACTAGTTATTGAAGTGCATGAGATCATTAAGACTAGCGGAAGAAAAATTCTGTCAAGCAATGATAAGACGACAGTACAACATTTAGAATCATTTGAGTGAAAGCATTGATCACGTTATCGTTCAATTACAATCTTACATCAGACAAGTCATAGTAATGGTTCAAATGGCTCTGAGCACTATGGGACTCAACTGCTGAGGTCATTAGTCCCCTAGAACTTAGAACTAGTTAAACCTAACTAACCTAAGGACATCACACACATCCATGCCCGAGGCAGGATTCGAACCTGCGACCATAGCGGTCTCGCGGTTCCAGACTGCAGCGCCAGAACCGCGCGGCCACTTCGGCCGGCCACGTAGTAATGCTGGGTGGATATAATTAAACTGACAGTATTCCGAATTCTGCTGCGCGGGCTGTACACATCGCACGACGCTGAAACATTGTGGGTATATTCATTAATCGGTGTGCTTGCAGAGTATCCTGAAAAATAATATTTCATCTTCCTACCACCATGCGAAAAAAATGGCACTGTAAGCAGTTAAAAGGTGGTGTAGGTGAAATAAAAGGGGAGGAACGATCAAGCAGATGCTAAAGGTGGTTCTGGCACGTTTATTGGAATGTGTGTTCAGTGTGAAGCCCAGAATCACGAACATGCTGCATCTGTAACAGGGAAAGGTCGACAGTTGGTCGCAGCATTTCTGGCGTAATGAGAGCGATAATAGCCATAAGGTATCCCTCAGATCAGGAACAATACGGATACATCCCTGACAGACACCATCTCTCAGATATCCTCACAACCACATGGATTTAGATCGTGTCATCTGGAAGGCCACCCACCTTGAAATTGCCTAGAGATTATGCAAATCTTCCGCCTGGCAAGTCACCTGCTGTGTCGTCCCATACTGCATGAAAACATTGGCGTGGACATAGGCTGCGTTTCTGCAAAGCTGGAATCACGTGTTGCACAATGAGGTTCTTATTACGTGCAGATGTAACTGTACACTTGAGAGGCACGCGAGGTGTCATCTCCTCGTAGAAAAACGGACCAAGGATGAAGGAGCTTGTGAAACCACGCCACACACTCGCATGTGCGTAGTGCCTTGGATGTTCCTGCACACCATGTATAAGTGTAGAACACCATAAGTGACAGTTCGGTGTCTTCAATGTACCGTGCAGAATAAAATGTGCCTCGTCCGTCCGAAGAATATTCTTCGGCCACACACACTGAAGCGCCAAAGAAACTGGTATAGGCATGCGTATTCAAGTACAGAGATATGTAAATAGGCAGAATACGTCTCTGCGGTCGGCCTATATAAGACAAGTGTCTGGCGCAGTCGTTAGATTGGTTACTGCTGTTACAGCGGCAGGTTATCAAGATTTAAGTGAGTTTGATCGTGGTGTTATAGTCGGCGCACGAACAATGGGACACAGCATCTCCGAGGCACCGATGAAGTGGGAATTTTCCCGTACGACCGATTCACGAGTGTACCTTGAGTATCAGGAATCCGGTAAAACATCGGATCTCCGACATCGCTGCGACCGGAGAAAGGTCCTGCAAGAACGAGACCAACGATGACTGTAGAGAATTGTTCAACGTGACAGAAGTGCAACCTTCAGCATATTATTGCAGATTTCAATGCTGGGCCATCAACAAGTGACAGTCTGCAAACATTTCAAAGTCTATCAGTCTAAAGCGTATATCAAGAAATTGGAAGAAACAGGTGATGCCTAGCCAAGAGACAAACAGCGTAATGATGTCAAAACAGGAAACACTTCACATTCTGACGGCTTACAACACCATATTTTCACCTGGTGGCAGAAAGTGGAACTATCATTTTTTATGCACACTCCGCGAGTCACACGTTAAAACGTCGTAGGTGTCTTCATTAATGTGGGGAAAAAATTCGTTCAGTCGCAAGTTTGTGTACAGCGGTAGTAGAGTGTACCATCAACAACGTACTAAATTAAAAAAAAATGGTTCAAATGGCTCTGAGCACTATGGAACTTAACATCTGAGGTCATCAGTCCCCTAGAACGTAGAACTACTTAAACTTAACTAACCTAAGGACATCACACACATCGATGCCCGAGGCAGGATTCGAACATGCGACGGTAGCAGTCGCGCGGTTCTGGACTGAAGCGCCTAGGACC
This sequence comes from Schistocerca americana, assembly GCF_021461395.2. Taxonomy (NCBI): domain Eukaryota; kingdom Metazoa; phylum Arthropoda; class Insecta; order Orthoptera; family Acrididae; genus Schistocerca; species Schistocerca americana. The sequence continues at coordinate 297,720,585 of NC_060121.1, read as the reverse complement.
GCTCGGCCACAACGGTCGGCACAACATACCAGAAATCCTGAGCGGATGGAGCTGCGTGTGGAAGTGAGGGAGCGTTTGAAGATCGCTTTTGTACGTTTTTCTAGAAAAATTAGAAAATTATGGTCTTTAATGAAAACCTATCCCAGCCCACAATTTAACTACATTAAATTTCCTACAGAAAGTTGCCGTTCATTTTTTGTTGGATTAGTAGTTTGCGCATAGCGAGCGAAAGAAGATGAAAATTTCGTGCTTGGTTCATGAAGGCCAGTTATGATATTGCGGGCTGCATAAATCGGCAACGGTAGGGGGGCAGCAGAATCACCCAGTATATACACGATTTTTAATGTAATAAATGGTTCAAATGGCTCTGAGCACTATGCGACTTACATCTAAATTTACATCTACAAGACTACTCTGCGATTCACATTTAAGTGCTTGGCAGAGGGTTCATCGAACCACAATCATACTATCTCTCTACCATTCCACTCCCGAACAGCGCGCGGGAAAAACGAACACCTAAACCTTTCTGTTCGAGCTCTGATTTCTCTTATTTTATTTTGATGATCATTCCTACCTATGTAGCTTGGGCTCAACACAATATTTTCGCATTCGGAAGAGAAAGTTGGTGACTGAAATTTCGTAACTAGATCTCGCCGCGACGAAAAACGTCTTTGCTGTAATGACTTCCATCCCAATTCGCGTATCATATCTGCCACACTCTCTCCCCTATTACTTGATAATACAAAACGAACTGCCCTTTTTTTGCACCCTTTCGATGTCCTCCGTCAATCCCACCTGGTAAGGATCCCACACCGCGCAGCAATATTCTAACAGAGGACGAACGAATATAGTGTAAGCTGTCTCTTTAGTGGACTTGTTGCATCTTCTAAGTGTCCTGCCAATGAAACGCAACCTTTGGCTCGCCTTCCCCACAATATTATCTATGTGGTCTTTCCAACTGAAGTTGTTCGTGATTTTAACACCCAGATACTTAGTTGAATTGACAGCCTTGAGAATTGTACTATTTATCGAGTAATCGAATTCTAACGGATTTCTTTTGGAACTCATGTGGATCACCTCACACTTTTCTTTATTTAGCGTCAACTGCCACCTGCCACACCATATAGCAATCTTTTCTAAATCGCTATGCAACTGATACTGGTCTTCGGATGACCTTACTAGACGGTAAATTACAGCATCATCTGCGAACAACCTAAGAGAACTGCTCAGATTGCCACCCAGGTCATTTACATAGATCAGGAACAGCAGAGGTCCCAGGACGCTTCCTTGGGGAACACCTGATACCACTTCAGTTTTACTTCTGAGGTCATCAGTCGCCTAGAACTTATAACTAATTAAACCTATCTAACTTAAGGACATCACACACATCCATGCCCGAGGCAGGATTCGAACCTGCGACCGTAGCGCCTAGAACCAGACAGTAGCCAGACTGTAGCGCCTAGAACCGCACGGCCTCCCCGGCCGGCTTAATGTAGTACCTGTCATACTGTGATAAATCTTTATCATAAGATTATACCTTTCTAATTAATAGCGGATACATAACCGCTAACTTATGAAAAAGAAATAAAATCTTGTTTAGTACATATCGCAATAAAATCATTGTACGGTAGTCATAAACAGTAAGATTTAGATTTTTTTTGTCTTTCAACTTTTTTAAATAATTATTCTTTTTGTAATTTATTTACTACAAAGATACATATCATTTGTTGTGCGCAGTATAGTTCGTTTTCATTAACGATTCATTTCTTCTAAAGCTGCCTACAAAATTTAAAAAATTTGCTACATCTGCGTAGGAAAAATCGCAGAAATGTATTTTCCAGTGGGTAGCAGGGCACAACGCTGACAGTCCTGCCATTGGTGCAGGATCGTTTCCTCAAGGCCCTGGCAACAGATACAGTGCGATCACGTCAAGCGCAAATTAACTGATACTTGTATATAATGCAGAGCCAGCTGAAATTCCCAGAATCTCCGGTGACAGCGTTATTGACGACGACGCTGTTCTACTGGTTTGAGAGCTGGCAGCTGGACGCTGGCTATGAGCGATGCTCGGTGCAACCGACTGCATCGGCACGCGTGGCTGCAGTTCAAGCAGGCGGCTGCTGCTAGGCGGATGATTAATGGTACGTCAGCCCTCCCAGCGGCTAGAGTTCGGTCCACTGGTCAGGGCTACTTCTGCGGTCATTTGTCAGGGGCGCGCGCTTGCAACCGAGCAAGGCCACTGCCGAGATGACCTTCTGAGGCGGTGACTGCACGCATCACTCGTAAGGACGGTGCTTCGGCTTCAACAAATAGCAGGACTAAATTGACGAAACATTCTCTGTAGGATAATAGGTTGAGACGAAGTCAAGCGGTACTCAAATTTGTCCTCCCAAATTAGTTCAAGAAAAATTCAGTTCTTGTATCCCCTTATTTTTTACTGTACTCTAGTCTCCATATTCAATTTCACTCTAATGACGATAATGATGATGATACACTTATTAAAGTAGTAGCGGAGAAACCCGGCGTTGCGTAGGTATGTATTTGCAGCTTTACGGCTACGCCCGTCCCACGCATTGCCTGGTCTTGTTCATAATGTTTATGGCTTGACATCTCCTGAATTGTGTGTCACACAATGACGTAATTTTGTATGTGCGTTCAGGGGCATACGTGAATACTGTCTGCAAAGTGTGTTGCGAATGGAATGAGTAGTAAAGAAGTAATAAATGTTAACTCCAGGCCTCATGTGGTAGTGTTACTGCGTAAACAGTGGAAAAGTGGTAAGCGATAAGCGTTTTTCCTTTCATCTTTTTGTAGGGGTTGTCGGTGAGAAAACATTTCGTGAAGGTTTGAACTGATGCCTGTAGTTTTTCCCAAGTCGCTAAATGCTCTCTTTCTCAAATACTGGGTGAATAAAGTCTGGGAATTCACGCATTGCGGATATTCTTCTGTTTCTCCCCCCCCCCCCTTCCCCCCTCTACCCCTTTGATAGATTAGTGGTTCTTACTCTCACGTCGATTGTGGCCCGACAGTAAGGTATATGCGTACCAAGATCCAACAAAACTGGTTGAAAACACAAACACAAACACACACACACACACACACACACACACACACACACACACAATAATATATATGGAAAAAATGGTTCAAATGGCTCTGAGCACTATGCGACTTAACTTCTGAGGTCATCAGTCGCGTAGAACTTAGAACTAATTAAACCTAACTAACCTAAGAACATCACACACATCCATGCCCGAGGCAGGATTCGATCCTGCGACCGTAGCGGTCGCTCGGCTCCAGACTGTAGCGCCTAGAACCGCACGGCCACTCCGGTCGGCAATATGTATGGATTCCGGGTTATTATACCGCGATAGCATGAAACTATTGTCGAAACCCAACGTACCGTCGCCATCTACGGAGGACGTCTTCAAAGGGGGCTGTAGCTTTTCCGAAGGTCCCAAGCACATCCTGGTTCACTAACGATTGAAGTAAAATTATGTTTCCCCATGCTCCTGCACAGAGGCATAATGTCACATATTTTGAAAAGTAGAACGCAGTGGGCCATTGTTGATTGCTGTTGTCCGCTATTATTGTCATCCCAGGGTGGAAGACTGACAAGTCTTTTCCAGCACCAGTATCCTATGTAGGAAGTGGTGGACGACAAATTAAATTTCCTTGATGCGCAAGTCTTCGAGCAAGAAGATGGTATCTTGGGCTGCACGCTATACGGAAAACCCACACACCTGGAAAGTTGCCTGCACCAGTATTCACGTCACCCCCCACGACAAAAGGAGGTGTTATGTAAACGTTAGCGCATAGAGCGAGGTACATATCGGACCCCGACAAGGAAAGTGCCACAAGTCAAAAAATGGCTATTTTTAATTTATACTTAATTTATTTATTTATTTATATTTTTATTATTTTCATTTATTTGTATTTAATTTTTAATTTATGTCGTGAAGTTTCCAAACGTGAACGGAAAGCGCCACATTTCTGTCTTGTAATTTGTCCACATCAGGGGAGTTGCCAGTTTTGTGGTAGGCTACTTCGTGCTTCGCCACGGCAACAGAAGTATCGCTTCAGCGTCACCACTGACAAGGCTGCGTGGGTCGTTCAAAAAAAGTAGCACATCCTCAGTTGTGATACTTTTCATGCATAAGTTAAGTAGAATGCAAATTTCAGCGTCACTGATTATTACAACGTCTGTACTTATCCAGCGTCCTTATCTCACATTACAATGTCCTTCGGACATACACTGTTTTGACGATTACACCTGTTGTGAATATTGCGAAATTTCTTGTGTTGCACCGTACAAGGAAAAAATGGCAATTTCTGTTACTAAGAAAGTTCGTGTAGAATCCCTTTTCGTAAACTGTTCGTTAAATTGTACATATTTGATATTCCCTATTAAATTGTAATAATTTTCATAAATTATAATTTCGCATTGTATATTTTTTTAACAAAACAATTTCAACTCATTTTTCATTTTTTATTCTACGTTAAGTACTAATTATGCCTGATGGAGGTTCGAAAGTCGTTATATATTAAAGTAAGTTAAATAAGAAAAAGAACTGGAGCGGAAAAGCGGCAAAAGTGGTACATCAGGGATCATAACAGAAACAAAAAAAGTTTTCAGACACGCAAGAAGAGTGTCCAACTCTATGAACTAATTAGTAATTATCTGATAACGCTTCACACGATGAGGACAGAACTACATGTCCATATTACTGTTGTATAGAATATAATGGAATTTCCTACCTAAAATACTTATTTCAATTTTAAAGAACGCTTATACTATTTCAGTATAAGTTTTATAGCTTTTATCCAATGTTGCATTTTTTTAGTTCTGTCACTGTTTTTGCTGGGATGAGATATTTGAATTGCAACTGCTTGACGTGGAGTAAGTGTGTCTCACTAACGTATTGCTGAGAACGGGCATCGTCTGCTGAGATAAAAAGAGCGTTAAGACAGCTACAAGATGATCATAGCGATGAAAAGGCGTCTGCGAAATTCAAAGCATCCTGCCGTTTATTAAAGATGTTACTGACCGCTGGGAAAGAAATAGAGTATCGCCCTGAAGTGACAGGAAAGCCTAAAGTAGACAAAGGATGCTCACAAATATCCGGAAAAAGCAAGAATTTACCGGATAGCGTGTAGTTATGACGACGTCGAAATGTGCCTCGAACAAGACAAGGGCAACTGTAGAAGGGGAGAAACAGCCAGAACATCTGTTGTGGCACATACGTAGCAGCCAGCAGACTACCGGATTCAATTTGATGAAACTCAGCACTGGCAGCCACAAGCGGATACTATGATAAGCTATAAATACAGGCGGTGGAGATTACTATACAGCCTGTGATTTTAGCGGGAAGGAGGATGTAAAACTGAATGATATCTGGATTTAGGTGCTGAAGAAGGAGTAAACCAGTCTTCTACCATGGGATGATAGCGATGGCGGATATCAGCAATCAGAAACGACCAGCTGCGCTCGAGTTTTCGAAACGTCAGCAAACGGAAACGGAGGTCAAGAGAGTGCCATAGTGTCCATCAGACCTTCGAAAATGCTACAAACACCACTAAAGATGTCCCTTGCAGATGGAGACGAAACCGTGAATCCATCCGACCACTGCAGAACAGCGCGAAATATTTGAAGAAGAGTGACATCCATGGCCGCGAAAGTTTATATTTTACAACTATGATGAAATGATGATTTCAGAAGGACTACATGGTTACTAGTCCCCTCATCCCTCTGTCCTTCCATTACCAAAACGATTATTCTTTTACGACTCACGAGGCGTCCTATAAACGTGTTCCTTAATTTAGTCAAGTTGTACCATAAATTACTTTTCTTCGTGATCTGATCTACTTCGTCAGTAGTCATCCGATCTACCCATTTGTACTTTAGCGATGTTTTGTAGCATCACATTTCCAAAACATCGATTCTCTCCATGTTTGAACTGTTTACCGTTCACGCTCCACTTTCGTACAAGCCTTGATTCTCTATAGATGCCGTTAACAAAGAAGACAAAGTAAATATATCGGAATTCGAATCGAAAACAATTGCCATCATGAATAACTTAGAAGTCGATTTTGTCGTTGTACCGAAGCAGTTTAGATCACTTAATAAAGCCAAGTCATTCTCTCAAGGTAGGAGAACATTTAGGTTTCTTTCAGACTACGTTGGTACAATAGTCCCATATTTAGCAATCATAAACAGCCGCTCGCTCGACGAAAGATGCCTACCAAAAAAACTGGAAAGTTGCATAGGTCTCACGAATACTCAAGGAAGAAAACAGGAGTATCAGCCGACTTACAGACTCATATCACTAACGTCGCTTTGCAGTACGATTTTGGAACATACGCTATCTTCGAACATTATGAATTACCCGATGGTAATACTGACACACAGTCAGCACGGCTTCCGAAAATATCGTTCTTGTACAACACAACTAATTCTTTATTCTCAAGAAGCAATAAGTGCTATCGACAGGGGACCTGAAATATATTCCATATTTCTAGATTTCCAGAAGGCTTTTGACACTGTTACTCACAGGAGACTTCTAATCAAATCGCGTGCCTATGGAGTATCGTCTCAGTTGCACGACTGGATTCGTGACCTCCAGTCGGAAAGGTCACTCACAGTATGTAATAATCGACGAAAAATCATCGAGCAAAACAAGGAACAGTCATAGGTCCTCTGCTGTTCCTAATCTACACAAAAGATTTAGGAGACCTTCTGAGCAGCCCCCTTAGAGTCTTTGCAGATGACTCTGTTAGATTGCTGCTGTGCTTTATGGGGTCCTTACCAGATAGAATTGAAGGAGGACACCCAAAAAATTCAAGGATGGGTCTCATGTACATCTACATGGACACACTGCAATTCACATTTAAGCGCCTGGCAGAGTGTTCATCGAACCACCTACACGATTCTCTATTATTCCAACTCGTACAGCGTGCGGAAAGAACGAACACCTATATCCTTCCGTACGACATCTGATTTCATTTATTTTATCATGGTGATCGTTTCTCCCTATGTAGGTCGCATATTTTTCGCATTCGGCAGAGAAAGTTGGTGATTGGAATTTCGTGAGAAGATTCCTCCGCAACGAGAAACTCCTTTGTTTCAATGATGTCCATCCCAAATCCTGTATCGTTTCAGTGACATACTTTTCCCTATTTCGCGATAATATAAAACAAAGGGTAGGTCGTTTTTTGTTGTAGCGAAATAGGGGAGAAAGTGTCACTGTTGAGATAAGCGAGCTGGGATGGCAAACATCAAAACAAATGCGTTTTTCGTTGTGACATCATCTCACAAAATTTCAATCACCAATTTTCTCCTCTGAATATATTTTTCTCTCGCCAACCTAAATATGGTGAACTGATCATCATAATAAAATAAATCAGAGCTCGTTCAGAGAGATCGAAGTATTCATTTTTCCCCACCCGCTGTTAAACAGACGAACGGTAGAGAACCAGTCTCAAGGTTGTTTAAAGAACCGTCTTCGAGGAACTTAAATGCTAACCGCAGAGTCGCCATATTGACGTAGAGATTAGAAAAGAGTTCTAAACACTCAAATTCATGTTGAATGTTGACAAATTTCTCTTCTTTGTCAGAAATGATTTTCTTGCTATTGCCAGTTCAAATGGCTCTGAGCACTATGGGACTTAACATAGGATTTCATCAGTCCCCTAGAACTTTGAACTACTTAAACCTAACTAACCGAAGGACATTACACAAATGCATGCCCGAGGCAGGATTCGAACCTGCGACCGTAGCGGTCGCGCGGTTCCAGACTGAAGCGCGTAGAAGCGCTCGGCTAGAACGGCCGGCTGCTATTGCCAGTCTCTACCTCCTCTCCACTTCGGCTGTCGTCAGTTTTTTTGCTGGCAAAATACGAAAACTCATGTACTACTTTAAGTGTGTCACTTACTTGACTGGACTACATTCTACTATCCTTATTTAATTTTTGGTTGATGTTCATCTTATAGTCTCTTTGCAAGACACTATCCATTCCGTTCAATTGCTCTTTCAGGTCCTTTGCCGTCTCCGCCAGAATTATAATGTCATCGGCAAAAGTCCCTGAACTTTTAATTCCCTTTTAAAATTTCTGTTTTGTTTCGCTTCACAGTTGTTCAGTGTATAGTTTCAATGACATCTGGGATATGCTTCAAGCATATCTTCCTATATTCTCAATTACTGCTATCGTTTCATGTCCTTCGACTCTGATAACAGCACTCTGGTCTCTGTAGAAGATGTAGATAACCTTACCCCCCCTGTACTTTATCCTAGGCATTTAATAATTCCAAAGAATGTACACCAGTTAACATTGCCGAAAGCTTTCTTTAAATTTACAAATGCTATAAACGCAGGTGCGCCTTTCATCAACCTATCTTCTACGACAAGTCGTGGGATTAGTACTGCCTCGCATGTTTTTACATTTCTCCGGAACCTAAACTGATCTTCCCTGAAGTCAGTTTCTACTATCCTCTTCTGTAAATGATTCGTGTCAGTATTTCACAACTATGACTTATTAAGCTAACAGTTCGGTAATATTCACACTCGTCTACCTCTGCCTTCTTTGGAAATGGAATTATTACACACGTCTTGAAGAATGGCGTCATTTTGCCCTTTTCAATGATTCACGGGGACTGTAGACTACTCCAGGTGCCTCGTTTCAAATTACATCTCTCAATGCTCTGTCGAATTATTATCACTGTATCGTATCTTTCCTTTCCTCTTTATCTACTTTATACTTCCTTACTATAACATTGCTTTCTAACTTCATTTCCCTCGTACAGTCGACCTCTAAATTCAGCTTTTACTTGTTTAATTAGTTCTGGCTTACCACATGAGTTTTTTGTGCTCATACAGCTGCTTCTTCTGTTTAATTTTCCTGTAGGCGCCATTTATCTTTCCCCTAGTCATGCATACTTCTACAGACTTCCAGTTGCCCTCTGGTCATTCCTGCTTAACCATTTTTAACGTTCTGTCAAACCCTTTGTATTATAATCCTTAGCCTCAATGCGAAAATTCGAGATTACACAAGAAAATGGAACGAATATCTACAAAGAATGGAGAGTGAGAGACTTCCCTTAAAGGGAAGAAATTATAACTGCCATAGGAGAAGAGACAGAAGAAGACCCCGACAGAGACGGATACCGTAACAGGCAACTCCTGCCTAATACCTGAAGAGAAGATGAGGAAGATGAAGATGATTAATCCCTTTTCCTAGACGTCATATTCTTTTTTGCTTCATTTGTAGCAGTTTTACGAGAGTTGCCCAGAAAATAATGCACCGCATTTTTTTCTTCAACAGTTCTTTATTGAATGTAATGAGAATTACACACATGAAAGAATGGTGTTTTATCTGCACACCCTATTTTCCACGTAATCTCCAGCCCGTTCTATGTCCTTTCACTAGCGCGAAACAAGGGGCTGTATGCCCTGTCGGTATCAATCCTTGTCCAGGTGGCGGAGTCAGCACTTCACTGTGTGAATCACCTCATCGTCCTCAAAATGTCTTCAAGGAATGGCACCCTTTAATGGCCCAAACAAGTAGAAGTCCGAGGTGGATAGGTCAGGGCTGTGAGGTGGATGAGGTAACACTGTCCAACCCGGTTTTGCGATGCGTTCAGCAGTCCTCAGACTAGCGTTATCGTATTGCAGCAAAACATCTCCTGGATTGCTGTAGCGCCAAAGTCACCGGAAGCGCGTCTTAGGTTTTGTTAACGTGTTGTGATAGGCTTCTGAATTGATGGTACTGCCTCTTGGCATCACATCAATGAGAATCACACATTCACAGTCCCAGAACACGGTGATCATGACCTTACCGGCGGAAGCAGTTGTTCTGAATTTTTTCTTCTGTGGGAAATGGGAATGGCGCCATTCTATAGACTGTTGTTCTGTTTCGGGCTCAAAATGGTCAACCCAGGTTTCATCACCTGTGACAATCTGGAACAAGAAGGCCTTCCCATCAGCTTCAAAACGTTGCAACAAATGAAGACAATGTTTTTTTTCTGTGCGATTTGTGATCCACCGTTAGACCCCGCGGGAGCCATATTGCACACACTTTTTAATGTCTAAGAGTGCAGATAATTGCATCCACACTTCCTTTGCTGATTGACAGATACAGTGCCAACTGCCAAGCCGTATTGCGTCTGTCCTCGGCAATGACAACGTCAGCTCGCTGCAAAACGTCAGGTGTGACAGCCGTGGACGTTCTCCCCGACCGCCGAAAGTCGTGGAGCTCCGCCGAACCGCCTTTTGATCACCTCACCCTTTGGCCCAGTGACTAAGGGTACTTCTATCGACAGCAGATGCTCCATAGACCTTGCACAAGCTTCTGTGAGTATTCCACACAGTTTCTTTCTCTACAGTGGGTAATTCAATGACGGCATGTTGATTGTAGCGTGCATCACCTACACACGCCATTTTGAAATTGTCATGCAGCCACGATATACGCCGGAAGTAACGGAAACTTGCCGCGCTCACTCAGGAGACTTCAAATAACACATACGTAACGTTTCGCATTCATAGCATTGTTTACGGACGAGAAAACAAACGCGGTGGATTTCTTTCTTGGCAACCCTCGGTTGTTTTCTCTTTTCATCATTACAGTCAATATCTCGTATATTTTAGAAAGATTTCTACTGGGTATTGTCTTTTTGGCTCTTTGATTTTCAGCTGCCGTCAATATTCTATCGCTTGAAGCTAACTATTCGTCTCCTGTTTCATTTCTTTGCCCTGTCAAAGTATGTACGTATAAATAAATTAATTGCATTTTACAGAATACAGACACTGGATGCACAAAGACTGAATGCGATGCATAGAGAGAAACATCTTCATACTACGTTCGCCGCCATTAGCTTCTATTCGCCGCCGAAACATAGAAGGTGGTACACGCGTTGGGAAGCGCCACGGCGACACAAGGTGTTTTGTGAAAGAGGGAGACAGGCCATAATGGGCGAAAATTTTCCGCAAGAACACCGCAGGGTTTCGCGTTACCGGGCGAAAACTTTGTAACTGGGGTGGCCGAAGAACGTCAGCCCCGGGCGCGCGTCATGAATATTGATGGACCAGCGGTGGCCGCGAAACGGTGGATCAAAGGGCCCGAAAGGGCAGGCGAGGCGCCTGGGAAATTCCTCTAAGTACGCCGCCAGGGGCACGCGTCCCGGCGGTCACTGCGGCGTCTCGAGCCTTTTCGAAATCGAACTTTGACGGAATTCGTATCCACCTTGTTGTTATTCCTCTCTAACAGCACTGGTGTTGCGGATCTGTTGTGTTATGCAGTAAAGGAAAAGTAGCAAAAATTTGTGAAGAGAAATTTAATGTTCAGGGAGAAGAAACAGAAGTTTCATTATACCATAGTGACATTCGTGGAAAACTTTACAATATAAGTCGTACTGTGTTTGCTATAGCGTCTTTACTGTGCCAGTCTACATTTCAAAGTTATAGGTTAATCATCAGAGCTGCTGTTGATGGGTAAGGACCTTTTCTAAGTTATTATCCCGTATCTGTGGAAGCTATGCTAGAGTCCTACCTGAAATTGTAATGGAACATGAAAACGCCAGAATATAATGCAGATGTAAATCAAAACTAACTGCGAAAGGTATGCGGGAAGTGTGGAACGATCGTTAACGTATAACTGGAATTGTAACCGAAATTATGCAGAATTTTTTATTTTCTTTATTTTTATGGACTTGTAGTCCGGGGTGATATGTTACAATACAGCATCACCAAGAAAAACGCGAGAATATAACCAGATTTCTATCAAAATTAACTGCGAGAGCTATACGGAAAGTATGGAGCGATCGGTAGCGAAATGGAAACCACAGTGAAAATCCGATGAAGCTTTGCACAGATAGATGCGTTGTGTAGTGTGTCTAACATGCCCGTAGATAGCGTCAAGTTCTGAGAGCACAATGAGCGCCTAAAGATGCCTAGGAGATAGCTTCCCCCGCCAAATGTCGGTGCATGCTGAGCAATTTCGCATGGTTTCATGCAGTCCCTCAAAACGTAACTGTCATGCATTTCCTCCTTGACAGTCCTCGGCTGCACGCAGCATGTGCAATGAGGACGCTACTGCAGCATTTTGATGGTAAGTGATTGATCATCCACCATACAGCCCGCACTTGGCTCCCTCTGATTTTCATCTCTGTTCAAATGAAGCGCTGGCTATGAAGACAACATTTTGGCACAGACATTGAGCTGCAATCCAGCGTAGAAAATTGTCGAAAAGCACAGAAGGCTGCAGTCTACGTAGAGAACCAGCTGAAAGATGTAGCTAACAGTTGCAAATAAAAGAGTTTTGGTTTTCACTGAGGTTTCCACTTCGCGCCGATCGTCCCCAACTTTACGAATAGCCCTCGAATGTTGCTGTATCCTAGGGGCGCTGCGGCCTCCTGCTGTACAGTTCTGTCTAAGGGAATGCCAGCTCAGCAGCTGTAAACAGCATAACGGTCGGGCTAATATAGTGCGCCGACTTCACCAGAGGGCACCAAATAGCCGTACTACTTCACAACGCCTGTCACGTGCATCGAAATAGAGCGTGACAGACTCCTGCCGCCCGGCGGGTTTGTAGAGAGCGATGCAGCCCAATGACTTCGAGTTATCTTCGAGTTACCACCAAGTTGTCTTAAGAGTTTCAAACGATTGTCACTGAGGGCTCTGTAGTGGTCTAAAAGTGTCTACTTCCTAGACGATGATCTGAAAACCAGTTACCCCCGAATGGACTTAGATTCTGGAATGAGTAAACCACACTGGTGTCAAAAAGTAAAGCAACAAACCGCAATTTCTCCGTCTTGTGTCTATTTCACTGTATAATCATACAAACTGTCAACAGATGTCCGTGCAATCGTGTTCTGCATGGAAGTTGGCAGTCTGGTCAACGGACAACCACGCCAATGATGACTTGACCGCACCTATCAAACGGGGCAGACTGTACTGGGCAGTCCCACATCCAAAATCGCAGTGTGTACACCCACAGACGGGGCGGTATGACAAACTCTGTGGTATGGAATGGTAATGAGCGTTTTGCGTCATTGGCCGGGAGGCCCCTTATGGGGCAGGTCCGGCCGCCTTGGTTCAGATCTTATTACATTCGACGCCACATTGGGCGACCTGCGCGTCGGATGGGTATGAAATGATGATGAAGACAACACAACAGCTAATCCCGAAGTGGAGAAAATCCCCGGCCAACTCGGGAATCGAACCCAGTCCCCTTAGGACGGCAGTCCGTTACGCTGACCATTCAGTTATCGAGGCGGACACACTCTGTGGTGGAGGGCCATAATAAGAATGGAACCAGGACAGTCGCAAACTGATGTGGCCCGATGGCTTAATGTGAATCGTTCTGTATTGCGGATGCGGCGACAACTTATAGACCGATTGACTATCCCGAGCCAACGGCCTTGCCGCAGTGGTAACACCGATTCCCGTCAGATCAACGAAGTCAAGAATTGTCGGGCTGGGCTAGCACTTGGATGGGTGACCATCCAGTCTCCCAAGCGCTGTTGGCTACTGGGGTGCACACAGCACTTGTGAGGCAAACAGAGGAGCTACTTGATTGAGACGTAGCGGCTCCGGTCTCGTGAACTGACATACGGCCGTGAGAGCGGTGTGCTGACCACATGCCCCTCCATATCGCATCCAGTGAATCCTGTGGTCTGAGGATGGCACGGGAGCTGGTCGGTACCGTTGGGCCTTCCAAGCCCTGTTCGGACGGAGTAAAAATAGACTCCCCCGAAGACCAGGGCAGGGCCGACCACAAGTGCTATCAGACAGAGTGGAGTGTTATTTGGCTGTATGTGTACGACGGTGCCGCCTTAGTACTGGCATTTGACCTCGCATCATTAACTGGACGTGTTGTATTGAGACAAACGGTGACAGAGGGCTTCGGCAGAGTGGCCTTTATTGTCAGAGACCTGCTGTATGCGTATCTCTGATGCGTCTTCACAGAAGGAGAAGTCTGGCTTGGAGTCGTCAACATACCACCTTGGCTTCGAACAGTGGGACAATGTCCTTCTGCCGGCCGGGGTGGCCGAGCGGTTCTAGGCGCTACAGTCTGGAACCGCGCGACCGATACGGTCGCAGGTTCGAATCCTGCCTCGGGCATGGATGTGTGTGATGTCCTTAGGTTCGTTAGGTTTAAGTAGTTCTAAGTTCTAGGGGACTGATGACCTCAGAAGTTAAGTCCCATAGTGCTCAGAACCATTTGAACCAATGTCCTTTTCACAGACGTGTCCCGATTTCGTAAGGAGAGTGATTTTCCAAGCATTCGCATCTGGAAGGATCGTGGAACACGATTTCAGGATCCAGTCGTTGTGGAAAGACACCGATATCGAGAAGGATACGTAATGGTGTGGGCAGGGATTATATGGACCTCTCGAACACCTCATCGTGAAGTTGTACTCGCGAATCGGAAAGTTTTAACTGCTGTCAGGTGTCGTGACGAAATCTTGGGACCTCATGTGCGGTTGTTGCGAGGTGGTGCGAACCCAGACTTCGTATTGATGGACGATAATGGTCGACATCATAGAGAACATGTGGCTGATGTCTTTTTGGAAACGGAAAATGTTGCATGCATGGAGTGATCTGCTCACTCCCCGATTTGAATCACATAGATCATGTCTGGAATGCACTAGGGACACAGGCTGAAGCACGTCAGTATCCACCAACCACTCTCAAAGCAAGCATAGCAAGCATAGGCGTTACTGCCTCAACATATATTGATGACATCATTCACAGCATGCCCTGTCGCTGTAGGGCCTGTATTTCTACTAGAGGTGGTCACACCCCATACTGAGCACATTAATCAGTTGTTGGAGTGTGTGAGGGAATCCGTTAAGTTCGGAAAACGAAGAACATTTTTGTCTACCGTTATGCATATAGCAGTTATTTATGTTCTGTATTCTGTTCATTTGTCCTACTTTACTATCACCTGTTTATACTGTTTCGTGGCAAAATAAACACAAACTTGCAAAGTTTCCGTACGTTCCTTTAATTTTGGACACCAGTGCACTCCGTTTAGTATCTTGTGTCTATGTGGTCATTAATGGACTTCAGTGTTTTACGTTGATACTCTTCATAAGGGATTAGCACTGTATTTACTGCACATGTAATAAATGTTGTGAGTCTGATGGAATTGTACTATTTAGTAGTTAGGTAGCAATCTTCATTTAATGAGCCTAAAACTTTGCGTGCAATACAGTACATGGTGTCAATGGTCACAGGACACATATTTCGCATCTCAAATTACTAACTCCCACAGACACGTGTTTCTGTCGTTTTGATATCACAATGACATTTATTATGTAACAACCGAAGTCTAATGATGAAGTAGCTCCGATTTCTAAATGTATAGTGGCATAGTAAAAACGCTATTGAAAAGACAGGAGATGGAAATTCTTGTTAATTATTTCCATGAAATAAAAGCTTTATGATTTGCTGATGACTTTACAATTCTGGCAGAGACTGGAAAAGACTTGTAACATCAGTCTAATGGAATGGATAGTGTCTTCAAGAAGAGCTGGTAAGATGAACAAGAAGAAAGTAAATTTTTTGATGCTGCATACCAGGGCTTAAGCCTCCCGCAATACAGCTCGGTCTACCATGTTGCCTAGCTGGCAGACGTCAACAGCATGAGAGCAAAAAAAAAAACAACAAAAAATTATTTACAGAGAGGCTTGCGGAAGGCGCGAATTTGACAAGCAGGGCTGTCGGCAGCGCAGATGCCGCCACTGTCGCTGCACTACTTCCTTACACTGGTCACGTGTACAAAGAGAGAGCAACACAATTAACATTCACTCAGCCTGTATTTAGGAGGCCACATAGTTCCAAGCTAGCCAGTTACGGATGTAGAACAAGTTGAATTAAGACGCCAGTGAAGCGAACTTATTAGCGTTTACCTTAGAGTTCTATGGGTGGCTATCCACGAATAGGCCAACTGTGGTCATCGAGTGACTTTCCAAGTTACTACTCTGCTTGATGAATATTTACTGAGTGGACTACGTACATTAAGTCAGTCAGCCCATACTGGGCTTTGAATCAGAAATATATGACTTGTCCAGTTTGGATTTTGGTTCTAAGTTATCTTTAATGAACTTTTGTGTTTTATCCTCATCTAGCTGTATTTATTACGCCTTGAATAAATGTGATGACTTTTATTAATAGTATCATTTGAAGTTACGTGGTCACCTTGGAAAAACTGACATTTACTTAGCGTGCCACACAGGTAGCACTCTGTGACTGCCATCACAACAGTTGACATCAAACACAGACTTCATTGCTGGGAAACCTTCTCCGAAGGTGTTTGTGTGGAATATAGCATTATATAGAACTCAAACGTGAACGATAAGCTGTTCAGAAAGAACAGAATAGAAGCGTTTGAAATGTGGTACTACAGAAATATGCTGAAGATTAGATGGATAAATCACCTAACAATGAGGAAGTATTGAATGGAATTCAGGAAAAAAAAAAGATTTGTGGCACAACTTGACTAAAAGAAGGAATCGGTTGATAAGACACATCATGAGACATCAAGGAACAAGGAATAGGCAGATTGGTTTTGTGCTCGCCTCTGTGTGTGTGTGTGTGTGTGTGTGTGTGTGTGTGTGTGTGTGTGTGTGTGTGTGTGTGTGTGTGTCTCAGGCGTGACTGCTGTAAGCAGTTTAAAATGGGTATATGTTGCAGTATTTATGCAGAGATGAAGTTTGCACATGATAGGTTAGTGGGGAGAGGTGCATAGAACTAATATTCGGACTGAAGACCACGGCAAAAACACACAACATTCAATGGGAGCAAAACACGTAGGGCAATAAACGTAGGATAATAATAAAACTGAAGCATTTAGAATGTGATGTTACAGAAGTAGGTTGACAATTAGCTAAAGAGAACTGTTTCATCAAATGTTCAGTTGTGTGTGAATTCCTAAGGGACGAAACTGCTGAGGTCATCGGTCCCTAGACTTACACACAACTTTAACTTACGCTAAGAACAACACACACATCCATGCCCGAGTGAGGACTTGAACCCCCGGCGGTAGGGGCCGCGCAGTGCGTAACCTGGCGCCTCTAACCTCGCGGCAGCGGATTTATCAACAGAAGAGAAAGGCTAATGCGGTTTTCATCAAGTTCACAAGGAATAGTTAATTCGCGGCTAGAAGGAACGGTGTAATGGTGACAGGTTGAGGTAACTGAAGGAGGGACAGAGTGTGTAAGCAGGGAAAGAATGGAACAAGTGAACGGAATAATAGTGACTGTTGTGTCAGACTTACTGTGCACACGTGGAAAGATTCCCAGAAGACAAACTGATTTACGGATGTCCTCAAATAAATCAAAACAATCATTGTAAAAGTCACCTACAGTAATTAGTGCCGAATCAACCAGTAACCTCTTCCCTCCCCCCCTCCCCCTCGACCGATGCCTCGACTTTTCCTCGCATCACAGTGTTCGGTTATTCGGACAGTCATCACTATTACTCCTGTGTGTTTCCTAACGTTGTGTGTTCACTTTCCCGTAGCACGTCTACTCGGTCTCTTCATATTTCTTGGAATAGAGCGAACAGTTTTCTCAGTCCAACCGTCATCCATCCCCCTGACGTGTCTCCCGAATATCTTCATTTCATCATTGCGATCATTATTACATCTTCATCTCCCGTTTGCCTCCTGTTACATCTCCTTGTTTTCCTGTCTCTATGACTAGTTTACAACTTGTATCACAACATTATATGCTGAGCACCACTCAGTTATGTAATGGTTTTTCCATTAAAGGCCCCCGCCCCACTTGTGTAAATCCAACTTGACATTATACATTGACTGTATGAGTCCCTTTTCAGGTAAGAAAGAAGCATGGCTCTGAGATCCGTATTTAGTTCACCAAAAACACTCTAAGCAGTTTTGTTACTCTTTTGACAATCTAGTTTTCTGTCTGCCGGAAAAACAGGCGTTTCTTTAATTCGTTCACTTTTATTTTCGATGCTCTGATTGAACGTTACTTCACTCTTATTATACACTGGCGTCCGAAAATTAAGGACAAAAGTAACACTCGCATGATAACTTCACTGCAAAGTAACGTAGCTCGATGAAATTACGACCATACATAGAAGGAATTGCCGCAGTATATAACGGACGATAACTGAAAGAAATACGCAATGAGGCCATCAGAAATGACACTATTATTCAAAGACAATAGTTACGAAGAAGTCACCGCGATTTATGGTGGTATCCTGGACAATGATAAAGCGGAACATGATGTTTAATACAGTGTGTAATCACCACGGACGGCAATACACGCTCCGCAACGTGTTCTCATGCGGGCCTCAGGATTAGTAACCACTTCCTGTTTCAGGTCATTTCATTCCGCCACCAGCGCGGGTGACAACTGCTGAATTGTAGATGGTGAATGACATCGTGTTTATCCACGATCCAATCGCAATGAGCCCGTGCCCGTTACAATCATAAATGGCGGTGTCGTTGGGTCATTATGGGAAGACGTAGGGGGGTCGTCTGTTGCGAAGCCGCTTTTTCAACCATATGCACTGAACGCAGTGCTCCGGCACACTTGTGACTGAGCCAGCATTGTACTGAGTTGTTAGATCTGCCACAAAAGACAAGGTTAGGTTAGGTGAGGTTAGTGTTGTTTAACGTCCCGTCGACAACGAGGTCATTAGAGACGGAGCACAAGCTCAGGTTAGGGAAGGATGGGGAAGGAAATCGGCCGTGTCCTTTCAAAGGAACCATCCCGGCATTTGCCTGAAACGATTTAGGGAAATCACGGAAAACCTAAATCAGGATGGCTGGAGACGGGATTGAACCGTCGTCCTCCCAAAAGACAAGCCACAGATAAATATTTGTGAGACATATACAACACTTCTGCAACTTGCCATAGTTGTAAGATACTTTATCAACGGAAGGCTTGTACGACGGAAATCGATGTGAACTGCCACGGTTACGGGGTATTAGCCTCTTCAGTGTTTATGAAGTCTACCAGTAATAGGAGATTCCACGGACATGATGTTCTGCTACTGCTGAATTTCAGATACACCTGACGATGGGTGTAAGACTCCGAAACCACCGTAGCATATAGCGACTTCTGTCGTGCAAGACATTGGTCAATAAAGTATTTTACAACTGTGACGGATCTGTTTACCATGAACAGCTCACAGATCTTCACGTTCTGCGATGAAGCGTCGATATCCATCGCCTTGTCGCCTAGTCGTCGTTTCACCACCCTCTTAAACACTCGCCATACGTGCTCACAACAGTTGCACGCAAACAGCAGACTAACTTCCCCGTTTCTAAGACGCTCGTCTGCAGGCGGCGACTGCAACACTATGACCTTTCTGAGTAGCAAAAACCAGTCCTGTAATGTTCGAATACCGTATCAGTGATATGCTGAGTCCAAATACGATATCAGGGTCGTCAATGACTCACATTTATTACAGATGCCAACATATGGACACAAGAGGACCCCCTTAGGGACAGACTGTGCTGCTATTTATGTAAACATCTAATATTGCGGAAAATATAAACATTACGAACATTAATATCAAGAACCTTCTATAAATGATATATACTAAATAATAAATATTTGCTGGTGATGGGGTTTAAACTGACGACCCAGCACGTCAGCCACATACGCTAATCGGTAACCCACATCGCATCTAGACGTAACGTTGCGAAGCGATATGAAACGGATCGAGCACACAAGGTCGATAGTAGGACAGGCGAATAGTCGACTTCAGTTTCTAGGAAAGCATAGCTCATTTATAAGAGAGACCGTACATAGAACACTTGTTTGACCTATTCTTGAGTACTGCTTGTATGTCTGGGATCCCCATCAGGTTGGAATAAAAGACGACATAGAAGCGCTTCACAGGTGTGCTGCTAGATTACTTACCGGTAGATTCAGTCAATACTTGAGTAGTATGGAAATGCTCCGTGAACTCAAATGGGAGTCCTTGGGAAGAAGACGACGCTATTTTCGCGAAACACTATTTCGAGACCTTAACTTTTCCCGGCCAATTGAATGTTCAAATAATTCCAGGAAAGTGATGTGAAATGTGTTTTTCGACCACCTTCTAAGATTAAGACCCTGTTGGCGTCCGTAAAAGATGATCTTGGTTTGCGTAAAGCTGGTGTCTATCGTATCCCCTGCAGTTGTGGCATGTCATATATTGGTCAGACAATCAGGACTGTGGAAGACCGCTGTATTGAACATAAGCGTCACACAAGCTTACAACAGCCGAGCAAATCTGCTATTGCAGAACATTGCCTTGACACCGGTCATCCTATGGAATACAACAACACGGAGATTCTGGCGTGCACGTCCAGCTATTGGTATAGTGTCATTAAGGAAGCTGTTGAAATCAAACTATCAAGCAACCTTATAAACAAAGATGGTGGATTTTGTCTAAATGTTGCTTGGAATCCGGCTGTGTCTCTCATCAAAAAACAGAGGGACGGAATTAGGGCTACCTCACCTGTTGATTAATAGTCACTATCGATATTTCTGATGTTGGTTATCTTTGGTTGTGTGTTGACTTTGCTGTTAATTGTTCTGTGTGTGGTATCTTCCTTGTTTCTCCTCTGTGAACCGAGGTATTAAATTCCCTTGCTCATTGCTTCCTCTTTGCAGATTTGCCTTGAGAATGGCAGGGTGTGCTTCATCCGAAGTATCGGCGGTGATAGACGACATCACCCGGCAGCAAACCCGTAAATTATTTGAACTATTTCGAGAGTATAGAGAATACGTATTTGCGACTAACTGCAGAACAATTCTCCTGTCGCCAACGTACATCTGACGTAAGTACTGCAAAGACAAGATGAAAGAAGTTACGAATGGAACAGACTCGTACAGACAGTCGTTTTTTCCTCCCTCTGTCTGGGACTAAAACAGGAAAGGGGAAGGAAATGACTAGTAGTGGTGCAAAGTACGCTCCGCGATGTTCCGTAAAATCGTTTCCTACTCGTCTCTGCTCGGCTTAGGTAATTTCCTCCCCGCATCACGTGTCTGTCCGATGTCACCAAGCGGGGCCGAGGCCCCGAGAAAGACAGGCTGAGGGGCGTACGTCACAGTAGGTGACGGTGTAGGTCTTTCGAGTGCCAGCAACAGTCTCCTTCGGGGAACGAGTAACTGCTTCAGACGAGTTTAGTAATTCCTGACTGCGCATTTAAATGCATACAAGCTCTCGATAGCACAAGACAAAGGTAAGGCTTTTAGTGGAAACCCGTTCAATTTTAAATTGATTTCCTACGGGCCCTGCACGGAGGCGAGCGTTTGCGAATTATGGAGGACAAGGCGACTACTGTGACGTCACAAATTCGTTGCGGAGCCCGTGTTCCTCATGGGCGCCGGCGGGCGTTCAGTCTCGTGGATAGCAGAGGTCATAATGTTTAGGCTCATCTGTGTAAATTTTTCTCGATCAACAAACATTTGTTGAATCAATTGCTTTAACCTCTATAGCTGATAATACAGATTTCATTGAAACCGAGTCACAACCTTTCTCAGTATCTATCACTCCCAGACTCATTGGCAATTCATATTCATTCATCCCGTTCAATAATTCCGACTACATTGTCGAAACGATCTTATCAAACGATTGCTGCTACAACAATGTCACGATACTGACGATTTAAAAGCAAATAAAATTTCAGTAGAGTAAACAGATTTGCTTTAGTAAATATATTGTGCTTATAACTGCAGCAGATATATCGGGTGATCAAAAAGTCAGTATAAATTTGAAAACTTAATAAATCACGGAATAATGTAGATAGAGAGGTAAAAATTGACACACATGCTTGGAATGACATGGGGTTTTATTAGAACCAAAAAAACAAAGTTCACAAAATGTCCCACAGATGGCGCTGGACAGCAAAACGTCAGTGACTGCGCATGACAATCGTGTATAAAAGGAGCTGTAATGAGAGAGAGAATCAGATGTGCCAGCAGTCGCAGCATGTTGACGTTACCTGAAAAGGTGCTTTTAGTGAAGCTGTATTATCAGAATGGGGAATGTGCTAGTTCAGCGTTACGATCCTATCGCCATAGGAAGGGGATTCGAACGGGTAAAGGTCCGTTGACAAATGCAGCTGTGGCGAAAATGATTTCGAAGTTCGAAGCCACGGGTTGTTTAGGCGACAGACCCCGTAGTGGCCGACCGAGCACAAGGCTTAATGCTGTTGAGACAGTTCAGGAAGAAATGGAGACTGTAGCGGGTTCGTCTACGTACAGGGAAGTCAGCGCTCGTGCAGTCGCACGCCGCACCGGCATTCCATACACTACTGTTTGGTTAGCACTTACGCGTACTCTCCGATGCTATCCGTACAAAATCCATCGCCACCATGAATTGTTACCTGCCGATTTAGTGAAGCGGAGGGCATTTGCGGTGTGGGCGTTTCAAAAGATGGTGGAAGATAACAATTGGTTGCGTAACGTGTTGTGGACCGACGAAGCTCATTTCACGTTCCGAGGGTCTGTCAACGTCCACAACTGCAGAATATGGGCTACCAAAAATCCTAGAACTGTCGTGGAAACTCCATTGCACGACGAGAAAGTCACACTTATGTGTTGGATTTACCACATCTGCCGTTATCGGGCCTTTTTTCTTCGAGGAAATGTGTGATTCTGGTTTAGTAACTGCTACCGTGACGGGTGAGAGATACGCCGACATGTTACAGAATCGCATCATCCCCAGTCTGGCTGATAAACACCTGCTGGAAAGTACGATGTTTATGCAGGATGGCGCTCCACCCCACATTGCTAGACGCGTGAAAGATCTCTTGCGCGCGTCGTTTGGTGATGATCGTGTGCTCAGCCGCCACTTTCGTCATGCTTGGCCTCCCAGGTCCCCAGACCTCAGTCCGTGCGATTATTGGCTTTGGGGTTACCTGAAGTCGCAAGTGTATCGTGATCGACCGACATCTCTAGGGATGCTGAAAGACAACATCCGACGCCAATGCCTCACCATAACTCTGGACATGCTTTACAGTGCTGTTCACAACATTATTCCCCGACTACAGCTATTGTTGAGGAATGATGGTGGACATATTGAGCATTTCCTGTAAAGAACATCATCTTTGCTTTGCCTTACTTTGTTACGCTAATTATTGCTATTCTGGTCAGATGAAGCGCCATCTGTCGGATATTTTTTGAACTTTTGTATTTTTTTGGCTCTAATAAAACCCCAGGCAATTTGTACCTCTCTATCTACATTATTCCGTGATTTATTCAGTTTTCAAATTTATTCTGACTGTTTGATCATCCGGTATTTGCGATAGGTGTCTCGTCATTAATTGGCATGCCTGTGGCAGCATGCTCTACCAATTTATTACAAAACGCAGCTCATACAAGTGGGATTTTTCCCGGGCTCATAGCTCGGGTTCTACGGGTGACAGAAAGGTTGGGTCAAATGCTTGGATAGCGCTTGGGCTAGGAACCATTTGTAGAACCAATAGAAGGATCGTCTTACTCTAACTGTCCTGCAGTACAGGGCCAAAGTACGAATATTACACACATTCTCCAGCTTAGGAAAGTGGAGCAAACCGGTTGTTTCTTTTTGCACTAGGTGCGGTCTGCGGTGTGCCTTGAGACGCTTATGAGGCCACCATTTATTTCACGAGTGGTTTCTGAGAAAACCTAAAAAATTGATTTTTCACCAATTTCTCGCCGTCAACATCGGAAATCTAAATAACGAACCACAGCAACTACTCAACTTGTATCAAGTTATAACAGTGTATTATGTAGGCTTTTATGTGTTTCCAAAAATCTTCATATTGGTACTCAAAAACATGATTTATGGGCAACAAAACCGATACGCAGATTTCAAGACGGCTATACGCAGCATATAGATGTGATTTTTACGATATATTCCTCAGATCCTGATTTCTAACAACCATGAAAATTTTCTTGATATCTTTACTCGTTTCTGATATACGGAGGTTCAAAGCTTACTTATGTACGTAAAATATGCACGTATAATCCACTGTGAGGAAAACCGTATTTTATCAAGTGACTCAGTACAGCAAAATATGTTATAAAGTGTCTCCTTTATCATCAGAACGCTTCTCGTAACCCCATGTAGTAGTACTGAAGCACATGTAAAATCTTTGTGTGCAAAACATGTGGTCTCAGGTACAGAAATATTTTTGCGTTACCACATACGAAAGTGCTCTTGTTTAAAAGACTGATCGAAAATAAAGTACCAGCTGATACATTATACGTTCCTCAGCACCTTTACAAAACTTCTTAAAGTTTTGTAATGCGAACATATTCACGCTTTTTTATGCTGAGAGGGTAGGCGACTGTGGTAATGGGAAAGAGACGGAAAAGTAATAAATATCGGAGGTTGTGGACAGTGGTTGTGGTATAGAAAGAGCGAAGGAGACAATGGCAGTGTGAAAGAAAGCGAAGGAGTGGCAGTGGAACATAGCTGATAGTTGCAGAACAGTTCTAGGAGCAGGGTGAAGAAGACAGTGCGAATGGGGGAGTAATAAAGGGAAGGAGAAGTGGAAGTGGGTAAGAGCAGTGGTAATGAGAGCCAGTGTTTATGTCAATGACAACGAGAAAGAAAAAGGTAGTGACAGTGAGAATAAATAGCAGCAGTGAGAGGGAGGAAGAAGAAGACAGTGACAATGAGAGGAGACAGTACGAGTAAGAGAGAACTAAAGTGACTGTGAGACAGGAGACAGTGACAGAGTAACACAAAGAGAATGAGCGAGTGAGAATGAAAATGTGGGAGTGGGTTGGTATGAGCAACTTATAGTGATGAACTACTGTGTGTCAATAAGTTAACAGTTAGGGGAGCTTTTGGACAAAGAAGCGAGCGTGAATATGTAAGCAAGCCAAACTTGGGGAAAATTTTTCAAGGTGCTGAGGAAGGAAGAATGAGGCAGCTGGTGCCCTACATTTGTCTGATTCTTTTAAACAGGACCAAATCGCAGGTTTTACGCTCCAATGAGAACATTATTCCGCCGATAAAAATAATCTTTGTGTTTTAATTTGCCGCTCATTTGTCTGAACAGTGACATTATATAACCTCTGACTGTGACAAGTTAAATCGTGTGAAAATGTTATGAAAGCCAATTTTGTTGAACAATGTGGCTTGCAATCTATTTTGTAACCTCGACGAATAATAATATAACACGGTCCTGTACAAGTATAGATTTACGACTCGCAGTCGACTGGCTCATCACACGTCGGAAGAGATGTAATTAACGACCTCTGTGCAAAAATTAATTGCGCAGCGTCCAGAGCCTGTGCGAAACTAAATTGGACCGGGCCGTGCGAAATACACAAGCGATGTGTATTTGCTGCAACAACAAAAGGACTAGCGATTGGCAATTAATGAAACAACCTAATTAAAAGTGAATCGTGGTCCATCGCTGAAACTTTCAACCTTTCCAGAGCAACTCAACCAACAGCTCCCGTTTACAGGCAATACGAATCCGCGAAACGAGCTAGGGCTGACCGAGTTACGTAAGCGCTACGGCGACCATCGCATCTCGCCGCGACAGTTTAATTGCCAGTTTCACTAACTGAGTTGCATTTATTTCTGCACTGCATGTGATAGTCTATAAGCGTAGGAAACTCTGTGATACATGTAACTGTTTGAGAGGTAATGGAAAGATCTCGGGTTACCAGGGCGCGAGTGGTAAAATATCACGGCGTTTCTGAAAGTGCCATACTCATCACCTTCTAGCGAAAACACATGACTTCGTGAAACTACATCAAATGAAAACATCTAAGAAAGGGACTTCGTCTACTCATCATCACCGACTTCGTCCAAATTACCCAAAATTATGGTGTTTGCTGGACTCGACCGGAAATGAAAGTTGTTACGGCGTGAAGTCAAGCGCCGGCTCGTTAGTCGGAAACGATGGGGAAGAGAACGCTATGAGAGGAAGTCAGCCAATCGCACGCTGACCGGACCTCCCTCCAGGACGAGAACGTGACAGCAGCGGCCCCTATGTGAAGAGGACATAAGCGCCGCGACCGACTGGTGACGGCCCAGTTCAATAGCAGCGTCAAGTCTAGTTACCTAGCTTGTACTCTTTATGTAGCACAGACTTGGGATTGATGATTTCGGACGTCGCCCTTTACTTGACACATCTGTGTAATTCAAAAATAGCTCTAACAAGGGAACCTCCCCATCGCATCCCCCTTAGATTTAGTTATAAGTTGGCACAGTGGATAGGCCTTGAAAAACTGAACACAGATCAATCGAGAAAACTGGAAGAAGTTGTGTGGAACTATGAAAAAAATAAGCAAAATATACAAACTGAGTAGTCCATGCCCAAGATAGGCAATATCAAAGAGAATGTGAGCTGAGGAGCGCCGTGGTACCGTGGTTAGCGTGAGCAGCTGCGGAACGCGAGGTCCTTGGTTCAAGTCTACCCTCGAGTGAAGAGTTTAATTTTTTATTTTCATACAATTATCAAAGTTCAAGCGCTCACACAATCAACTTCGCTCTCCAAAATTCCAGGACATGTTCAGATTTGCTTGGACATATGCAGGATTTGACGGTCTACACACGGAAAAATTTGAAAACGTTAAAAACATATGTTTTGACAGAGCACGGGGAAAACTGTGCTACTGTGAAACTGTTCATTTGTTGCAGTTTATGTGACTAACTCTTATGTTTTCGTCACTTTTTGGGAGTGATTATCACATCCACAAGAAAACCTAAATCGGGCAAGGTACAAGAATCTTTTTACCCATTCGCCAAGTGTACAAGTTAGGTGGGTCGACAACATATTCCTGTCATGTGACGCACATGCCGTCACCAGTGTCGTATAGAATATATCACACGTGTTTTCCTGCGGAGGAATCGGTTGACCTATGACCTTGCGATCAAATGTTTTCGGTTCCCAATGGAGAGGCACGTCCTTTCGTCTACTAACCGCACGGTTTTGCGGTGCGGTCGCAAAACACAGACACTAAACTTATTACAGTGAACAGAGACGTCAATGAACGAACGGACAGATCATAACTGCGAAAATAAAGAAAGTAATCTTTTCACTCGAGGGAAGACTTGAACCAAGGACCTCGCGTTCCGTAGCTGCTCACGCTAACTACTGGACCACGCCGCTCCTGAGCTCACATTATCCTTGATGTTGCCTATCTTGCGCATGGCCTTCTCAGTTTGTATATTTTGCTTCTTTTTTTCATAGTTCGACACAACTTCTTCCAGTTTTCTCGACTGATCTGTGTTCAGTTTTTCAAGGCCTACCCTCTGTGCCAACTTATAACTAAATCTGAGGGGGGTGCGATGGGGAGGTTCCCTTGTAAGCATATGGGGCTTGACGTCTGAGGTCATCAGTCACCTAGATTTAGAACTATTTAAACTTAATTAACCTAAGGACATCACACACATCCATGCCCGAGGCAGGATCCGAACCTGCGACCATAGCAGCAGCGCGGTTCTGGACTGAAGCGCCTAGAACTGCTCTGCCACAGCGGACGGCATCTGTTCATCTGCCAAAGTATTGTTATTTTCTTTTTATAATAGAACTCCTTAATTCGACTTATTGTTTGTCTAGCCAACCGAGTCGGTAGGCTTCCTAGGCTTCCTAGACACCGAGAAAGTGGCAGAAGCGGTAGCTCCAATGGCCTAGAGTTTGTAAGCGTAATTTACAGGGAGCGGTTTGAGCATCGGAAAGAGGGCAGAACGGTAATTCGAGGGTCGTGGGATCGAGTCCCTGTGGAAACCATTTTTTTTATTTTAAACTTTTGCGTTACTTACACTGCAAAGAACTGTAATAATGCCCATTGTGCTGTAATTCTTAATATTTTCATAAAAGGCAGAATCTGTACACAGAGCATGCAGTAAAGGAAACTAAAGAAAAACTCTGAGAAGGAATTAAAGTCCAGGGAGGAAATTAATTCTGTTAAAGACAGCAAAGGACTTGGAAGAGCAGTCGCACGAGTTGGGCATTCTTTTGAAAGAAGGATATAAGATTAATATCAACAAAAGCTAAACAAGGATAATGGAATGTTGTCGAATTGAATCTGGTGTGCTGAGGGGATTAGATTACTAAAAGAGATCCTTAAAGTAGTAAATGGGGTTTTTCTCTTTGGGCATCAATATAACTGATGATCGCGGACGTAGAGAGGATATAAAATGTATACTGGCAATAGCTAGAAAAGCGTTTCTGAAGAAGAGAAATTTTTCGTATTCAGATTTAAGTGTTAGGCAGATTTTTCTGAAAGTATTCGTATGGAGCCCAGCCATGCATGAATGTGAAATACGGGCGATAAACAGTTCGGACAAGATCAGAATATAGAATTTTGAAATCTGGTGCTACAGAAAAATGCCGAAGGTTAGATATGTATATTATGTATCTAGAATGAAATTTTCGCTCTGCAGCAGACTGTGCGCTGATATGAAACTTCGTGGCAGGTTAGAACTGTGTGCTGGACCGAAACTCGAACCCGGGACCTCCGCCTTTCGCTGGCAAGTCCTCTACCAACCTTTCTTCCAGAAGTGCTAGTTCTGCAACGTTCGCAGGAGAGCTTCTGTGAAATTTGGAAGGTAGGAGACGAGGTACTAGCAGAACTGAAGCTATGAGGCCCAGTCCTGAGTCGTGCGTGGGTAGCTCAGTTGGTAGAGTACTTGCCCGCCAAAGGTGGAGGACCGGAGTTCGATTCTCGGCCGGCACACAGTTTTGACCTGCTAGGAAGTTTTATATCACTTGGCTAATGAGGCGGTATTGAACAGAATTGGCGAGAAAAGATATTTGTGGTTCAAATGGCTCTGAGCACTATGGGACTTAAGATCTGAGGTCATCAGTCCCCTAGAACTTAAAACTACTTAAACCAATCCAACCTAAGGACATCTCACACATCCATGCCCGAGGCAGGATTCGAACCTGCAACCGTAGCAGTCGCGCGGTTCCAGACTGAAGCGCAAAAGATGTTTGTGGCACAACCTAACTAAAAGAAGGGCTCGGTGGATACGACACATTCTGAGACATACAGGGATCACCAGTTTACTATTGCAGGGAAGTGCAGGGAGTTAAAATCATAGAGGGAGGCCAACAAATGAAAATTGTGTCCGCCTATGCGGGTCCAATGACGCTGCAGTCAGTTCCAGTACAGCACTCGTTGCTGCCGCATCGCGGTTGCGAAATGGGGCCGAATTTCAGATAAGTTTTATAGTCTGGCCGTAATTTATGGATTTGTAGTTTTAGCTTGACGATGTCCACTATGGACAAACGGTAGTTACTGTTATTCTGAAGAAGGTTGGGTTATCCCGACTATAACCTAGGTAAATTCTAATTAAACGGTGCAACTGAGGCTGTTTATTATTAAAATTAAAATTTATTATATAGTATTTGCTGAGTGACTATTCTCTACTTGTTGTTGAATGAGATCGCTTTACTAAGTTTGTTCTGTTGAGATTTAAAAATTTATATTTTCCTTGTCTTCAGAGTATCAAGGTTTATCTGTCACTACCTATGAGAGTAGTCGATGGTTCTTTGTACAC
This sequence comes from Schistocerca americana, assembly GCF_021461395.2. Classification (NCBI taxonomy): domain Eukaryota; kingdom Metazoa; phylum Arthropoda; class Insecta; order Orthoptera; family Acrididae; genus Schistocerca; species Schistocerca americana. The sequence continues at coordinate 297,691,103 of NC_060121.1, read as the reverse complement.
ATATCTATTAAAGAAATTGTAATTTTAGGTCCGTCGTTGCGGTGATTCACCCTCGCTAAATTAAAACGGAACATACGTATAAGTGAAGAGATAGCGCTCGGGCCTGGCGGCAAATCATGAGTAACTTTTAATCAGATTCAAGATTCATACCTCCTGATAACTTCTTGATGAGGTCTCCCTGCAAATCAAAGCTACTCACGTATTTTACAAAACAATGTGATGAGAAATCCAATTTAGTTCGTACATTTTCCGCGAGAGGTGTCACATCTGCGACGCATCGAAAGTAGTTGCAACATTATTCGCTAGAGGCGTTACCGTAATTCTTGTTTATCGTTGCAAACTATCCTTGCGTACGGACTGGTACTGAAGTTCGCACTACGATGTAAACACTGGTGTCACCGCCAGACACCACACTTGCTAGGTGGTAGCCTTTAAATCGGCCACGGTCCATTAGTATACGTCGGACCCGCGTGTCGCCACTGTCAGTGATTGCAGACCGAGCGCCGCCACACGGCAGGTCTAGAGAGACTTACTAGCACTCGCCGCAGTTGTACAGTCGACGTTAAAAGCAATGGTTCACTGACAAATACGCTCTCATTTGCCGAGACGATAGTTAGCATAGCCTTCAGCTACGTCATTTGCTACGACCTAGCAAGGCGCCATTACCCGTTAATATTGAAATTATAAAACATGTACCGTCATGAGCGATGTACACCAATTATGGATTAAAGTTAAGTATTCCAACAGCTACGTATTTTATTTCCTAGACTCAAATCCTTTAACTGTTCCAGACCTCGCGCCAATCTGCGTGAGCTTATAAGCGTGCATTTCGGCCTTCTCTAGCAACACAGTGTTGGCTCTTCTGCCAACACATCAAACACAAATGGGGCAAATTGTTGACTAGATGAATGACGTTGGGCTACGTACCTTGTCCTTGGGCGGCGTGACGTGGTAGAGTCCCCGCTGCGGCCACATGACTCTGCGCCATCACGGCCACGCAAGGGCGCAGCGCTGGTCTCCGCTGCCACGGCGGGCTAACCTCGCAGTAACCGCCGAGACGGGCACTTTGTTAAACACCGAGATCACTTAGTTCACTTCCTGGTCCAGGCGCTAGAAGAGGAAGCGGAACATTAGCCCAGGTTTAACTGATGTTCCTCCGTGGCAGCTGAGAGGCTGATCTGCAAGGAGGGGGGCTGTAGCCTAGCAACAGCGCACGCAATCGCGAACAATGGAGATTCATATATAATTGCTGAGACACGTCGCTCTGACAACGAATTGCGGCGATCCAACACCGAGGAGGTTGTATGCGACGAATTAAAAATGTTCACTGTCTCGTACAACTCAACGCGAAGCGCGCTAGTTCCTGTGACAGGAACGTGAACCATACAGGGAATCGGGATGGCAGCAGTGTGGAGAATTAACGACCGTTGGTCTGGTACACCGGTCAGCCCAAGAAATGCCAGCATGCATCCTGGTCTATGGCTGACGAAGCAGGGCTTTTGATGTGGTCTTCAGTGCAAAGACTGATTTGAAGCAACTCTCTATGCTACTCTATCCTCTGCAAGTCTCTTCATCTCCACGTAACTATTGCAACCTACATCCTGGATCTGCTTATTATTTTACATTTCCTGGTCTGTCTCTTTCTCTACGATTTTTACATGCTCACGCTTCCCTCCAGTACTAAATTGGTGATCCTTTGATGTCTTAGAATGTGTCCTACCAACCGATCCCTCCTTTTAGTCAGGTTTAACTCATCATTAGTTATGCGAACTTGCCATCTAATATTCAGTATTCCTCTGTATCACCACATTTCAAAAGCTTATATTTTCTTCTTGTCTAAAACTGTTTATCGTCCATGTTCTACTTCCATACATTGCTACACTCCATACAAATACATTCAGAAAAGATATCTTGACACTCAAATCTGTATTTGATGTTAACAAATTTCTCTTCTTGTCTCTTTTCTTGTCATGGCCAGTATACATTTTATATCCTCTCTACTTCGACCATCATCAGTTATTTTGTTGCCTAAATAGCAAAACTTCGTACACAATATATATTACCTGATGCTAAGAAACTGAACCTGCACGCTCGTTGCCTAAAGCAGGTTATGTAACAAACTGTAACTGTAAGAATATGACAGGATGCATCCATAGAACCATTATACGGTTTTGAGAAAATTTAATGTTGTTGTTGTTGTGGCCTTCAGTCCTGGGACTGGTTTGTTGCAGCTCTCCATGCTACTCTATCCTGTGCAGGCTTCTTCATCTCCCAGTACCTACTGCAGCCTACATCCTTCTGAATCTGCTAAGTGTATTCATCTCCTGGTCTCACTCTACGATTTTTACCCTCCATGCTGCCCTCCAGTACCTAATTGGTGATCCCTTGATGCCTCAGAACATGTCCTACCAACCGATCCGTACTTCTAGTCAAGTTGTGCAACAAACTCCTCTTCTCCCCAACTCTATTCAATACCTCATTAGTTAAGTGATCTACCCAGCTAACCTTCAGCATTCTTCTGTAGCACCACATTTCGAAAGCTTCTATTCTCTTCTTGTCTAAACTATTTATCGTCCATCTTTCACTTCCATACATGGCTACACTCCATACAAATACTTTCAGAAACGACTTTCTGACACTTAAATCTATACTCGATGTTAACAAATTTCTCTTCTTCAGAAACGCTTTCCTTGCCATTGCCAGTCTACATTTTATATCCTCTCTACTTCGACCATCATCAGTTATTTTGCTCCCCAAATAGCAAAACTCCTTTACTACTTTAAGTGTCTCATTTCCTAATCTAATTCCCTCAGCATCGCCCGATCTAATTCGAAGAATACGCCACTCAACACCTTGAAACCAAGTGTCAGCGTTATATAATTTTGAGTGCATGTGCTAGTTTATGTAGGAATTACGGCCTTATACGTGTTCAGTAAGCAGTTCAGACGGGAAAAGAATAGAAGCTTTTGAAGTGAAGTGCTGTGGAATAATGCTGAAGACTGAATGGGTGAATCGCATAAACAATGAAGAAGTACTGAATCGATATGGGAAGGAAAGTGACTTATGGCACAAACAAACATACAAACACTGCCCAACGGTATCGACCGGCAGCCGTGTCATCCTAAGCCCTTAGGAGTCACCGGATGCGGATACGAAGAGGTTTTTGGTCAGCACACTGATCTCCCGGAATTTATGGCACAACGTGACTAAAAAAGGAAAACGTTTGATAGGACTTATTCTAAGAAATCGCAGAATTGTGTAATTGGTGTTTGAGCGAATCGTGAGCGTACGAGTAAAAGAATGTTGAGGGTCACCAGAGCATCTGTATTGTAAGCAGAGTGAAATGGATGTAGCTTGCAGTAATTATTCGGAGATGATGAGGCTTGCGACGCTGTCTTGGAATACTGCAGCCAACCCTCCTGACGTAACAGTGAACGCACCGGTTTTTCGCAGCCGTTGTTACAGGGACGGGAAAGAAATGTGACGCCATAATTACAACAGGAACTGACGACTACGACCTCTTCTCAGTTTGTGTGCGTAACATAAAGTGGGGAAACGTGACAGTGATCCGAATTTCAAACTAATCTAACATCCAAACGGTTTGATACGGTGGGGGACATTCAAGCGGAATCACAGAGCGTACAGAACACCCTTACAAAGAACTTAGAGGGTGCATTTCAAAAGTGGCAGAAACTTTGGGATTCATGTATTCGTTCCCAAGGGGCCTACTTTGAAAGTTAAGTGCAAAATAATATCTAGTACTTAAGGAGTAATAACTGTAATTGTTAAACTTTGTGAATGTGTGGAAACTCCTCTATTTGATCCTTTTCGCACGGCTCTTGTCGGTTCTACAGTACGGAGCCGCGAGGAATGAGGGCAGTGCATTGCCTGACACAGGCTAAGCCACGGGTGTCCAACCTTTTAGCTTATCTGGGCCATACTTGTAAAAGAAAAGTATTTTTGGACCAGACGTAATATGCAAACAGGAACTATAACCACTGCTAATATTCTTTATTCTAAAAACAGCAAGACTGAATTAATTTATATATGAGATTTTATTAATAATTTCATATATAAATAATTACAAATCAAAGAATTAATGTGACATTTGACTTCGAATTTGGGGAACTGATATATCAGTACCAGGCTCAATCTGAGTGGTTGCAGTTCTCAGGGTGCTCATCAGAGATTTTGGTTCTATTTTTACTCTCTGTGTGCTTTACTCATGAAAATAACTGCTCGTGAAGCACGTGCTTCCAAACAAATATGGCATATATAATGCATAATTGTGCAGGAAGTGATATGTCTCTAGGCGGGTATGATTTGCGAAAGTCCAACAAAGAGAACTGATCAAATTTTTCTTTTAGTTGGATGTGAGACTGCAACACTACACGTGTCATCTGAAAATCTTCTGGCAGCGTATCTATGTTATTTGTAGAAGGTATCGCATAGATACAAACATTTCGATTACTTTTTTTGAAAATACTGAAATCGATTTTCAGATTCTTGCATCAAATAGAAAAATATGGCTGACCATCTTTAGGATTATGTTTATCATAACTTAAGATAAACTGAGTTCTGTGATTCTTATTTTTTTTTCTTTTTTTGCGTTTGTGTGATAGAGGCTGGGAATCACTGATACTTGCTTTGGCCAGCATGCGGCTTGCGGATCACGGATTGGACACCCCTGGGCTAAGCTGTGTCTGCATGGGAGTGTCGGACTTTGAATATAGCAGGCCTTGATGAGGAATCCCCGGAGAGCTCATAATGCCGTATCAGAAGCGGTTTACGAGCTTCCGTGTTCCGGCGCACCCCGCGGCCAGGCTTTCCGTAAACTTGCCCCTAAAGTTGCTCCGCTGTTGGCGCAAACGGCTCAGAACTTTCCAGAGTTTACATTATCGGGGAAGAAGTGTTCCCAATTTCCCAAATTATCCGCCGGCAGTTACCTGTTACGCTGATCCGGAGTGTTTTACAGTCTAATCATTACTTTAAACAAGATAGCTGTAATAAAAATTTCTGCCGTCCCCGGGGTGACGCCACTTTGTTTTAAAGTAAGTGCCTTTACCTCGTTAAAAAGTAAACGAATTTTCAAACTATTTTACTGACTAGCGAAAGGGAGATGGTAATATTTCATTCGTATACTAATCCACTATTTAATCAAGAATAACAACGCATTTTCACTTCCACAGAACATGCTATTTTTCAATCCACGAACAGATTATACAAAATTTAAACTGAAAAAGGGATTTCATTGTGTAGTTTACAGCGTACTCCAAGAAAAGCTCACATATTGTGTTATCAGTTATCTTGCTGGTAACTGGTTTTCATTCTGTCTAATTGAAAGTATAATAGTGTCGCCTTAAGAAACCAAGAGATATACTCAATGGCACAGTAAGTTTAGAATGAAAGATACCACAGAGGTCGGTATTCGGTCGCTGTTGTTATATGGAAACGATCTGGTATCAAATATCCAAAAAGCAGAAGCAGCTCTTTTTCCTGACTGCGCAAGTCTTATAATGAATGCTAATGGAAAACTTAAGGTATAAATAAAGTTATCTTGAAAATTAATAACTAGTTGCCTACAAGTGAAATGTCACTGGCTGTAGATAGTACTTGCAATGCTGCGCTACACAAGACCTGATCACACTATTAAAAATAATCAACGAGGATAAATCCAGAAGTGAAACAGAATACCCTATATTCTTAGGTGTTTATATAAGAAGCTGAACTGAAGCCACATGTTACAGATCTTCTGGAATGCTTAAGCTCTGCGACGTTTGCAGATTTATGAGAGGAAAATACCAAACTGTTGACTCACTTTTCCCATTTTCATGCACTAATGTCTTATAGCATCATATCCCGCAGTAAACAGACCCTGAAGGAGAAAGTATTTCTTGCACACAACGGCGAAATAAGAATAATATTTCGTGTCCACTCTAGAATCACTACAAAGAGTCAGGTATCCCACTCCCTTACGAAGTCTGTTGTCAACAGTCAGTCACAGTTCCAAAACAAAAGTAACATTCACATACGTAATACTAGAAAGAGAAATGACCGTCACTCAGCCTTAGTATGGTACAAAAAGGAGTGACGTATTCATTCACAAGGCTTTGACCACCTACACATTTATATAAAGAACTTATTAGATAATAAAATTACCTTCAAACACTCCTTACAAGAATTTTCGAATGCATAATGATATTTTTTTTTTGTGTGTGTGTGTGTGTGTGTGTGTGTGTGTGTGTGTGTGTGTGTGTGTGTGTGTGTCTGCGCGCACATTTTTCACTGACAAAGTTTACTGTAATTCTACGTTGTTCCACATCGTAACAACCGGTCACCGCTGTCAACCACGGAGGATAGAAATAATTAACTAAATTACTAATGACGAATATACGCTGTTCACTTACATTGTTTTCTATAAGGGGAAACGACTTGTCCACTACACCCCTGAAAAATACAGTATGTTAATGAGCGAGAAATAACGATATCACCACGTCCCTAATGTTGAAACCTGAATTGTAGGAATGACTTTTAGATCTCTTCTAGAGGCAAAGTTGAAAATCGATTCACATATTCAGTCTGCAGCCGTTTGTAAAGTGAACGCTTATCGATACGGTTTCCTTTGATCAACATGTTCTGTGGGCCGCGCGTGTTTGTTATCTATACATAGTTAATGGAATGTGTATTGCTTGTTGAAATATTTTATAATTATAAATCTTGAGATAAAGGATGACAGCCAAAAACAGTTGCAGGATAAAAGTTTATTAAAATTCTTGACCAAGGTTCCGGTACATATAAATATACCTTCATCAGAAGTAAAAAATCCTGAACAGGAAGACACTTTCATTAGAAAAGCCTTAGCATCAGAAGTGAGAAACACAAAAGCTTAAGTAATAGTGAAATTACCAAAGTAATACAGGCATAAAATCTTTAGTTACTTACTAAAATTACATCATGCAATGGAGATTAATAAAACAATTGTGCCAAAGGCGTCGTCAATAATTAAAACATCTTCTCCATTTCTACAACACGACTATAGGCACAGGGTCAAAGCGAACAGTTCAGCACCATTACTTCGCCTATGAATTATCGAGACAAGAGCGTGAAAGCACTAGGGCAGATGGTTTCGCCGAGAGAGGGCACTTGTATGTGCGAGACACTCACACGTATTAAAATCCATGAATACATACATAAGCGCATCAAAAATTATTAAAAGTTGTGTTAATTCAAACTTTCTGTCTTAATAAATAAAACATATCAGACCATTAAAAACATTTATGTAAAATATAAAATATAGAAACAATTTACCTGTGTCCTAGTGTCAAACAGATAAAGCTTGCGCTATGGAACATCTAACGAGAGAGGGCACTAGTGTAATGCGCGAGAATCTCGCGTAAAGTAGGCGGTGAAATACATACTAGCGAAAACAACCAAAATGTTATAATAAAACGAAACCATCTGTCGTTGTGAATAAAAACATACTAGTCGATTAACCACACATACACATGGAAATCACAAACAACAAACATCAAAAATAGATGAAGGTATATTTATATGTACCAAAACCTTGGTCAAGAATTTTAATAAATTTTTATCCTGCAACTGTTTTTGGCTGTCATCATTTATCGTGAAGAATTTCAACAGTTGCTGTTGCAGCCATGTTTAAAATCTTGAAATCTTGAGAATTATAACTCTAAAAAGATTCTCTGATAAGGGTGCGAAAACGCGACACGCTATCATGCCATCACCGCTATATTGTTTGTTTAAAAAAATTGCTTCACTGCCGGCCGCTGTGGCCGAACGGTTCTAGAAGCTTCAGTTCGGAACCGCGCTGCTGCTACGGCCGCAGGTTCGAATCCTGTCTCGTGGATGGATGGGTGTGATGTCCTTAGGTTGGTTAGGCTTAAGTAGTTCTAAGTGTATGGGACTGATGACCTCAGATGTTAAGTCCCATAGTGCTTAGAGCCATTTGAACCATTGCTTCACTGCACTGTTCCTTTTTGTTTTGATTTATTCGCTGCAAGTGGAACCACACGATATTTAGGAAATAAAATTTGGTAACATTTATTGTATACTTTGTGGAGTAGCTATTTACTTTCTGCTACGATTGGTAGAAGTAGGTATGTCTTAAAATAAAAATTAAAAAATGTTTTGAAAAAAGAAGCTCAAATGCTCTGTGAAATTGTATGTCTTAAAATATGAAACAGACTGGAGGATATTTGAGAGGTTTTTAATTTTTGCTCGAAATCTCACACAGAAAATGAAATGCAGACTGAGAAAGCGCTTTCACTTTCCCGGTATTTAAATATTCTGTATAGAAAAATTTTCGTATATAGGATGTAAAGGGAACACACAGCAGAGTGCGCGGCGTACATAATCCACCAGACTATATCGTCTAACAGTCTGTTAAATTCGAAGATTCTAATTTAAACACTGAACTTTCTCAATCAGCACCTCATATGGTGTACATGATTTTGAGCATCATTCGAGGGGCCCATCAAATATTTCTCTAATCTATTTTACTTCTTACTTCCAAACAATTTCACACACCATACGACCGTATTTTCGTTTTTATTTTTTTTTATTTTCAAGTTTTTCTCATAAAGCATGAACTTTTGGATATCTCAGTTTGCCTTCCTAGTATCTTCCGTTCGCGACACATCCTAAATTCAGTGCTTGATTCGAAGGAAACCTTATTGACTGTTCAATATCACACCAACACAACCTATTACGCGCAACATAAACAAGCCTTGAAAATATGAACTTTTTGACAGTCCATTGCCGGCCGCGGTGGCCGAGCGGTTCTAGGCACTTCAGGATTGGATTGGATTGTTTGGGGGAAGAGACCAAACAGCGAGGTCATCGGTCTCATCGGATTAGGGAAGGAAGTCGGCCGTGCCCTTTCAAAGGAACCATCCCGGCATTTGCCTGGAGCGATTTAGGGAAATCACGGAAAACCTAAATCAGGATGGCCGGACGCGGGATTGAACCGTCGTCCTAGGCACTTCAGTCCGGAACGACGCGGCTGCTACGGTCGCAGGTTCGAATACTGCTTCGGTCATGGATGTGTGTGATGTCCTTAGGTTAGTTAGGTTTAAGTAGTTCTAAGTTCTAGGGTACTGATGATCTCAGATATTAAGTCCCATAGTGCTCAGATCCATTTGAACCATTTTGTGCTGTCAAGCTTTTTTTTTAATTACCAGGCGCGTTTGTTAAGGAATTCAACACATTTTTCTGAAAGGAAGCTGGTTTTATTCGGGATTCCAATGCGCCATATTATTCCCCACTCTTCTGGGTACAAAACCTTGTTTTGCAACACTATCTCCGTTAAATGGGACGGCCTTGTGCCACCTTACAGTGAGGGCCTGTATGCCCACGTGGTACCACTCCACTGGTCGACGCCGGAGCCAACGTCTTGCTGCAACAGTAACCTCCCCATCATCCTCGTACTGCTTCCCGCGAAGTGGATCCTTCATTGGACCAAACAGAGGGAAGTCGGAAGGTGCTAGATCCGGACTGTAGGGTGGATGAGGAAGAACAGTCCAGTGAAGTTTTGTGAACTCTTCTCAGGTGCGCAGACTTGTGTCAGGCCTTAGCGTTGTCAAGAAGAAGGAGACGTTCGCTCGCATCGCCTTGAATGAGTCTCTCTGCACGATCCAACATTGCGGGAGTCATAGGTGTGTGCGGCCGGCCGGAGCGAGGGAGATCGGGCAGGTTTGCGCCACCTTGTTGCGATGATGACAGTCGTCTAACCCAGTGATTCACCCAAATCTTGTTCACTGACAATTCTCCGTAGCCATGTTGCAAGCGACTGCGGTGCCCTGGTTTTTCGCCCCAAAAGAAACTCAATAACAGTTCTCTAACGTTTAGCAGGTTACGTATGGTGCCGCCACCTATCGTCACTTATGAAACAATATGGGCTGAAGCGGGAATATTCCACAATCTCCCACGACAAATTCCGCATTTTTTCAACCGATATTGGCCGAAAAAATAATATATTTCAGTACTTATTTAACGCACCTCGTATTTGCCATGTAAGTCCTTACGGGGTGAAAAGTATTTAAACCGACAAACTCTGCGAGGTTGTAGGGGACATCAAAACAAATACTTTTCCCTAACGTCATTTTTTCCTATGAGGAGTATTTAAACCGGTGGAGGCCGTATTACGCTCTTCAGTTGTTAGTGGCCGTATTACGATCTTCAGTTGTAGGCAACTGCTGTCCACCAGTGTAGTAGTGCATTGTCTCTGTTTACTAATGGAGCGATACACCTGGAGTGAGTACACTGATATGGTTGGTGCGTACTACGTAGCGCACCAAAACGGACGAGCTGCACAGCAGGTTTATCAACAACAATATCCTAATCGCCGTATCCCGCATCATACGACCTTTGCTGCTGTGTACCAACATCTGCGTGAGACCGGGTCATTTAGCAGATTACCTGGACAAGGACGCCATAGCACGGTAAGAACACTGCAATTTGAGGAAGCTGTCTTGCAGCATGTAGAGCGGGATCCTTCAATCAGCACTCTTGCAATTGCACGTAACATGGGGACGAATCAGATGAACGTAAGAACAGTCCTTCGAGAGCAATTGTTACATCCATTTCACTTACAGCGTGTCCACAACCTGGAACCAGTTGATTATCCACCCAGAGCACAGTTTTCGCAGTGGTACCTGGGACAGTGTGAAATGCATCCTATATTTCCATCTTCTGTGTTGTTTACCGATGAAGCAACGTTTAGGCGTGATGGAGTCTTCAGCATGCACAATTCGCATGTTTGGAGTGAGGCTAACCCACATGTCACAGTTACTAGAGCTCATCAAGTGCGATTCTTCGTTAGTGGGTGGGTCGGTTTTGTTGGGGACTGTTTAATTGGACCGTATCTGCTACCTACGCCATTAAATGGCAGGCACTATTACAATTTTCTTACCAGAGCATTGCCAGAATTGCTGGAAGACATCCCGCTCCCTACAAGACAACGCATGTGGTTCCAACATGAAGGGGTGCCGGCACATATCCGTTGTCGTGTGCGTCGATTCCTGGATCGTCGGTTCCCAGAAATATGGATTGGCAGAGGTGGCCCTGTGCCATGTCATGCTAGATCTCCAGATATATCCCCTCTGGACTTTTTTGTGTGGGGAGAAATGTTCAACCTTGTTTACGCAACTCCTGTTGCATGAGAAGAGAATCTGGTTGCCAGGATAGTAGTAGCAGCAGCAGCAGCAACAGCAGCAGTGTTCCTATTCACGATACTTCTGGGGGTTTTGCCCGTTTCAGACAGAACGTAATCCGACGGTGTAACCTTTGTTTAGGTGTCAATGGAGGTATTTTTGGAAATCTACTGTAACTGAAATTGGGTTGCGTTCATATGTTGTCTCTTGGTCATAAAAAATGGAAAAGTGTTTGTTGGTATAATTGATTTGGCACCAGAGAAATCTTCCTCTACTGGTTTAAATACCCCTCATAGGAAAAAATGACATTAGGGAAAATATTTGTTTTGATGTCCCCTACAACCTCCCAGAGTTTGTTGGTTTAAATACTTTTCACCCTGTATAAATCAAAACGTATCTTCATATCACAGTATTTATTTTGTAAAGAACTAACAGAAGACGTTCACAGTCACAGTTGGAATCGTACATGTTTATGCATTGTTGCAACCTACATTTAGACGGCAGTCACAAAAATTAGAAGTATTGTGGCTCTAAATGGCCTACAACATCATCAATTCACTCTGAAGTGATACTTGGCATCTCTATGAAATCTGTTTAAAGACAACCTTCTCGCCATCAATTTCAGGTATCTCAGATAAGTTCGATTGAGTAGTGCGTAAGCCTGGGAACCTGGAGGCTACTGCTATTTTAATTTATATTGGTATTAATTTAAAAGAGTTTCTCTCCCGTGCTAAATTTTCAAAGGAGTTTACTGGGGCACATTTCTGTAAGACCACATACCAAGAGATACTGCTTCTGGTCTGAGATTATAATAGTGTTGGAGTAAGAGAGTGCTTGGCGTTCAGTTGTAGGTAGCCGTCTGAGAGCGAAAGTCAATGGAGTAGGCAGTTTTTGTGGTGTGCTGTGCGATGCCACAAAGCGTCAGATTAATTTAGGTATGTCAATATTGCTGAACATGGAAGCAGAAGTCTTCATGCAAGCAAGGTAAAGATGTTAAACAATTATGATTTTTGTTTTTGCCAGCGCGTTAGTATAGATGAGTTAGCTGATAATTTGTAATTCTTGAGTACCCCTAGAAAGAACGTAAACTGCTTTGAAAAGAAAAAAAAGTCTAGTTAGATACTTCATTTTTGTAATGCCTTAAAGAATGTTAATAGAGCTATATGTAATTTGAGGATTTTCATTTATGTTGGATTAGTGAGGTTACATAATACTTGCTATTTAAATCTCATTGTTTGTGAATCAATTGTGAGTAATGTAACTTCAGTTGACTGATGTTTTTGAAAAGAAAAACTTAACTTGCTAAAAAACTCAGTGTTAGTAATTCACCACAATCAGTACCGCCTCCCTGTCCAGATCATATATTTTTCAGAGAAGTTGCAATTTCATAAATGTTTCCATTTACCAGTCAAAACAATTTCATGTGCATTTCAAAGTATTACAGAAAGCATTGCACACCTCTGAGCCTGTAGCTAGCATTTATATGAGAGACCAGAATATTCCGCGTTCCACCGTTGTTGCTCTAGAGGTAAGACAATTTAATTTATTTGTTATGTGCACAGGGAATTAAGTTATTAGTTTTGAAAAGGGCCAGGTGATTCAGTGCCTAAGGGGCTGAATGTATTTTGCAGTGGCTTTATTTCTTTATTGCTATTGGGAGTTGCATTGCCCAATCAATTAGTGTAAAGTTTTGCTAGAAGTAACACAGAGTAAGCACACTACTTGCACTTACAACACGCAACACGAAAATTCCAGTTCATCACTCATTCCACAGATCAGATATTCATTCAACGTAATCTTAAAAAGTTCATTTTTTTACAAAAGAACTTTACAATCTGTTTGAAGGCGTGTTAATGTGGTACGACCACACGTGATAACACAAGCCTGTCTCCCATCTTAACAAAATAAAACTGATGACTTTTGTAGGGAATCCAATACGACTTAAAATTGTTGCGTAAAGAATCTCATTTTGAAGGAACTGTAGTGCTGAGTCCAAAACTGACCTTAGATTTTGAGAGTCAGTAGTATTTCCAATGTTATAGAGGTTGTAGTATTATGACTGACATTCCAGTATTATTACCTCAGCCGATGCGTCTGACCGTGCGGGGTAGCCGCGCGGTCTGGAGCGCATTGCCACCGTTCGGGCGGCTCCCACCATCGAATGTTCGAGTCCTCCCTCGGGCATGGGTCTGTGTGTTCTCCTTAGCGTAAGTTAGTTTAAGTTAGATTAAGTAGCGTGTAACCCTTGAGACGGATAACCTCAACAGTTTGGTCTCATAGGAGTCACTCCAAGTTTCCAAATGGCGTCTGGGTTACAGTTGTTGCGGGGTCTTTTGTACTCCAGGATCAACAAAATAAATGTTACTTTTCCTTACCTGAATATTAATATTGCGCAGAAGCCTGCTTTGTTAATGCGTGACACAATTTTTGGATTAGTCAAATTAGTTGGTCCCCCAGAAAACATATTTTACTATTATGGTCTTTGGTTGCTGTAGATCCTAAATTCGTAGTAGGAAAGTAAGAGTGATGAATTAATCTGGTATCAGCATAAATACGAATTTCTCACAGGACTTGTAAAATAGAATTTCAGAAGGATTTCTGTTTTAACTGATATTTTGAAAGTTTTTACAACACAACTTTTATTTTACGTGAATCTCAAAAATGGTTCAAATGGCTCTGAGCACTATGGGACTTAACTTCTGCGGTCATCAGTCCCCTAGAACTTAGAACTACTTAAACCTAACTAACCTAAGGACATCACACACATCCATGCCCGAGGCAGGATTCGAATCTGGGACCATAGCGGTCGCAGCGGTTCCAGACTGTAGCGCCTAGAACCGCTCGGCCACTCCGGCCGGCACTGAATAACAACTGAAAGTCACAATCACAAAACCAGTAACAATTTCCTACTAGAGGCAACAAAAGATAACTTCTAAGTTTCCCACAAGAGTCCCTGGTAACATACATTCCAAGTCCTATTCAGTCCTATTCAGATGGCGCAGCCGTAGTCTTCTGTGGAGACGTCCTTGAGGTCAGTATTCGGCGTGAACTGACATCCGGTGCTGATTCTAGCCTTCAAATAGTATTGGCTAGCCAATCAGATGTTGGTGTAGCCCTGCAGGCCATCTCGAACTCCCTCTGCAGGAAGTAGTATGCAGAATGTCTGTTTCCAAAACAGCCGATTTTTACCAATGCTTACGCCTTGGGCATAGACAACCTCGGTCCTGTGTGGTATTAGATGTGTTGCCTGCCCGCAGGGGCTACCTTGGTGACGGCGGAACAATTTCGTATTTACGCTAGCAGCAAATAGTAAACAATGTTTGTTGTAGTCACTAATATGTCTTATGTATAAGAAAAAAACCGGAATTCAGTCGATACGAATTTTAGTTACGGATTGTTGATAGGTGACGCAGTCGACTTTTTTCCGATAATCAATAACCGATTACGAAATTACGACACAGGTTATTAGAGGTTACGGTTAGGGTTAAAGTACTACCAAGCCCTGTAAGTGACTTCGAATTTCGTGATTCGTGAGGCGGCATCTACAATCAGACGGCCAGCGAGACGTGTAATGTGTCTGGGTGTGAGCGGTGCTGCGTGCAGGTTGCAGCAATTCTTCTGCCTGAATCTCCCTGATGTGCCAGGTGCCTCCACTTCGTGTTGTTGCTGCGAGAGAGAGAGAGAGAGAGAGAGAGAGAGAGAGAGAGAGAGAGAGAGAGAGAGATACTGGGGGAGGAGGGGATATAGGGCGGGGAACGGAAGTACAGAGTGAGGGTCGTCGGTGAACACGACCAGCCAATTAGAGCAGCTGCAACCACTGCACACCGATTCACTGTTTCAGGAACTACGCCGTAAACCGGTGTGCGCTGGGCTTGGTACGAAGTTTATCGTCAGAGGTCAGACTGCGAGTAGTTTGATTTTCGTGCTCACGAGAGTGCTTCTACTCCCATCCACAGCGATGTAGCCATCGATTCCAGCGACTGGAATGCAGCAGCGCGAGACAAATGAACTCTAACAATGCAGTCCTATGTTTTTTGGAAAAAGTGGAAGGTAGCTTGTCAGGTCGTTTCGCCGTCGGAATTATAAGAGGTGGAGGGGTGGAGGACAGATTGGTTGAATATGCAGAAAGAAATCACACGTGGCATTTTAGTGGATCAACCTCAGCCAGTGTGGAGAAACAAGCGCTGTATCATTTGAGAGATGCACAGGCGGAGAGTGTGCAGAGACTTATCCCAGTTCACTGCTACTAGCGGTACGTCATCATAAACCGCCTGTTCTTACCATAAAAGTATTGCCCCGTAATTTAAGAATGAAATTAAAAATTAAAAAAGCTTTTCCAAACTTTGTCAACATATGCTTCACTATATCAATATTTAAATCGTAAATGTCAGAGTGATCCGGTGAATATTTTTCCCTAAATACATCAAAAATAAGTGGCGCTAAATAATAAAGCAAGAAAGCCAAAAACTCGTATGAAGCTTCAATTCGATATAAAAACGTTAACTGTGTGGCACCAATAAGCTACCTCTAATGGTTTTCGATTAACTTACTGAAAACTAAATTTCGGAACAAAAACCTCCATAATTGTAGTAGATTGTCAGTTACGTTAACTCTAGAAAGTTATTAAACCCATTAAATAATAGAGCCATAACAAGTTTCAAGACTTTGATGTAAATAAAAATCAATACAAGGCCTCTTAAAAGTTGTAATTGAGAGATCATGTTCTCCTTTCAGTTCCGTTCTAAAAATTCTAGAATGCAAAGTTTGAAAGAAGAAGGGCTAAAACTTTTTCTGTGATTAAAGCCTACTTAATTCATAAAAAACCTGCGAAGATTCTAAATTAATACACAACAGTGTTATAAAATACTATGCGTCCGAGAAAGTGGCCATTTAGATGCCGCTACTCGGGCATAGAGCAGATCACGGCTTTGGCCGTCCGCTGCGTCCACATATAAATACGGCCTGAGAGGCAATGAGTTCACTTCACGTCGCACCAAGTTACCATACGATCCGCGTCACTCAAACGCCAGCTTACGTGCTGCCTCGAGTGACATCACAGCCAGGCTGAAACTAAACGCATGTTTCGGTAAAAATAGGAAGTGAATTCGCGAGGACTGTATCGCTTAGATTTCGCGGAAACAACTGTTTGTGTGCCGCCCATAATGTTAACAAAACTGCGTTGCAAGTGATGAGATTATTTTCCATTTCTGTAGCGAGCAATTAAGTCAGACTATTAGAAGTCAGGTTGAAAGGCCATTTATTGGGAACTTATTTACAGAATTCAACCAGCTGTACCTTCCGCCAAATCCTTACGCTGATCTGCAGCTCGCTGTCTGTGCCAGAATCCTATCCTCATAGCCAGCGGTTCACGTGAATGCGAAGGCATAAAAATCAGAGGGAGCCAAGTGCGGGCTGTATGGTGGTTATCCATACACTTTCCACAGAAAATCCTGCATGAGCATAGTTGTTGCCCCTCCAGGGCGCAGCCGAGCATTGGCATTAAGAAGAAAGCGCGAGACAGGGTATGTGGGGTGCATGAAATCTGGCGGAACCTCTCAGCAGTCACTTCACACTCGGCAGGAGACCCCAAACATCTTTGCATGTTCACTGTGCGCTCAGAACTGAAAAGTGCGATGTGACGCTATCGACGAGCGTACTAGAAACACAGCAGAACTCATCTGCGCAAACCTATGTCGGATTTTCAAAGTGGTTTTAATTTCACGGGCAATCGAAGGTTGAAAAAAGTAGCCCTAGTATTTCAATGAGAAAAATCACTTGCAGGATATCCGCCCTAGCAACCGATCCCATGGGAAAATTCCGGCCATTATTCTGCTAGTACGAAGTTAGATCTTCTGAAAATACAGCTTTTGAACTTTCGCGCGTATCGTTTGGTTATAGGTGCATATACTATATGAATTAGAATAAATAAATCTATAATTATAGTATATGCATTTTGTGCCATTTAAGGGAATGGGGTAAATAATAGAAATATTAATCCTTATCTCTGTATTGTAATACATACATAAATTATATATATATTTTAAAAAATCTCGTTTCATATGTTCATTTCTTGTGCACTTGACACATTCCACATCGTAACGGCTACCGTACCCTGTGATTGATCAATGGAACACGCAACAAACAAACAAACAAACAAACAAACCACCTCACTCGCTCTGCCCCATTTCAGACGCCTAAAGCCCGATCGTGAAGTAATGTATAGTGGACTGACAACCACACCTATACTATTCGCAGAATGATAAAGGTGAGGGAAGAGGACAGGGAAGGTGGGCACATCTAACCAACTTCTTTTGATAACTATTTTGTGACCAAGTGTGATTTTATGCGGAAAATAGTGAATTGCATGAACACGTATCAATATCACTGACATATATGTTAAGTATGTCCGCCTCCACAGCTGAGTGGTCAGTGCGGCAGAATGCCATTAGCGGGGCCAGGGTTCATTCCCGGCTGGGTCTGAGTATTTTCTCCACTCGGGGACTGGGTGTTGTGTTATTTTCATCATCATATCGTCGTCATCGGTACTTAAATCGCCGAAGTTGCGCCAAATAAAGAGACTTCCAGCAGGCGACCCGCGTTCCCGACAGGAGGCCCTCGCCACACGACATTTCGTTCCATTTTAACGATATTCTCACTTTGATATTCTGCAGCTATATACATGCCTCCAAATCCGAATGAATGAACCTAAGCAGCTGAAGAATTATTAAGAAATGAAGTTAATGATTTTAGTTTACGATTTAATCATGCCAATCATGTTGATTAGCCCAGCTCCTGAAAATATACTTCTCTTCGCTGCCAGCTTTAATAGCCATAGAAAATAGCAAATAACAGCGATGTTGATAATGAAATAGGGCTACTCTACTTCTTTAATGACACACTAATTTGTTTCATTAATTTACAGTGCATTTGTGGATAGCTACATAAAAATGTTCAAAGCAAAGGGATCTCTGGCACTAGCTACAGGTTAGAAACAGCACGCTTTGACACAACAAATAAAGCATGTTATCAATGCAAAAACTATGCTTCACAAACCTCTTACTCGCTCCACTGTACAGTACCTCGCGCACGGGCTTGTAAGCGGCTGCACTGGGATGGAGTGAGTGACAACGAGTGGGCGCCCTAGTCTTAAGACCTGTACGTTCGGAAGAGCGTAACTGCGTAGTGTGAGAATTACGACCAAAATTATCGCATGGGATGGACTGCTGTAGTTGAGATTTTTCTCCGTAAAACATTACGTCAAGTCGCTGATTTTTCTTCGTAAGACGAAATAAATGTCCCAGGAGGAGAGCTACCTTTACGTGATGCCTGTCCCGCTCAGCGTCCATCGATACCACGAACAATTACATATTGTTTACAGATCTAAAAGCAACTTTGCAGTGACTGTTAACATGCGTCGCAGCCTCGAATCCGAAGCGAGACGGTGTTAAATTGCCGGAACGGTTCGGACAAAATTGGATGGTTACGCTCTGTGGGCCGGCCGCTGCCGGCTGACAACAGCAAAACAGCCCTGCAGGGAAAAGCCAGCTACAGTTCTGTTACTGACTGGTGATGGAAGTACTGTATTGCTATTAAGTACCAATCAAATTTACGGTGTAGTAAGGTATGGTTGTACCATTAGGAAACTCAGCGCCAACGTCATTAGCATCCTTACTGAAAGTATTTTGTAAATAATATGGTTAGAATCCAGAATGAGATTTTCACTCTGCAGTGGAGTGTGCGCTGATATGAAACTTTCTGGCAGAATAAAACTGTGTACCGGACCGGGACTCGAACTCGGGATCTAAGCCATTCGCGGGCAAGTGCTCTACCAACTGAGCTACCCAAGCACGACTGACGCCCCGTCCTCACAGCTTTACTTCTGCCAGTACCTCGTCTCCTACCTTCCAAACTTTACAGAAGCTCTCCTCTCGAGTTCGAGTCTCGGTCCGGCACACAGTTTTAATCTGCCAGGAAGTTTAATATGGTTAGAATACTTAAAACTACGAACCTAGCTTAAATATTATCAGTTCGGAGATATTATGTAGCAACTGCACTCGTTCATTCGTATGGTAGGATCCTCTTCGTAGCTGCATTGCCACCGTGGGTACCTTCAGTTATGCAGAGGACCCGGGTGTTATAACCTGTGTTGGCGAAGATGTTTTCTTTGTCGGAGGACTGAACGGGGTACACCCAACAACTTAAGGCCAACGGAGAAGCTACTTAACCGAGAAGTAACGGCTCCAAGTCACGAAAACGCAACGGCCGGGAGATCTGTGTGCCGGCCTTACACCCCTCCATACCGCATCCAATGACGCCACTGTCAGAGGATGACATGGCGGTCGGTTGTTACGATGGACCCACCAGGGCATGTGAACGAAGTTTGTTTTTCAATCATACGGTAGCATCGGTGGTGTGAATAAAGCATCAATTAACAGCGTTTTTTTATTTATTAAAGTTTAGTTAGCCATGAAATTGAACGGCTGTCGCTGCCCGTGTTACAAAGTAGTGCGTGAGGAAAACGATCTATCAAATACTTAACCTAGCTCAGAACTAAGGAGAAAAGAGGTATTGATGGTTGTGCAACACCTTGGCTTGTACGTACATAGCCTTAGAAAAACTGAAGCAACCAGAAGACGTGGTTTAATGTCGGTGCAACTTCGTATACGCCACCGGCGGAAATACATAAATGATAAAGAGTTGCAGTTCTCTGTGACAGTAGAAAGGAAACCAGAATACATTAGTGTTGTTCGTGTATAGTGTTGTTACCAGGTCTGGCAGGGTATATTACGGGCGCGGACAGTGTCAGATGCTATCTATAAGAAGGACACGGAAATGCCGTGTATTCGTGTGGGACGGCGTTATCGGCACCTTAGTTTGAAACGGGCTTCATTGTGGTCCTCCATTTGGCCAGGAGCCATCGACTAAGGCTTCAGGATGTGGATGGTTGTGATTGAGGGAACTCTGACGGGTCAACTGGACATCTCGAGCTTCCTGCATCCTGCTCTCGATCGACTGCATCATAGTGCCATTTTTCAACAGGACAATGCTCGTCCACCAGATGGCACTGTATCTATGAACTGTCCGCTTGGCCGGCAAGAGCTCCAGATCTGCCACCTTCCAACATATGTGGGATGAGCTCGGGCGTCAACTCGTTCGAGTTCGATATTCAGGGTATCAAGGACAACAGTTGTAGCTCAGCTTGCCTCTGGAAACAACACAACGTGTTGATGACCACCCAGGCTAGAGAGCTGCAACGTCATACTGATATGTGGGCTCATACTATCAAGGTTTTCGAACATCTGAAGCAACATCACATATCCTCTGAACCCACGAAGTTTCATTTCATGTCCTCCTCCCACTGTGGGTGCATCGCTCTTTTTTGTCAGGTAGTATAAATCAAATGCTTTGGCTAACAGCTTTTTGCTAAAATTGGAAGGAAACACATTCGTCTTGAGTCACAAAACACCGTGCATTTAGAGTCCTGAAACCCCACCTTTAGCTGCCTATCAACATGTTGTGATCGTTGTTTGCTCACGGCGGCTCCCTCTGTACGTATTACACATATACACCCCAGTTCGACAATTATGACAACATTTGAAAAACAATTGCTTGCGAGTGCTACCATCAGTTGTACAGATGCTACGGATTGTTAAATTAGTCTGTGAAAGACAGTTATCACACAGTACACTGGTTTGCTTATACATATTAACATTTTCGAATACCTGAATACACGACAAACATGTGCAAATGCAAATGTCACGTTTCAGTGCAGTGATAAAAACACAGCGGAATGGAACCTCTCGTGATAAATACATGGGTAATGTAATCACTGTGCTTATATCTTAGTATAGGGCTACTGTAACGCTGATGAATCGAAAATGATGTTGTATGATGTTTCTCGGTGCCCACTGTTAGACTCCCCTGTGTTTTAACTATTTCATTAACACTTCATATTTGCAATCGATTGAGGAATAAGGGAAGGACGCACAACAACACAGCAACTTGTATCTTGGGGAATATTTCTCTGTAACTACTGCATGTATTATACAGGGTGAGTCAGAAGCAAAGGCACATGCTTTGAGGTGTGACAATGTTGGCGATTCTGAACAAAAATCACCAGATCTACATTTGTCCTCTCCCGAAAGGTTTTTGTTATAGAAAAAAAATTGATGACACTTATGTACGTTTTTCTCGAACAACTTGAAAACCGCAGCCATAGCAAGAACATGTTGTATTTCAAAATTAAACTACATTAAATTTTCTACGATAGAGAGCCTATTCATTTTTCCTCTACGACTAATAATTCTCGTGAAGAGAGCGAGAGAATATTGAAAATCTCCTGCCACGCACTTGCTCTGTACCTTAGGAAAGCTTTTGTATGGAAATTTGAGTTTGTTTCTCGACTTTATCGAACACATGTCTCCTACATCAAATTTTTCGTCTCTAATCCCCCTTCACTACCGTGGTACGTTTTAAAAATGATAATTCACTGAACAGCACAGAAAATAAATAACAATGCACATTAAACGTGTTCTATTTTGGAAGCCATTCGAAATAGAGCATATAACCTTATGAATCTCCTGTACTATCGCCCCTCAGTGCATGTACAGTATCTGTCCTTCTGACTTTCCGTGTATTTTATTTATGGTATATGTTTAGCCTTTTGCCAAACAACACCTCTTTCAATACGTTATCAATCTGAAGGTTATCGTCCTCTGTTAGATGGTACTGTTTCTTTAGCAACTTCTACTCCTGCAGTCTGTAACTTCATTATCTTTCTAGCATTGTTTGTCAAAGATGTAGCGTTTTATAAATAAGTGGCCTCGATGGACGGTAGAAAACACAAATCGCCGTCCTTTAAAATCAGTTTTATTCGTTTTTACCCATTAGAGCTGTGGCGCATCCCCCATTAGTCAAACGACAAGCACACGACGTATCCATCATGGTGCAGTTCCGGTATCTCCTCATTTTGTGAGCACGCTACGCGAAGCAAAACTGTCAAGCGCACTAGTTGTTTTTCTACGTGTAGCCTGGCGCGGCTGAAAAGGTCAAACTGTGTGAATCAGTAGCACAAAGAAACTCCACTTAAGTCGAACACATGTACGAACGCTCAGAGACAGATGTTTTATTCTACATAATCAATGCTAGCTTAGTTTTCCATAGATGTGTCCTCTCCTCTCAAATAAGCCACATTTTCATAGTATTAATTAGCCGGCCGAAGTGGCCGTGCGGTTCTAGTCGCTGCAGTCTGGAACTGCGAGACCGCTACGGTCGCAGGTTCGAATCCTGCCTCGGGCATGGATGTGTGTGATGTCCTTAGGTTAGCTAGGTTTAACTAGTTCTAAGTTCTAGGGGACTAATGACCTCAGAAGTTGAGTCCCATAGTGCTCAGAGCCATTTGAACCATAGAATTAATTCTATATTCGAATCAGGGGACAGCTGCTTCTAGAAGTCGGAACATACCTTCTGAATGAGACTAGTATTACAAAGATTTTAAAATTTTGTACTTTATCCGGACTCCTTTTTAAGGTCTTAGGCTGGAGATTTTAGTGTCCTGTAGAGCGACTGGCGTATTCATTTCTGAGTAGTGATTAGCCAATCACATTTTCATACATACACTCTTAATGACTTAATTTACGAGTATTTCTCTATTTTAAGCTAAGCTTTTAAGAACTGACATAGGAATAATTTGTTTTTAATTATGAACCCTTTTATTTATTTATTAATCCATGTATCAGGTGCCGGCCGGAGTGGCCGAGCGGTTCTAGGCGCTACGGTCGCAGCTTCGAATCCAGCCTCGGGCATGGATGTGTGTGATGCCCTTGGGTTAGTTAGGTTTAATTAGTTCTAAGTTCTCGGGGACTGATGACCTCAGCAGTTAAGTCCCATAGTGCTCAAAGCCATTTGAACCCATGTATCAGGTTCCGTGGGACCATAAGAGCCACACCAATTTCGTCGAGAGACGAGTCAGTACATAGTTTATAGAACCTAATTAGGTTATTTATGAACAAAAGAATTAATAGAACACCAAAAACTTAAAAGAGTATATAGGAGTAAATAAAATATGACAGACAAGAGTTTTCAGCTACTGCGAGGAACTCCTGTACCGAATTGGAGGAGTGTGTCAAGGTAATATTTCAATTAGTAACTGAATAGTCAGGATTTATCTCTTAGTTTTTTCAGTTGTGCAGGAACTTTTTGAAGATGAAGCTGCTTTAGGAAGTTTTGTCCAAGTGTATGTCGTTTTTTACCTAGTGTTCAGTGAAAGTTGCACCTTCTCCTGAATGAGGCAATACCAGGATGGAATATGTGTGTTGGGATAGCAGTGTTATAATTCTGAGACACCTGGAACAGGCACCGGAGATCAGTCTGACCACCTTTTTCTGAGCTAAGACTATTCTTCACGAATTGTCCAATAATGTAACGCCGTACAAGATGATGGAGTTAAGTAAACAAGTTGTCATACGTTCGACTTCTCTGAGTGCTTGACCAGCTTGGAATAGTAATATTTCTCTTGTGAGTTACGGGTCAGAAACTGTATGCACTACGTCGTGTTGTTATTCATCGATAACCTGTTCCCTGAAAGCTATGTCGTGATGTTACTGACTATCTGCTTAGCTATATCTTGTCTTTCGTAATATCGCTTATGTCATCTGCAAAGAGAAATATTCTCAAACCATTTGTCATGTTCAGCGGTAACTCATTGATATACATCAAGAAAAGCAATGGGTCTGAACAGAATCTTGGGGCGCTCCCCCACTTTACATGGCTCCAGTCAGATTCAAACTTCTTCATTGATTTTTAACACCGGGAACACCTTTCGCTCCATACTCTACAGAATTAACGTGAACAATTATTGAACTTTTAACCTAATCCCATGAACTTTTAATTCATACAGAAGAATTTCGGGGCCCAAACAATTAAATGCTCTTGTTAAATCAGGGAGAGTACAACCACACTCGTCTCATAACACATTGTGCACTCGAAAAGAAGCGAACCAGACGCTGTAATACAAAAAACCGCTGAAATTCTCGTAGTGTCATTGCCGGCGCGAGGGCAGATGTTTCCCACAGGAGCGCGAAATTCCCAAATTCACCGCTAGAGGGCTACGGGCACACACCCACGTGACGACAGAGCAAGCACGCGCAAGCTTCGACCGTCCACTGCAGTCAGTCGCGCTGAAAACGTGAAATGGAGTCTGCAAAAGAAGAGCAGACGCGTGTGGAGCATTTCCTGATAGCACAACGAGTACGGCGAAAGGATTTCATCGATGAGTACGCGGAGAATCGTGAACATACTTCTCAAGGCACAAGGTGTGGCGCAAGCGGTTCAGGGAAAGGCGGATGCTGTTGACAGATGACGCACGGTCTGGAACGCCACATCACAGTGCCGATGTCATCGTCCTGCAGCAAGATGATCTCATTATGGAAGACCGGTGAGTTATGCCGCAGAGGACGGATTGAGGATCGGAATTGTTCACGCCATCATTAACGGCAATCTGAAATATCGCAAAATGTCGTAGGGGACTCTGTCTCGAACATCTGCAGCACTATGCTAAGGGATGAAAGAGTACTCGTCCTGGAGACGAGACATGGTGTTATCGGCCGGCCGCAGTGGCCGAGCGGTTCTAGGCGCTTCAGTCTGAAACCGCGCGACCGCTACGGTCGCAGGTTCGAATCCTGCTTCGGGCATGGATGTGTGTGTCGTCCTTATGTCGGTTAGGTTTAAGTAGTTCTAAGTTCTAGGGGACTGATGACCTCAGAAGTTAAGTCCCATAGCGCGCAGAGCCATTTGAACCATTTGAAACATGGTGTTACGAATTCAAACTCCAGTGAATACGACGAACTCCCCAGTGAATGCATACAGGGTCACCACCACCTAAAGATTCAAGGCCGTCCATCCAAATGCGGAAAAAGTTACGCTCAGCTCCTTCTTTGACCAAATGGCCCCCTTCTTGTCAACTTCCTGTAGCATGTGACAACGGTAAACGCACAGTGACACTCTTAGACCATGGTCACCCTTCGCAAAGTGGTCAAAAAGAAACGACCAGGTCACCTCACCAGGCTCCACGCCAATGAATGGTTTTCCACAGGAAAAGCAGTCAAGGAACTCTTCCAGAAATTCAAATGGAAGGTCCTCACTCACCCTCCATACAGTGTGGACCTGCCTCACTACGATTATGCCATTTTTGGTGAGCTAAATAACGCTTTGAGAGACAGCTGCTTCACCTCGGACGAGGGCATCAGCAGAGCATTAGGAACTGATTCAGAACGCAGCGCCAGGAAGTCTACGAACCGCCATTTACCAAGTTTTATCGCAAAGACACAAGTGCCCAACAGTGCTGGACAACATTTGTGGGGGGAATAGGGCCCATTATCTGTTTATAGGCCTCCCGTTCATTTTCCTTCAGTGCCTCCCACATATTTTAGTACAGGTACAAAAGATCCCGACGTACAGCGCCCCGCCGAAACAATCCTATGTTCATCATCATCGTCGTCGTCGTCGTCGTCGTCGTCATCGTCGTCTCTTCTCTGTCCCAGGAGCTTTCTCTGTAGTTTGTTTAGAACTACTCTGACATTTCGTACGTTGGCTGTTTCTGAACATGTGAGGCAAACTTCATTGGATCTATGGGGAGGCGTTAAAAGAAAGACAAAATGTTTCATTTGGCCTATGTTCTATAGTCCATATGTAAAGATTTCTCAACATGTGATGCCATGCATCCGTTCTGCAACATACAATGATGATACATCTGTCGTGAAGTTAGTTGCATTCTCTACAGGTAACACGTAAAAAACGTCTCTCTATATGTGACACACAGACCACATAAATTATACCGTCATTCTTCTAAACAATGTAGAGCATACAGAAGCAGGGCAGCAAGCAATGAACAGTGCGGCACAGCAAGTACAAGGTCGCGTGTGAAGCATGCAGCGTTACTGAGGCGAATAGGGCGACTTGTTATTGGTGAATAGTTGTTCTCGTGTAAACTGATGTGTAGCAGCATGCCAATATCAGAAGCATTTTAAAAACGTATAGTAGCCATTGTATACAATGCCTGCGCTGCCTTATCGTCGTGTGTGTGTGTGTGTGTGTGTGTGTGTGTGTGTGTGTGTGTGTGTGAACCAGCTTCAACACTATCATATGATCGTGATGATTGCCGTCAAGCCAGCCGTAGACACAGCGTGACGAATGTGAGATACATGAATTTCATAACGCTTTGGATGTGTTCTCGTACTCCACATATTGACAATATCCCAAGTCTGTCAGTGTGGTCTGTTTTTATACGAATACTTCTTGTATCCACACCGTTTTCATGAAGTGCAGGAGCTAATTTTCACTTATGGACAGAGCTCTGGTTCCTTCACGTAGCCACTACTGCACTGACGTTTGAAACGTACATTTTGCTCAACTACTATGCCACATTTCCACGAGATACTATAAATATTTTTCAGCACTCACATTTGGCTGTTTCTTATCTCCCATTGTAGAGTGTCGCTAATAACAGCACCTCCTCGCAGTCCGTAATATGTCATCCATGATCATCATCAGATTGGCTGTCCTAGTGAGCCAGATGTTCACTGGCCCGGCCAACGTCCTTTATTTTACATGAAATGTATCCGCAATTGCGAATGCGAACAACCATCAGCTGTATACAGGAATGACAACGAAATTTGTGCCAGACCGGGACTCGAAACCGGATTTCCCGCTTTATGGGAGTGGCAGCCTTAGCAGCTTTGGCTGTCCGTGCACTACTTACGGCCAGACCCGAACTTCTACAGGGCTATTACAAATGATTGAAGCGATTTCATAAATTCACTGTAGCTCCATTCATTGACATATGGTCACGACACACTACAGATACGTAGAAAAACTCATAAAGTTTTGTTCGGCTGAAGCCGCACTTCAGGTTTCTGCCGCCAGAGCGCTCGAGAGCGCAGTGAGACAAAATGGCGACAGGAGCCGAGAAAGCGTATGTCGTGCTTGAAATGCACTCACATCAGTCAGTCACAACAGTGCAGCGACACTTCAGGACGATGGTATGCGCAGTTTAAAGCTTCTGGATGCCTCTGTAAGGAGAAATCAACGGGTCGGCCTGCAGTGAGCGAAGAAACGGTTGAACGCGTGCGGGCAAGTTTCACGCGTAGCCCGCGGAAGTCGACGAATAAAGCAAGCAGGGAGCTAAACGTACCACAGGATGGTGCTCCACCGCACTTCCATCATGATGTTCGGCATTTCTTAAACAGGAGATTGGAAAACCGATGGATCGGTCGTGGTGGAGATCATGATCAGCAATTCATGTCACGGCCTCCACGCTCTCCCGACTTAACCCCATGCGATTTCTTTCTGTGGGGTTATGTGAAAGATTCAGTGTTTAAACCTCCTCTACCAAGAAACGTGCAAGATCTGTGAGCTCGCATCAACGATGCTTTTGAACTCATTGATGGGGACATGCTGCGCCGAGTGTGGGAGGAACTTGATTATCGGCTTGATGTCTGCCGAATCACTAAAGGGGCACATATCGAACATTTGTGAATGCCTAAAAAAACTTTTTGAGTTTTTGTATGTGTGTGCAAAGCATTGTGAAAATATCTCAAATAATAAAGTTATTGTAGAGCTATGAAATCGCTTCAATCATTTGTAATAACCCTGTATTTGTCGTCGTTCGCGCATTACAGGCTCTACTCGTACACACACATGTAATTCCTGTACGGGGTAGGACATTTTAATTGAAATGTCACTGTCTGGTGTCGGCGGGTAAATAAGACATTGCAATGCTTGTGTTGCTGAGAAGGACTGCTCTGGCATCTTTAGTCGCTTACCTTATTGCACTGCAACGTTCTTTGCGACCAGACATCACTTGGACCAACAACACGAACCAGCTGGAACGGTATACCGTAAGTGCTCTGCAGTTATTAGACAGGATCACGTCTATGTTGAAGATGTCAGATACACTGTATAGTTGATGACGCACGCTTGAAGCATCATGTTGACGTAGTCGGTTAGTGCATTACCTCCTGTAACGCTGTAGCTACTAAC
Source organism: Schistocerca americana (assembly GCF_021461395.2). Taxonomy (NCBI): domain Eukaryota; kingdom Metazoa; phylum Arthropoda; class Insecta; order Orthoptera; family Acrididae; genus Schistocerca; species Schistocerca americana. The sequence goes on along the minus strand of NC_060121.1, from coordinate 297,662,892 downwards.
TATGTAACTCAGTAACAAACTTTTTGTCCCTTAGAACATTTTTTCTTGTTGTGGTCCTTGGAAATCAACCACCAGCATTTACCTTCAGAAAAAGAGTTTTGTATTAGAGTTCTCGATTTGCCAGTACACCCCACGTTATTACACCTACGCAGTTGGCTCCTCGCACGTGTTGTTCTACATTTATCCCAATATTTACTTCCAGTGCAAATGAGCGCCTGCCCGCTTACAAAAGCCGAGCGACGTCATCTTGTATGCTGAAGTAAACGCTATGATGAGTCACGCGAGCCGTTGAACCGCCGTGCCGCCCAGGTTTCCGCTGTGGAAACTCGCAATTACTCATATCGCCCTTGGTTCATTCCGCCGTGAAGAATATCAAGTGTTCAGTGCCACGTGCTATATTACAGCCGAAAATTTCGTATTGGTGGGTTCTCTTCGCAGTCAACAAGCCTGAAGTTGGCACATTCTGGTGAACACCTGATTAATTTTTTTACTGTAGGTAAAGAGATGCTGCTGTTTGGAAATAAGTTAGATTACAGTAACAGATGTAATGAAAAAACTGCAGTAATCATATGCTATTATTTAAACGCTAATAACACGATAATGTTTATTCATTAAATACTTCCGTGCTGTGGCTATGAGGAAACTCTTTGGTGAATGCGGAATGAAAGGATTATCGTACACAATAACTGTACATCGTCTATATTCAGGTACCGGAGATTCCTAAAATGCGGAGTTATTGGATAGGAGATTTCTACTGACCTGAAATGGCCAATCTCTTGTGGTACTAGAAAAGACAGGATCTTCACAGTTCACTTATTTACTCGAACTCACGTAGTCTTAGTCAAAAACTCTTATATCCGATTTTGTCTTTTTAATATTTTTCATTCTGTACGCCAAATGGTAGAGTTGTAGAGCCGTCTATTTCAGTTTTTGGATTTTGTGGTAAGACCCTATCGGACCAAACTGCTGAGGTCATCAGTCCCTAAGCTTCCACACTAGTAAACCTAACTTAAACTAACTTACGCTAAGGACCCCACACACACAGACAGACAGACAGACACACACACACACACACACACACACACACACACACACACACACACACACACACACACTTGCCCGAGAGAGGACTCGAACCTCCGACGGGGGGACCCGCGCGAACCGTGATAGGGTGATTGAGTCCGCGCGGCTATCCTGCGTGGATTCTACGGGTTGTTGAAAAAGTCTCTCCGCAGTGCCGTATGATTGATAGCCGCACGTGCCGTATGCCGCAGTGAATATACCGAAATGAAACTCAGCGAAATACAAGTTATTAATTTATTGAATATTCATTTTTACTTACAAATTTTCACATTAAATGTTGAAAGTGTCCCCCCTGTTGTTGAGTACACAATTCAGTTCGTCTAATCATGTTTTCAAATACAAGCTGTAACGTTTCTTCCGTAACAGAAGCAGTGAAAGTTGATATTGCAGTTTTCAGTTCATCGATGGATTTTGGACGGTTTTTATAGACAGTTGTTTTCGCTGCACCCCAGAAGAAAAAGTTCAAAATGGCTCTGAGCACTATGGGACTTAACATCTGAGGTCATCAGTCCCCTAGAACTTAGAACTACTTAAACCTAACTAACCTAAGGATATCACACACTCCATGCCCGAGGCAGGATTCGAACCTGCGACCGTAGTGGTCGCGCGGTTCCAGGCTGTAGCGCCTACAACCGCTCGGCCACTCCGGCCGGCGAAGGAAAAGTCAGGTGGTGTTAGTTCAGGCGATTGTGGAGGCCAAAGTCCCTGTGAAATTATGCGATCACCATAAACACTGTCACTTTGTATGGGAAAAGTTATAATTTTTTCCTTACAGCTGCGTGGGCCGTCCCGACACTAACATCGATTTCCTGAGCGAGTTTTCTTACTGACTTATTCGGACTAACGGACATTTTATCGGAAATATCGAGTAGTTTAACCTCATACAAAACGCTAGGACGACCACTTCTCGGTGCATCTGTCACTGAACCCGTACTTCGAAATTTGTTGATCAAATCTCGCACAGTATTGCGATGTGGGAGTGTAGTCTCCGGGAAAACTGAATTAAATCTTTGATGAACTGAAACTGTGTATTTACCGTCAGATTTGAACATTTGTTCGACTAAAAACAGACGTTCTTCGTTGTCCAGCGTTTTAACAGCGACAAAAACGAAATAAACGAACAAAGGAACTAAACTTAAACGTTCACGTCAACACGTAACGACACACACCAACGATACTAGAAAGCAACCTTGGCAGGCGAAAAATCATACTGCACTGCGGAGAGACTTTTTTTTAACACCCCGTATTTCAGTTCTAACAACTATAGAGCCAAGGTGTTTTATTTATTTATTTATTTTTTTCAGCAAACGCCAGGCGAACAGGCAGTAGGGAAGAGGGAAGCCAATAGGGAATATGTGGGAAGGATGTGTATTTTTAAGTGTTATAGAGTGAATGCCATCACTTGCTTATCAGCATCATCATCCGCAGTGTAGGTAGACTATTGGACCAGAAATATCCGGAAAGCTCTAAGTAATGTGGAATCGATCACAAGATGTCATGAGAGTATAAAATGAATTGGGGCGTATTGTATTGTGAGCAGAGACGCATTAACAGCAGAATGGGTGGGTCAGGAGTGCTCCGTGACCTCTAATGTGGACTGGTCACTAAACATTACTTTATTAATAAACCCAGTAGTGACATATCAACCCCTCTAATGCTGAAAAGGTGGACTATTGTTAATGTAATTATGCAGTGGAAACGAGAAGAAGCAAACACAGCTCAACGGAGACCAGCAAGACCTCGTGTACTGACGGCCAGAGATCATCGTAATTGTGGAGAGTGTGGTTGTATAAAATCGTCAAGGTCGGTGTTCCTCTTGGTACTATTGGATAGGTGTATGCTCGTCATCATCACCACCACCACCACCACCACCACCACCACCACCACCACCGTCATCATGACCATCACCATGACAACAACAACAAAACGCACGATGCTCACTATACCATGTATGCATGCAGTCAGCGAAGTAGAAGTGACCTACATGAGATCTTGACAACTGAAACAAAAGTCACAAGTGTTGTCAACAAGAAAGGCTTGCATTGTGTTCCAAAATTTACGAATAAATATTTGCCTAATCCCATTAAGGTAAAGATCTTGATGGCGCAATGTTTAGAACACTGGGCTGAGATTCACTGTCGTTTCTATGAATCGCTGAAGCAAATGCCGGTATTTCAGCTCAGTGCTCACGATCGATTCCACCTGCTTCCGTACATCATCTGATCTTCGCTTCTGGTGCCGTTATTGACGGAATGTTGCGTCACCATCTACATCTACATCTACATCTACATTGATACTCGGCAAGCCACCCAACGGTGTGTGGCGGAGGGCACTTTACGTGCCACTGTCATTACCTCCCTTTCCTGTTCCAGTCGCGTATGGTTCGCGGGAAGAACGACTGTCTGAAAGCCTCCGTGCGCGCTCTAATCTCTCTAATTTTACATTCGTGATCTCCTCAGGAGGTACAAGTAGGGGGAAGCAATATATTCGATACCTCATCCAGAAACGCACCCACTCGAAACCTGGCGAGCAAGCTACACCGCGATGCAGAGCGCCTCTCATGCAGAGTCTGCCACTTGGGTTTATTAAACATCTCCGTAACGCTATCACGGTTACCAAATAACCCTGTGACGAAACGCGCCGCTCTTCTTTGGATCTTCTATATCTCCTCCGTCAGACCGATCTGGTACGGATCCCACACTGATGAGCAATACTCAAGTATAGGTCGAACGAGTGTTTTGTAAGCCACCTCCTTTGTTGATGGACTACATTTTCTAAGCACTCTCCCAATGAATCTCAACCTGGTACCCGCCTTACCAACAATTAATTTTATATGATCATTCCACTTCAAATCGTTCCGCACGCATACTCCCAGATATTTTACAGAAGTAACTGCTACCAGTGTTTGTTCCGCTATCATATAATCATACAATAAAGGATCCTTCTTTCTATGTATTCGCAATACATTACATTTGTCTATGTTAAGGGTCAGTTGCCACTCCCTGCACCAAGTGCCTATCCGCTGCAGATCTTCCTGCATTTCGCTACAATTTTCTAATGCTGCAACTTCTCTGTATACTACAGCATCATCCGCGAAAAGCCGCATGGAACTTCCGACACTCCAGCAGTGAGGAGTAGGGACAAGCTTTAGTTACTAAACTTCACGACGTAACGCTTGCCTCACGACTTCATTCATCCCTTCCACCTAGCCAACAGCACATGCGATCTGTAAGTATTATTTGGGAAACGATTTCCAGTTTCGGCATTTGTTTCTGCGTATATTTGCAAACTTTTCATTCTCTACTGTTAAGGGTAAAGCGTGCTGTTTGAGATCGGACCCATTGTACACGGTGTTCAGAAAGTCCCGCAATCATTTCAGAAAATCGTAACATGTAAACTGTTAGAGACAGAGCATCACGTTTTGTTTAACGCGTTTAGCAACTCTTAGTTTTTTTCTGTTACCCCAGAATTTCAGTATGTGCCCTGCTTGTCGCTCGTAGTGCATCAAGGTGCTATTACAGTTCTGGCCACGCACAGTTCAGCAATACAACATCAACAGAACACTGTTTCACTGATTTAGTCACGAATTGTAGCAACGTGATTTGCTGGTGTTGTGTACACGCTATCCTAGACGAAACCCCACAAAAAGAACCGTAACGATGTGACATTGGGCACATCAGGACCCATCTACCTGTCAGGGAATATGTCATTCAATACACCCTACACGCTCAAACTACAATGCGGTGGTGCACCATCACGCTGAAAGGTGCTGCGTTCAGATGCAGCTTGCACTAAGTCAACAATTGCTTGAAGCGTAGGATAACGTCCACTTCGAGGGATCGAGCGAGGTGGTGCAGTGGTTAGGTTGGTTGGTTTAAAGGCGGGAGAAGGGACCAAACTACGAGGTCATCGGTCCCTTTTTCATAATAAAACAATACCACAAGTGTGAGAATAAGACGGACGGAACATGTAACACAAAACGGAAAGAAAGGAAAAGCCACAACAACGAAGGGAAGGCAACGAACACTAAAAGGAACAAAAGAAGAGAAGAAAACAACAGAGAGACGCTAGAAAAAGAAGCGAGTAAAACATGAAAGCAGATTACAGTGGCTGGCCAACCATGAGAATAAAAGAAGGAAAGCCAGTCACACTGCAACACATTAAAACCTCCAGTGGTTAGCACCTACAGTGGTTAGCACACTGGACTCGCGTTCGGGAGGTACGACGGTTGAAATCCGCATCCGGCCATCCTGATTTACGTTTTCCTTGATTTGCATAAATCGCTTCAGGCAAATGCCGGAATGGTTCCTCTGAAAGGGCACGGCCGATTTCCTTCCCCGTCCTTCCCTCCTCCAATGGGATCGAGGACCTCGCTGTTTCTCCCCTCCCTCAAATCAACCACCCAACCAACCACTTCCCAAAAGGCCTTTGACACTGCCTGTTTAAAGTTTCTGAACCAACTCATCATTCTTGCTTTTCCCGTGGCACTCTCCCATATTAGCATCGATAATTACGCAGTGCCGTTGTCACAGAGACCTGGGTCCTGCATAGCAGATGATACACTGGGCCTCCTCCTGATCCAATCACACGTTTATGCACTCCAAGTCAAAACGCAATAAAAGACAAAGGAAAAGAGAATTTTTAGAGCTGTTAAGCGTTTTACAACAGACCACGATTCTCTGTCTCTAATAGTTTCGAATTTATGATGTTTTGAAATGACAGCAAACTTTATGGACATCAAGTAGTCAAGAGTCTCTTCAAGCGAGATGGGAGGAGGGCAGAGAGCATGCCAATTGAGAATATTCTGGAAGAGATCACAGCCTTGATTTTGTGATTCCCCAGGCAAAGATATTAAAGCCTAATTTACAAAAAATGTATTTGTTCATCTGGACATTCAACGAAGTCGATGACTTTCCCGATACTTGCAGTGTACCTAGTTCGCTACTTTCACAGTTGCTTTCACTAACATTTAGTCTTATGTTGAAGGTACAGTCTAAAAGGTGTATTGCTGATCTCATCAAAACTATCCGGATACTTAGAGTGGACATTAATATAGGGTGTGTCCATTTGTCGCCTTTATGATGGCTTGAATTCGGCTGGGGACACTTTCGATGAGCTGTCTGGATGAGTGTGGAAGAATGGCAGCCCATCCGTCCCCAGTGCCGAAAGCAGTCAAGTTAGTGATACGAAGTCAATGTTGTAACTCAATCCAAAGGTGTTCAGATCGGGATTCTCGGCAGGCAAGTCCATTTCAAGATTGACGATTTCTACAAATAATTGCCTCACAAACGCTGAGGGTGCATTTTCATGCCGATACGGTAGTCTTCCACTTGTTAATCTGCTGTACGCAGTAGTCCATGCAGTAAAATGTGTTCATATATTTCCACATTAAACATTTTCTGAAGCACAATTAGAGGGCCACAATGTAACCACGAAAAATACCCCCATACCGTTAAAACACCTCATCCGCACTTCAGTGTTGGCACTACACATTGATTATAGATAATGGTCTCCAGGCATTTGCCAAACCCAAGCCGTTCCATCGGACTGCCACGGGGTGCAGCGTGACTCGTCACTCGTTTCCAGTCATCCACTCTTCAGTGGCATCGCTCTTTATGCTACATCAAGCGTTGCTTAGCACTAGCTACAGAAATATGTGGCTAATATGGAACTGCTTGACCGCTTTGCCCCATTTCTATTACTGTCTACATATAGTCGTGCTAGCTAGTTTGCTGGTAGAGCTGTCGAAATCATCAGTGATTACTTCCGTTGATGGGTGAATGACAGAGTCCCATATTTCCCAAGTTCTGGTTTGCAGTTCTGTTAATGTTGATGTTTGCCTTCCACCTTTCGACGATTTCTCCCGTCTTTTTCGTTAGTTGTTGAGCACAGAATTTGTTCCTCGCTTTTTGGCATCCTACCAATTTCCTTAAATACCTAAATAAGAGTATACGGAGGCGTTTTGTGATGAGGGGTATTTCTATTCTTAAACGGCTAAAACGAGCAGGTCGCCTGTCTCAGGCTTCCAGGGGCTATAATATTTTGATTTTCAGTATGCCATAAGACTACATCTAAATATACAGGGTGGTCCATTGATAGTGACCGGGCCAAATATCTCACGAAATGAGCATCAAACGAAAAAACAACAAAGAACGAAACTTGTATAGCTTTAAGGGGGAAACCAGATGGCGCTATGGTTGGCCCGCTAGATGGCGCTGCTATAGGTCAAACGGATATCAACTGCGGTTTTTTTTTAAATAGGAACCCCCATTTTTCATTACATATTCGTGTAGTACGTAAAGAAATATGAATGTTTTAGTTGGAACACTTTTTTCGCTTTGTGATAAATGGTGCTGTAATAGTCACAAACGTATAAGTACGTGGTATCTCGTAACATTCCGCCAGTGTGGACGGTATTTGCTTCGTGATACCTTACTTGTGTTAAAATGGACCGTTTACCAATTGCGGAAAAGGTCGATATCGTGTCGATGTATGGCTATTGTGATCAAAATGCCCAACGGACGTGTGCTATGTATGCTGCTCGGAATCCTGAACGACATCATCCAAGTGACCGGGCCGTTCGCCGGATAGTTCCGTTATGTAAGGAAACAGGAAGTGATCAGCAACATGTGAAACGTCAACCAAGACCTGCAACAAATGATGATGCCCGAGTAGGTGTTTTAGCTGCTGTCGCGGCTAATCCGCACATCAGTAGAAGACAAATTGCGCGAGAATAGGGAATCTCAAAAACATCGATTTTGAGAATGCTACATCAACATCGATTGCACCCGTACCATATTTCTATGCACCAGGAATTGCATGGCGACGACTTTGAACGTCGTGTACACTTCTCCCACTGGGCACAAGAGAAATTACGGGATGATGACAGATTGTTAGCACGCGTTCTTTTTAGCGACGAAGCGTCATTCACCAACAGCGGTAATGTAAACCGGCGTAAAATGCCTTATTGGGTAACGAAAAATCCACATAGCTGCGACAAGTGGCTGGTTAATGTATGGTGCGTCATTATGGGAGGAAGGATAATTGGCCACCATTTTGTCGATGGCAATCTAAATGGTGCATTGTATGCTGATTTGCTACGTAATGTTCTACCGATATTACTACAAGATGTTTCACAGCAAGACAGAATGGCGATGTACTTCCAACATGATGGACGTCCGGCACATAGCTCGCGTGCGGTTGAAGCGGTATTGAATAGCACATTTCATGACAGGTGGATTGGTCGTCGAAGCGCCATACGATGGTCCGCAAGTTCACCGGATCTGACGTCCCCGGATTTCTTTCTGTGGGGAAAGTTGAAGGATATTTGCTATCGTGATCCGCCGACAACGCCTGACAACATGCTTCAGCGCATTGTCAATGCATGTGCGAACATTATGGAAGGCGATCTACTCGCTGTTGATAGGAATGTCATTACAAGTATTGCCAAATGCACTGAGATTGACGGACATCATTTTGAGCAATTATTGTGGTATTCACAGGTAATCACGCTGTAAGAGCATGCGTTTTCAGAAATGATAAGTTCACAAAGGTACATGTATCACATTGGAACAACCGAAATAAAATGTACAAACGTACCTACGTTCTGTATTTTAATTTTAAAAACCTACCTGTTACCAACTGTTCGTATAAAATTGTGAGCCATGTGTGTGTGACTATTGCAGCGCCATCTATCACAAAGCGAAAAAAGTGGTCCAACTAAAACATTCATATTTATTTAAGTACTATACGAGTATGTACTAAAAATGGGGGTTCCTATTTAAAAAAAACGTAGTTGATATCCGTTTGAACTATGGCAGCGCCATCTAGCTTGCCAACCATAGCGCCATCTGGTTTCCCCTTTCAAGGTAGACAAGTTTCGTTCTTTGCAGTTTTTTTCGTTTGACGTTTATTCCGTCAGATGCTTGGCCCGGTCACGATCAATGGACCACCCTGTATACTCCGCTAGCCACCAAGCGGTGTGTGGCGGAGGACACAATTCGCGCCAAAGCCATACTTCCCCCCCTTGTTCCACTCGCGGATCGCGCGAGGGAAAAACGAGTGTCTGAACGCCTCAGTACGAGATCTAATTTCCCTTATCTTTGAATGGTGATCATTGCGCTATTTGAAAGTGGGTGGTAATAATATGTGCTCTATATCCTCGGTGAATATCGGATTTCGGAATTTAGCTGGGGTTGGGTTGGGTTCTTTGGGGAAGGAGACCAGGCAGCGAGGTGATCGGTCTCATCGGAGTAGTGAAGGACGGGGAAGGAAGTCGGCCGTGCCCTTTCAAAGGAACCATCGCGGCATTTGCCTTGAGCGATTTAGGGAAATCACGGAAAACCTACGTGATGACTGGGTGTTGTGTGATGTCCTTAGGTTAGTTAGGTTTAAGTTGTTCTAAGTTCTAGGGGACTGATGACCAGAGATGTTAAGTCCCACAGTGCTCAGAGCCATTTGAACGGAAAACCTGAATCAGGATGGCCGGACGCGGGATTGAGCCGTCGTCCTCAGTAATGCGAGTCCAGTGTCGGAATTTAGTGAGCAGCCCCTTCCGTTTAGCGCGCCGTCTATCTGCAAGTGCGTCCCACTTCAAACTTGCTATGATATTTGTGACGCTATCGCGATGGCTAAATGTACCAGTCACGAATTTTGTCGCTCTTCTTTGGATCTTCTCAATCTCTTGATCGAATTTAAAATACTTAAATACTATCTTACGTTAACGATTTAATGCAATATTGAAATACTAAAGTTGAAAAGCATGTATATTTCTTAAGACAGCATTAAGTCATAACGCGCAAATTATTCAGACAATATTGTTCCAGTATCCGATGATGAGAGGACGATGATGATGATGATTGGTTTGTGGGGCGCTCAACTGCGCGGTTATCAGCGGCCGTACAAATTCCCAAACTTTGCTCAGCCCAATCGCGCCACTTTCATGAATGATGATGAAATGAGGATAATAGAAACACCCAGTTATCTCGAGGCAGGTGAAAATCCCTGACCCCGCCGGGAATCGAACCCGGGACCCCCTGCTCGGGAACGATAACGCGACCGCGAGATCACGAGCTGCGGACCGATGATGAGAGGACTTAGCGGTTTCCGACAAATAATTACAAATCTTTTCGAAACTTTTCTCGCTGACACATTCTTGAAAATAAAGCAAGTTTATCATTTAATAAGTTTTCGTTGTTAGTGTAGTAGAACTTCAGTACTAGGCGCGATGTTTAATTCATTCCTCCTTTATTACTAACTCTGTTCGCGACACAGTTTGATGAAACCTACAGTAAACCGTTCGACAATACGTACCATTTGCCAAAAACATGTTACACGATGATATGAAGGGATTATCAAGTTTTAGCTGTAACACTTTTGGTTTTGACGCATTTATCAGTTTGCGGGTAAGTAACCTTAAACTAATTAAACCAACACACGTTCGAGTTCGACTCTTTAAAGAGTCTGGGCCGGTTATATTACATTTTTCCCCTAGTTATAAGATTTTTTAAGGTTCCATACAGTCTTTTTGTTGGTCTTAAATTGTTTGTGAGGCTGTTTCCTTCTTTGACGACGCCAGAAAAAATAGCTTTGAGATGGCGCAGCGTGTCTCGCTCACAATTTCTTTTGAATCCAACAGCAAGCAATGAAATCTGCGCTCCACATCTGGTGAAGGAGGGAAGTACATCGTGGAGAAAAGCGACAACATTAATACGGCAGCAAGGCAAGGAAACTTGGAAATAACACATTCACCTAAAAAACGTAAAAGATTGACAATTCTTGTATTCACTCCATACGACACTGCGACTCACTTTGTAAATGAACAAAATACGTTGCGTCAAAGTCCTACGATAAAAAGTTTACATCACTATTTGTACTTCTCTTCAAGTCGAAATATTGCCGACGAAAATTTCTTCTCCCACCAGGATTCGAACCGACAACTACCTCGTTGATTAGCAGGGCTGCGTCAATACGAATAAATAAATATCTGCAAACTCTGAACAATTCCGTGGAACTATACTCAAGCACAGACGCCGCCACTACTTTAAATCCTTTTCTTTCAAACGAACGTAGCGCACGTGATCACATTTCGCAAGGAAACCATCTAGGTTGTCTTAAAATTAGAAGGAAGGTCCTGCAAATCGTTGCGACTGATCTAGAAAATAAACCTATACTGTTCAGAAAAACTGAAAGAATTACGTATTACTTTAGCCGCCGCTTCATATATTTAAAGGGCAATCGAAGGAAACCAGAACACACGCCACAACGGGATCATTGAACGGTTCCATTCAAAAGTACTCACCTCACGCGTTAAGACATTTACCCCAGTGGCAGACGAGATTACCAACTCCTGTTTCGTAGGATGCGGTCGGTCGCTGACGGATCGACAACCGTACTCAATCTTGCACTTCTTCGTCTAACTGAAAAAGACGTCTATGCATGTCTTTCTTCAGGTAGCCAAAGAAGTGAAAATCACACGGTGAAACATCCGGGTTGTAAAGAGGATGTTGCAGAGTTTCCAAACCAAGTCACTGAACCGTGATTTCGTCCGATTGACAGTGTAGGTGGACGTTATCGAGCGACAGGATGATTCCGTCCGACAGCGTTCCCGGCCGTTTTGACTTCCTAGCGCGTCACATTTCTGCAAAGTGACTTCAGAGCGCTGCGCAGTGATTGTGGTTCCACTCTTGAGGAACTCGACGAGCAAAGGGCCTTTAGATTTCTGTGGCAGGTGAGTTGTGTGCTGTTTCCACTGTTGGCTTTGCCGTCTGTCTTCGGGTTGCTGGAATGCTGTTGGACGGAAGGATCCTGTAACACATCTCACGCCCCCTCACTCCCAACCAGACGAAGGCTAGACTTCAGTGACTTGGTTGGTAAACACTAATATCCTCGGTACAGCCCGGATCTTTCGCCGTGTAATTTTCACATCTTTGGCGACCTGACGAAAGACATGCATGGGTGTCTTTCAATCGAACGAGGACGTGCACCAAGCGAAACAGGAATTGACAGTCTCGTCCGTCAGTGGGACAAATGCCTTAACTCGTGTGGTGATTACTTTTGAACAGAACTATTCCGTGGCTCCGTTGTGGCGGGCGTACGGATTTCATTTGACGGCTCGTCATAAATTACGCTGGCTATAAATCCCTCAGCAAAGATAACGTGCAAAGAAGGTAGATTTGCTGTCTTCCCAAAATGAGGGTTATTGGTGTAGAATATGCTGTTTGCGTTTATGATCCTACAATGAAGCGCCGAAGAAACTGGTATAGGCATGCGTATTCAAATACAGAGATGCATAAACAGGCAGAATACGGCAGAGCGGTCGGCAATGCCTATGTAAGACAACAAGTGTCTGGCGCAGTTGTTAGATCGGTTACTGCTGCTACAATGGCAGGTTATTAAGATTTAAGTGAGTTTGAACTTGATGTTATACTCAGCGCACGAGCGATGGGGCTCAGCAACTCCGAGGCAGCGATGAAGTGGGGATTTTCCAGTATGACCATTTCACGAGTGTATCGTGAGTATCAGGAATGCGGTAAAACATCGAATCTCCGACACAGCTCCGGCTGGAAAAAGATCCTGCAAGAACGGGACCAACGACGACTGAAGAGAATCGTTCAACGTGACCGAAGTGCAACCTTACCCCAAACTGCTGCAGATTTCAATGCTGGGCCATCAACAAGTGTCAGCGAGCGAAACATTCAAGTGACTTTCATCATACTCACAAAAGAGAAAGGGACCGGCCGAATGAACGGACACGACAAAAGCTCAGTGTCCTTAATTGCAGTACTCCCATACAGTTCGAATTATTGTGAAAGGTTGTGACCAATAACTGTGGAAAGGTGATTAATAAGTTTGGAAAGATCAGAGAAGCAGGATTTACACCGGTCGATGGTGTTCAAATCTATTTCAACGCCAGTAATATACATTTCAGTGGATGGGGCCTCTATACTGGTTGTACCAAGTATTCATTCTCAAATACATTTCGGAAAAGACAACCGTACAAGTGACGTATAGTCCCGCGTGCTTAAGTCTGACAGATATACTTACATTCAATATGATAAAGATATGTTCGCGATTATTCTTCCTGTTCTCCACAATAGACTGTTTTCTTGCAACTTTCGGCCCTGAAACCCGCTGGTTTAGATTTCTAAGTTGTTTACCAAAGGAAAAGATTTATGAGACACGAGAAATACTCCCAGACTTCAAGAAGAATGTAGCAAATCCAGCTACGATAAAAGGAGGTTATGACAGGTGTATTACCCAACCATTAGTTTAATAAGGCACAGTTGCAAAATATTGACACGAATTATTTACAGGTGAGTGAAAAAATTATTAGAAGCTAACCTCACGAAAGATCAGTCTGGGTTTTGGACAAATGTAAGAGCACTGGAGACAATTATGATCCTACAAAGTATCTCACGAGGCAAACCCATGTCTACAGCATTTGTAGACTCAATGAAAATTTTTGTCAATGTTGACTGGAATACATTCTCTGAAATTTATTTACTATTTATACAGAAACAAGGCTCCAGTTATATCGGTCGAAGGACAAGTAAGGGAACCACTGGTGAGAAGGGAGTCAGACAGGATTGTAGACTACTCACGATGTTGTTCAGTCTACACATTCAGCAGCTAGTAGTTACATCACAGAAAATTTGGAAAGGAAATTAAAGTTCAGGAGAATAAATAAAAATTTTGAGTTTTGCCAGTGACATTGCAGTTCTATTGGGGACGGCAAAGGACTCGGAAGAATGGAATGGATATTGTCTTGAAAACAGATTATGTGATGAACATTAACAAAAGTAAAACAAATGTAATGTGATGAAGAGGAATTAAATCAGGCGATGTTGTGGGACTTAAGACAGTGGATAAGAAATTGTAGTGGGAGAGCAAAGCATGAATACAGTAGGCATGCACAAATGGGTGGATGCTGCAGTAGTTATTCAGAGATGAACGGGCTTCCACAGGACATGCTTGCATGAAACGCTCCATCAAACCAGTTTTAGGGCTGAAGGCTACAACAAGAACAACGACAAACGAAATGACTCCAAGCCGAAAGCTAATGTAAATATCCAGTTTAGGGGGGAACCCCTGAAAATGCTACAACGAATCATGTCTTGAATAGCTGCTATACAGCCAATAACAACTCTGACAATGAAGTTTGTAAGATATCGAAACCACTTCGTCCGTATATAGAAAATACCTGACGCCAGCTTATTGGAGTCTTCGTTTACCAGAATGGGACTTTCGGTGTTCTGTCACATGTGAGAGAGTGTGGAACAGGTTGTAGAGTGTGCGTTTAGTGAACGTCTGAGTATCCTTTAGCTCTTCAGTGAAGTAACTACGTGGATCTAAAATAACAATTAATGGAGAAAAAATTCGAGGCGTTTGTCTAAGCCATAACTGTATAGTAGATTAAAAACAGACGTAAGAGCTTAACTATGATGCTTTCGAGCAGTATCTTCCCCATCCCTCCACAATTCTGAAACTGAGACCTTATCCAAGGAACTAACGTTGTTTAGTTACTTTGGTCATTTGTAAATTTGTCTCTAGGAGCGCATAGGTACAATGTGGCCAAACAAAAAAGTGAATCTGTAATGGTTGTCACTTTTTATAAATTCAAATTATATGGCGCATTGTTCAGTGATAGTGGACAGATGAGCATATTATACCCCTACATCAAACTTCCCGTACATTTCAATTTCTCCTTTGAAAGGAGGATCTCTTACTGAAACTACGGAACACATACTACTACAAATGAACATTTTTTACCTCCTATTGGAAATACATTCCCTATGTCTCGTGAAAAATATTATTCTGTAACGTTCAATCAAAACCATAGTGATTAATTAAAAAGACGAAGCGTTTACCTACGTGTGAGCAGCAGTCACAACGACGGTTCAGTTTTGTTAAGGACGAAACTACACTACTGGCCATTAAAATTGCTACACAACGCACAACGAGGATGACGTGCTACGGACGCGACATTTAACCGACAGGAAGAAGATGCTGTGATATGCAAATGATTAGCTTTTCATAGCATTCACACAAGATTGGCGCCGGTGGCAACACCTACAACGTGCTGACATGAGGATCGTTTCCAAGCGATTTCTCATACACAAACAGCAGTTGACCGGCGTTGCCTGGTGAAACGTTCTTGTGATGCCTCGTGTAAGGAGTAGAAATGCGTACCATCACGTTTCCAACTTTGATAAAGGTCAGATTGTAGCTTATCGCGATTGCGGTTTATCGTATCGTGACATTGCTGCTCGCGTTGGTCGAGATCCAATGACTGTTAGCAGAATATGGAATCCGTGGGTTCAGGAGGGTAATACGAAACGCCGTGCTGGATCCCAACGGCCTCGTATCACTAGCAGTCGAGATGACAGGCATCTTATCCGCATGGCTGAACGGATCGTGCAGCCACGTCTCGGTCCCTGAGTCAACAGATGGGGACGTTTGCAAGACGACAACCATCTGCACGAACAGTTCGACGACGTCTGCAGCAGCATGGACTATCAGCTCGGAGACCATGGCTGCGGTTACCCTTGACGCTGCATCACAGTCTGGAGAGCCTGCGATGGTGTACTCAACGACGAACCTGAGTGAACGAATGGCAAAACGTCATTTTTTCGGATGAATCCACGTTCTGTTTACAGCATCATGATGGTCGCATCCTTGTGTGGCGAGATCGCGGTGAACGCACGTTGGAAGCGTGTATTCGTCATTGCCATACTGGCGTACCACCCTGCGTGATGGTGTGGGGTGCCATTGGATACACGTCTCGGTCACCTGTTGTTCGCATTGACGGCACTTTAAACAGTGAACGTTACATTTCAGATGTCTTACGACCTGTGTGTCTACTCTTCATTCGATCCTTGCGAAACCCTACATTTCAGCAGAATAATGCACGACCGCATGTTGCAGGTCCTGTACGGGCCTTTCTGGATACAGAAAATGTTCGACTGCTGCCCTGGCCAGCACGTTCTCCAAATTTTTCACCAACTGAAAACGTCTGGTCAACGGTGGCCGAGCAACTGGCTCGTCACAATACGCCTCTAACTGTGGTATCATGTTGAAGCTGCATGGGCGGCTGTACCCGTACACGCCATCCAAGCTCTGTTTAATTCAATGCCCAGGCGTATGAAGGCCGTTATTACGGCCAGAGGTTGTTGTTCTGGGTACTGATTTCTCAGCATCTATGCACCCAAATTAGGTGAAAATGTAATCACATGTCAGTTATAGTATAATATATTTGTCCAATGAATATCCGTTTATCATCTGCATTTCTTCTTGGTGTAGCAATTTTAATGGCCAGTTGTGTACATAGTTACATTACACACCTCCATGTAAAACGCTACAATTCGAAGCCCTCTATCGGCACAAGTTTGCATGTATGTAGACATGAAGAATGTAAGTGTAGAATGTTAATAACGTTTGTCTTATTTTAAAAAAATTTTACGAGCTATCACACAAAAAATTCGGAGACATTACTTTTCAGCACGCCCTCGTAATTATAGGAGCTGAAAAGTTCGGAAGGTAGCTAAATTATGTGGATTCTTATATTTGTGAAGACTGCTTGTTTTACTCACCACAACCTAAAAAGATTGTAAATCGGTAAATGTTACGCTCCACAAATATGTTGATACACTATAATCTTAATAGTATGACAGTTAATGCAGTGTGTAAGATACAGCACGGAATATTCTAACCATACTTGTCAAAGAATGAATTATTTTTCTCCTCCTCCCTTTCCCCACTCTTCACAGGAATTTGAACTGAAATTGTTTTACAAAACCGAAGCTATGTTTTTAGGTTTGACTGGGAAAGAGAACTGTCTTCTGCTGGCGAAGAACACCAGTGTCCAGAGCTAGTGTCGCGTTGCATCAAAGAGTCCAGAAAAGAAAGAAATGGAAAACGCTAAAATAGGTGAACATGTTCTTCTGGTTTACAGTCCATTTCTATTCGATTTACTTTGAAAATACAACTGTGATTCTGCGAGGGAACCGACATTAGTTTCAAACCAAAATAAAGGCGTCGTTATCCTGGACTCGCTTGTTCCCAGATAGGCAAGACTAGTCGATGATCTAGCTGTATAGTTTTCTATTTGTTCCAACCCACAGTACACTTTTACGTTTGTGTTATTTCTGTTCCACATGAGGACACTGAATTCCCTTACACTATGTGATCGAAAGTATCCGGACACCCCCAAAAACATACGTTTTTCATATTAGGTGCATTGTGCTGCCACCTACTGCCACGTACTCCATACCAGCGATCTCAGTAGTCATTAGATACCGTGAGAGAGCAGAATGCGGCGCTCCGCGGAACTCACTGACTTCGAACGTGGTCAGGTGATTGGGTGTAACTTGTGTCACACGTCTGTAAGCGTGAATTCCACACTCCTAAACACTCCTGGGTCCACGGTTTCCGATGTGATAGTGAACTGGAAACGTGAAGGGACACGTACAGAACAAAAGCGTAGAGGCCGACCTTGTCTGTTGACTGACAGAGACCGCAGACAGTTGAAAAGTGTCGTAATGTGTAATAGGCAGGCATCTATCCAGACATTCAAACAGGAATTCCAAACTGCATCAGGATCCACTGTAAGTACTGTGACAGTTAGGCGGGAGGTGAGAAAATTTGGATTTAATGGTTGAGCGGCTGTTCATAAGCCACACATCACGCCGATAAATGCCAAACGATCCCTCGCTTGGTGTAAGGAGCGTAAACATTGGACGATTGAACAGTGGGAAAACGTTGTGTGAAATGACGAATCACGGTACAAAATGTTGCGATCCGATGGCAGGGTGTGGGTATGGCGCATGCCCGGTGAACATCGTCTCCCAGCGTGTGTAGTGCCAACAGAAAAATTCGGAGGCGGTGCTGTTATAGTATGGTCGTGTTTTTCATGGAGGGAGCTTGCACCCCTTGCTTTTTCGTGTGGCACTATCACACCAAAGGCCTACATTGATGTTTTAAGCACCTTCTTGTTTCCCACTGTTGAAGAGCTATTTGGGGATGGCGATTGCATCTGTCAACACGGTCGAGCATCTGTTCATAATGCACGGCCTGTGGTGGAGTGGTTACACGACAGTAACATCCTTGCAATGGACTGCCCTGCACAGAGTCCTGACCTGCATCCTGTAGAACACCTTTGGAATGTTTTGGAGCGCCGATTTCGTGCCAGGCCTCGCCGACCGATATCGATCTCTCTCCTCGTGCAGCACTCCGTCAAGAATGAGCTGACGTTCCCGGCACCTGATTGAACGTATGCCTGCAAGAGTGGAAGGTGTCATCAAGGCTACGGGTGGGCCAACACCATACTGATTTCCAGCATTACCGATGTAGAGCGCGACGAACATTTAAGTAATTTTCAGCGAGGTGTCCTGGTGCTTTTGATTACTATGGACTAATTTCATATGAGGTAGGGACACGAGTGGTCGCATAACTGTAAAGGGCCACTGTTTTCACCCTACACCCATCCGAAACAGCTTGCCACTTGCCTTATAGGACTCGCGCACGGTATGTTCCAGATGGTTAAGATTAAGGCGACAGAAGCCTGAAGTTACAAACGGTATATTGGTTCAGCAGTGCAGTGGGAAGGCGGAGTACGTGCAGCACAGAATATCCGTGACGTCAGCAGGTAGGAGCGCCTTCCCAGAACTGCTGCACCCAGCCGATACCTGTTGTGTGGAGTGCTGCAGTCTCGAGTAGTTTACCTGCAACAACACTGTGCGCGGTTCGCGTCTGTAGTGAAGGCTTGTTGAATCATTGCAAACAGCCAGCTACCTCTGTTACAAATATTATGTTTTGAAGCAATCGCTGAGTCTTTCCACGGAACACATGTTGGACAAACATTAGTGATGTTGAACATTACCAATAATAAACTGTTTTAAAAAACCGCAGCCTTTTTTTTTGTTAATTCAACCAGTCATTCTTTCGATGTGTCATACTACCATAGATGGTCTTTTTATTCTTCTTTAAGATATGAAATCATCATCGTCATCATCACCACCACCACAACACACTGCTGGATATAGGTCTCCTTCAGACTTATCCATACATTGCGATCTTGGGTTTTACGCACTTGTCTTTGTCCTGCTACTCTGTTCAAACTGTCAGTTCATCTTCCAACATGGTGTCTTCTAGGTCTCCTCTTTCTATCACGAGGAATCCGAGACAGTATCTCTATAGCCCATTTCTCAGCACTGCCTTTCGTTATATAGCTGGCCCACCTTCATTTTGGTTTCCTAACAGTCACTATCATGCCCTCAATTTCTGTCTTATCAATTTTTTTTGTTTTGTGTACCTTCCTTATTATGACCAGCGCACATCTGTCTATTGCTCGTTGGGTATCCTTCAACTATTGCACCGTTCACACATTTTACGTCAGTGTTTCATTTCCATAAGTTATTACACGGAGTAAGCACTAGTTGTAGACCTTTCTTTTAAGATTCATTAGGAATTTACTTCTGAGTATGGCATTCAGTCTCCCAGACGAACTAAAAACCATTTTACTCTTCTATTTATTACTTTAAGTGTCAATCCGCTTGTTAAAATAAACACAAGTATTTAATATTTTGATTGTGGCCGTCATAGTTTGCGGACGTAATTCCTACTATATGCCAAAGCTGTGGAACCTGTCATGGTGTCAGTGCCGCCGCGTTTATGGCCCAGAGAGAGAGAGAGAGAGAGAGAGAGAGAGAGAGAGAGAGAGAGAGAGACCATTACGTCATGGGTTTGTTTAGTCAGCGTGAGATCTGCACGGATGCACTCCATCAATCGCAGTGACAGGAGAGGCGTCATGCCTCATGGAGCGGCTTGCAGCTAAATTTCCGAGAGCGTACATTCAAAGAGAAGCGGAACAGCCTAGTTCATCTTCCCGTATACACCCCACGAAATTACCACCAGAGGGATTCGACTTTATACGTAAGCTTCCCGTGTAATATTAGTGAATGAAGGTCGACGATAGTGGTATACGATGTGCACTTGACCACATCTTCTAACATGTTGACAATGTACATAAAAGACGTACCCTCCAGGGCTCTTAAACGTGTGTCCCTCATCACCCTACTCTAGTCAATGTCCACTGAAGCAATTTCCCAGTTATTGCAAGAATACAAATAAATGTCACCTTTTTTTCCACGTCACTCACAATCTCTTGCAGACGGGTTCCGCACAACCGTTTTGCAGAGCAGCGTCGAGATAACGATCCATAGTGACCACAAAACTGACGTTTGTCGGTTCGGTTAAACGATTACGACTCTTCGCTTGCCTAAAACTGCCTCGAAGTGGTTTTTGAATGCGTCGTAAGTGGTAGACACCTTTTTCTTGCAAATTTTTATGTATTAGGCAATTATTGTAAAGTTCATGTCCCTTAAGCAACATTTCCAA
This sequence comes from Schistocerca americana, assembly GCF_021461395.2. Taxonomy (NCBI): domain Eukaryota; kingdom Metazoa; phylum Arthropoda; class Insecta; order Orthoptera; family Acrididae; genus Schistocerca; species Schistocerca americana. The sequence continues at coordinate 297,642,414 of NC_060121.1, read as the reverse complement.
AATTCTAGAACACAATGATAAACTTTTTTAGCAGCCGAGGATTAACTGTATGTTTTGGTGACGGGAGGGGAGGAGTGCTTTGAATTTTCACACGAACTGCAATATCCATGTGTGTCCACATCCTGCAACGACCTTGGACTCCGAAGTATTAATTAAATTCTTGACAGGTTCACTGCGGAATATCGTAACAACAACTACAACAAAGAAAATACTATCTTGATGTTCTGTACGAATTTTTATGTACTTTGCAAGAGATTTTTGGAGTGTGACGTCATAATGAGATGCCAATTGACTGCAGGAACAGCAGGTAAAACGGCTTGTGAGAAGCAAAAATAATAGGTAATACAGGAGTTACGACATTGTAAATTCTAAGTTGACGTTAAATATACTTTACACACAAAAATAAATTGTTAATCTAGAGATCGATTTTACTGTTGTAATTATCCAGTTCTCTCAAATTCATAGTAATGGCACTCACTAATGAGGGAAAGAAAAATTAGGTGGTTGCAAGTAAATTATGCCATAAAAGGCACTTCGTGTCAGTCATTTGATAGTATCTTCCCTGTTGAACACCATTCCAACTACGTTAATGATACAATAAAATACATATTTTCATTCGGGGAATTTCAAGATTCTTGCAAGAATCCGATATTTTAACATATAGGGTACTGCTACATATGGGATAATGACGTCTTCCTCAGTGGCTGTATCTTAACGTGACTTGTAACGTTATATACAAAACGAAAATACGAAAAATTTCACCCGTCCACACGTTCACACGTTCACCTACAGGCACTAATCTGTAGCTATAAAAATGGTGGTGTGTCCCATGTTGAAAACATGGCCAGCGAATTTTGCAGAAATGAAAGAATACGGAAGTAAAGACCTGCATATTACTAAAACAACGATGAAGCTGCAATATTACTAAGCACTAAAGATGTTCTCACATATTTAGCACGATGTGACGTGCATTGGATCACCGGTAAGTGAAATGGAAAACTATATATAGATCAATCAGGCAGAGCAGTGGCAGTTACGTTGTATGAAAATGAGGGGATCTGGAGACCACTCGTACAAATGCAGACTCAAGATAGTCCACCTTTTCCTAATTAATTAAAAAAAACAACAACAACGACAATAATACGTTGTACAACGAGACATTTTTCGTACAGTGAAAGGTGGCTAATAGCTGAATAGAAATAATAGAAATAGCAATAAGAAATAATAGAAATCACGTATCATATGAAACAGTATGCAAGAATAGTGGTACCTAAACGAAATCTTTTTCCTTTTACTGCACTGTTAAGACTGATTTATCCATTTACGAGAGACGTAGATAACCAACAATAATTTACTTTGGCCTGAAATCTGTATTTTACATGATCACAAAATTAAATAACTTCTGTAACGCTAAGATCACTAAATAACCCAACTCACTTTACCTACTGTTGTTACATTGTTGCTGGCCAAAGAAGCCGAAGACCAGTTTGCAAATTAATAAAATGTGTTGTAGAAGATCAAGGAACTGGTACTTTACGGTTCTATACAAGTTTCTTGAAGTTCTGGGTATCCAACCTTGAGCAGTAATCCAACATTTTACTCTCAGGACGTCATGTCATTAATGAAGCAAAGACCAGTGACTTGTCACAGCATGGACACCCAATAAAATCATGTTTAGCACTACTTGACCACATACTTTACATACCGCAGCTTTGTCAGCATTGACTGAACATGCAACGTGCGTGAAATAACTTCTAGTGCTTACTAAAACTGACTGTTGCAAACTGCGATGCATCTTTGTGTCAAGTGTAATTTTCCAACCATGTAGTACCACAAGAGATGTCTGTTCTTAATCATCTCAGAACGGTACTGGTATCAGGTACGATTTTTTGTTGTTAGTCTTATTGTCCAGTTCTGCAGCAGCTGAGCAGTTCCCAGAGGAATTGAACACACCCATGTTGTTTTTAGAGCCTGCATCAGTCAAAATGTTCTGTGTGTGTGCGCGCGCGCGCGCGTGTGCGCGTGTTTGGGTGCGTCGGTGTCAACTTGTTTATAGGAGTTCTGTATACAGTACGCATGATGTATAATTCCCCAGTTTCGTCGTGTCTTAAACTCAAATTTATTGAAGATGCCGGCATGGAACACGCGTACCTGACTCGTAGGGATTAGTTCCCTTTGTACCGGGTCTGACAAAATGGGTGAGTCAAGATGTGTAAGTTGTTACGATGGCGTATGTCCAGGAAAATCTATAGGTCGTATTGTTGTATGGGTACTCTTTGACCAACGCTGTTCCTCATGAGTATCGAAAACTAGCACTACAGGTCGAAATGTTACAGGCGCGGCTCAGGCTGATTCTAGAGACTAAGGACGTGCACTAAATGCAGGAGAAGGTTTACTACACAATACCGTTAGAAGTGTCCTGCCACCTATTAGTGAACATTAATATAGTATGTGTCCAGCCTACACCATTATGACGGCTTAAATTCTGCTGACGACACTTTCAGTGAGGTATCAATGTCCGTGGACGAATGGCGGCCCATTATTCTCAAAAGGCAAGGATGTAGAACAATGGTGTCAGGAGCGAGATTCTGGTTTATCTCATCGCAAAGATGTTCCACTAGCTTCAGGATGCGACTGTAGACAGGCCAGTCCACTGTGGGAATGTTATTGTCCACAGACCATAGCCTCACATCTGCTTTATGTCGTGGTGATAACTTACGTCATTTCCAGTCATCCACAGTCCAATGGCGTTGTTCGCACCACCACAAGTATTGCTTAGCAATTTCTAAAGTATGTAGTTTACATGGAGCTGTTCGACCACTGTGCCCCATTCTTTTTAAATCCCTACGCACAGTCATTGTGCCAGCTGGATTGCTGGAAGCACTCTGGAACTTACGAGTGATTCCTTCCACTGAACTCATACGAAACTTTACAGCCACCCTGTGCAATGCTCGATGGCCACTCTCCGTCAGTAAATGCGGTATGTCTCAACCTGGCTTGAAGCGGTTGTTCCCTCATGTTTTCACTTCACAGTCTTGTCACCAACGGCCGACGTATGCAGCTTTAGAAAGACTGTAATATCCCTGATGGATTTGTTATTCAAGTGGAACCCAATGCCTAGTCCACATTGAGATCTTGTGAGTTACCCTGACCAACCCATTTTTCTGTTAATATTTCTCTATTGACAACAAAATGCTCCCTGCCAACCTTCTACTCGGGTCAACATCTCCTGACGGATAATGCTCAATCTCATTTTACTTATCGTGATATCTAATGCTCAACGCCAATTTACATAGAGGTGTCCAGATACCTTTTATTAGGGGGTGTATTTCATAATGAGCAGGCAGAGGATATAGCAGACTGGAGTAGTAGATTGTATGATTAAAGCAGAGCAAATTCGTGAGTGATTTGTTTAGCTACATTGAAAGAAACAAACAACCTCTGGGAAATGTTATTTTCTTTGGCTGTGTATGTTTAGGGTACAGTGAACAGACGCGTCCCTGTAATATGATGTCATCCACTTTATGTTTGGTAACACGACAGTTATGTATAGTGGGTACTGATGAGTAACTTCATCATCGGGCCATTTCTCTCTGCAGAGAGTGCCATCGGAGCATCAGTGTTGCTAGGTATTCAGAAACTTAATACGCGTCCTCACTGGCTGCATACAGGCGCCCACACATGTAATGATTGTCAGAACAGCGACTCCACACACACAGAGTACTGGAAATATGGAAAGTCTGTGGTGAAACCTTTCCAGGATTGTGGATGGGACGATGTGGATTGCATTATGGCCATCATGTTATCAGCACGTAACATCCCCCTAGTTTTCTTTCTTCTTTTGGGACTAAATCAATGCTTACACCGCTGCAGTCGAGACCTTAGGCATGGACTGCTGACGCCATCTGCACCGCATGTCCATAGATTAGTGGTTCCCAAACTGAGATCTTTACCCCTGAAAAAGATCAGATATCACCCAACACCCAAACAAAGAATGGCACTTGATTACACTTTAGGTCAAAAAAATGTTAACACTCGTAATTTTAAAGTGACTAGTGATGAATCATACTTAATTAAGATTTAAACAAACAATTCTTATGTATTCTTGAACGTTTTATTACTGTTGTTGTTGTTGTGGTCTTCAGTCCTGAGACTGGTTTGATGCAGCTCTCCATGCTACTCTATCCTGTGCAAGCTTCTTCATCTCCCAGTACCTACTGCAACCTACATTCTTCTGAATCTGCTTAGTGTATTCATCTCTTGGTCTCCCTCTACGATTTTTACCCTCCACGCTGCCCTCCAATGCTAAATTTGTGATCCCTTGATGCCTCAAAACATGTCCTACATCCCTTCTTCTAGTCAAGTTGTGCCACAAACTTCTCTTCTCCCTAATCCTATTCAATACCTCCTCATTAGTTACGTGATCTACCCACCTTATCTTCAGCATCCTTCTGTAGCACCACATTTCGAAAGCTTCTATTCTCTTCTTGTCCAAACTGGTTATCGTCCATGTTTCACTTCCATACATGACTACACTCCATACAAATACTTTCAGAAACGACTTCCTGACACTGACACTTATTACTAAACTGAGAAATAATGAGGTGATTTGTTCTGCTAATTTTCCAATACTCTATTTCATTTGTTATTTAGTTTGGTATCTGCCATTGCATCCCATAAGCCATGCTCCAAAGTGTAAATTATGGCGAATGGAATCACTAGTAATGAGTGAGTTCCAATAACGATGCACACTGAACACTGACCTACGAAGCTGACTGAATGAGTACAAAAAATATGTATTAGGAGTTTCCACTTATCGGAAAGAGACTTAGAATCATACTACAAAACTTACTGAACAATTGAGGGTTGTCCAGCGCGCAGTGGAAAACTTTGGTTCGAAATTGCTAAGAACCACACTAAAACAAACAAAAGGCTTAGGTAACAGAACTGAATGAAAGACGTAAATATATCTGCAATAAAATGAAGTAAAGCTCGGTGGGCTACATATCCAGATGGCTGATCAATAGACATGGAAAGTTTTCAACTGAGTTCAAAGAAACTGGGAAATATAGAGTCTAAGCGATAATTGAGGGTTGATAGATCGCATTAGAAAACATGCTGCATATGGTTTAAGTCTGCAATGCATGGAAAAGCGTACAGAAGATATACTTGGGGTAGTGTATGTCAGATGGATGATGATGATGATGATGATGATGATGATGATGATGATTATCCATTGAACTCTTACTCCTGAAATAAGTAATATTGGCAGGAAACCTTTCTTTTCAAATTTTCCATCAAACTAATAAAGATGTATGAGACAAATCCCAATGAAATATTTTCTTATAACTGCGTAGACATCAAAGTTTTCTAAATACCGTACCGCGTCATAATGTAAAAAAGCTATACTAGGGAAACCAACATCTACAGATATGGACCCAGAAGCAGGCCACTGTAACTATGGCCGAAACGTGGGTTTCTCCAGTACAGTTTTTTACATTATGACGCGTTTCGATACTTAGAAAGCTTTTATGTCTTCGTGTTAAATCATGGTTATTATGGTAGCAGGACAGGTGCGAGTGCGTTTTTTTCACGAGGGCGGTCAGGAAAATATGGTGTTTGCTCGCCGTTTGATACGTTGGATTTTTTTTATCTGTTATAAACTATCACTGAAACAATATCTGTTTACAATGATAAACAAGTGTCTTCCCTGTTGATGTAGGACATCTAAAGAAAAACGAGAGGTCAGGACAGCCTTGAGTACGTCTACCACTGATGTTTCGCCTTGATCATTACTATCAAAGACATTGAATTGACTTCTAATTTTAGTGCAAAATAAATCAGCTCCAAACTATTTGTGGAACAAATGAAAAACAGGCAATTTTTTAATCCTTATTTGTGACCTAATTTCTGCTTATATGGTAAGAGTTGCTGCTTCAACGTGTCAAGAAGTAGATTACATTTTATACTGGTGTGATACTGTTGCTTTATCCTGCCGTAATGGTCTGGTAACAACTAAGTTTCTATTATACAATAATAGTTTTTGCTCTGCAGTGCACCGAGAGGTTTCATAAAAATATACAATCCTTAAGCATTGATGTAGCGTAACTATGGACACTATCCGAAAAAAAAGGGTCGCACACGAGATAAAACTCGTGAATCTAAGGCATTAACCTGTTGTATATTCTTTCATTAGCACGAAGACCCTAGTTACTAAAACTTTGCTTTAATTTTCAAACATTACTCTGGAAATTATAGTATCGTGTTGGAAATGTGAAAGTACAATTCTCTGAGGTTTTAGATGCACAAAAATTCGAGAGATTGTACCTCTACTTGCGGAAGCGGGGAATTATAAAATAATGCCTTGTTAACGTGAAAAAATTTATTTTATTCTCTGACATTTTCATTTTCATTGGCCTCGAATATCTTCTGACTTTGCCGTCCTTATTTTTTAGTCGGACATCAAATAATATTCACAATTTATTCCTTTTATTCTGTTTGTTATTATAATTATTTCAAAATGATTTAATTAATTTCTGTAATAGAAAGTCCGTGACCGACATGGCACACGAGAAAATTTCCGAAGATTTACGTCTTAAAATGTCTGATGTGATAACTGTTTAACTTGGAAAATTTCCTTGCCGAAATTTTCGAGCTTATAGTGGAAGCTTTTCAGTTTGCTATGCGCAGGAACGAGAAAGAGAGAGAGAAATTAGGTCTTGTTTGTTCTGTCTTCATGGAGACTTCTACGGTAGAAAAACTTGGACTGCTGAAAAGTTCACGAGGAGCAACTTTGGAGTTCCGGAAGAGAAGTTGTCTTTCGCCTTTCTGTACTTCTTTTGTTGCCTCTTTCCATTTTCAGTTGAGCAGACATGAAGTGTAGAAGTTGAAGACCACCAATGCGGTTATTTATTACGTTAAGAAAGAAGTAACACGACGTTACCAATATACCAGACATTTTACGGAACGTTAACTCTCAACTAGAAAACATGTTAGTTACAGAAAAATACGAGCGGAGATACGTAATGATCTTTGTAAACACACAACTTTTTTTCACGTGGTCAGACATCTTGCGAATAGGTATTCAGTCGGAAATTTTTTCCAAAAGGAGGTGTATGCTTTGTTCTTTGATTTCCAGAAAACAGGACAGCGAAGATTCCACTAGAAGTTAGATTACAAGTAGGGCTAATACTGGCAGCGTTAGGGAAATATGTGTGAAATGGAATACTGACTCCCGGGATTGAGGAGGAAACAAATTTCCTGTTCCTCTCACAGCAGTACTGGGAAGTGTTCAGGACACAGCCATAAATACTGACTAATAGCTAAACGTGAATAATTGTAACGTGAATAATGGAGCCAGAAGGTGCATACGGCATAATTTATGTTACAGAGGAAGTTAAAGACGAGTCTAATCAACTTAATGATGTGACATTAAAAAGGAAGATTTTTTTTAACGTTCGTCGACGACGAGGTCACTGAAGATGGAACGCAGGGACTGTGTATTAAGGGAACGAGATAAGCCGCTCCATTTCAAAGGAACCATCTCAACAATCGCCTTACGAATACGGAAGCAAAAGAAATAAAATTTGATGTAAATATCGTATGGAGAGCGATCATACATTTCCCATAATATTTTTATTTAATTGTCTTGATCACCAAGTTTTTTTGAACTAGATAAAAGGTTTCGATTACGCAGTTACCAACTTCAGTGTGTCTCAATTTGCTGCACTGAAACAAGTCACAAATACGTATTTCTGTTATTTTTACATGTTTATGACTTGTTTTACATGTCTACGAATTGTTGCTTTGCAGCAGAGTGAGAGATTCTGGACATAGTTATTGTATAGCAGGACATGGTGAACGTGTTCAAACAACTTTGCAATCAAGACAATTACATAAAAGTTATGGGAAGTAAAAAAACCACTGTTACTAGCGAAAGCATAAAAAAGCTTTACAGTCAAAACAGTTAGGTGCATGATCTTTACACTCTGTCGTTGGTTCTTCAAACTGTCCGATTCCTAACAGTCTTTGAAAACTACCTAACATCAAGGCACAAGAAGTTCAAAAGGTATTTCTAGCGTCATTTCTCATTGTAGTGAATGAAATCAGTTGTTTTGTGTACCTGTGTAGCGTTTAGTGTTTGGTTTCGTGTAAACCTTCATGTTAAGACGCCATTTTACAGGTAGTTTTGCTCCAGAAATGGACTGAAGAATGTCAACAATAGTGATGCATTTCAACATCGATCTTAGCCTCCACTCACTTGACAAGCAGTCTATCATTCCCTTGTCATTTATTAATAAAGTCGGTGCTACAATCCCAGTTAAAGTATGGAATATACTGGGTGATCAAAAATCAGTATATATTTGAAAACTGAATAAATCACGGAATAATAAAGATACAGAGGTAGAAATTGCCACACATGCTTGGAATGACATGGGGTTTCATTAGAACCAAAAAATACAAAAGTTCAAAAAATGTCCGACAGATGGCGCTTCATCTGATCAGAATAGCAATAATTAGCATAACAAAGTAAGACAAAGCAAAGATGATGTTCTTTACAGGAAATGCTCAATATGCCCACCATCATTCCTCAACAATAGCTGTAGTCGAGGAATACTGTTGTGAACAGCACTGTAAAGCATGTCCGGAATTATGGTGAGGCATTGGCGTCGGACGTCGTCTTTCAGCATCCCTAGAGATGTCGATCGATCACGATAGACTTGCGACTTCAAGTAACCCCAAAGACAATAATCGCACTGACTGAGGTCTGGGGACCTGGGAGGACAAGCATGACGAAAGTGGCGGCACACGATCACCACCAAACAACGCGCGCAAGAGATCTTTCAGGCGTCTAGCAATATGGGGTAGGGCGCCATCGTGCATAAACATCGTACGTTCCAGCAGGTGTTTATCAGCCAGACTGGGGATGATGCGATTCTGTAACATGTCGGCGTATCTCTCACCCGTCTCGGTAGCAGTTACTATACCAGAATCACGCATTTCCTCGAAGAAAAAAAGGCCCGATAACGGTAGATGTGGTAAATCTAACCCATACCCTGACTTTCTCGTCGTGCAATGAAGTTTCCACGACAGTTCTAAGATTTTCTCTTGCCCAAATTCTGCAGTTGTGGGCGTTGACAGACACTCGGAGCGTGAAATGAGCTTCGTCGGCCCACAACGAATCGTCATCTTCCGCCATCTTTTGCAACCCCCACACCGCGAATGCCCCCCGCTTCACTAAATCGCCAGGTAACAGTTTATGATGCCGATGGATTTTGTACGGATAGCATCGGAATGTACGTGTAAGTGCCAACCAAACTGTAGTGTATGGAATGCCGGCAAGACGTGCGACTGCACGAGCGCTGACTTTCCCGTGCATAGACGAACCCGCTACTGTCTCCATTTCTTCCAGGACTGTCTCAACAGCATTCCCCCTTTTGCTCGGTCGGCCACTACGGGGTCTATCGTCTAATCAACCCGTGGCTTCGAACGTCGAAATCATTTTCGCCACAGCTGCATTTGTCATCGGACCTTTACCCGTTCGAATCCCCTTCCTATGGCGTAGGATCGTAACGCTGAACTAGCACATTCCCCATTCTGATAATACAGCTTCACTAAAAGCGCCTTTTCAGGTTACGTCACCATGCTGCGACTGCTGGCGCATCTGATTCTCTCTCACATTACAGCTCCTTTTATACACGATTGTCACGCGCAGTCACTGACGTTTTGCTGTCCAGCGCCATCAGTCGGAAATTTTGCGAACTTTGTTTTTTTTTGTTCTAATAAAACCCCATGTCATTCCAAGCAAGTGTGTCAATTTTTACCGCTCTATCTACATTATTCCGTGGTTTATTAAGTTTTCAAATTTATACTGATTTTTTGATCATCCTGTGGTTTGGCAGATCAATAAACGCTCTTCAGAGTCTTTCGCAGTGGTAGGCCCGAATGAAAATCTTCTCCCATCAAATGAATTCGCTACTGCGAATAGGGAATACTATCAGCTGCAGAATAGAATGACGACAATGAAAATTTGTGCCGGACCAGGACTCGAACCCGGATTTCCCGCTTATCCATTCTACAGCTTATGGGAGTCCTTATTCACAATTGCGAATTCATTTTGTGTGTTTCGTAACGGCTGTGATCGCCACAGTGCCTGTTCCTTTGCACACGCATGCATGTCCAAGCGAACTTTGCGTCGTATCAGAATACAGGCACTGCAATGTCGTATCGAGAATCATCTCGGCTTACAAGCCGCTTCACTTCGAATAAAACACACGAGCTTTCGACAGATGTCTCCCCCGTCATCAGGACTAAAAAACCACTGATTGTCGGAGATGGCACTGTGTTTCGGTTATAAAGGTGCGATAGCAACGTCTGGAAGCTACCGGAGAGAACCGCAGTGAAGCATGCACGGGAAGGTGAGCTGGGCAGTTAATAGCAGCTCCGGCTCGCCGCGGGACCAATGACGCCTCCCGGCAAAAGATAATTTTTGACAAAGTTCTACTACAGTCTGAAATGCAGTACTTAAGACGTTTGTTCAGGGAGAATTGTTACAGCAGTGGAGACACTCCAAACGCTGTCCGGTGCTACCGACGTCGAACGTCTCGCGAATCGGCGGAAGAGACCAAGCCGACTAATTCGCCAACTGTGGGTCAACGAGCAGCAACATAGGATATGCTGCAACGACATTGGACTGCGATCAGTTTACCGGCCCCCCTCCGAGGTCGTTACGTCCCGTTAAAGAAGACATAGCACTTCGAGTGCCTGGTGTGTATAGTGTCCCCTCTGAAAGAAGCAACATTTACATAGGCCAGATGTGGTGTTGACCATATTCGACATATTGAACAACGAAAATTGAGAACCTAGCCGTTGCTAAACATTCCCTGGAAAAGGGACACAGAATACAATCTGAAACGACAACAGACTTAGCTCATGCGTCATCACACTGGGATTCCACTGTAAAGGAGGCAGTTTGGATTAGAATAACCCGCAATAATTTTAACTGTGACCTGGGGCTGCGGGGGGGGGGGGGGGAGGCGAAGAGGGCGGGGGGGGGGGAGGCGAAAAGGGCGGGGGGGGGAGGCGAAGAGGGCAGGGGGGGAGGCGAAGAGGGCAGGGGGGGAGGCGAAGAGGGCAGGGGGGTAGGCGAAGAGGGCAGGGGGGGAGGCGAAGAGGGCGAGGGGGGAGGCGAAGAGGGCGGGGGGGAGGCGAAGAGGGCAGGGGGGGAGGCGAAGAGGGCAGGGGGGGAGGCGAAGAGGGCAGGGGGGGAGGCGAAGAGGGCAGGGGGGGAGGCGAAGAGGGCGGGGGGGGAGGCGAAGAGGGCGGGGGGGGAGGCGAAGAGGGCGGGGGGGGAGGCGAAGAGGGCAGGGGGGAGGCGAACAGGGTGGGGGGGGAGGCTAAGATCGCTTAATTGGGCAGGTAGGTTAGAAAATTTAAAAAGGGAAATGGATAGGTTAAAGTTAGATATAGTGGGAGTTAGTGAAGTTTGGTGGCAGGAGGAACAAGACTTCTGGTCAGGTGAATACAGGGTTATCAAAAAATCAAATAGAGGTAATGCAGGAGTAGGTTTAATAATGAATAAAAAAATAGGAGTACAGGTAAGCTACTACAAACAGCATAGTGAACGCATTATTTTGGCCAAGATAGACACGAAGCCCACGCCTACTACAGTAGTACAAGTTTATATGCCAACTAGACCTGCAGATGAAGAAATTGATGAAATGTATGAGGAGATAAAAGAAATTATTCAGGTAGTGAAGGGAGACGAAAATTTAATAGTCATGGGTGACTGGAATTCAAGCGTAGGAAAAGGGAGAGAAGGAAACATAGTAGGTGAATATGGATTGGTGCTAAGAAATGAAAGAGGAAGCCGTCTGGTAGAATTTTGCGCAGAGCATAACTTAATCAAAGCTAACACTTGGTTTAAGAATCATGAAAGAAGGTTGTATACATGGTAGAACCCTGGAGATACTAAAAGGTATCAGATAGATTATATAATGGTAAGACAGAGATTTAGGAACCAGGTTTTAAATTGTAAGACATTTCCAGGGGCAGATGTGGATTCTGACCACAATCTATTGGTTATGAACTATAGATTAAAACTGAAGTAACTGCAAAAAGGTGGGAATTTAAGGAGATGGGACCTGAATAAACTGAAAGAACCAGAGATTGTACAGAGTTTCAGGAAGTACATAAGGGAACAACTGACACGAATGGTGGAAAGAAATACAGTAGAAGAAGAATGGGTAACTTTGAGGGATGAAATAGTGAGGGCAGCAGAGGATCAAATAGGTAAAAAGACGAGGGCTAGTAGAAACCCTTGGGTAACAGAAGAAATATTGAATTTAATTGATGAAAGGAGAAAATATAAAAATGCAGTAAATGAAGCAGGCAAAAAGGAATACAAACGTCTCAAAAATGAGATCGACAGGAAGTGCAAAATGGCTAAGCAGATATGGCTAGAGGACAAATGTATGGATGTAGAGGCTTATCTCACTTGGGGTAAGATAGATACTGCGTATAGGAAAATTAAAGAGGCCTTTGGAGAAAGGAGAACCACTTGCATGAATATCAAGAGCTTTGATGGAAACCCAGTTCTAAGCAAAGAAGGGAAAGCAGAAAAATGGAAGGAGTATATAGAGGGTCTATACAAGGCCGATGTACTTGAGGACAGTATTATGGAAATGGAAGAGAATGTAGATGAAATGGGCGATATGATACTGCGTGAAGAGTTTGACAGAGCACTGAAAGACCTGAGTCGAAACAAGGCCCCCGGAGTAGACAACATTCCATTAGAACTACTGACAGCCTTGGGAGAGGCAGTCCTGACAAAACTCTACCATCTGGTGAGCAAGATGTATGAGACAGGCGAAATACCCTCAGACTTCAAGGAGAATATAATTATTCCAATCCCAAAGAAAGCAGGTGTTGACAGATGTGAAAATTACCGAACTATCAGTTTATTAAGTCACAGCTGCAAAATACTAACGCGAATTCTTTACAGACGAATGGAAAAACTGATAGAAGCCGACCTCGGGGAAGATCAGTTTGGATTCCGTAGAAATGTTGGAACACGTGAGGCAATACTGACCCTACGACCTATCTTAGAAGAAAGATTAAGGAAAGGCAAACCTACGTTTCTAGCATTTTTAGACTCAGAGAAAGCTTTTGACAATGTTGATTGGAATACTCTCTTTCAATTTCTGAAGGTGGCAGGGGTAAAATACAGGGAGCGAAAGGCTATTTTCAATTTGTACAGAAAGCAGATGGCAGTAATAAGAGTCGAGGCGTATGGTAGGGAAGCAGTGGTTAGGAAGGGAGTGAGACAGGGTTGTAGCCTATCCCCGATGTTATTCAATCTGTATATTGAGCATGCAGTAAAGGAAACAAAAGAAAAATTCGGAGTAGGAATTAAAATCCATGGAGAAGAAATAAAACTTTGAGGTTCGCTGACGACATTGTAATTCTGTCAGAGACAGCAAAGGACTTGGAAGAGCAGTTGAACGGAATGGACAGTGTCTTGAAAGGAGGATATAAGATGAAGATCAACAAAAGCAAAACGAAGATAATGGAATGTAGCCGAATTAAGTCAGGTGATGCTGAGGGAATTAGATTAGGAAATGAGACACTTAAAGTAGTAAAGGAGTTTTGCTATTTGGGGAGCAAAATAACTGATGATGGTCGAAGTAGAGAGGATATAAAATGTAGACTGGCAATGGAAAGGAAAGCGTTTCTGAAGAAGAGAAATTTGTTAACATCGAGTATAGATTTAAGTGTCAGGAAGTCGTTTCTGAAAGTATTTGTATGGAGTGTAGCCATGTATGGAAGTGAAACATGGACGATAACCAGTTTGGACAAGAAGAGAATAGAAGCTTTCGAAATGTGGTGCTACAGAAGAATGCTGAAGATTATATGGGTAGACCACATAACTAATGAGGAGGTATTGAATAGAATTGGGGAGAAGAGGAACTTGTGGCACAACTTGACCAGAAGAAGGGATCGGTTGGTAGGACATGTTGTGAGGCATGAAGGGATCACCAATTTAGTATTGGAGGGCAGCGTGGAGGGTAAAAATCGTAGAGGGAGACCAAGAGATGAATACACTAAGCAGACTCAGAAGGATGTAGGCTGCAGTAGTTACTGGGAGATGAAGAAGCTTGCACAGGATAGAGTAGCATGGAGAGCTGCATCAAACCAGTCTCAGGACTGAAGACCACAACAACAACAACAACAACAACAATTTTACTTTCTCCTTTTTCTCCTCCATGTGCAGTAGGAGGTTAGTGTTTAACGTCCCATCGACAGTGAGGTCATTTGACACAGAGCATAAGGCTCGGATCAGGGAAGGGTTAAGAAGGTATGCATCTGTGCCCCTACGAAGGAACACTCCAGGCATTTGCCTTAAGCAATTTAGGGAAATCAAAGAAAACCTAAATCAGGATGGTCAGACACAGCTTTGAAAAGTCGTTCTCAAGAATGCGAGTCCAGTGTTATAACCACTGCGATATCTCTCTTGGTTCTCATTAATGTGTAAAGATGTGTTAACAAATAATTTACAACACACGATAAAATTATCGCTGCTGCAGAAGAGTGAAATTGTTTTAATTATGTATGTCCTTCCTCATATGACTAACAAGAAGAGCACATGTCATCGGAATTTTATTTTTTATATGTACAGTACGTGAGGTACAGAACTCAAATATCAATTTGTCAAAGCAGTTCGATACAACTCTAAAATATTCTCGAGAGAATCAACTCTGAATTTTTCTGGGCGTCGTTAATATCCTTAAACAATGCTGAGTTTTCGTCGGGTCGCGTGGCTCAGCGGCAGGATGTTCTTATGTTATGCATGCAGGCTACGTGGTAAATTTTTAAACAGAGCTGAATGTTCCACATTTCCGGGGAGTTTGAAATAAATAAAGATGAAAAAACTGTATTGTAATTTTTAGTCCAAACAATCTTTACCAATAATCTTACATACGAGATACATTCCTAATTAAGAGTTTATATATGGAATTAAAACTGGATTTTTGTGTGCAATACATAATTAGAAATAATAAGACGTACAGTTTTCATAAAAATGACTATTAGATCTTCGTTAATTAGTATCTATGTTATGAATTTATTATTAAATGACGTGGGTATTCGAAATGAACATAAAAAGGAAAAGACAACGACTGAACGGAGACTCGAAGCAGAAATCCAAAAATTGCTAGTCTCGAATGCCACCTATTTTTCTTTCAAGTTTATGTATTTTAAGCTTAACGAAATGTTCGTATAACGTGCACTTTCGCTTATAAATCTGTATCGTGTGGGAGTCTACCCACGCTACCTGTGTCAAGCGGGCAGTCTACCACAGAGCCGCGCTGACTGTGGCAAAATCGACCGTATTTTAGGGTGTTAAAGCATCATGCTGCTTTGATGGATTGATGTTAGAGTTCTGAACTTTGTGTGCCACAAACACAACAAAATCCAAAAATCATATTGCTATGTAATCCCCTTGCAAGTAATAATGAGTATAGCCATCTCATTGCTGTGTAACTTGGCTGAATGACGCATAAAATCAGTCCTTTACTATGAACGTCATCATGACCAAGAATGTCGAGGTCTCTTGTGACCCAATGAAATAAAAGTATTTCATGTGTACAGCCGGTAACGTTTTTCCAGAATGTCTCTCCTTATAGACTATATGGCTGCCTGTTACCGACTGATACAACGAAAATTTTACTGAATCGTCGAGTGTTAGAGCTATAGAGTTCGATCTCTTATCCGTACATATTATAAATTAAAGTGTCCCGTAGCATTTTATGTCTGTATGTGAATGCTAATCTCAGGAATTACTATAAGGATTTTCATACGGTTTCCATAAATACACTACTGGCCATTAAAATTGCTACACCACGAAGATGACGTGCTACATACGCGAGATTTAACCGACAGGAAGAAGATACTGTGATATGCAAATGAGTAGCTCTTCAGAGCATTCACGCAAGGTTGGCGCCCGTGGCGACATCTAAAACGTGCTGACATGAGGAAAGTTTCCAACCGACGTCTCATACACAAACAGCAGTTGGCCGGCGTTGCCTGGTGAAACGTTATTGTGATGCCTCGTGTAAGGAGTAGAAATGCGTACCATCACGTTTCCGACTTTGATAAAGGTCGCATTGTAGCCTATCGCGATCCCGATTTATCGTATCGCGATATTGCTGCTCACGTTGGTCGAGTTCCAATGACTGATAGCAGAATATGGAATCGATGGGTTCAGGAGGCTAACACGGAACGCCGTGCTGGATCCCAACGGCTTCGTGTCACTAGCAATCGAGGTGACAGGCATCTTATCCGCATGGCTGTAACGGATTGTGCAGCCACGTCTCGATCCCTAATTTAACAGATGGGGACGTTTGCAGGACGACAACCATCTGCACGAACAGTTCGACGACGTTTGCAGCAGCATGGACTATCAGCTCGGAGACCATGGCTGCGGTTACCCTTGACGCTGCATCACAGACAGGAGCGCCTGCGATGGTGTACTCTACGACGAACCTGGGTGCACGTATGGCAAAACGTGATTTTTTCGCCACGTTCTGTTTACAGCATCGTGATGATGGCATCCGTGTTTGGCGACATCGCGGTGAACGCACATTGGAAGCGTCTATTCGTCATCGCCATACTGGCGTATCACTCTGCGTGATGGTATGGGGTGCCATTGGTTACACGTCTCGGTCACCTCTTGTTCGCATTGATGGCACTTTCAACAGTGGACGTTACATTTCAGATGTGTTACGGCCCGTGGCTCTACCCTTCATTCGATCCCTGCGAAACCCTACATTTCAGCAGGATAATGCACGACCGCATGTTGCAGGTTCTGTACGGGCCTTTCTGGATGCAGAAAATGTTCGACTGCTGCCCTGGCCAGCACATTCTCCAGATCTCTCACCAACTGAAGACGTCTGGTCAATGGTGGCCGAGCAACTGGCTCGTCACAATATGCCAGTCACTACTCTTGATGAACTGTGGTATCGTGTTGAAGCTCCGTGGGCAGCTGTACCTGTACACGCCATCAAGCTCTGTTTGACTCAATTCCCAGGACCGATGACCGTAGCAGTCTGGTCCCTTTAATCTCCCAAACCAACCAACTCAATGCACAGGCGTATTAAGGCCGTTAATACTGCCACAGGTGGTTGTGCTGGGTACTGATTTCTCAGGATCTATGCACCCAAATTGCGTGAAAATGTAATCACATGTCAGTCCTAGTATAATATATTTGTCCAATGAATACCCGTTTATCATCTGTATTTCTTCTTGGTATAGCAATTTTAATGGCCAGTAGTGTAGTTTAATTCACGAGGGAGGTTTGTGTACATAATTTATTACTTCTACGTCACAAGTCGTCCAGCCATAGAAATTTAGTGATACTGGCTAGCCTGTAACACAATTTTTTCTGACATTTATCGGTTGTGCACATCGCGCAGTGGTTCGTATTTGCGAAATAAATTCCACATGGTGCCACGGATTGGACTACATTTTAAAATGTATATCGCTCTACAACCAAGTCGGTCAGTTCACAAGTTGAGAGAATGGAATATCATATCAAATTAGTCAGGAACATGTCTAGTACACCAGTGCTGGGTCCTAAACAAATTTCCTGACGATTGCTTACTTTTATTCTTCCCTAATTGAGGAAATAAGCATTTGCCGATGCTGTTAAGATAGACCAAAGAAAACTAAGCTTGTAAATTTTCTTCTCATTCCATACAGTAAGGTATTTACTAAACTCTGGACGTATGTGACGCTGCACACACACAAAAAAAAAAAAAAAAAAATATAAAAGAATTTATCACAGTATCTGCACTTTAGCCAACGCAACATTTTCAGTTATATAATTTCAGATGAATAACCGGAAATCAGTTTCCAGACTGCATCGAACAACATTCCCTATACGTCCACTTGGACTACAAACACCGCTACCTACTTATTCCCTTAAACTCAGCCAGGTGTAGGTAAATACGATCGAGATTATAAGCAGCAAAAGAGGTGGTGCAGTGGCTAAAGAACTAGGCTCCCAACATGGAGCGAATATCAGAGTGCTTCGTAACTAAAGTCCATATACTATTTCCTGCAAGGGCCTCGCCCTATTCAAAATTACAGTAAGCCTCTAATAAACTGTCTGGGCCCACGGGACGCACAATTGTAACGTAAATTTCGTTTCACTCTAAGAACGCAGTCTAATTGCTAATATTTAGCCGCACTTTCATAAACACGGTTTCCGTGTGTATTATAAGCTACAGTTCGTCTCAAATTGATGGGGAATTGCTATCACCAACTTGGTTACGTCATTATTACATAATAAAATAATTTAAGTACCAACTTACGTGAAGACAAAATTTGTAAATGGTATGGTTCCCTCAGTTTACACGTACTCTTTCCGCTACACAAGTTAAAATTGACGTAGAGGGGAAGTTCCGAGTACGAACCTCGTGGAGCAGACAGGATCTTATCAGCCGCATGACATGTTCGCAACATGACAGGCAGTGCGGACTCTTCCGCTGCATCGTCACAGCTGATAGCGGAGTTTCGCGTGAAGCCAACTCCAGCCCACGGCCGCGCGGTACTTGACGTGAGAAAGTTGTGACTACTGGCAGCCAGTTTACACGGGGCACGTGTCTCCAGGCAGTCTTATCTGTGGCACCCTTTCTAAGTGTGTCACAGCCGAGAAAAATTGTCACCGCTTTCGGCTGTTATCGTTACGTCGTGAAGGCAGCTATTTTCCTCGTGAAGTATTGGACTACCTGCTCTTATCAGCCAGGTAGAACAGTCAAAGCGTCGAGCGTGGGCTTGACAAACAGAACAGGTCAACTGGATCTCGAGAAACTTCACTGGTGCGCGTTACACCTTGTTTATCCATCTCATTCTGCGGTTGCTCTTAAAACTTCAATACTCGCTCTAAGCACTATGAGACTTAACATCCGATGACATTAGCCCCTAGGCTTAGAACTACTTAAACCTAACTAACGTAAGGACATCACACACATCCATGCCCGAGGCAGGATTCGAACCTGCGACCGTAGCAGCAGCGCGGTTCCGGAATGAAGAGCCTAGAACCGCTCGGCCACAGCGGCCGGCGCTCTTAAAATTGCACGACTGCTACCTGCCACAGAGTTGACCACTTACCTCTGTCAATGTATCATTTGTTTCGTACATATCATACCACTGCAGTTTAGCGTTGAAGGGTATCATTGCTCATTTCATTATCCAAAATACACTGAAACGCCAAAGAAACTGGTATACGCATGCGTCTTCAAATACAGAGAAATGTAAACAGGCAGAATACGGCGATGCGGTCGGAAACGCCTATATAAGACAACAAGTGTCTGGCGCAGTTGTTAGATCGGTTACTCCTGTTACAATGGCAGGTTAACAATATTTAAGTGAGCTTGAACTTGGTGTTACAGTCGGCGCAGGAGCGATGGGGCACAGCTTCTCCGAGGTAGGGATGAAGTGGGGATTTTCCCGCAAGACCATTTCACGAATGTACCGTGAATGTCAGGAATCGGGTAAAACATAAGAAACAACGACATCGGTGCGGCCGAAAGAAGGTCCTGCGAGAACGGGACCAATGACGAGTGAAGAGAACCGTCCAACGCGACAGTAGCGCAACCCTTCCGAAAATTGCTGCATATTTCCATGGTGGGCCATCAACAAGTGTCAGCGTGCGAACCATTCAACGAAACATCATCGATATGGACTTCCGTTACTCGTGTAGCCTGATGACTGAACGGCACGAAGCTTTACGCCTCGCCATTGCCCATCAACAGCACCATTGGACTTTTGGTGAGTGGAAACTTATTGCCTGGTCGGAAAAGTCTCGTTTCAAATTGTATTGAGCAGATGGATGTGCACGGGTATGGAGACAACTTCATGTATCCATGGACCCTGCATGTCAGCAGGAGACTGTTCAAGCTCATTGAGTCACTGTAATGGTGTGGGGCGTGTGCAGTTTGAGTATGGCTGCCTGATACGTCTAGATACGACTCTGACAGGTCACTGGTACGTAAGCACCCTGTCTTATCACCTGCAGCCATTCATGACCACTGCGCATTCCTGCGGACTTGGGCAATTGCAGCAGGACAATGAGACACTCCACACGTCCAGAATTGCTACAGAGTGGCTCCAGGAACGCAGTTCTGATTCCAAACACTTCCGATGGCCACCCAACTCCCCAGACATGAACATTATTGAGCACATCTGGGATGCCTTGCAACGTGCTGTTCAGAAGATATTTCCACTCCCTTTTACTCTTACGGATTTATGGACAGCCTGCAGGAATCATGGTGTCATTTCCCTCAAGCATTACTTCAGACATTAGTCGAGTCCATGCCACGCCGTGTTGCGGCACCTCTGCGTGCTTGCAGGGGCCCTACACGATATTAGGCAGGTGTACAAGTTTCTTTTGCCCTTCAGTGTAAAAAAAGTTAGGGAGGGACGAGAGTTGGAGGCAGTTAGCATAGCAACTTAGCTGTGTTATCATAAAACCTCTTTAAAGCAATCTTTTTAAAATCATATTAAAATGCAAGAAAATTTTATAAGAATTTGTCAACTTTTAAAGCTGATGAAGTGGTGCTTTTACCACTGCCACATGAATTTGAAACTGGCGTGAGCAGTAGTTGAAATTGTTACGCTGCTAACTGACTGACTGTTGTTGGTTCATTGGTCCTGCTTTTGGCGAGTGCACGCACTGAGGGAATGGCAACAGGTATATGGGCGTGTTAGTGTCGCTAGTTGGTACTAGGATGTGAAAGAGCTATGGTGGAGGTATCTGGTTCGAAGTTAGACGGTTTGTGGGACGTTTGAGTGGAGTAACGGAGGTTTGATAAGTCTCGAGGACTTCGTAACAAGGACACACAACTTTCTTTGAGGGGGTGTAGCGCTGCCTATTTCTGCATCGCCTTAGAGCCACATACGGAGGACGAGGGAAAGGGAAAAATGGAATTATTCTCTCGATAGCGGCTCAGCGAGAACTGATAGTATCCGTTTGGTCTACTTTGAAGGTATTACAAGACATCATGAGACCCACCACACATCACTCACGGATTCCGACTGGCCACTGGCCGACTGCTGCCAACACGGCAGTACGTGGAGCGATCTATAATCGTGGGACATATGATCAGCATTCCACCTATCCCTCCAGCCACTATTGCCAGTAGTTGAATCCAGCTAATACCGTTGCTTCTTAATTCAAGCAACCGCTCACTGGGCTTAACGAGGCCGAGTGAACCCCGATCCATATCTACTTACTTCAGGAAAGTCCGAGGAGGTGCCGGGAATCGAACCCGTATCCTTCTGCACCGAAGTTCGCGAAGCGAACACTACCGTCCAGGGTGTCTCCAGATACGTTTTCGTTGGTGATCGGGGTCTGGAATCTCACTGAATGCAGCAGAATACTCAGTATTGTTTTCAGTGATGAGTCACGCTTCGAACTGATCCCCGATGACCAGCGAAAACTTGTCTGAAGACGCCGTACAGCAATGTACCAACCTTACTGTCATCCGCCATACGGCCTGACAAACATTAGTAATGGTCTAGGGTATCATTTCATTTCCCCTTTGGTTGTCGTCCGCGGAATGGTTACAGCGCAGCGGTATATCTACGATATTCTAGGCCCAGTATTGTTAGCCTTCATGGCAAGCCATCACGAGCTTACATTTCAGCAAGATAATGTCCGCCCGCATACGGCGGGAGTTTCTACTGCTTGGCTTCGTGCTTGCCAAATCCTATCTTCGTTGCAAGATGGTCAGATGTCTCATCAACTGAGAACGTCTCAAGTATTTTGAACAGGATCCTCTGACCAGTTCGGGATTTTGTCCATCTAACGCACCAATTCGACACAATTTGGCACGATATCCCTCAGGAGGACATCCAGCAAGTTTGTCAGTCAGTGACAAGCCAAATAACTGCAATAAGGGCGAGACCTGGACCAACGCGTTACTGAGTTGCTCAATTTTTGAAGCTCTTCCCCTTGAATAAGTCATCCATTGTTTCTGGAATTGTAATCATTTATTTTCTGTATACCGTTTCCCGTGAGATCACCGAAGTTAAGCGCTGTCGGGCGTGGTCGGCACTTGGATGGGTGACCATCCAGGCCGCCATGCGCTGTTGCCATTTTTCGGGGTACACTCAGCCTCGTTATGCCAACTGAGGAGCTACTCGACCTAATAGTAGTGGCTTCTGTCAAGAATACCATCAACAGAGAGAGCGATGTGCTCACCTCTCCTATCAGCATCCTCCACTGAGGATGACACGGCGGTCGGATGGTCCCGGTAGGCCACTCGTGGCCTGAAGACGGAGTGCTTTTTTTTATTGTCTGTATAAGAACGTCACATCTATCAATTTCCGTCCCATACGGGTAATACCTCCATTGTGGGCCTTTTCTTATCTTAGAGTTTATTGTAGGTTCGCTGAGTCAACTTGACCTGTCAAAAAGGGCTGTTATATCAGAGTGAGGCACAATAAAAAAGCTTTCACAATGAGTGTGGAAAAATTTCTTTTATAGTTGCCGATGAAACTTTAACAGAACAAGTATGGTGGCAATGACTGAAATATGTTACGATAGGTCATCTTCAAGAGTGTCCAGTTATCAAACTATCACCAAAAATGCTGCAAAAAGAAATATTTACTTGGTATCGTTGGCTGGGAGACCGCGACAGGTAGGTTAACACGTCTAATAGAAAAGAGTTTTCTCGTTCTGCACAAAACGGCCACTTTATTTTGCGATGTGAGAATTGTGAAGTTAATGTATCTGTTGTGTTCAGGGGACTGTGACAGATGTGAGTCTAGTGTGGTGATGAGAGAAGTGGAGCATGAAACCTGATACTTACACAAAGCCTACTTGTCTCGAAAGCTAAGTGAGTGGCGAGCTTAACGTTGCCATCCGATGGACGAATCACCATCCATAGTGTCACATGTCCTCGCTCCGGGAGACACTGCGGAGATGTTTAAAATTTAATTCAAGACTTTGGCGTGAGATACATTGGTTAAGGACTCTACACGAGGACCTCTCCTCATTTTGCAAATGTAATACTGGAGGTGAAACTTTCTTCCACCACTGGGAGTCGAATCGTCTACCATCGAATAGGATGCCACGCCACAGACGTGCGTTATCGAGCTATGATATGTAGGCGGGTAAAAGGGCTACAGTACTTTTCTCAGTTTATCAGTGAAGCCTGACCTCAATTTGACTAGCACAGGGAAACGAACTTCGCACCATGCAAGTGTCCGTGCGGATTCGAGGAGTTGTCATTTGGGAGAATTGGGCTTCCATACAACAGCTGAGACGGAGATAAGGCTGCAGAATTCAGCAGAAGAAGCCGATGTTTGATCCCCTTGCTCACTCAAGGAAAGCTTCAAAAAATAATGATCAGTCGCCTTCCTATAGAGTCTCGGGGAAGTTATGTGGGCAGAGGATAGGACGGAAGTTTACGTCTTTGCTGACGGTGGAAAGAGGATTTCTGGTCCGGGAAAAGCCGCCGTTACTTCGCGCTGGCATCCACCGCCGCACGAGAGGCCTTAGATTTTCTGTTTCGGTGGGCCTGGTTGCAGTGACGATACTGTCTGACGCTAAGTTTAGCAACATGGCGTAGGACAGACGCTGCTCATTTAATGTGAGCATGTGCGCACTAGTGTCAAGCACTGAATTCTCCAGCCTTGCAGTAATGACTAACAAATTCTTATCTGCAAACAGTCCTGGAGACCTCAGACTTCTGCACACGCAATACGTAAGGTTTTCATAATCTTCAACAACCTTTTTTTCCTTTATGAATACCGTTCTTTCAAATTAATTCCTTAAAAAGCGTACGTATGGTACCCAGTTGTATTAATTGATGTGATTTATTTCATAAACATAACATTTATAATCATGTGTCTTGTATTTGATGAAGGTTTTCTTATCGTTTAACACTGTCACCGGATTTACGAGATGGTACAAAATCTCTCTCTTTCAGCAGTTCCCGAGGAATCAGTTCCCTAGGAATCAGTTCCCGAGGAATCAGTTGCAGTACTTCAAATTTACAGAAGCATAGGGAAATAACAGAAAAAATCATCCGAAGATTTAAAAAATGGCTCTGAGCTCTATGGGACTTAACTTCTGAGGTCACCAGTCCCCTAGAACTTAGAACTGATTAAACTTAACCAACCTAAGGACATCACACACATCCATGCCCCAGGCAGGATTTGAACCTGCGACCGTAGCGGACGTGCGATTCCAGACTGTAGCGCCTAGAATCGCTCGGCCACTCCGGCAGGTGAAGATTAAAATACGAAACGATTTTCAACATAAGTGTTTTTGAATGAAGAGGAATGCAGTATTCTGAATTAAGGGAGATTCAAGAGGAATAAATATTATCCAAACACACCCTAATGTGTCTAAGAGTAGAACAAACTTGCCACGATGTTACAGAAGATGGTGTAAGTATAGAAGACGTAAAATCTGGTGGCGTCGATAATAACTTGTGTCTGCCATAACGGTAACTGTCAGCAAACGTACTACAGAATATTTTCGCCAGCGAAGACTGGCTGGGCAGAATATGGGAACTAACAGTGAGCGATTCATCATCAGCACTTACAACCAGCGTCATGGATTAAGCCAACAGCTTTATGAATTGCAAGCACAAATGCTGATGGCAGTAATCAATTTGATGCCGACGTTAATCTGTCTACCTCCTTTCACTGTCTTCGTGCGCAGTATGGGAATATTTATTTGAGCAATGACTGTTTGCTTCGGCGCCTATTCATCTGAAACTCAAGCAGCAGTCGTATTACTAGACTTTTAAACACAATTTATTGTCTCCCTATAATGTCTCTTGGTGTTCCTATCAAAATTTGTAAATGAATTCAGACATTCACGGCTGAAGGTTACAAATTATCTTCACAAGTAAACGTTTGAAGTAGTGTCATATATGCCTGACAGCGAATCTTCCATTGTCAGCGTGCTACACACTATGCTGTAGTCCATCAGTCCGAACAGTAGTCTGATGCAACTACCTTAATATTTCTTGGGCAAATCTTTTAATTTATGTTTAGCTACTTCACCCAACATCCATATGAATCTGCTTGCTACTGTCAAGCTTTGCTTTCCATATACTCTTTTTTACCCAACTCTACAACCCTACACTTCCACTTCAAAATTAACTTTTCTTTGATGTTTTAACCATGGGTACGGTACAAGACACGCAAAAATGATCAGGCTTACAGATTTATACTATACATGACCTGTCAGAATTCAGTATGTTCCGAAAGACACGTGGTACAATCACAGGCTGCAAACATTGAGGCATGGACTCAACCGTGAGTAGACCAACTCCCCTATAAAAAAGTATATGGAATTGTCCGCTAGAGATCACTACGCCAGGCCGGCCATTATAAAGGCGGGGAATATTGTGTTGTCAATAAAGAAGAAGTAAGAGAAGAATGGGTCGGTAAAGAGAGCTCAGTAACTTCAAACGTTGACTGTTCACTGGATGTTACCTGACAAGGGGAGGCCGCCAATTGTGAAATTCAGATTCGATTCATACTGCGCATAATAAAAGCTCATGGCCAGAGGTGTAATGTGGCAAAGCACCAAGATGCACTTCTCAGCCGTTGTCGAGAAAATCGACAGTTAAAAGAAACCGTTGCGGTGAAATACTCTCTACGGTTCCTAATTTTTGTACATCGTCGTGGCGCAGCGGTACGCGCTCGGGTTCGTAATTCTAAGGTCACAGGATCGAATCCCGCGGCATGCAACTTTTTTTTATTATTAGTTTTTTATAATTCATATATATATATATAATTAGTTTTTTATAATTCATATATATATGAATTATAAAAAACTAATAATAAAAAAAAGTTGCATGCCGCGGGATTCGATCCTGTGACCTTCGAATTACGAACCCGAGCGCGTACCGCTATTACAAAAAGCTAATAATAAAAAAAAGTTGCATGCCGCGAATTAATGAATTGCTTATGCATGTTGGTGAAGGCGGATCGCTCTCCAATTGTACTGCCTCCATTTTTCCGTTTGTTTAACAGGGTGTACCAAAGCTCTCACGCCCGCACTGATTTTCGACGATGTTATAAGTTGCGCTAGGGACGGCATCTACCTTCTTTCGAAGTTAGTAGGCAACTACGCTGTTATGCGGCGGCTCGTTTCGGCCCATTCAACATCTGTCCATCAAGTGCAACGAGCGAGTAACGGAGTTTATATTTCATACCTGCCACAGCAAAGTTGTGTTCGTGGGGTCTCTATTCTAATTCGAACGTTTGACTTACACTATACGTATTCGTTTCGGAATATCGTTTCTACGTCTTCCGTTAACTATACGTGGTTAACATTATGAAGACAATTAATAACATTTGTGAAATACAACTTTGCGAAAAGCATAATGATGTTCGAAGTCGCCAGTTTTTCCACGACAAACGACTTTCAACAACATATTATATGCATGATTGTTGCAACTGATTGCCGGGAATTATATATATATATATATATATTTAAATTACAAAAAACAAATACTAAAAAAAAGTTGCATGGCGCGAGATTCGATCCGGCGACTTTCGGATTACAAACCCGAGAGTTTACCGCTGCGCCACAACGCTGTGGAGATTTGTAAATCGTAGAGAGTATTTCACCGCAACGGTTTCTTTTTAACTGTCGGTTTTCTCGATAACGGCTGAGAAGTGCATCTTAGTGCTTTGCCACGTTACATCTCTGGCCATGAGCTTTTATTATGCGCAGTATGAATCGAATCTGAATTTCACAATTGGCGGCCTCCCCTTGTGAGTAACAAATCTACTTGGGACAATTCAACCCTTCTAAAGCTCTTAAATTAAATTTTCCCTGAGACATTTAAGTCTCTAATTTATCTACGATAACATTGGAAGCTGAGGAAGTGAATTAAAATTTATGCCGCGGCCGGGACTCGAATCCGTATCTTCTTGCTTACTAGGCAGATATGCTGACCTTTACACCACCGCAGCATTATTGTCAACACAACTGCACGAACTACCGACGTCAAACACGCTCCCCCGAACTAACTGCGATTCACATCTCCCCTTATATTGGCACCATTACCAAGGCTCCCCGACACTGGAATAGCACCCCAGCATTGGACGTAATGGGGAAGTGCTGTACTACATGTGATCGTACAGATCTTCAATTTTCCCCGAGATATTTAAGTCTCTAATTTATCTACGATAACGTTGGAAGCGGTAGAAGTGAATTAAAATTTGTGCCGCGGCCGGCACTCTAACCTGGTCTTCTTGTTTACTAGGCATATATGCTGATCATTGTATCACTTTTTTTTAATAATCTCATTTTTTTCGTTTAAGTTCGTCGCATCTACTCGGGCCGGACGCCGCAAGACACCCGTTTTCAGTTCGTCTTTGATCCATTAACTCAGTTTTTTATAACAGAGGGCAGCTAACCCTGTGACCAAACACGCTGAGCTACAGTGCCGGCAAACCACCACAGCATTATGGTCAACATAGCTGCACGAACTAACGATGTGAGATACCCTCCCCAACACAAATTTTAATTACCCTCTTCAGCTTCCAACGTTATCGTACCTTCTAAAGCTGTTTCAGTCTTTAATGTGATTAGCACAGCTAAAAGAAGACCAGGCAACACCTCATGCACTGATGGGCAGAGACCGCCAAGCACTGTTGAGGAAGGTTGTAAAAATCGCATGAAATCAGACGAATGAGTCATTCGTGAATTCCAAAATTCTACCAGCAGTCCAGCTAGCACAATGACTGTGCGCTTGCAATTAAAGAGAATTGAGTGCAATGTCCGAGTGGCTCCTAACAAACCACCATTTCGGTACTCAGCGCAAAGGGACGCTTGAGGTGGTGTAAAGGGCGAAGCCACTGGGCAGTAAATCACTGGGAACGAGTTATCTGCAGTGTTGAATAACGTTATCCGATGAAAGGGTTTGGGCTTGCCTAATACCTGGAGAGCGTTATCTGCAACAGTGCAGTACGGAGGAGATTGTTTTATGGTACGTGGGTTTTTTCCGTGATTAGGATGTGGTCTCCCTATAGTGCTTAATAAATGCTAAATCTGTAAATGTGGAGTAATATGGACGTATTTTACAACGTCGTGTACAACGTACAGCAGAGAAACAATTCGGACACGATGAATGATAGCATCATCACGACAATAAACCCTCTCATAAACCAGCATCTATGGTCAGTAGACAATAACGTTCTGTAATGGACTGACCTGCCCAGTGTCCCGACCTCAATCAAATGGAACGTCTTTGGGATGAGTTAATAAGTTGACTTCGCTCCAGACCTCAGCATCCTACATCACTACCTTCTCTGGTTTCGGCTTTTGAGGAAGAATGGGGTACCACTCATTCACAGACATTCAGACACTTCACTGAAAACATCCACAGCAGAGTTCTAGGCATCATAAAGCCCCATTTTAATGTCTCCTACCCTGTGTCCGGATAGTTTTGATTCGGCCACTGTGGCCGAGCGGTTGTAAGTGCTTCAGTCCGGAACCGCGCTGCTGCTACGGTCGCAGATTCGAACCCTGCCACGGACATGGATGTGTGTGATGTTCTTAGATTTAAGTAGTTCTAAGTCTAGGGGACTGGTGACCTCAGATGTCAAGTCCCATAGTGCTTAGAGCCATTTGAAAAATTTTATAGTTTTGATCAGTTAGTGTATGTTCCTGAACAACCTACCCCTCGCCGCTTTTATAGGACTGTACTAAGCATCATCAGTGTTTGCTGATGGGCCGTGAGGGACATATTGTAGATCAACAATACCAGTTGTGTTCCGTGGGATACATGACAGAGGATCGCAGCAGTATGTTCAGTTCGTCAGACGACTCCTGCAAATTCCTCAAAACTACTGCCGGATATGGTCTACATTAAATACGGTGTGTGGAGGTATCTGAAGGGAAGCATCAGATTTATAGTGCGCACCTCTGCGAGGAGAAAATGCTGACACGCCAGAATGAGGTATTAGAGCATGCAACATGTTTCTCACACTTATCTCCAAATCTCCTCTAAACTCGTTTCGTACTTTTTCTTCGCGAAAACCGATACGCCACTTCCCAGAATTACCGATATAACAACCGGAGAACATGCTGTGATTAGGGGCCAACCTGCGAGGTTATTAGTCTTGTGCGAGGTTGGAGATAGCGCTTGGTTGGTACTTGAAACATATTTACATAGTATTACTGAGTTTTATTACAATAAGAGACTTACCATACTTAACTTTGCTAGATGTGTCGCAAGCAAAGGGCGACATACAAAATAACGAGTCTACTTCAGAACAGACAACCACAAGTCGTGCTACATAGAGTGTACGAACGAAATCGCTATCGTTGACGTTGCTATCAGTGGCTAATCGTTGACGCTGCTATTGATCTGGGCCGTCACCAGTCGGACGCGGCGCTTAGGTCCTCTTCACTTAGGGGCCGCTACTGTCGCTCTGTCGTCCTAGAAGGGAGGTCGGTCAGCGTGCGACTGGCTGTCGTCTTCTCACAGCCTTGTCTCACCTGTCGTTCCCGACTGGCGTGCGGCGCTTGACTTCACGCAGTAACACACACACGAGGAAAACAAATGTGACAAACCAAGATGTCAGGCGTGGTCCGACACAGGAGCCTAAGCAGAAAATCGATGTGTCATTGGAGCGAAAAGATTTGATGTAAGAGACTCGTTTACACGAACCAAACTGTCAACGTATAACGAACTAGTTTCCTCGAACCAAAGACAAATCATACTGCACTGTTCGATCTCTTCTAGTGATAGGGATCCGATAGACATCAATCACTCATCCTGTTTCCAATTCTTTTAAGATATTAGTGGTCTTGGCGTAAAGCCAACATTCCCATCTAAGCAACAGAGTGACCTGACGCGACTTACTGACGATGTCCCTCTCTGCTATGTTAATCGTGCCGCAGTTTCACTGCTCTACACATCCGACGGGTAAGGGTTCATTCAGCTCGTTCCTTGCAGGTGTTGCAGCCTTCGCCATCAGTAGCATTTCGCCTAGTGGTCTCATTTTTGGGACACTTTAAAGGATGTCGAAATGTCTTCTACGATTAGGAAAACTAATGTCACTACACTGCCCAACCTAGCACATTTTTTGTAATAAATTTGAGATCCCAGATTTGTGCTCGTTGTGAGAACGCATTTTCCGATGTAGACAAGGTACTAAATTTGGATATTCTCCTCGCCAGCGAGAGACAAAGATCCGCGTTCAGGTTCTGATGGGCCAATCGGAACCAACCGACCACCGTGCCATCCTCTGCCATTGGCCTCACACCACGCGATATGGAGGGGCGTCTGGCCATCAAACCGCTTTCTCTGGCGTTGTCGGCTGTCTTGAGCTTGGTGCGCTACTCCTCATTCAAATAGCTCCTCAATTAGCAACATGACGTTGAGCGCACCCCGTACCAGTCTTCCCACTAAGAAAAATGCCTGGCAGTACCCGGAATCGAACTTGGATCCTTCACATACTAGCAGACAAACTAAATCCTGAGCTGCGGAAGCGGACCACCCTGTTTCACCTTACACGAAAATATGTCGGTAATGTTATCAGTGCTCTCTCAGTACTCTAAAATTTGCTGCGCAATTTAGCTGGTCACCCAGACACTACAAAAGAGTGGACTCGGGGCAACAAACTTCACAACTCGCACGTTGCAAGCACCCAGTGGCCAGAGATGTCATCCGTTAGGCGCTACACTGATTGCACGGAAGACACGATCTCGGCAACACACAGATGCTGTACGATATTGCAGTACTTTCGCCTGAAGAAGATGGATACGCAATCCATTGAAACGTTGCGACTAGAAGACGACGCCACTCGGCTGATAACCCGTGAAGATTTCATAGCTAGAATATGCCGCGAAAGCCTGCATTCGCATAGTGCCTATGTTGTTAAGAAGAACTACACAAAGCTTCTTCGGACATGCAGGCTCTGCGGCGACTACAGCCGATATATCTTCGGATATCGGCGAGTATATATCGATGATAATAATAGTTACTTTCTGGTTTAAATTTGAAGGAGCGTTTTAGTATTACTATTTTTGTCTCTCTGCATTACACGTGATCGATGAACGCGATTCCATGAAGCGGTGCCACGCAGAAGTCATACCGGAAGTTGAAAACTTGAAATCCAACTTGGCTATTTCCGTTTTATGTGCAACTAGTTGCGAAGACTAACAACTATCTGCTATATGAGGGAATGACGACAGTGAAAATTTGTGTCGGACCGGGGCTCGAAATCGGATTTCCCGCCGTAAGTGCTTTGCTTATCTGTACACGACTCACGGCCGGACACAAAACTTCCGTATGTCGTTTATGCGCCGTCATTCCATTATACAGCCGACGGTTGCTCGTATTCGTAACTGCGAATGCATTTCACATAACACAGAAACTGGGTGCACGTAAAGCGGTAGTAGCCAGGAGGTAAGGTCGGACATAGCTTCCTCAGGGCCTAGGTTTTGATCTTGCAAACATTCCAGGCATACCCTCAGAAACCAAGTTTTCAACTTCCCGTATGACCTCTGTGCGGCACCGCTTCAAACAGTCGCCTTCATCGATAGAGTGTACCACAAAGAGACGAAAATAATAACCTCCAAAATCTCCTTCAAATTTTAACCAAAAAGAAATTATTACTACCAATGTGATATCGATAGCTACGATGCCACAACTTACGTGCGCTCTTCTAGGTTGGAATTACGACAGACACCGACGACAGCGCTCTCTAGCCGCAGCGGGTGAGCTCTACGAGCTCCGCTCCAGTTTCAGCCCATTTGAGACTATGTACTACTTACGACGGGTCTAAGGCTTCGCACCTACGTCCGAAGTATGTATTCAGGCACCAGGAAACCACTTTTACTTACTTGCAGTACCGACGTATTTTACCTAACCTGCTCCTACTCGCTTCCTTCATTCGGCCAACCTTTCAGTTTCCAGGAGCAGACCTACGCGCCACCTTCCAGGCGGGATACAGAAACCAATATGTACTCGCGGATATCGGGAGATATATCGGAGGATATCCGCATCCCCGCAACATCCAAGCCCGCAGCAAGTACGGAGCGGAGTTCAGCGGCAGCCCGTGTGCGCAGAGGGGCTGGCCACCACAGGGAACCGACCACCTGTCTATTGGCGTTTCGCAACGGAGGCTGACGCACACTGGCCAGTGATCGATTTCAGGTCCACCTCGGCGGCGGCAGTAGCAGCAGCAGGCGTGGTGTCTGTGACCCGGTACCCCCATGCGGCTCCGGCCAGCTAGTGTTACACTCATTGCCGGCGGCCGAACCGGTTCCTCACCGTACTGTACTACTAGGTCGGTTTGCAGTTTGCCACTTTCAACTATTATTGCCCGATTTACTTTCCTAAAAATTACACTACTGACCATTAAAATTGCTACACCAATAAGAAATGCAGTGATAAACGGGTATTCATTGGACAAATATATTATACTAGAGCTGACATGTGATTACATTTTCACTCAATTTGGGTGCACAGATCCTGAGAAATCAGTACCCAGAGCAACCACCTCTGGCCGTAATAACGGCCTTGACACGCCTGGGCATTGAATCAAACAGAGCTTGGATGGCGGGAACAGGTACAGCTACCCATGCAGCCTCAACACGATACCACAGTTCATCAAATGTAATGACTGCCGTATTGTGACGAGCCAGTTGCTCGGCCACCATTGACCAGACGTTTTCAATTGGTAAGAGATCTGTGCTGGCCAGGGCAGCAGTCGAACATTTTCTGTATCCAGAAAGGCCCGTACAGGACCTGAACATGCGGTCGTGCATTATCCTGCTGAAATGTGGGGTTCCTCAGGGATCGAATGAAGCATAGAACCACGGGTCGTAACACATCTGAAATGTAACGTCCACTGTTCAAAGTGCCGTCAATGGGAACGAGAGGTGACAGACGTGTAACCAGCGACACCCCGTACCATCACGCCGGGTGATACGCCAGTATGGCGATGACGATTATGCGCTTCCAATGTGCGTTCACTGCGATGTCCCCAAACACGGATGCGACCATCATGATGCTGTAAACAGAACCTGGATTCATCCGAAAAATGACGTTTTGCCATTCGTGCACCCAGGTTCGTCGTTGAGTACACCATCGCAGGCGCTCCTGTCTGTGATGCAGCGTCAAGGGTAACCGCAGCCACGGTCTCCGAGCTGATAGTCCATGCTGCTGCAAACGTCGTCGAACTGTTCGTGCAGATGGTGGTTGTCTAGCAAACGTCCCTCGACTGCTAGTGATACGAGGCCGTTTGGATCCAGCACGGCGTTCCGTATTACCCTCCTGAACCCACCGATTCCATATTCTGCTAACAGTCATTGGATCTCGACCAACGCGAGCAACAATGTTGCGATACGATAAACCGCAATCGCGATAGGCTACAATCCGACCTTTATCAAAGTCGGAATCGTGATGGTACGCATTTCTACTCCTTACACGAGGCATCAAAACAACGTTTCACCAGGCAGCGCCGGTCGACTGCTGTTTGTGTATGAGAAATCGGTTGGAAACTTTCCTCATGTCAGCACATTGTAGGTGTCGCCACCTGCGCCAATCTTGTGTGAATGCTCTGAAAAGCTAATCATTTGCGTATGACAGCACCTCTTCCTGTCGGTTAAATTTCGCGTCTGTAGCACGTCATCTTCGTGGTGTAGCAATTTTAATGGCCAGTAGAGTATTTCCAACTGCAGTGTATAAGCACATGAATTTAATTTCCAGTTTGTGTTTTATCTTGCTTGGTATCAGAACTGAAATACCAGTCAGAAGAAAAAAAGGAATTTTACATAATTTGCGTGTATAATTTAGTAGAAGTACAGCATGATTAAATTTGTAGATAAGTTTGTGCGGGGATGTACAGATACGACATACATCACACTGACCTGCGACCTCTGGCGGGGACACTAGTTCTAGTATGGCTGTGAATCGAGACGAACTAAGGTTGGGTGACAAATGCCTGTGGGACATTCCATGCTCCTTTAGCTCTGTATCAGAGTTCATCAGTAGTACTGATTGGCGACATGGTAGTGTGCCAGTCTATTGACAAATCACGACCATACTTATTGTAAAAGGTGAGAGTTCGGAGAGTGTGCTGTCCAGTGCAAGAATCAATGTGTATAAAGGTAGGACTGGACAGCACGAGCAACATGCGGTCTTGCGTTATCTTGTAGGAAGATAACGTCAGGAAGAACTTGAAAGATGGGTACAGCCAGCTGCCTTAACACGACAGAAATGCAATACTTGTTGTCTAAATTAGTGGCTGTTACCGCACAGAATACTAAGGAGTAGGAAATCAGAAACTTTTATTAAAACTCATTAAAATTACCTCAAGCAAAAAACCAAGTCGTGCCAAAGACTGGGCTGAAAGCAGAAAGCACACCAATATGTTGTACGTGGGTCAGGCCCTCGATACACTGTGACACTGTCTGCCATGTGAAAATACCCATTCTACAGAAAGAAGACTGCAACAGAAAATAAAAGCAGGCAAGACCAGTGTATTCGTTAGTTGTAAGACATAGTACAAGAAACGCTGTCTCTTACAGAGGATCAAATAATGAGGAACTGACACAGCAGTTAACAGCCGCAAGTGAATATAGCAGAATAAGGAGGAGACATGTGGTCATTACGAACTGAGCCTCATGTCATAGCCTCACACTAGCTCACTTTACACACTCCAGCTTTCCAGTTCTCGTCATGACTTGATCACTGAGATCGATGACATTCACATTAATAGAACTTGATTCCATGATTATAATACTGTAGTGAAAGTATATCCTAAGTGCTCCATCACAGCCCATGAACTAGCCAAAGATGTACTCGAGATGATGGACCACCTGACGAACTTCCTGTTGCTTACCAACTGCCGCCTACTGATGTCTTCTGATAACAGCACATCGCAGCTTGGTGCCAGCAGTGCACTTCAGCACGGAAGCCAGCCAACAACAGGGACTCTTGGGGTCGACATTTCTGTTCAACATCCAGGCTCCTGCAGGTGCTGAAACCTACCAGGCCAGTACTGAGGAGATCAACTGATCTCACAGCTGCTGACAGCAGCTGCACTGCTGAAGGGTCATTAAGGGTCATCATAAAATTCGGAGTAGGACCAAGGGTACTCCACATAGCCACTACAAGACCACTACACGCTGAACAATAGTCATGCCAGCTCGCTGGCAACCCACCATGGTGACGAGGTCGCTGAGCTGACTCGACAGAGATCAGCTAGAATCCAACACACAGCTAAATGAAGCATAAGCTGAGCCTGGTGCAGAAGAAGACGACGTGTAAACATTGTGAATAAATGATTTAACTCTAATAACGTTTCACTAGAGTCGAAGACGCTTCACACGTTCCCAACAGCTATCCTGTCTTCATGCACACGTGTCTTCGCTCGGCCCCTCTGTATGACTATGCAAATCAGCGGTGATCGTGTTCTGTACTCAGAGGCACCACATGTCATCAGTTCATGTGCCTTGACTGTATGGTGACGATGAAAACTACTTGGAAGCACCTGTTCTCCTTGTAGCCTCAAAACGTGGACACTTCTATTCTGATGCCATACACAAAATTTGTGCTATCGTTGGGCGCATCTCTGTTGGCAGGCTCATGTCTGGTGCTGCGTTAAGGCGCTCTGTAGCCGTGCTGACAGTCCCTAGTGCTCCAGAAGTCGTCATACTGTCGTTGTGGATACTTGTCTCACTGGTAACGACCCCATTCCCTGATGCAAGATACTTGATGTGGCTGTACAATCTTGCATGGGTGAGCGAAGTATACGTCTGTCTTCTCGGGGGCTAGACCCAAGGGGCCGTTGTGGTCCTGCACGGCGCTGAGCGTGGCCAACCCCAATGCACCGATTCCACGTTCGAACGACATCCTCATCTGACAGGAAACGTCGATCCTTCAAGGCGTTTACTAAGGGATCAAATGCGTGATAATGACATGGCGAGAGATAAAGACTATGGGGTGGAAGCTCTAGAGTTTCCACATTATAGTTGGCGTAACTTCTGCGTTAAGACATTTGCAATATGGGGACGTGCGTTATCATCAAGCAGTAGCTGCCCTTGTCGCACCACTTCACAGCGGTAGCTTTTGAGAGACCTGCTGCCCCATACACAGTTTTCATTCTCCGGTGTTTGTCCTTCGACAGCCAAGAACAGAACAACAGCACGTTGGACCTGTTTCGACGCGTTTCCACGTTTCCGCATTTACCGCATGCACATCGGAAAGATACGAATGCCACGCTAACGACTTTCCTGAATGCCGATGTTTATATACCCACATCAGAGTTGCGCTACGTTTCATATATGCTTTTTGATCCCCTATTATAATACTGAAAACACAAAGAAACTTACTTCATTTCATGCTAAAAAAGGAAAATAGTACCACCAGGTTAAATGTATGTACATTATAATTCCTCAAACTGAGCAGCAACGGGCGGATAGATGTCCAGTTGTTGAGCAACTGGCCGCTCATATGAACCAAGGGGAACCAACAATGTCTCCTCAGAAAACGTTCAGCGAACGTCACTGCGTATGGGCCGTAAGAGCACGCGCCTGGTTCATGCACCCACGGTGACTGCTGTCATCGGCGATGACGGTCGGATTTTCACGCCAGTTCTGCAACTGAACGACCACTAAGTAGCGATAGGTGGCTTTTTCTGATGAATCATGTATTATGCTCCATCGGACTGACAGCCATTGACGGGAACGGCGTGAAATCTCTGAAAACACCCTAAAACTATCATCGCAAATGTGTCCGCCCCGATAGCTGAGTGGTCAGCGTGACTGACTGCCATCCTACGGGCCCGGGTTCGAGTCCCGGCTAGGACGGGGAATTTTCTCCACTCAGGGACTGGGTGTTGTGTTGTCTTCATCATCATTTCATCCCCATCCAGCGCGCAGGTCGCCCAATGTGGCTGCACCACGGCGGCCGGACCTCCCCCGCAAGGGGCCTCCCGGCCAATGACGCCAAACGCTCATTTCCATTTTCCATCGCAAAGGTCCAGACCAGAGGAAGGAGCGTTATGGTTTCGGAAATGTTTTTGTGGAATTCCTGCGTGATTTCGGCATTGTGGACGGTACAATGGATCAACGCATGTATGGACCTATCCTTGGGCACCATGTCTATCCCAAGGTGCACTTTGCTTCTCCTCGGCACGATGGCATCTACCAGCAGGACAATGCAACGTGTCACGCAGCTCACAGTGTACGCGCGTGGTGCACACGACACCAGGACGAGTGTACCACACTCCCCTGGCCACCAAATTCGCCGGCAGTGAATCCAGTCGAGAAATTGTAGCACCATCGCTATCAGGCTGTTCGTGCCATGAATCCTCTACCGAGAAACCTGGAGCAGTTGGCCACGGTAGTGGAGTCGACGGAGATGTACGTACCTGTCGGTACCTTCCAGAACCACTCTGACTCTCTTCCTGCACGCCTCTCAACGTTCTGGGCTACTGAAGGTTACTTTTCAGGCTTTTGACAGATGGTCACATTAATATCAGTGGTCAGCGTATTACCGACAAGAGCAAAGTCAGTTTACACTGATGCAAAAAAAAGAAGCTACGTTTTACAGCTACTTCCATACACTAAAAGCCACGAAGTACGTGGCAGTGGGCAGGTCCCATAGTACCACATATTAACGATTCTTCTCATAAATTTCGTACACTGAGCGCGAGAAGAATGATTTCTTAAATGCCTCCGTCCTTCATCTGATTGTCTAACCTTGTTTTGTGGAAAATAAATGATCGATACATAGAAGGCTGTAGTATACGACGAGATTCCTCACTCAAAAATGCTGGTTCTTCAAACTTTTCAAACTACCTTTAGCGGGTTTGTTTCTGTTTATCTTCAAGCGTCTGCCAGTTCAGTTCTTTCAGCGTCTACGTGACAGATTCCAGCCGGCTCTAATCAAACCTGTGACTATTCGTGCTGCCCTTCTCTGTACAGTTCAGCATCCCTTCTTAGTCGTGTTTGATAGGTCCCACAGAACACAACAGCTTTCTAGAGTGAGTCAAACGAATGTTTTGTAATCAATCTCCTTTGTGGACGGACTGCATTTTCCTAATACCCTACCAATGAACCGAAGTCTGACACGTGTTTACCTACGACTGTGGCTATACCTCCACCGATTAGAAATTTGGATGGCAAAATGGAAGATACGACCTAACCCAACCAAGACACCGACAGTCCTCATCAGATACAGACATCTAACAAAGAAGAAACAACAGAACGAACACGACAAGCGACTAACACTCTGCAATAGCTCCCTACAGCTGAACGACAAAGCCAGCTACCTAGGAGTATGCTTAGACAAACATCTCAACTGGAAGACCAACCTGACACACCTCCTTTACAAAACCAGACTCAGTCAAAACCTAATACGACAGGTACAGGGACGGTTCCACGGCTGCAGCACACAAACCGCACAGCAGACATACAAAATCTTCATTCGCCCTACTTTATAATACGCAGCAGCTCCCCCTAGGAGGCATACACGCACCAACTGCGAAGAGACTCTTCAGCACAGAAAGTAGACTCCTACGCAGTGTTGCCAGGCTACCTTATATAACACCCAGCAATGAAGTCTGCGAAGCAGCCAGAGTGGAGCCATTACAAACCAGAGTAGCCGGGTTGACAGCCAGATAAGCCAATCATATCCAAACAACAGACCAGTCATACAAGACATATCATAGTAAACTACAAAATAAACAGGAAACCTTAATTCAAATACACACCACCCTCCCACACAATCGTACACAACACAGCGAAGATGTACCCTGATCTCGCTCTCATCTTGTCACCACTCACAACAAATACCACCATCCTCTCCCACCTAGACGACAGAACACACGAATAAAACACAAACACTACCAAACACAATAGATCATGGCCCATTAGAAGCACCGCCAACCGCACACTAAATAAAATACCTACTCGTTTCCATCCCCCCCCCCCTCCCTCGCTCTGCACTCTAATCAACAAAAACGGAAACAAAACTGATAATAAACACAAAATGCAATGTACACCACATGTTTCTATTATTATTCTTTTTATTTCAGCTTCCTCTGTTTTGTTTCTACCTAGTTTCCTTTGTAAAAAATAAAACTGTAAAATATATATGTATTGTAAAATTGAGAAATTACTCGTATTGTAAACTAGTTAAAAATATGAATTATAAATGTTGAAGAACAAATTTCATTGTAAAATTAGTTAAAAGAACAAACTGCATTGTAAAATGTTAAAGAACCAAAGAAAACTTGCACTGTATAGCAAGACAAATGTAATAAATGCATAAAAATAAAGTTCTTAAACCCTATGGCCGGAACGGGCAAATAAGAAATCCTCAAACAGCCCCCACTGCCCCCTCAAGGTAGACAATGAAAACTGAAAAAGGAAACCTCCCAAGGACCATTCTCGGGTAGTGCCTGAAGGAGACAGCGAGCTACGCCGTCGAAATATCGTGCGAGAACGACGTGAACATCCGGCAGAAGTCCCGCTTCTTCAAAATGTCTGTAATTACTATTTATATAGTCTTCCAGATCATTAATATACAACATTAACTGCAGTGGTCCCAATACACGTTTTCCTTGACGTGCCTAAAGTTACTTCTACATCTGTCGATGACTCTCCATCCGAGATAACGTGCTATTTCATCGCTACCAAGAAATCCTCAGTTCTTTCGTACATTTCACTTTATACCCCACACGACCGTACTTACGTTAATCAGCTTTGGTCTGGTACCGAGCCGGAAGCTTTTCGGAAGTCAAGGAATACTGCATCTGCTAAACCGCCTTCACCCCTTTCCGGATATCACGTGAGATTTGGAGTTGGAGTGCGTATGACCGATGTTTTCGAAATTCACGCTGCCTGGCGTAGGAAATTCATGTTCGAGATATCTCAA
Organism: Schistocerca americana; assembly: GCF_021461395.2. NCBI lineage: Eukaryota > Metazoa > Arthropoda > Insecta > Orthoptera > Acrididae > Schistocerca > Schistocerca americana. Next base: position 297,602,473 of record NC_060121.1, on the reverse strand, counting down.
TACATTTGGATTCAGAATAGGCTGGAATATTCTACAACAGGTGGATGTCAGCGACAAAGGAAGGCAGTTTTGTGGATCAATTCTGCTGTATTTAAGGCTGGTTGCACTAGTGTGTTCTTCCAAGTACTGGTCACATTTTTTGTTCTACAGGTCTGTTGTGCATCATGGCCAAAAGAACGGCTAGATCAGCTGCACATGTCTTGTACAACCTGATAGGGACCCCAACGGAACGTAGAGGCACTTGTTCGATTTCAGCGATTGTAGCTGTTTTCCAGCGCCACTGAAACAAACATGGGTGCGTAAATTGAACTCGCATTTCCTCCAACCAAGGAATAAAATTCTTGAAAAGGGAAGTACAGAAATGGCGAGATGTCGACTCAGTGAACGTGTGAGTGAGTTAATTGAAAGGTAGCAATATAGCTCCTACAAATGTAAATTTTTATGAAGTCTGAGGGTAGCGTAGGTCTGATGAATACGACCGAACACAATTGACAGCTCAGAAAAAACACGTTTTAAAGAGAAGAACTGTATCGGCGTAATCTGGTATTACTATTATTAATAGTATTATTGTTATTGTGGGGAACATAAAACTATAAAATTAGAACAAGTACAACGCTGTTCAGATTATTGTTTGAGTTGAAAATAAATTCTGAGAAGGGCAGCAGCATTTCGAGCCTGCAACCTTTCCCTGTTCTGATGTTGCCTGACCTTTCAATTAAACCCTGATAATAACCCGACTACAGTTATTATTTTACGCATAATTAAACACACCATCGTAATCGCGCTGGACTATATTTACTTATTTAAATATTTATTTATTTAATTAACATGATCACGTTAAGTCCTTCAGCTTCTCTCTGACATCAAAGTTTTGGACTGTCGGTGTACCACATTTTACTTACAGTTAAAGGCAGTGTCTAATGGGAATATAAATTACGCTGTGTCCTTATAGGACTGATCTCTCATATGGTCAATAATTTCAGGCAGAACTAAAATCACGATCGCTTTGTTCACAGCTGTTAAGCTAACCTCTAAAAGCAAACTCAAGAAAAAAATAGTTTTAGCGTTAAAAGCGAACTGTACTTTCTCATTATGATTGGTTTCAGGTAAACTAGCTCCACATTGCCTACACGATTGCCGCATTGCCAACCGATGAGCAGTCCTCGTTGGCATTTCGTTAGAGCTTATAAGCGAGACAGGCAGATTCGAAACGAAAAAACAATGATAAGAAGGAAAATAATAGTTAATAAAAATATCAATATGATGATGAAAATGATGCAGCAAAGAACTAGAAATAAAAAATTACATATAAACCAATTACCTGAGTACAAATAACAATCAAACTTTTATTATTTCTAAATCTAGTCAAAATGAAATCGCTACGTTTGACGAGATTCGAACATACAGTCTTCTAGGCATCAGGTTTACATGCATATTATTGCGCTACGCCACAACACTGGGTTAAGTAGTTATGCAATATTTATGAATGTGTGGATCCAGTTACGACGAAAAATTGCAGCCTTCAAAAATTTGACCTCACACAAAGTATTGCGAAGCCGATCTCTGTGATTGTGTACCAGAGGTGTACAAATTCCACTTGCAGCCTGCTTGCCCCTAGCACCTCTGCAACCATTCATGCAGGTCAGCCTGCCGCGATGTAAACACAAGAGTGCGCGTGTACTGAGGCATAGTGGGCAATGCGGGCGATACGGGCTCCCGCAAGCCCGGGCTACCTGGGTTCCCGCAAGCCTGCCAAGCTTCACGGGACCCGCTCAGCTTGCTGCGCCTGACAACAGGTTGCGCTGTCAAGCTACCGTGACTATAGTAGCCAGGTAGTTAGCCTGCAGTTCATTTATCGCAACGGTGGAGGCAGCACAATGAATAGGTCGAACTTTAGTGAGATTGAAAAAAAATTGACAACTGGCGAATACATGCTGGTAACGAAGCAGAGCACAAGTGCCGCATGGGAAACGTTTTCGTGTGTTTATGAGGCCGCTTCAAATAAATCGGTAGGTGTGTCTCAATGCAAACTATGTAAAAAGCTCTTAAGTACTTATTCGGGAACCTCGAGTATGTTACGACATGTGCGCAAATTTGACAAGCAGTTCCCTCACTCCGTAAATATCTTGAAAGAGGACAAAGATTTAGTGGCCGAAAAGTGCGTCGAAATGTGTGCCAAGGACCTGAGACCATTTAGCAGTATAGAGGGAGAAGGATTTCTTAATTTAGGGCAGACACTGATCGACATAGGTAAAAAATATGGCTCAGCTGATATAAAAAATGTTATGCCTTCCCGAGTGACAGTAGCTAGGAAAGTTCAAGCCTTAGCTGATAAAGTGCGCAGCAAAATGCTCCCAGATATAGTGCATGCGATTCGTTTTGGTATATGTGCCAGTACAATTGATCTATGGACAGACAATTACAAAGGGGTGCATTACATGTCCGTGACAATGCATTACATAAATTCAGACTGGCGTTTGAATAAATATGTACTAATGTGCTCTGCGTTTCCTGACTGCCCAAAAACTGGCTCGAATATTCGAAACCAGTTGGAAGATGGCTTAGAAACAGACATTGCCAAAATTACGTTTGTCACAGACCAGGGCAGTAACATTGTCAAAGCTCTCGAAGTATATCAGCGTCTTCCATGCATGGCTCATAGTATAAACACAGTCTTGAAACATGTTCTGAGCGAACAGTTTTTGAAAGAAAATGTTCCAAATATATTAGCCATTCTTAATACAGTGCGGGCTACGGTTTCGTACTTCAAGAGAAGAGGTCTCTGTGTGAGACTGAACTCATCTTTAAAGCAGTGGGTTTCAACTCGTTGGAATAGTTATTTTGACATGCTTGTATCAGTCCATTCTCAGATTGATTCAGTGAAGGCTGTTTTACATAATGAAGGTGGCTCTGATAAGATGCTGGGTTATGACCACCATATAACTGGCCAGCTTATAGAATTTCTTAAGCCGTTTAAAGAAGCCACAGTTGATCTAGAGACTGACAAGGATCCAACCCTACATTTAGTTCTACCGTGGTTTTACGCCTTAAAAACTCACTGTACCGTACGGGATAACGATGAAGAAGTTTGTAATTTTATTCCATCTGAATATTATAGAACCACTTGTGAAATATGTATGTTGAGAAAATGTATTTTCAGGACATGAAACCTTTGAAACAAGCCGCTGATGCCTTCCTAGAACAGAAAATGTGCGTTAGTATGTTGCATAAAATTGCAACGTTTATGGTGGCTAACTACCGCACATTAAGAAAGTTAACCGAGGATGAAAAAATTGAAGTTTACCAAGCAGGACGACAGATGTGTGCTGAAGGTAAGCTCCTAAGATAATGCATATATTCTTCATCTACATGTACATGGTTACTCTGCAAGACACACGCAAGTGCTTAGTTGAGGGTTCATCGAACCACTTTCAACTTATTTGTCTCCTTTTCTCGAATTTCGCGCGGGATAGAACACCTACAGCTCTCCGTCTGAGCGCTGCTTTTTTGTATTTTACTCTGATGATCATTTCTTCCAATGTATATGGGACTCAACAATATCTCTTCGAATTCGGAGGTGTAAGTTGGTGATCGAAATTTCATATATAGATCGCGCCACGTCAAAAAACGCCATTGTTGAAATGATTACCACCCCAACTCTTGTGTAATTTCCGCGACACTCTTTCCCCTGTTTTACGATAATACCAAACCAGCTGCCCTTATTTAGACTCTTTCGACCTCTTCCGTCAATAGTAAGGCTCTCCAACTTCGTAGCAATGCTCCAAAAGAGTGTTTTGTCATTAAAACGCCTACAGCATTTTCTGTGTGTCCATTCCTATTTAAGTAGGTCGTAATTGTAATCAGAGGTATTAAGTAGAATCTACAGCCTTTAGATTTGACTGGTTGATCTTGTAAACGAAGTTTAACGGACTTAGTTTAGTACACACAGGGATAACCTCGCTCTTGTCATTATTTATTGCCAACTGCTGATTTTCACACCAAAAATATATACCTTATTTAAATCGTCCTGCAGTTAGTTTTGATCTTCTGGTGACTTCACAGGACGATAAATGATAGCATCATCTAAAACCTATTATAATTTCAACTATGTGTAGTACGATCTTCACATTATTCTGCAAATATTAATTGGAACCTGTACAGTTTCAGTACAAGTGCCCAATCACAGCAACCAAGAAACAAATCCAGGGCCGTACAAAATGGCGAAATTTGAGGACTGGGCAGAAGAGCCTCCTCTCCTACATGATGAAGTCAGCAGATACTTGCAAGAACACAGTGTGAACGAGGGAGATATTCTACAGTGGTGGAAAAATAACTCCCAACGACTTCCTCGACTTGCGTGTGTGGCAAGAAAAATATTAAATATACCAGCCACTAGTGCGTCTAGTGAGAGAATTTTTAGTTGCGCTGGAAACCTAATTAGCGAAAAACGATCATGCCTTAATGCAGACAGACTTAACGATCTCGTCATAATTAATTCAAACACTAATCAGCAGACACATTGAAAATACAGTAGAACATTAAACGGGAAACTATGAGTTTGAGCGCAAATTTACTAATTAAGAGTGCAGATTTCTTTCTTGTGCTTTCTGGGCGTCAATTTCTGAGATAGAAATTTTGTAATGCATACAGTTCATTTTTATTTTAGACTAAAATTTTTGATTTCAATCCTTCCAAGTGACATTAATTATTGTTTGTAAACCATTTTCTGTTACTTGGGTTTGCAAAAGTAGCCAAATATTTTTAGGAGTATCTGGTTTGGCCTAAATAATACTTTCAGGGGAACTGAAGGAAAATTTGTAAAGATTTTATGTTGAAAAGTGTTCTGCAAAATAAAATATTCATTTGTGGAGTAAGGCAATACACATTATGAGTTCAAATTACAATTTATTTTGTTGAGTTCCACACACATTGCAAAATGTAATTTTATTCTTGTATTTCTATATTAAGGGGAATCCCACATGCAGAGTCAAGATGCTGAAAACCTAGACACTACAAATACTCCTAAAATGAAGAGCGTCTTTTTCCATGAATGTATTGTAGTAGGAATATAATGGAAACTCTGAGCCACTCTCCACAGCGTCTATATCTGCGTCATGAGGATTCAGACTCGTCGTTTAGGTCTGTGTTATGAGGGTCTAGAGTCGTCGTTTAGATTTGCATCATGCAAGTAAACACTCGTCGTCTTAGTCTGCATCATGATGGTCCGAAATATGGTCCCTCATGATGCAGACCTAGACTGCAAGTGTGGACTCTCATGACGCAAACGTAGGAGCCGCGAAAAATGGCTCAGGGTCGCCATTGTATTCCCAGTACTATAGTTTTTAGACGAACTGGATACGAAACAAGTCCTTCGATTTTGTTAAAATGCATTTTGGCAATTTAGAATGATTTTTCCAACTTCGAATGAATTCACAGAACCAGTAAAATACATCCTGGAAACGTAATTAAATATTTATATAATTGGTGTCATACTTGGCTGAAACATACTAAAGTTAAAGAATCTAGACTTCCAAAATCTTAATTTGGTTCTCATTGCAGTACAGTGGTTAATAGTGGCGTAGATAATTTATTCTTCTGGGGAGGTGACCAATCTTCTTTTTGAGGGGCGGAGGTTCACTTCTTTAGTACAAATATCCATCCGTTTCGGTGTTGAAAAGTGGAGCACAGACTGCATTGCGTTGCCTGGGCATTTATTTATTCCATACTCTCGTAGTCCATCTTCCCTCCCGTATTTTCTCTCTATCCATTTAGTCCTCTCCCACTATCTCTTTGATCACCTCCACCCCCCCCCCCCCACTCCCCATCCCTTGGCCGGCCGAAGTCGCCAAGCAGTTCTAGGCGCTACAGTCTGGAACCGCGCGACCGCTACGGTTGCAGGTTCGAATCCTGCCTCGGGCATGGATGTGTGTGATGTCCTTAGGTTAGTTAGGTTTAAGTAGTTCTAAGTTCTAGGGGACTGATGACCTCAGAAGTTAAGTCCCATATTGCTCAGGGCCATTTGAACCATTTTTGAACCCATCCCTTGGCCCATCTCCCCCCCCCCCCCCCACCCACTATCCTTCTCCTCGTCCTCTCTTTGTAGGATTCCGCCACCTCAGTTCATCTCCTCTTCACCTATCTATGAAAACTCATATATATCTGTCAACTTCTGTGGTGATCAGTGAATCAGTGTCAAAGTTTATTGCTAGGTAGCATTTATTGTAATACTTTTTGATACGCAACATTGATAGTTTTGTTTTCTGGTGCGTAAACAAATGAAGTTGAAGGTGTCCCGACAGGGCAATATGCGACATACAAATAGCCATGTGAAAAACACGATTTTCAAGATTGATGCCACAAACATATAACAACTGCCCCTGCGATTTATCTATCGACATGGCAAATGTAAGCTGCACTGGAAATTATAACTGTTTAAAGTCGAATGGCATGTCGGTCGGAATCTTAGTGATATTGGAATCAAACTGTCCTCACCTTTGTACTTTCCTTTTAAAGTTGTGGCTTCGATTACGTTGTTCTTTAACTTCTTCCCCGCAAGCTGGGTGCCATTACAAAGACGTGGCTGGTTTACCTTTCGCAACATGATTGCCGATCCGACTTAATTACAGATTGGGAGGCGGTAATCCGGGGAAATCCAGCGAATTTAAAAATTCCGTAGGATAGTTGACTACATCATCTTGGTTAGTAACGGAATAAACCGACTTGTATGTCAGCAATTCGCCAGGTGTCATATTTTGAATCTGAAAATTCATTTCGTTAACATCAAGGGTTTTTGCAGCCAATATAACACGTTCACTCAACCAAAAATGGTTTGCAACTGTTAAACGACATTTGCTGTGCGCGAATTGTCCAACACGATGACTGTGAATGTGTCAGACAGCTCTCAAATTTCAAAAAGATCATAGACATTTCGTTTAAAAGAGAGTACCTTACAAAAGATTTTGACATCGTTTGCGGGTTACCATGAAAGTTCACTATGTACGCATGTTTCCATGGAGAAAGTTTTTGAATATTTACATGTGCATATATATATATATATATATATATATATATATGTTTATGTATATATATGTATATGTATATGCGTATATATATGTATATATGTATGTATATGTATATATATGTATTTGTCTATGAGTATATATATATATATATATATACTCATAGACGAATACATATATATACATATATACATATATATACATATACATGCACATGTAAATATTCAAAAACCTTCTCCATGGAAACATGCGTACGTAGTGAACTTTCATGGTAACCCGCAAACGATGTCAAAATCTTTTGTAAGGTACTCTCTTCAATGTACTGTCCGAAATATTATGTAGACAGTGATGTTCCTCTTGATGGTCAAGTGTGCAAAATTTCTTCAAGATCGGAATAAAATTGTAGGTTGGTGTAGAAGTGTGTACGTAAAGTACCCTCCGCCATGCACCATTCAGAATTTTAAGCAGGCAACGCCCTTCATCCTGCTTTGAATATCATGTGTGCCAAATTTCATCAAGATAGGGATAAATACGTACAATTTGTCGAGTTCCGTTATGTAAAGGAACCTCTGCCATGCACCATATGAAATTTTATGTAGACTGTGACCTTCCTCTTGGTTTCAAGGTATAGTGTGCAAAATTTCATCAACATTGTATGCAATACAAACACACGGACACAATGAAAACGCACTTTCAGTTTTTGTCAAATTTTCCAATTTTTCGGTCGATTTTCGAAAAATTTTATTTCATAAAAACCTTGTCCTGAGAATTACGAACACAGCAAAAAAAAAATTAGCCGAACTGGTCCAGGCGTTCTCGAGTTTTACGCTTGTCAACACATTTGGCAATTAATTTTTATTTATATAGATAAGAAGCCGGAAATATACGCGTAAAGGAAGAATATACAAATAAAACCAATATTTTTTTTACCTGAAATTAATACATATATAATGTTGGGGTTTGTCTTTTGGTGCTCAGGTAAAATAAAAACTTTTGATTAACGTTCATAATACGACAATGACGCGCGCAGACTAAACGGCTGCGTAGCGCAGCTCAGCAGTAATATGGGCAGGCAAGCAAGTTTCCCGCAGCCTGCCCGGGTTGGGTTCTGCTTGGCTTGGCTGAGAGTGAAGCAGCCTGCCCGCTCTGTTGACAACGAGCGGCGGCCTGCCCGCCTGGCCACCGGGCAAGCATGGGCGGGTTAAAAGCGGGACATGTACACCTCTATTGTGTACGTATATGTGGCGCTGAATCGCGTCTTGTGCAGAAGTATCAAGTAGTGTTCGGTTAGTGCCGTATATGAAACGTTTGTCTTTCATTGGCGTCATTTGCGCGCGTGTGCGCGCGTGTGCGCGCGTGTGCGTGCGTGTGCGCGCGTGTGTGTGCGTGTGTAATCACGTGTGATGAAATACAAAATAAAATTGTCATACCCATGATTCCGGATCCTAAAACTTAAAGAAAGAATGCCGGGCAAGTGAACTGACCATCTGCTGTGGCAGTTTGGCAACGGCGAGCGGTTCGGGCGTGACGTTGAGCAGCCTGATTGGATAAAACCAGCTCTAACGCTTAAGGTGTCAACTATCAAGTAATTTTAATAGGACTAAAGCGTAATTTAAGTTTTCTTGAGTGACTGCTTCTAACTTTAACTACAAAATAGTGTACTGAATATGATATTCTCCTTATGAAAAAAAAATCTAATCACTTTGCGTTCTTATTTTGCTCCTTTTCGTGTTTGGTCTGCTAACCTAGCTATGGTTAAATTGCTTCGAACGCGCATAGCCTTATAGAGTTCAAATGGCTCAGAGCACTATGCGACTTAACTTCAGAGGTCATCAGTCGCCCAGAACTTAGAACTACTTAAACCTAACTAACCTAAGGACATCACACCCATCCATGCCCGAGGTAGGATTCGAACCTGCGACCGTAGCGGTCGCGCGGATCCAGACTAAAGGGCCTAGAACCGCTCGGCCACACCAGGTATAGGAATCACGTGGTCGTGATGTGAAGAACTCGTCGAGCCTAGTTCTGAGCGCATTTTGAACAGGTAAGGACGTTCCTTGAAGTCTGTTCGATAGATAGCGGAAAAGGTGAAAACCTGAGGGCTTACTGTCGTCACCAGTAACGAAACGGGATAGTAAAGGTCGACGTACTTCACGAACCAATTCATGAGCAGCGATGTACATATGGCCACCCGCTGATTTTTGTGGTTTTGGTTTAGAGCGTGCAGTATCCACACACCCGAATTTTGATCCTTCCCCAATGCTTGCAACTTTCGCACGATGGTCTAATGATCACAGTACACCACCTTTGGCACTGACTTGGATTCATGCCTTTTAACGATTTTCACTAAACTGTGAAGGTCTTCCTGAACATGGAGAGTCAAAATGACCCTCCTGAAAACTAGAAAGCCATTTTCTTTTTGTTTTGCCGTGCTCTGTCCAGTGGCATTATCCCTCTACCCGGCGCAAGTGTTTCTGCCCGCCTCGGACTGCTGCCACCGTCTATTGAACTTGAAGAAGGTGTCTGAACTGTCCCATTTGTCCACTTGGCACTCCACTCTCTAGCATCACAGCTCCACTAACTATTTCCAAATGACAAAATGACAACATGAGAACTCAAACAGCAACAATGAACTACAAATAAAAAATTGCAATCGATAAATAACCAATAGCAACCGGAATACCAAAGTGAAAAACAAAAACGCTACGAGGTTATGCACAAACCTAATGAAAGATAGATAGATAGATAGATATTCAGCGATCACACGCCCTGCAGACCACGCGCTGCTTCCACTAACTGCCTCCATTCCTTCCTGTTTTGTGCACCAGGTTCCTCCAGGTGTCTTCAATTCCCAGAGCTGCTAGGTCCTTCGCCAGGTCGTCCATCCAGCGCTGCCTTGGTCGTCGAATGGGGCGTTTGGTGTTTGGTTTCCCCGCTAGTGCCATCTTCGCCTGTCTTCCATCTGGCATACGGCCTGCATGGCCCACCCATTGTATTCTTTTGCACTTCATCTTCTGTATGATAGCTGGTTGTCACGCCAGAAGGTAGATTTCCTCCTTTTCCCTCCTCCTCCATTCTCCGTTATCTAAAACTGGTCCCCATATCTTCCTCATTACTCTTCATTACTCTTCTTTCAAATATTAATAGTTTTTCCCTTTCTCGCTTAGTCATGCTCCATGTTTCTGAACCGTACACTATTGCTGGGCATATCACTGTGTTGTACATTTTCATCTTAGTGTTGAAAAATGTCGTGTGACTAGGGCCTCCCGTCGGGTAGACCGTTCGCCTGGTGCAGGTCTTTCGAGTTGACGCCACTTCGGCGACCTGCGCGTCGATGGGGATGAAATGATGATGATTAGGACAACACAACACCCAGTCCCTGAGCGGAGAAAAGTCTCCGACCCAGCCGGGAATCGAACCCGGGCCCCTTAGGATTGACATTCTGTCGCGCTCACCACACAGCTACCGGGGGTGGACATCTTGGTGTTCACTGCGATCGATTTAGAGCCAAGCGTCTCTCTGAGACAATGCATGCATTTCATTCCCACTGCTATTCTTTCCTTGATGTCCACTTTAATGTTGTTGTCCGTGGCAAACCGAGATCCCAAGTATTTGAACTGGTCTACTCTCTTAAATCTCTTGCCATCTATCTCAAGAAATTCTACCTGCTCTTGTCTTCTTCCTAATTGCATGAACTCTGTTTTGTCTCTATTCACTTTGAGCCCTACCTTCTGTGCATAATTGTCCATTTTCTGGTACATTTCTTTCTACTCGTGCTTTGATTCACTTACTAGTACCATGTCATCCGCATATGCAAGACAATTTAAGTTACCTAATGAAAGATATGAATGAAAACATAGAAAACAAATGTAGACTGTCACTTTTATAACTACGAACCTTAAGTAACGCCGTCATGTCGCAACAAGAGGAGGAATGATATTACGAGGCCATTACTGTTCATTTGTATGATAGTAAACAAAAAATTAACAGCTACAGGCGGCGAGGAATGATTTAAAAAATCGTAATGACATTGAAAAAATAAGCACCAAGAAAACATGAAAGTTTTGGTATCTGTTGCATCCAACAAGGGCACAGAAATAGCCAACAGAAACTAACAACGCTGCTGATTGGTCACAAAGGCGTCAGTCATGGCGGGAGGTGAGATTGCTTTGCTGTGACGGAAGTGCGAGATCCGAGACGAGTGCAAACTGACCAGTTGAATAAGAAGCGTGCGATTAAAGGACGCACCGACAGAGCAACCTTTCGGCGTTGCTGTGACAGGCGCCAAAGGGCGCAATGTCGCCGACAGATGTTTCAACAGCATCGCGTGACACTGACCCACCACAGGGGAGATTACACGGAACGGGCTTCCCTTTGTTCCTCACTGCTCCAAAGAGCAGCGGAGAAAGGAAGAGAGCAGTTAACAGGTCGGCGTGAACTGTGGTAGTCTGTGCTTGTGGCTGTCTAGCAGGGGTTCTGTACTTTAGATTGCGTGCCGTTAATCGAGGAGCGACATTCAAATCCAGAACACAGCAGAGAACAGAGGTCCCCTTGTCTTCGAGGAGAGTCTTATCTCTACAGGCAGGAAACAACGGGGCTCCCAGCGTACTGTAACAAAGGCGCAACAAATGGCCTGCCCTCTGTCATTGTTCCCAACACCTTACTCCGTCTTCCACTTCATCATTCATGCTAATGAAATAGCTCCATGCGCAAGCATTAAAAAACTACTTCGTGGTGCGTTCCTCATTTAAAACAAGGTAATATTACATGATTTGTAGTCCTTAAAAAAGCGAGATCGTTTCTAAAATACTGATCGCACAAAATTTAGGACAACGTGGGTAACTGTTTTATGGACGTGTATTGGCTATCTTAATCGTGGAATACAATGCCGGGCCGGGCTACTGCGTTCCGCACTCATCTTTCTTTCGAATATTTCTAAGAGATGGCAGCGTTTTGTTATTTAAGATTCCAACTTACCTAGGGCTGGGAGATACCTATATAGTAACAGATGCAAACCTGTGTTTGTGGTTTTTACTAGCAGCATTCTTGAGACACCAGGTATCCCAGTATAGTGGTACCGTAAGCATTTCTTTCCACATTTCCGTTCTTTACAGTGTTATACAACTGCGCTAGTATAACAGTAACAACGATAATATTAGGCCCAATAATTATAAATTATACAGGTCAAACAGATGGGTAATTTGTTACTTTTACTTTATCGGCCATGTTTGTTGAAAATCATCGGACGAAGAGAAAAAATGGTTCAAATGGCTCTGAGCACTATGGGACTTAACATCTGAGGTAATCTGTCCCCCAGAACTTAGAACTACTTAAACCTAACTAACCTAAGGACATCACGCACATCCATGCCCGAGGCAGGATCCGAACCTGCGACCGTAGTGCTCTCGTGGTTGCAGACTGAAGCGCCTAGAACCGCTCGGTCACACAGGTCGGCGGACGAAGAGAAACTCAATATACCTTACTGTGAAGGTGAAAGTGATGCAAGAGTAGGGAACGTACGTGGACGGTATGAAATGGACTAGGGTGAGTGCATGAATGATGGTCATATTGAAGATGGTGTGACAGCCGATGATGAAGTGATACTTTGGGAAAAGAAGATCAAGTTTCACTCCAACAAACGGTCCCAAAATAGAATAATGCTAGAGCGGGACGTTGTTGTGTTTGTCCCAACAAGATTGACAGAACGACCATGCTTAAGCGTGAAAGATAACAGATTTATTTGCGTCACACATATTAAACGCGCGCTGGTTGTTGGGAGCGGCTGTAAATGGGAAATGCCTTTGCAGTCGCTCCCATCAGTCATAGTGCGGAGTGTCAACATCGTTTGCTCGTACAATAGTCTTTATGCCCTGTCTGTGTGTAAATTACCAATGTTCGTTAACAATAATTTGAAGCCGTAAACCACGAACTTCCACTATCAGAGTTGTTGTCTGAATTATTCTGGTAACAGGGATATGCAGTTACTCGGTATAGCGTTCATGGGGAGTGCACCGAAGCGAAGTATTACAAAGTTAAGAAAATGGCATCAAGACTCCAGATGAACATAAACACGGGTCATCAAAGCCAACGATAAGCGGTGAATTTCGCGTACTTACAATGAATTATCGGAAAAGTGTTAAAAGTTTAAAGCAGGCTTAACTACTTTCGCAAATAAAGTAAATATCGGTTCCTAAATAGAATGTGCTTAAGGCTCAAATACAGGAAATCCGCGGTTCTATCACGGATAGAGTCCCGGTGCAAATAGTTCACCGTTGCCTTCAATGAAACCTTCTGCCCCAATAGGAGAAATGCTGTACGCAAACGCACCGCATCCTCAAGTCCCTGATGCGCATCTGCAGATAATTTTTCGTGAACAACTTTAATGCGTACCGTACGTCGCAGCTCCGACCGTAGGCATGCGCTTGGCTTGAAACATCTTTGGTTTCGTGTCTTGTAATTTACTTCCCACTAAGAAAGTAGAGGCTGATCATGACTACGTCTTAATACAACAATGTCCCGTTAAATACTTGGTACGTAAGAATAAGGAGCGTCTGAAATGTCAGACTAATTTTCGTATCGCACTGTGCAGCATATGGTAATTGCGTAAGTGACAACTGTTCATGGAATCGAAACAATAATAGACATAAAAAGGTTCTACACTCCGTCCATCATAAGAATAAACCCCTTGTAAACATTACGCTCCGTATTCTTCTGCGTTTGCTGGAACGTCATCGGATTTCGTTTCGCGTGGATCGGAAGCCGAGCTGTCTTGGTACAGTCAAGTACGGTAATGCGGATCCTGCATCCTGCGCGTTATGAGACATCGATTGAGGGATGATAGGGCAACAGCTTCATCGGTGCATTTAACTAGGGTAGCACTGGCCAGGCAAATGATCCAACGAACCTGCAGGGAAGTGAACAATTGCAGTAAGGACGTAAAACGAGACGAGAGGAAAACAACATAGCCTCGGATGTCATTTAATTTTTAAACAAAAGGAAATTATATATGGCAAAACTCAGGCGATACGCTTCTTATGTGACCTGACGGTAAACATAACATGCTCTTGTTCTTAGCTAACATAGCATTGTAATTAAAAACAAGAGTGATGGCTTAACAAGAGCAATTTTTCTCCTTGAGATATACTGAAGCCACTGAAGGTACTACAGTCAGTCGTTTGATAATCTCTGAGCTTCTTCCTTATCGGACTCCGAGGAATATATTTCAGTACTGCTACGTTGATAACGAGGCTATCAGCAACAGAATCCCAAGCTACCAAAAAGTCCACATTTCCTCCTCTTCTTTTATGACATGCTGTTCTGTATTTCGCCATCATTCGGCAGTGAAGTGTCACAAAGCTTCGTGAATTAGTTCCAGTACGTTTGGCAGCTCAAATGTCTTGTTATTTCTCGCGACAAATCCCTTAACTTGGTTCTATATCAGTTCTGTTGGGTTCAGATAGTAGTTATACCAGTGACAGCTGTAAAAATGAAGCATTTGTACAGCGTGCTCGACGCCGTGAAAATTATTTTGTTCAGTGTTTCTACAACACTTGTCATTCTGGCTCATGTGAGGCCACATCTGTTCTACAAGAAGTAATTTGATTTTTCTCTAAAAAATTTTGATTGTGTAATGTATTCTTAACTTCAGCAATCATTAACAATCTTTTATAAATATCGTTACTTAAGAATTTATATTTCCAATGGAAACCAGAATTTTACAAGCGATATGTAATTAAACACTAGAAGATGTGCATTTTTCTTCAAAAATGATGATTAAGTATGAGTTATGATGAATTTCATATTTAAATGATCTAGGCATTCAAACCTAAAAAAATTTTATATACCACAACGAGGTTCGAACTGTCGCACCAAAACACATGATTTATACGACGCTACCGAAAACGATTTGCGTATAATTTGAATGTGACCTATGTATTGCATAATGTTCTCGAACATCAGAACTAATTTTTCTCTGTAATCTCGTGAAGAAATTAACAACAGGGTGCACGTGTTTCACTACGAAGCAGGAAGCAGTGTTATCCATTTTCACAGTGCCTGTGAACAGCGAGACAATCGAGCACAAGTAGCGGTTACAGAGACTGTAACTGTACACGATTTTTGAAATAAAAATTATGTAGCTGAAGTATAATTAAGGAAAACGTTGATTGCTGGTAATACATCAGAATGTCATAAAGGTTCTTTTACAGTGACATAATATATGAAATATATAAGTTGGATCTACTTACAAGAGCGCGAGTGGAACACCACCAGTGTACGAGAGTTACGGCTGCTGACCAGTCATTGGGGTTGTGATAGTTTACATCAAGTTTATTCTTATGATGAGCAAAGTTTAGTACGACGTAAACAGGATGTATTTGTAATTCCGAGGAGAAGAAGAAGAAGGGCGTCCGCCATCATTAGCCCTTGCGCAACAATGCATCTACCATCTCCAGGACACTGCGCGTTCCACCAACGTAGTGGGACTCCCTCCCGAATGGATAGAAACAGCGGCTTCAAACAACACCAGTTACATAAGTTATTACCGGATTTTTCGTTTTATGCTTACTTCAACTAGAGATCAATCTTCACCAGAGAGATTTAACAGTCATTTATAAGCTTCTGTCATCGTCCTGGAATATTCTATAAATAATATGTCTCTAAATTTCGGTATTTATAGATTGACACCAGTATTTCTCTATGAAATTGGCATACAAATTACTTACTGCGATATCGTCTCTTGTTTACAGGTTTTGAAACGCATCGCTTTTTCCTTCTTTGTTAGCAGTCACTGAAGTCTCAGTAAATCTGGTTGCATATTCGGTTTTCACAATTAGTCACTTTGTAAGTAGGCTGTTTAGGTTTTCTTATTGGTAACGCCACGTAGCGCTCTGTATGAAAATCACTGGCTGTGCTGTGTGCAGTCTGTGGCTAGTTTGCATTGTTGTCTGCCATTGTAGTGTTGGGCAGCTGGATGTTAACAGCGCGTAGTGTTGCGCAGTTGGAGGTGAGCCGCCAGCAGTCGTGGATGTGGGGAAGTGAGATGGCGGATTTTTGAGAATGGATAATCTGGAGGTGTGTCCATCAGAAACAGTAGATTTGTAAGAGTGGATGTCATGAACTGCTATATATATATTTCATTTGCTAACTATGCCTATCAGTAGTTAGTGTCTACCGTAGTTTGAATCTTTTATTTAGCTGGCAGTAGTGGCGCTCGCTGTTTTGCAGTAGTTCGAGTAACGAAGTTTTTTGTGAGGTAAGTGATTTGTGAAAGGTATAGGTTAATGTTAGTCAGGGCCATTCTTTTGTAGGGATTATTTAAAGTCAGATTGCGTTGCGCTAAAAATATTGTGTGTCAGTTTAAGCACAGTCATGTACAATTTTTCTAAGGGGACGTTTTATAACTTTTTACTCACTAGCTTTTACGCTGCATCTGTTGTTTATTTTTTTTCTCTTCATGTCATTTTTTTTTAACTTTGCAAGAGAAATGGTACAGCAGTTTCACATTATCTGCAGTCATCACAGTGTTTACATTGATTTCTTTGTTTCCTACTTCGGTCGTATTGCCAACGTTGTGAACTTTTCTTTTTTTAATAAGAGCGGCTGTCAATATTAACACAACACTTCTTTTTCTCAGCCAGTTTCGATTGAAAAAGTGCGGAATTTGTTGTGGGACATCGTGGAACATTCCTGCTTCAATCCCTATAGTTTTCGTGAAATTCCTAGTGGTGGCGCTGTACGTAGTCTTCAAATTGGCGGAGGTGCTTTCCGAGCAGGGAGCTGTCATTGAATTTCCTTAGAAAACCATATCATCGCAGATATTCATAGACCTTTCGAGAATGTTTTCTGAGAGCTGGCAGTGAACGAAAGCACGGTGAGCCGTTTGGCGACGCTTCTGTCATCAGCGCAACAAGACCGCGCAAATCTATCTCCCACGTGCCGGCCGGCCGCACACAGCTCTGACTCCTGCAGTGTTGGAAAGTGCGGACACACTCATTCCAAGTGCTCGACGGATCACGAACAAACTCTTCGTTGCTCAACTGGATGTCTTTGTTGTTACTGCTGACACACTCGTCTCGACTTCCGTCTGTTTAGCCCAATGAAGGACGCACTCCACAGAAAGCAGTACTTTATTGATGGGGAGGTTAGTGACGCAGCAAGACGTTGGCTGCGACGTCGACATATTACGATGCAGGCATAATTGGCCTGCCAGTAAGGTGGCTTAGTATACAGTAAGTGCGGAGAGGATAGTAGCGAGTGGGTGACGTAAGTAAAAGAGTGCTCAGATGTGTATGTTCACACATGGCTCTCAGCACTATGGGACTTAACTTCTGAGGTCATCAGTCCCCTAGAACTTAGAACTAGTTAAACCTAACTAACCTAAGGACATCACACACATCCATGCCCGAGGCAAGATTCGAACCTGCGACCGTAGAGGTCGCGCGATTCCAGTCTGCAGCGCCTAGAACCGCTCGGCCACCCCGGCCGTCAGATGTGTATGTATTTCAAACCATATTAATTGGTCTATTGATTTAAGAAGTGATGTGGTTTGCCAGGTTAGTCTGCTCATTTATGACATATTTGTTTCCTATTATGACTTTATGAAAATGGTAGTTTTCTTGTATGTGAGCTGTGTTTCGTTGCATGTCCTTATGCTGTGTCGTAATCGATGACGGTAACTTTTTGTTAGTGCTGCAAGAGTTTAGCAAAATTTAAATCGTTTGCCCTGTACTTCCAAGCTCTTACATGCTCATTGTATCTGGCGTCAATGTGGTTCTCTTTTGTCCTGTATATCTTCCCCCATAAGTATTGAATTTTATTTGGTATGTTCTTAATTTGTGATATAGATCTGTTTATTTTTTGCGTTTGGGAAGTATTTTTGAAATGAATTGTTTGATTGGTGAATTATTTTATGTTTTGTTTTCTGAAAATATTATATTTATGTGTGTATTCGTGGGTGTATGCACACCAGCTTTTCTTTTCTTTCTTTCTTTCTTTCTTTCTTTCTTTCTTTCTCACTCTATCTTGTTCCCATTCTGTGTGCTGTATGTTTTATATGTGGCATCCTGTCCTTGTGCTGGTAGCAGCTGGATGTTAGTCCTCCTATGTTTCTTGATTTTTGTGTTCAGTTTTGTTACTGAATATCCTCTGTTTTCATTGTTTGTGGTTGTTTGTACTAAGGTATTTATTTCCTCCCGGGAGCTGTCTCTGTGTAGCGAGCCTGTGTTAAGTCTGTGGAACGTATATCTAAACTCAGTTTTGTTGTGTATGAGTGATTTGATATCTGTGATATTACTGTGACCATTATTGTGAGCTTTTAGTATATGCTGAATAAAAGTTGATTATTCTGAATCTTTATGATGATGTCCTAGATATTTGGTTGATTATTTTGCACTTTTTCCATTGTAAAAAGCAACAGAAGGAAAAGTGTCCATTTTATAAATCAAGATTCTTCCACCTAAAATACAACCCGTGTGGAAGATATGCAAAACAAACTTGGAGAACATTTGAACAATACAAACAATAAATACGAACATGGAAGTCCAGGACAAATCGTTCCAATTTCGCTATACACTTAAAACAACTTCTTACTCTACAAGTAAACTACCACATACGTAAAACCATAAAGGAAAAAAAAGCTCATAAACGTTCAGGCCAACCGGGCAAACCGCATAATTTTTAAATTAACAGAGCTCTAAGTACAATATTAAATAGATACTCTTACCACTCATCTAGCTACGTCAGCCATGCACTACCACTCTCTGTCCACTCAGTTCCCGTTTATCATCTCTGCCACCCCCGCCCCCACCCCCAAAACTCATACCACCACTCCTGCGTTCTCCCTCCTTCTACTCCACTTACGTCTCTACAAATCATCTAAAACATCATCTGTGTCGGCCGGTGTGGCCGAGCGGTTCTAGGCGCTTCAGTCTGGAACCGCGCGACCGCTACGGTCGCAGGTTCGAATCCTGCCTTGGGCACGGATGTTTTCTAGGGGACTGATGACCTCAGATGTTAAGTTCCATAGTGCTCAGAGCCATTTGAACCATTTTTGAACATCATCTGTAATTTACACGCACTCGGAACCCTTCTTCCCCCCCCCCCCCCCCCCCCCTCCAGACCATAACACAGAAAAACTCCGTTGATTGTTCGAGGTTTTTCAAGGTGATAATTAAAATGCATCACCACCCCTCGTAGTCTTCGGATTCATGACCAACACAACAAAGGATCAATTCACGGCGTGAATTTTGGATATCAAAAGTAGTCCTACACCGTACTAAATGAGAACTGTAACTCATGTACACGACTGGGAGCTGTAGCTCTTGGTGTTCTGTGTACGTGCCTGTGGCGCAGCCGAAGTGCTGGTAAACACGTGCCCGAGGCAGATCACGGTACTGCTCTCGTTTCGCGCTCAGTGCATCCCACCCAGGGCGTAACGAGGCCGCGGCCAATACAGTGTTCGCATGGCTGCACCGCACAGCACGCGACCGGTGTTTTCACGGACGGCGCGTTTAACCTGGCCGGTCGGGCTTATCTGTATGCAAATCGGCTGTGTCCGCCGCTCCGATAGCCCGCGGCACATTCGTTCCCATTTCACTCCGCGGCACGGTCCTCACTGGGCGCACGTACACCGCGCAATATGTTGCCGTTTGTCACTCGCGCGACCTCGCACACCAAGGACAAAGCCCGCATCTCCAACATCACAGCCTTTAGTGACGCTCATCGTTTCCCCAAACCAACACTCACGCACAGACGGAGAGCTCGTGGATCGATCCGTGGGTGTGCCACACCTCCCCAAATAGAAATCACGCGATGGCGATATTCACATATACAGATGGCGATAGTATCGCATGCATAAGGTATAAAAGGACAGTGAATTGGCGTAGTTTTCATTTCCTCTCAGGCGACTCGGGTGAAAAGGGTTCCGAAATAGTTGTGGTCGCGCGACGGGAATAAACAGACTTCGAACGTGGTTTTGTAATTGGAGCTAGATGCGTGGTACGTTTCATTTTGGAAATCGTTAGGCAGTTCAGATTACGAGATCCACTGTGTAATATTGTAGGCATTACCTTTCACCACGGACAACG
This sequence comes from Schistocerca americana, assembly GCF_021461395.2. NCBI lineage: Eukaryota > Metazoa > Arthropoda > Insecta > Orthoptera > Acrididae > Schistocerca > Schistocerca americana. The sequence goes on along the minus strand of NC_060121.1, from coordinate 297,582,369 downwards.
CAGTGGCTGACGGCCTACACAACAGCGTTTGCGTAAAATAGTCACTGATAACAGACAACAATACTGCGTGAAATAACCGAAGTAAGAGTGATTTCAGGTGTGCCGCAGGGTAGTGTCGTAGGACCGTTACTATTCACAATATACATAAATGATCTTGTGGATGACATCGGAAGTTCACTGAGGCTTTTTGCGGATGATGCTGTGCTATATCCAGAGGTTGTAACGACGGAAAATTGTACTGAAATGCAGGAGGATCTGCAACGAATTGACGCATGGTGCGGGGAATGGCAATTGAATCTCACTGCAGACAAGTGTAATGTGTTGCGAACACATAGATAGAAAGATCCCATATCATTTAGCTACAATATAGTATGGTAGCAACTGGAAGCAGTTAATTCCATAAATTATCTGGGAGTAGGCATTACGAGTGATTTAAAATGGAATGATCATATAAAGTAGATCGTCGGTAAAGTAGATGTCGGACTGAGATTCATTGGAAGAATCCTAAGGAAATGCAATCCGAAAACAAAGGAAGTAGGTTACAGTACGCTTGTTCGCCCACTGCTTGAATACTGCTAAGCAGTGTGGGATCCGTACCAGATAGGGTTGATAGAAGAGAGAGATAAGATCCAACGGAGAGCAGCGCGCTTCGTTACAGGATCATTTAGTAATCGCGAAAGCGTTACGGAGATGATAGATAAACTCCAGTGGAAGACTCTGCAGGAGAGACGCTGAGTAGCTCGGTACGGGCTTTTGTTGAAGTTTCGAGAACATACCTTCACCCTCGTACGTAAATCTCGCGAAGAGACCATGAAGATAAAATGAGAAGGATTAGAGCCCACACAGAGGCATACCGACAACCCTTCTTTCCACAAACAATACGAGACTGGAATAGAAGGGAGAACCGATAGAGGTTCTCAAGGCACCCTCCGCCACACACCGTCAGGTGGCTTGCGGAGTATGGATGTAGATGTAGATGTAAGGCAATGTGGACGTACGACAAACGTATCCGTTAGGAGAGTGCGGCGAAATTTGGCGTTAATGGACTATGGCAGTAGACTACCCAGGTGAGTGCCTTTGCTAACAGCACGACATCGCCTGCAGCGCCTCTCCTGGGCTCTGATGGTAATAGCCGATGGTTGGGTTCGACTGTGGCACAGACGCCACGAAGTAATGGACGCAAGTTGTCAACAAGGCACTGTGCAACAAGTTGGTGGTGACTCCGTAATGGTGTGGGGTGCGTTTACATGGAGGAGACGGGGTCCTCTGGTCCAACTCAACCGATCATTGCCTGGAAATTGTTATGTTCGGCTGCTTGGAAATCATTTGCCAACATTCATTCAAGGACTTCATGTTCCGAAACAATGATGGAATGTGCGTGGATGACAATGCGACATGTTACCGGGACACAGTAGTCAGCGATTGGTTTTGTGGTGTGCGTACTGTAAGACCTTCGGTGCACACACCATCAGATTATTTGACTGGTCGCTCTAACGAAGTAGGCGAGTGTCAGCAATATGTCTCGTGGTCTTATCGTGGCGTGTTTGTCTTCTGCCGTTAGGTCAGACGATAGAAATGCCACTTGCACGCTTAGAGTAGCAGATTGACGCTGACCAGCTTTAAACAGAACTTTATTAAATTTCACACACATTTATTAAAATAATAAAAAGCATAGAAATTACTTAACTTGATTCTGGATGCTGTTTACAATTGACAATCCGAAGTTCCTTTGGTCTTGGTACGTTAATCCTTTCTCACAAAACTCTGATACTTCACAAAGTGTCTATACATTTATCTTCATGGTTATGTAGAGGAATATGATACTCTTATTAGGCGCAGACTGAAACTTGACTACAGACTAATGCAGACTGACTCATCGGAGGTCTGTGCACTCGTTATAATACCTCGCGCGTTCAGGTATCACTGCGCGAGTGTGATCCGCGAGGAGAAAAGGTTCTACGTTAGCAGCAATCTCATTGGCTTCGTTACATATTAATACGCTGATCGGCGGAAGCAGAATTTGGTCCGTCTTTATGGCAGCACCATCTCGTAGAGCGGAGACGGACGAGCGCTGCGCCTGCGCTGTTGTGCTTAGCGGGGCGCGCTCTAGTGGGTAAGTTGTGTACGCGCTGACTACGCGGAACTATGTACACAACAGGTTTCAAGAAAATTTTGGACGATTCGAGCGAATGATTTGACCACCCAAATCCCCCGATATGAATCCCATTGTACGTTTATGGGATATAATCGAGAGGTCAGTTCTTGCACAAAATCCTGCACTGGCAACATTTAATTATGGGGGTCTACAGAGGCAGAATAGCTCAGTAATTCTTCATGAGACTTGCAACAACTTGTTGAGTACATGCTACGTTAAGTTGCTGCACCATGCCGGTTACAAGAAGGTCCGACACGGTATTAGGAGGTATCCTATGACTTCTGCCACCTCACTGTATTTGGATATCCAGACTGTTATTTATTTGGCTCTGTGCTTAAGGAAGTGAGACATCAAAAGTGGATGATGACTCTTTATAGCGTGACAGAAATAAAAGAATTTCTGGAAATGGAAAACATGTTAACATCAATATAACAATAAGTGTTGGGTAGCCTCTTCTGAAAGTGTTTGCAGCGAAATGGGAACGATAAACAGTCTAGATAAGAAGACGTGAAATGCTGTGTTGCAGAAGAATGTTGATGATTAGATGGGTAGATCGAGCAATTAACGAAGATGTACGAAGTCGAATTCGAGAGGAAAGAAATTTCTTCTGTTTTTCTTGTGAAAGAAACGCTCGGGAGACATTTTCAGAACGTCTATGCTAGCAAAAGTGTAAGCACTGGTATGAATGCAAAATATGCAGTAAAGAGGTGCTCACTGCGAGAAACACAAAGATGACTGTTTCAACACATGTTACTTTTACGGACTAGAATGTTACTACGAATTTTATTAAATATGCTGGCTTACAAGGATATGGTCCAATCCAAAACGTCGAAACACACCCTGAATTTTTTTATGCAGGAAGCATACGACGAAAGAAATGCACTCCCGAAACTTTAGCTGCTAAGACACAGTGAATTATTTTAAATTGAAGTTACTCGTTTTTGTCGCATGCAGAACCGCTTAGGACAGCCGTTCGTAAAGACCTTCCTGTCTAGAGTGCTATCCGCCGTGACAAGAGACTATAGCACCAAGTAGAGCTAATATCTGTAGTGACACAAGCGAATTTGAAGCATATAAACCACACAAAAAAGTCACGTATCAATAAGAGTGTCAAGTAAGAGAGAGTTCGTATCGGCAGCTGAATCATTCCACATTTACTCGTAATTCTTAAAAACGCGACTGGCAGAGGAAAATAAATCGTGGCGGTATCTAATGTTCCGTTACAGATGACTTCCATCAGTCGTGACTTAAATTTATTAAAATGAAATATTTCGTACACATATCATTTTAAAACAGTTCCTGTAACACCTTTCTTTTGATAAGTTTTGAATAATGCATATTTTTCTAATAATGAAACAATTCCTTGTTTATTCCCGTAGTCGTCAAAATAAAACGAAGTATAATTTGAATGACGGAAACAAGCGTCCTCCTTACACCAAGAACACCCTACGAAACAAAAATTAATGCAATCATGCATGTCACAGGTATGATTAGTTTTATTTAGAAATAATTCCGATGCAATAAGAAATGGTCCTGGCCGGTTCTCTATTGTGTTGCATATAGAGCACACTTAAACCAATTCTTAGAATGTGCAGATGCAAACTGGTAATTCACAAATGACTTAAATTTATATGTAAGGCTCTCCTGTAAACATCTAACGTCAAGGAGGTATCGGAAATTACGTTGTCGGGCAATTTCTTTCCACAGTCGAAAAACTTCTTTATTGAGAGTCACATTGGTTGTTCCGGGTCGAAGCTGAATCATATCAATAGTCTTTTCTTCGTCCTCCTGAAAGACAGAGCTATCATTATATCCAGGCCAAGAGTCCAAAAAAGCGAAGAATTAATTTCTGCAACTGATTATAAACTGTTTCGAATGAAATGTTAAAAATTATTCTTTCCTATTTCCATATTTTGATAGGTTTATTGTAACATTTTTTCCACTAACCAGGTCATTTTTTTGTTTGGTCCTAATATGCCTTGAGGTCCCTGAAGACAGATATAAAGCTGCAGAAACAGTACTTCAAATGGTTCAAATGGCTCTGAGCACTATGGGACTTAACATCTGTGGTCATCAGTCCCCTAGAACTTAGAACTACTTAAACCTAACTAACCTAAGGACATCACACACATCCATGCCCGAGGCAGGATTCGAACCTGCGACCGTAGCGGTCACGCGGTTCCATACTGAAGCGCCTAGAACCGCACGGCCACACCGGCCGGCCTAAACAGTACTATAACTGTCATTGTTGTAAACGAATCTGTCATAGGAGCAATCAATTGCACGACAGACTGTCTTCTTTTCGCCTCAGTATGATGAAGTGCTTATTGTTCGCAGTGGTAACTGATCGACATCAGACAAAGCATATATGGTGATAACAGCAAACTTCGTTTCACAACAGCTATGAATTATTGGCATGTCCTCAACATTTTTGCTTAAAGTAAACTTCGTTGTTTTGCGACTTCCTATACTGTATGTGTTTGTGAATCTGTTTAACCAGATCGAAGAAGACTTTAAACAAACAATGGTCGTATCAACTGCAGTGTATGGCCCAGTCTCATATCTCCATCAGTAACGGTGTATTTCCTCTCAAGTTACTTTACCTGGTTCATATCTCAAGAAAACTACTTTAAAGAACTGTTGTCCATGTTAATTATTCAAGTTTAGGTGTTCGTTTTGGTTATTAATGGGAGGCAGGGGGCTTTGTGGCTATCCTTGTGAGGTGTCCAGATTTTTAAGAACCTTACATGAGCTTACATGGATCCATAACGACAGGATGATACAGTATGAGATCCTCAGAAAATGATGATTATATCAACAAAAGGCATTTCACTTCATCTCATGTACTGAACACTAACAAAACAATATCTACCAATATGTGGACTGGCATGAACATACAAGTTAAAGTGAAACTCATTTTGGAGACAAATCGAGCAGGTGGTTAATGATATCGTAGAACTATTTAGCAAGAGAACGGTGAGCTTCAACGCAGAAAGAGAGAAGGCCAGAACAATACATTATTCCTTTTCATGTAAATAAGGCCGGGACCAAGGGTAAGTGGCTACATGTCATTAACAGGGCTAGGCTGCAACTCAGCAAGGAAAAAAAAAATTATTCACTTCTAGCGAGACGGTGATTGGCTGAAGCCATACTTGGCGGCGCAAGCGCAACACGGTGGGGAGATCCCCATTATAAAAAGCATTTTGAGACCTAAAATTTTTCTATCTCTCTCATCTCATGGCGGACCGCACAAGTGTGTGGAAATAAGCGAAGGCATTGAGACTTTGATTTCTGCAAAGCGAGGACGATACGCTACATGCATCCCGTGGCGACGCATAGCAAAGCAGTAGTTAATTATTCCTGCAGGAATTTTTGCGGGGGAGGAAATTGTGCACGTTGCTCCAACTCATAGCGAGTGTGCAATGGTCATTATTTCAACTAGGCAAAGATTAACATTCTACAGAACGCAGGAAAGTTGCGACTGAGTGAATTGAGTCAAGGCTAGAGTAGGGAATTAGCGTTTCAGATGCATCACAGAGACAACGCTGCTGCAGATGCCACTTGGAAAGTACTGTCATGCATTAGGCCACAGTAAATGTTGAGTCTAGGGTTTGCTCACTCCAACTTGTACACACTTTGACCACTGAATGCCAAAAGCCAGGATACTTACCTACCCTCACATTGGGTACATGAGAGTTTATTTCATTGGTTCAGAAAGTAATTCTTGTCCACCAACTCAGTGCATTGACAAGCAATGACAATGTAGATTTAAAGAGGCTGATTAGGATTTTTAATAGTCATTCTTTCCTCTGATAAAAAATTTCCATGTGTAGAGGTAACGATTTTAATAATCGTCATTTCAATATGTCAAAGACTTAAATATTTTGTTACTGAGTGTCAAAAGTAGTTGAACATGATTGTTGTTTATCACTTGACCCCTGAAAGTAACAGTTGATAAATTAGAATGAAAAAGGGAATAGCTGTTTTGTCTTTTTAGAATAGACACCAAACTTTCACTTTTATTAATTCATGCATTCTAGGTACGTGGCAGCAGCATTTCTAATTATTTTTGTTACTATCTGCACCTGACATTAGCTGCGTTACAGGGCCAGGGTCATACTTTTTTAGAATGGCTGTTTCACATCCTGGGCTTGAGCAGACAGTTCAGATGTTTTGTCCAATTGTGCGCTAAGTGGTAAGCTAAGTTTGCACACATTAGTATGCTCACTGTGCAGATTCAATGGTCGGACATATGACACCCTGTACAGTAAATCTTTCCGATAGTTTTTCTTACACAATTTTGTGAGTTACATTTTGCTGCATATTTATTACTTGATGCAAGTCTTTCTTCCACTTATACTTTTAACGATCAGATTACCCAAAGAAAAACCAGGTTAGCACACAGCTTAATTTCAAGCAATAAACACAATGAATATTAAGTCAGTTTTATTTCCACTGTCAATGTTTACCCTAGCGCAAAAGCAACTGGTAAATATAATGTATATTAAGTGAATTGCAGATTTGAGTGAACAGTTACTGAGAAGTATTGCTTCAGGGAAACTGTCAACGACAACTGAAATTGGCTTTACAAGTTACGATCGAGTCGAATCGTGCTATCTGTTTAACGATGTGCCACCAACCAAGATGATGCCCCCGTCAGTCGAGCATGCGCAGTGCGCTACAGATTAGTGTGTACAATTCTTCATCCCCTTGGTGAACTACGAATCTAGCAATTTTTAACATCTTTTTAAAAATGCTTTCAGTGCATCTTTGCAGATAAAATTCTGACCGGTGTTTCCTGCGACATGTTATTCCTGTATAAAAAATTTCGCGACATGTTTCGACATGTCAGACTAGACTATTCCCTTGTTAGTTGCACATGGACGCAGAAGAGAATTTGTGTTAGAAAACACTGCCCCATTCGCTTAACCCAATATGGATTCCATCAGGAAAAACTAAATATTTCATAAGGGGACCTTACAGACTGCCCTGCCCTCTTCGATTTTCTTCATACCCATAATATTTGAAGATCGATGCCCAGGCATCAGCTCCCTGAAGCTGTACAACGATGCACTCTGAAGATTTCCGATCGCTGTTACGTACAAAACAATTCAAGCAATTTATAAAAGTTGCTTCTGGCTGAGTGTCTGGGAATAAATTGTGATCTGTATTCCGCAAGCGAAAAAAGAACTGTATTACGTAAGTGAAAAAATAACTGTATTACGTAAGTGAAAAAAGAATTGTAGTTGCGAAGCCAACCTCCGCCGGGACCAACCGCACAGTCCATGACTGCAGCGCCTGAGACCGCTCGGCTAATCCCGCGCGACACCCTCGTTCGATTCTTTCTAGCAACAATGTAATTTTTTTTGTTTGACTTCCATATTTATTATGAAACAAACTCTGAATGACAAATACTGAATCATATTTTAATAAAAATGAGATTATTTTTTAATTTCTGATTACTATTAACATCAAACTAGCCATACTCACTATCAATAATTATTTCGTATGAAAATGCGAAACATCAAATAGAAAGTAAAATACTTTTTTATATCTAACTATTGAAAAGTATTATTGTTATTTTTATATTTTTCTTTCATAACAAATCACTTCCTTTTCTTGTATTATATTTTAATTTATTGCATGTTCTCGGATTTTCATGCACTTGATAGTTAAAAAAAATGTTTTTATTAAAAATTTCGATTCAATATTGGTTAACTGAAATTTCAATTTCTTTATAAATACCGAAGTGAAGTGAAGTAGAGTAAAAAAGCGAGACGAGTTTCTAAATCTATGTACTTTGCTACAGGTATTTCTGATAAAATGCTGATTTTGTTTTGTACGTTTATATTTAAAGCTCTCGGAAATCTTCAAGGTCGATATTTTCGAATGTTCTTGAAAAATGTATCTTCGGCCTACTACTTGAATGAACCGTTTAACGACCAGCGGGACATGTGTGTCAAATATATACTTCTATTTGCCTGAGTCCATGTGGATGTGGAATTCCCTCATTTGTGTGGTGCTACGACCTGGCGTTGAATGTATTAAGAGTTTGGAGCCAACAGGCTCATTGTTTGTCACCTAGTGCGCGAGATACTGATTAATAGTCTCACTTGTTCATTGTGTGTCTTATGGTTTGGCGGTTTTATGTAATTTTTCCCTTCTGCAATACATAAGCTCAGTAAACGTATTTATTGCCTTGTTTACAATTTTTGTTAGAGTTACACCGTTTTGTGAACATATTTATTGTCAAAACGCCTTTAAATTCGTTTGAGAAATACGTAAAATAATGGATAGGCAACCACTGAACTACAGCGGAATATGTGTGGCGCCCAGGAACACATTACGGAAAGCAGCGTTCTCACTAGCTCTTTGTCTATCAAAAGCACACCTATTCATATATAGAAGCAAACAGACAACCAAAGGCACACTCCCGTGGCTACGGTCAGTTGTGTAATCTTATTTTATTTCCGCTGATTCGATATAAAAGTGGAAAACTCCCCAGCCTCGTGGTTTGATTTTGTGATGAATGCTTGCCTTCGCCCCCTTTTCCTTCATTACTGTAATTCCACATGATGAAGCTGTTTATTGTTGCGACGCCCAAAAGAGAAAAAAAGACGATGCTACCATTCGGGCGACCTACTTCCATTAGCATATCTTTTTCCTCCGCCGGTCGAACCGGTCTGCAGCTCCCATTACAGCTGTGTACTCTGCTATGGATGCAAGGCAGGATATAGCTGTGTTTGCACTAGCTCTATTTTTTGTTCTGACCAACTTATATTTTTTGGGTGGTGATCGATTAACAAATTGAATCTGCCTTCATTATCTTGCAATTTTACTGTAGATATACACCCTTTCATACTCCTGAAGATGTGCGGTTGTATGCAGTTCGAAAACATTTTCCAACATGGAGCACAAGGATGCTATGTAGACAATGCGGCACACTGAAGCAAGAGATATGGGACTAATTTTATATGTAGCTATTGCGAAGTATGTCATGTATTCAGTCACGTTTTGAAAAAATTTCATGTACTTGTTAAGCTGTGAATAAATTTGTTTGACATAATAATGGAACTTTCTTCTTTTCACAGATCTTAATCCTTAGTAAAAAGAAATTATTTTTCAGCAGGAGGTATACGTCCCGTTGGATTAGAGGAGCATTTAAATAAATTTAGGAAGCCGCTTAATCTTTAAAAATGGTTCAAATGGCTCTGAGCACTATGGGACTTAACTTCTGAGGTCATCAGTCCCTTAGAACTTAGAACTACTTAAACCTAACTAACCTAAGGACATCACACACATCCATGCCCGAGGCAGGATTCAAACCTGCGACCGTAGCAGTCGCGCGGTTCCAGACAAGCGCCTAGAACCACTCGGCCACCACGGCCGGCTCCGCTTAATCTTCGTAGAGTCCAGTGGGATGTACACGTTCTTCTGAAAGTAATTATAAAATATCAAACAAGAATTCAAATTTAGAGTCATGGACTGACTCAGTACCCATTCCAAAACTAGGAAACAAATTTTTACAGTAATACGTGAAATTTTCAGTAATTCGATCGCGAAAGGATTAAGCACGACGAAAATGGAACAAAGTTATTTCATGGGCATCCTAGAGGTGGTCGAAATTATGAGACTTATTACTCGTTTTCCACACCAAACCCTGAATGGACAGACAGAGTTGAGACACTAGCAATTTGGTAAATTTCGACTGCCTAAGCTAGTTGACGTAAGACGTAATACTCTGTACTTTCTTTACCCAGTCCGCCGCTTTGTTCCTTCTCGGTATTTCCATTTTCCTACCCTCCCCCCCCCCCCCCCCCCCTCCCCACATCATCTCACCAGCCCCACGTATTACGCATCCACGTCCTCCGTTCAAGTATGTCTTAAAGTCTTTATAAATTTTCAAAAGTTTCATGTTCTTAATAAGTAACAAAATTTACTACAGTCTTGGATCCTTGTAACTGTCAAAGTGAATTTCTTAAAACATTCTTACGAAACAATTTATAGAATTTAGTGCACTTACAGTCTTTTAAAGTCCTAAGATTTGTTCAGTAGACGATGCTGGCGGTGTTTCGTTCTGACAGACAATGAATGTTGGGTAAAAAAGTTTCGACGTTTGCCGTTCGAATGTTTTAATCATGTGAGTACTTGCATTTTGATATTCTCACATAAAAGCCGTCAATTTTTTAAAAAATAATTAAAGTCTCAATAATTTCCCGTACCAGTGGGTATCTCAGGGTTGTTATTCCTTCTGGATTTATTGTTATGCAGATGTTCAGCTTGTAAGCTTATTGTCATGCCGCTGGCTTAGTTGTGGAGTATCTTTGCGGGCAGCCGCGTCTGTAGAGTCGAGCACGGCACACGGAACTCTTTATGTGGTGTTGTGTGTAGCTCTGCATGAGAGAGGCATTGTTAGTATGGAAATTGAAGTGTTGCTACAACTGCTATTACACTAAAGTGATAAAATAAGCAAATGATTCAGAGTAAAGTGCGTCAAGAAGTAATTTAAAAATGAGCAGTGCTGCTGATAACGTATTTGTGTATCCTCTCGTTGCGTGTCGTACCGTACAGTATCAATCATCCGCGCCGTGTTCGGTCTCCCAGAATAAACTAATGTAATCAGAAAAAAATTAGTTACCACAAGAGAGTGCAGTCAAGTGTCAGAGTCTTGTAGCGAGCTTGAGGACGTGCGTTCGGTCATCACGTTTCCGCATTATCAACAATCAGCCGCGCCGCGACGGTTACGCGCACATTCGTACACGTGAGATCTGAAAAATTAACTTTATGAACAGTGTCAAAACATCATTACTAGTGTCAAGGAGGACTGGTACCAAATATGTGTATGCGTGACGAGCGTAAGATCTTTCGTGCGATCATTCGGCTTCCGCATCATCAACAATCACCCGCGTCGTGACGGTTACGCGTACGCTCGTCCGAATTATATTGTGGACTGTAATCATCCATTAATTGGGATAACAATTCTGAATTAGAATGTAAACAGTGCAACCTGCGACTTCCTTTTATCGTCTCAGAATATAGTTGTTCATACCAGACGTAGAACAGTGTTGTGTTTTGACGTTGAATGGCTCCCCAAACTCGTCTGCGTATTTCGATGGATATTTTCACGCAATCCAGCTGTGGAGCAGAATAGTACGACCGCTGCGGGATTACCAGGTACGTGGTGTGGACAGGGCCCACGGTCACGGGACGACAACCACTTTAAAGGGTACCCCACCCATTTGTACTCCCGGGCGTGCTTTCTAGTGCCACGAAATCGGCAGTTATCCAATAATAAGGACTAAATACCGCTGAAGCGGTTGCTAATACCATAGAGTAAATATCTTTGGAGTGAGCACTGCGTTTTGCGCATGTTGTCACCATTAAACCAGGATTGTCACGTGTTTTCGGGACTTCGCTATGCGTGTGTGCTTTCCGCAGAGTTTGAAGTTTATAATATCAAGTGTTTTTGTTGTGTTTTCACCGTTTGTTGATAGTGTAATAGCGATGGTGAATTACTGTTGTTGCTACGGATGCAAAGAAAAATATTTGAACGGAGGGATACTAACTTTTCATGGGTACATACCATGTAGCTCTAATTATAGTTATCATGTTAGTAAGAGACACTGTATATGTTTAAAAATTTCGAGACGCATCATAATTAAGGCTTCATTCTATAGACCTATTTTTCTACGACTTTATGATTATATAATAGATATTAAGGCTCGTACAAAAGCTTACAAACAATCGCTTTCCCTCGTTAATTTGCTAGTGGAACAGGAAAGGGAGTGGTTAGTTGTTTCAGCAAATATTATTCTCCATGCATTTATCAGTGACTTGTCGATTGTGTATACAGATTTGAAAGACGGGAGACAGATAAATTCAATAGAGTAGGAGTCTGTAATTGTCTTCATATAATATGTGTGTCCAAACCTTTTTGTTTGCTATAAAGTTACAGTAGGAGACCATGTTAAGTGCATCTAGGACATGGAGAATGACTATGTATGATTTATATTTTAGTTTCCCGAAGGATGAACAACGAGTAAAGATGTGGCTCCAGAAAATAAGGAGGAGTAATTTTGTCCCCACAAAATATTCCAAAGTATGTTCAAAACACTTTGAAGAGGAATGTTCAGACAGAGAAAAATTTGGACGCGTGTGGCTGAAGGTAGCTAATCAAAGTACACATTCATCTTCTTTTGGTGTATTTTACCTTCAATTTATTTTATTCACCATTTGATTAAGAAGCGCAAAATATTAGTAAACATGTTCCCAAACTCTTTCATTTGTGTCACCTTCCACTTCCCTTAATGGTATATATGGGTTGACTGTTACATGACCAACTGTATTTGCTTTACAGTACATTTAATCTCCGATCGCCCTCTCCCCCCTTCTTGCTCAGTCTACTATTTAAAAAACTGGGAGCAAGAACGTAAAATGCGTTAAATAAATACTTCAAAGTGTCATCAGTAACAAAAATTGTGCTTCAGGTCGCAAAAACGAGAAAATAAATACGCAGAAATAGCAGAAAAAAAAGGACGAATTAGTAGGGATATAACCGCTAATGTGTGGCAAATTCGGTGTTTTTCGGACACCTGCAAAAGTACTAGCGTACTGTCAAGTCGTTTTGGAAGACTGTCACTGCAAAAATGTACGTCAGGCTCTGTAATACTATAAAATGCCGTATTATACCGAAAACTACCAAAAATCGAGTGCATCTGAACTGTGACACCTATCGCAAAGAAGCAGAATGCAGTATCACTTGCCCTTAAAAGTTACGTAGCTGGTATATTCCCGGTGTCAAATGGATACTTTTAAAATGTCTGCGCAACATATATGAATAATCCACGACACGTACGAAAGAATCCGTCTGTACTAGGGATGTAGTGACATTCTAAATATACAGGGCGCTATACGGACAAACACACGACGTCCCGAGAACACGTGACCAGGCCGGCAATGTATGTTGACAACACAAAATCTGTTCTGCGCATGTGAATGCTCACTCCAGAGATATTTACTCTTTGGCTAATACCATAGAGTAGAAATATCTCTGGAGTGAGCATTCAGAAGCGCAGAATTGATTTTGTGTTGTCAACATACGTTGCCACAATGGTCACGTGATCTCGGGACGCCGTAGATTTGTCCGACATTTGTCCTATAAATTTTGAATGTTGTCATATCGCTAGTAAAGACAGATTCCCTTCGTAAGTGCTGTGGATTTAGTATAGACGTTTGCCGGCACCATAGCAGTTTACGTCTGATATTTGAAATAAATTGGGCTCTTAGCTTTGAAGAACAAAATGAACGAGCATGACGTCACAGAAGCTTCACGTCAGCATGTATTTACAATGTCTTTCATGTCACGTCTCGTCAAGTCGCTTAACACAGTACTGAACGGCGGAATTGGGGTTTTGAGTCACCATCCCTAATACTCATAAAATGTTAGAGTACAGTATCAGAACTGAGGAGCTAACAACGACAAAATTTGTCAATGGCCAAAGCAAACTTTCTAACCTATGTTCTTGATCAATTATGTTTGGTAAATTACTGAAAAGTGAGAGAACGTTTCAAAACATCGACAATTACTTGCTATCGATAATATATACATTCATACACATCAAAGAAAGCTTCAAACGAATTAATGAAACCTGTTAAACTTATCCATTATGTTTTTTCTTACGTAATTAATAACGTCATAAACAACTGTATTTTACTCCTTCATTAAACCTGACTTTTTTGCTTAAAATGTCATATGGGGAATTTGCTTCGTCTACTTATGTTCTTATAGATATACATTGTAGGCGTCAGCGCCGTTGTGTTATCGTAAAACCTAAATAACTTTTCGCCTTCAGATATACGACCTCGGTTGTGTAAGAAAGTGGAAAAAATATCCCAGTCGTCATGGAACATCTCCAATTTATCACTAAAACAAAGTGCTATTATAAAATAAAGATTATGAAGAAACAACAGTACAAAATCCACTATTATAAGGAGAATGAGCGCAGTGTAAATAGGGTAACTTACGATGTTAACAAACTGGTACCGTCAAAATTTTCTTCCCGGGAAACCTTGACGTACCGTGAAATGACGTGACGTTCCGTTGACGACCTGTACGAATGCCTCCATTCGAAAGTTATTGTAGAATGTTTTGGTGTTATACGACGAGACGTGACGTTACCTGATGGCGGACGCGAATTGGCGCTAAACAATCGACGACGTCCCCAGATCACGTGACAATTCCAGTTGAATGTTGACAACATGCGCAGGACGCAATGCTCACTCCAGAGATATTTCTCCTCTATGGCTAATACCTGTATGTCATTGATGTGTCATCGGTTCTGACCTATTGCAAATATATGTATGCTGATGACCTTCAGTTGTATCTAAGTGCGAAACCAAGCAATCTCAAGAAAGCTATTGAAAATTTCAATACTGACCTCGATGCACTGTCAAAATGGGCACAGGACATAGGTCTAAAACTAAACCCATCTAAAACCCAAGCGGTATTTGTTGGTCACTCTAAGTTCATTAGCCCAAAACTTCGGTAATCCGTACCATCTCTTATCCTAAATGGAACAAATATTGACTTCTTTCCCTCAGCAAAGAGTTTGGGAGTAATAATAGATGAAAATCTAAATTGGACAGACCACGTAACTGCATTGTACAAAAAAGCATCAGCATCCCTTCATGACCTACAAAAATATAAAAAACTCTTCCCTTTCGATCTGAAAAAGAAATTAGTACAAACGCTTATACTCCCAATTATTGACTACAGCGATATTATCCTACAAGGCCTCTCTCAGGAAAATTCGCGACGTCTAGAACTGGTCATGAATGCCTGCGTCCGATATATCTGTGACGTTCGACTTTTTGATCACATTTCACCAGCATATGCAAAATTGTCCTGGCTGCGTGCAGACAAACACAGAGATTTCCATACACACTGTCTCATCTACTGCCTTATAAATGTACACTGTCCCTCATATCTCTCCTAGTCCCTAACGCTCATGTCGGAACAACATGACAGAAACACACGTTCCCATTATAATAAAATCCTCTCTGTTCCACTGCATCGCTCAGTCACCTTCTCCAAGTCCTTTACAGTAGCAGGAACCCGACTATGGAATAACCTCCTCGTCGTGTTAGAGAACTTAAAAACATGTCCGGCTCCAAAAAACAGTTAATGACGTATCCACTTAAGCAACGGTAATGCCATCCTCTGTACATGAATGCACTTCACCTCATTACTTCCCTCTTCCCCCTTCCCTAAATCTCCCTTCCCCAAAACTCGCTATACTAGTAAACATCTACTTTACACACCAAGATATTAATGTACATCTGCACAAATCTTCATTACTATTGCCAATTTTTCTGATGTTTATCATTATTATTTGGTTTTTTACTGTTATTATCATTGCTTTTATCATAATCTGTATGTATCGCACCTGTTGTAAAAATACTGCCAGCACTTACTTTATTAGGTCTTAGTCATGTTTATCATTATTAGTTGATTTTTTTTACTGTTATTATTATTGTTTTTATCATAATCTGTATGTATAGCACCTGTTGTAAAAATACTGCCGCATTTACTTTATTAGGTCTTAATCACTACTCTTTATTCATATTTTCACTAACCTAATTTTCTCATTTAAACTATTGTCATGATGTAACTCTGATGTGTGAAATGCTGCATGTGTGGAACACTGGTCCGATGTAAGAGAGGGCCTGATGGCCCTAATCTGATCAGGTCAAATAAATAAATAAATAAATATATATATATATAATACTGCAGGATCCGGCTTCGCGCTCCTTACAGATTACCTTTGGTATATATATACCAAAGGTAATCTGTAAGAAGCGCGAAGTCGGATCCTGCAGTATTATATTCCACTGCCTTAAACGCGGCGCCACATTGCTCGCTCAAAATGAACTGCCCCAGATTGGGGCGTTTACTGTTTTGAATTACGCTGCCCGCGGCTGCGGTAGATGGCGAGACCGCGGGAGCCCGCAGAACGCAGCGGCCGTCCGCACACTGAGCCCAGGCCAGCCCGGATGGGCAGCGGACCAGAGCGCTAGCAGCCCAAGGCCGCAGAACGCAGGCTGCAGTGTTCCGCCAGCCAGCGCGCTGATTCAGCCTCAGCTGTCTCGCTTCCCAGGGAGGCGCACTCGCACGGAAAACACCACCTCTGCAGCTGACAGCGTAATATTCCGGATTTACTTTTTTTTCCTTTCAGACACGGGTGGACTTCCGGAAACTCACTCTAGATGTTCCTGCGTTTCGTATAATTTCGAGAACCAGTGTTCAATGCACTGCGTCAAAGCTCTTCTTCTTTGCTCGGCCTCGTTCCCTTTCTCTCTCGGCTTCCAGTCCGAGGTTGACTTGTGCATAACTCCCTTTCCCTTCTTCCGCCGCCCGTGTTGTGTAACTGCGCCGGCTTCCTCTCTCCAGTCGACTTAAGCTTGTGAATATTACAACAGAAAGAAATTGAGTCAAGTTGGACCAAAGTGCACCAAAAATAAGTGATTAATTTTGCTTATCAGCTACACTGTCTTGCTGCAAAGCACGAGATTTTGTATTTAGGGCATCCGCAACTGAAAGGCATGACTGATTAAATAGATCTCCTTCAGTTGACTAATTATTTATTCAAACCGAGACCAGTTTCGAGACTGTATACTACCATCTTCAGGCATGGCCCTCCACCAAATTGTGGTTGGCGATCTTACCGCGCAGCTGCCCGGAAACGAATAGTATGAGTACAGTGTTTCTTAAATGTTTCTGTTTCTGTTTATTAGGCCCTCTTCTGTTTTTATTCCGCCAGGGTGAAGAGGTCTGGAGCCCTTGCACTGACTGGACCGACCACATGTTACGCGTTACCGGATACAAATAGAGAATCGCCAGTAATATTTCTGGCTTTGCAGTCATCATATTCAGGTACGAGAAGATCTAATTAGAGCAGTTCAGAAGGCAGCAATCGAAAGATGACGATGTCGTGTGGGGTACTGATGACAGATGGTTTACTCGGTATGCGGATCATGAGAAAGATGGCCTAAATTGTGGCCCTCCACCGCGATTGGCTGCTGCATTCGGAAGTTACGCGCCAAAATGATAATCAGCTGTTATCAATATTAGACAAACTAAACAGTGTATTTGCTTGCATTTCTGATTAAAAAAAATGGTTCTGGGCACTATGGGACTTAACATCTGACGTCATCAGTCCCCTAGAACTTAGAACTACTTAAACCTAACTAACCTAAGGACATCACACACATCCACGCCCGAGGCAGGATTCGAACCTGCGACCGTAGCGATCGCTCGGCTCCAGACTCTAGCGCCTAGAACCGCACGGCCACTCCGGCTGGCGAAGAGAAATTATTTGTGACTCTAAAGTGGAATGTAATTCTGCAGTTTCTCGTGTTCTGATTATTAAAAAAAAAGGCGAGTGGCATCCAGTGTAAACAATGTGATTGGAAATTTAATTATTTCTAAAACAACAGTTCCTCGCTAAGAGTTTCTTACAGTCTGAAGATAACGGATTCACGACCTACTTGCTGTTTTCTGCGCAGGGGACAACAACCATTGAAGATCACAGGCTGGTGAACATTTATTAGAACCTCTGCATTCCATTCAGGGCGGTGGAAGCAAATAGGTAACTCGCGTGTATTGCAATCTTAGTACAAATGAGAACAGTGACACGTCATCTGTGGTAACACACAGGAGGTATGAAGGAGATAAATATTTTTTGGAGAAATGGTTTATCGCACGCACGTATGTAATACCCCATCTCTCCATCTCTCCCTCCCTCCCTCCCCCCCCCCTCTCTCTCTCTCTCTCTCTCTCTCTCTCTCTCTCTCTCTCTCTCTCTTTTTTTTTTTTACAACGCGGATTGGCAAGACAGCCAACCCACTATGAGAGGAAGCCGAAAGGCACGCGTTTTAGCTCACGCAGGCTGGCGTGAGGTCTGGAACAGGTCAAGGAAATGAGACTAGCAAAAAAGGACGTAACTGTGGAATACTTAACTTTAATCCAGAATTGGTGAACATCGCTCTTGACGGTACATGTTTTACAGCATCAATAGTAACTGGTAATGGCGCCTTGCTAGGTCGTAGCAAATGACGTGGGGGAAGGCTATGCTAACTATCGTCTCGGCAAATGAGAGCGTATTTTGTCAGTGAACCATCGCTAGCAAAGTCGGCTGTACAACTGGGGCGAGTGCTAGGAAGACTCTAGACCTGCCGTGTGGCGGCGCTCGGTCTGCAATCACTGATAGTGGCGACACGCGGGTCCGACGTATACTAACGGACCGCGGCCGATTTAAAGGCTACCACCTAGCAAGTGTGGTGTCTGGCGGTGACACCACAGTTTGCTCTTCTGGTTGTTACAGGCATGTTGCGCTATACTTTTCCCCTCCTCTCCTTTGTATGTTTTCTAGTTTGTGAGTCAAATATGCACCGCTGATGATGACTGTATTGCGAGGCGCTCAACGACGCTGTTATCAGCACCTGCGCAAATTCCAAATCTTTTTCACAGTTCAGTCTCGCCACTTTTCCGAATGATGATGAAATGGTTAGGGCAACACAAACAGCCAGTCCCCGGGTGGAGAAAATCCCCGATGCGGCCGCGTATCGAACACGGGAACCAATGTTCCAGAGGCAGCAAAATGCGCACCGAGTTCACTGGAAATCGCTCCCTGTGTTTCAGAGCTATTCGTATTTTGTACGTCATCGCCTTTCCACCCCAACTTCAAACAGCAATTCCATTCATTTATCTTTGAAAAGATCGCTCGAAAACTGATTGAGACGGGCCTACATTCACTGGCACAAGCATTTGCTACCACAAATTTTCTACATAAGCGGGTCCACAGCCTCCAAAAATTTTATGAAAGAAAACAGTCAGTGGTAGGCTATTTAATTTCATCCTTTATTCGGTGCGCGATCGGCCAATTTTGACACTAAGTCATCTTCAAGCACTTACACTTAAGTATTATGCGTAATACTTACGTGTAAGTGGTTGAAAATGTCTCAGCATCGAAACTGGCCACTCGCACACCTAATAAAGCACATAATTGTACAGCCTACTAAGGACAGTGTTTTCTTTCAAAAAATTTGCTATCGAGTTTGAAAGCGATTGTCATAGAGAAGTTGTGACACTCGGCCCCGTTCCGTGTCGCTTAGATACTTTACAGTCTCTGTTCTTATGCCGTGTTATACGGCTGCTAGTGTTACACCAGTCCTTAGCGGTAAGTTCGACATTCCGTGTTTATACATAAACAGCTGGAACCGTCATATCTTCCGACAGCGAAGCGGTAGATAACCTTTTACAGCCCTCCGAAGATACAGAGTATCAGTTCAGTCAAACAGCACGGGCGGCGCCACCAGCAAATCGTTCTCGTTGCGAGTTCGGCCACAACCGAAACGCTGTTTTCCTTGTGATGTAAACCGATTATCTTCGCCTGGGCTTAATACCAGCAAGCGTAGCTCTAGAATTTCAGCCTGCAAGCCATTCGAGAGAATATACAACAAATATGTCGGCTTGTTGTACAGGTTGTACAAAATAAAACTTGTCGGTAAATATTTCGCTCACCTTAGCATAGGTAATCCAATTAACATCGTAGTCCCAGAGTGCAGATGCTCTAAGTTGCATTGCCTATCTTAAGATCCATGTAGTATTACCATAATCTCGGGCGAACTTGATCTAATCGTGTGCTTGCTTACTTCTGCCATAGTCATATCCGTACCCTGGCTCGTCTTAATGCACTGTCACGGGGGGAGTGTCATATGACCTCCTGTTACCAGTGACACACCATAAACTGTGCTGCAAAACGATCGGTATGCTGTTTTGAGTTGGTGACTAATATTTTCTTCCAGAGAGTTCATTCGCGACCCGGAGAAACGTAGATACCACGCAGTTTTGTTGTATGAATTGTTGGTAATTTGATAATATGTATTTCATTTATCACCATTTTTAAACTAACCTAACCGCACTTCATCTGCATTACACTATGTGTTGTTTTACAGTGTCGCAGAAGAATTCTAATATACACTAAACCAAAATAAAAAAAAATGTTAAAACTAGACATGCCACGAAGGAATTATCCTAAGAGGACGGAAATCGGAATATATGTGGCGTACATGTATCGACAGATACACAGGATTACAATTTCAGAAAAAAAAATGGGCGATTTATTCAAGAGAAAGGGCTTCACAAATTGAGGAAGTCAATATCGCGTTGGTCCCCTTCTGGTCCTAACGTAAGCAGTTATTCGACTTGGCATTGATTGATAGATCTGTAGGAAGCCATCCTGAAGGATATGCTACTTTCTGTCCAGTTGTCGTGTTAGACGATATTCTAAGCATCATTTGTAAAGCTTTCTTGGTAACCCATTCTGGGCTTACACAGCACAAAGACAGTGTCTCTCCCCCCTCCTCCTCCACACACGGCTAGTGTTTCTCTGCTTGTCTTTGTTCTTCCCAAACCCTACCTTGGCCTGCAAGGTCGCCGTATCCCTCTCCAGTTCAAAACGTTTGGAGTATTGTGGGCAGGACCCTCCTAACCAGCTCGGTATTTTGACGATCTAACGCCCCAAATGGACAGAATGTGGCGCGATACCCTATCAATTATCGCTTGCATGATTGCCAGAGGTCGACAAACGCGATACTGACTTGCTCAATTTAAGAAGTTCTTTCTCTTCAATAAATCACCCAGCTTTGCTGAAATTGTAACCATTTGTTTTTCTGTACATGTACATAATATCTACCGATTTCTGTCACATTCGGAAAACTCCTTTGTGGTGCGACGTTTTTTACGTGGTGGTGTGTATTATGGAAGCTGGACCAATAAAATTTGGGAAGCATAGGAACACATCGTTTCCTCCCTTAAGGGCGTGGGAACAAAGGAAGATACTTATC
Source organism: Schistocerca americana (assembly GCF_021461395.2). NCBI lineage: Eukaryota > Metazoa > Arthropoda > Insecta > Orthoptera > Acrididae > Schistocerca > Schistocerca americana. Next base: position 297,561,308 of record NC_060121.1, on the reverse strand, counting down.
ACTTACGTGAACTGTCATATTACAAGTAAAGAGTACCACTTAAAGTCGAGGAAGGAACATAGTATTTAAAATTATAGAAATATGTCGCATTACATTATCAAAAAGCTTCTCCTATTTCCAAGGAGACTAGCAAATTATGCTTAGTAATTTTCAAGATTTGATGAAGATCAATCTACTAACTATGTGACGGAAACCTTATTTCTTCATGCATAACGGAACTACGAGGCATTCTTATAGAACGTATTCGATTGATATTCAATGGAACACACACCAGATTACACTATGTGATCAAAAGTATACGGACACCTGACTAAAAATGACTCAGAAGTTCGTGGCGCCCTCCATCGGTAATGCTGGAATTCAGTATGGTGTTGGCCCACCCTTAGCCTTGATGACAGTTTCCACTCTCGCAGGCATACGTTTAATCAACTGCTGGAAGGTTTGGAAGGTTTCTTGGGGAATGGCAGCCCATTCTTCACGGAGTGCTGCACTAAGGAGAGGTATCTATGTCGGTCGATGAGTCCTGGCACCGAGTCAGCATTCTAAAACATCCCTGTTCTATAGGCTTCAGGTCAGGAGTCTGTGCAGACCAGTCCATTACAAGGATATTATTATCGCTACAGGCCGCGCATTATGAATAGGTGCTCGATCGTTTTGAAAGATGCAATCGCCATCCCCGAATTGCTGTTCAACAGTGGGAAGCAAGAAGGTGCTTAAAACATCAATGTAGGTCTGTGCTGTGATAGTGCCACGCAAAACAACAGGGGTTGCAAGCCCCCTCCGTGAAAAACACGATCACACCATAACACCACTGCCACCGAATTTTAGTGTTGGCACTACACACGCTGGCAGATGACGTTCACCGGGCATTCGCCATACCCACACCCTGATATCGGATCGCCACGTTGTGCACCGTGATTTGTCACTCCACACAACGTTTTTCCACTGTTAAACCGTCCAATGTTTACGCTCCTTACCCCGAGCGAGGCGTCGTTTGGCATTTACCGGCGTGATGTGTGGCTTATGAGCAGCCGCTCGACCATGAAATCCAAGTTTTCTCACCTCCCCCCTAACTGTCATAGTACTTGCAGTGGACCTGATGCAGTTTGGAATTCCTGTGTGATGGTCTGCATAGATGTCTGCCTATTACACATTACGACCTCTTCTCTGTGAGTCAACAGACGAGGTCGGCCTGTACGCTTTTGTGTTGTACGTGTCCCTTCACGTTTCCACTTCACTTTCACATCGGAAACAGTGGACCTACGGATGTTTAAGAGTGTGGAAATCTCGCGTACAGACGTATGGCAAGTGACACCCGACCACCTGCCCACGTTGGAAGTCGTGAGTTCCGCGGAGCGCCCCATTCTGCTCTCTCACTATGTCTAATGACTTCTGAGATCGCTGATATGGAGTACCTGGCAGCAGGTGGCAGCACAATGCACTTAATATGGAAAACGTACGTTTTTAGGGGTGTCCGGATACTTTTGATCACATATTGTATAAGTAAGCTTCATACAGTGTAATGATAGGTCCTAGAGGAAATATTGATGGGGTATAAATATGTCTCCTTCCGAATTCAGCCAAGCATTGATAGCAATAGGTCCACGTCGAAAAAAGCAGTGTTTGTGGCACCGAGTGGTGAGGCCCATCGGTACTGGTCCTAAACATGTGATGCACCTTATAATGTAACTGTTCCATGACACACTCTGACTCTATAAAAGAACACAGTACACTTGTCTAACATCTCGAGCCAAGAAACCTTCATTCAAAATCAATTTTTACAATGTATTTAAAAGTTAAATGAAATTTGGATCACGCACATGAACATAGAAATCGGGTCTGCACTCAAATGATTCTGGTTGGAGTAAATTACAAAAAAATTTGTTTGTTTTCTAATTTGTGGAAATTTTTATTATTACTGAAACATTCACAATATAACAAAAATAATATTTTTTGTCTATGATATAATTGGTATCTTTGACACACGTGCATTGGAGTTACTTCTTGTCTCGGTGGGATGAAGCGAGTTAGTTTTGGACGTATATTTCAAGTATTAATACAGTAGTATTTTGTATAGCTGGTTGTGAACTCTGTTGTGTTCTGGAGCTTGTGTCGACTGGATGTGGTTATCAGAACACTTATTAATAAAATTAAGAAAAACGCAATAAATGGCCTGTAACATTTAATTTAGTAATAGATATTGAAGAAGTTGAAACTCTGAAATCCATTTTGCAACCTGGGTCACACGACCAGCTAATATGTGCCAATAACATAAACAAGTAATACTTGGGCAGTGCATAGACGCTAATTAAATAAATCTATTCTTACAACATTACCTTTATCTGTTCTCGAAATGATGAGAAATATTGATGCAAATAAGTTCACTGAAGAGGCTTATAAAGTTTTGAAAATTGTAACTTATATAGTAAAATAGGAGACATGCTACAAGTGCACCAGGGGCTCAGCAGTTAAAAAGTATAGTGCCCGAACTAAGTTTCAGCGTTCGGGACACTGCAGTACTACTTCCATCGGAAACACGATATGTAGAAGCGGTTTGCCATTCTTTTTTCTCTGACCTCTTATGCCAGGCGTGTGTCTGTATCGTTAGGATAGCTAATAATTTCTTATGTGGGGAGTTATTTGGCGGATTTGTTGTGACTGAGGATGGATTGCTCCTGTCTACACTTTCCACTCTAGTTTCCATCAATGACCATTATCAGGCAGACTTTAATACTCATAGGCTTCGTATTTAATTTCATTTTTGTTAGGTTTTCGATGTGTTTACGAGTGTTAGCTCAGTCCATTGGTATGGCAATACAGTGTTTTGTGTGCGGTCAAACAGGTTGTACAATACTGTAACTTTTACTAATTTGCAAGATTTCAGTCATCAACGAAAACTGTGGAGACTACCTTCTGAATAAGAAACTTACATGGGATTCGAGCTCAATGAGTCACCGTCAGCCGTAATGAAAACGCCGTCAGATATTATGAGTGCCGACACTTATCTAATCAGCCACGGCGCCACTGTGTTTACCACGGCAATATGACAGGCAGAAATATCACGAAGCTAACCTCTGCGGGAAACTTTGTGATAAGTTAGGTTGGATGCTAACTTACATTGATCCAGACAAAGCTTTAATTCTGAAATGTCTCCCTCTTCATAGATAACAGGTGGATTAATTCAGGTCTCATAAATCTCAACAAACATATACATAAAGATATGACATGTTATATAGCAGAGTGTGCGCAAGCACCACTTTAAATCGTTTATAGAAAAATATGATCTAGTACACCATACACAACATGGAATATTTCTGGAGGTGTGTATGACACTTTTCTCTTGGTAACTTCCGGTGAATGATTTGTTTGTAAATACGTTATCGGACAGCCTAAATTAAGACTACGGTACGGGTGTTTGATAACAGTAATTACTTAAGTTTAAATGCTGTATGGAGATGTGTACCCTTGTACTGTACCTGTGAGTGCAATGCCTTACTTTATTATCGTAACTGAAATTTGATTTTATCCATTGAAAGACTAAAATAAGATGTTGAATTCGGATGTCAGCACTTGTAAGTGGCTCCAATTGAACAACAGCAGCGCCTGGGGTCTCCCGATGTTATTCACCCTTCCTCTGGGCCAAATTCAAGAAAGCAGCGTTGGCAGTATACAATCTTGGAGGTAAAGTGACAAAAATCACGAATCTGCTGGCAATGTCTCAAACTCTTGCCGTACAATCGCCACATTTCTAGGTAATTTAAAATCTTACGAGACGGTTCCGTGTTCCCTTCACAGATCGGACGTTTTACAACGGCTGTTAAGTGAAACCATGTGAAAACAGGCAGGTGCCATCCCCCCCCACTCTCACGAAAAGTTAGCGATCTTTGCAAACCGCGCTAACATCCTGCCCAGACACACACACACACACACACACACACACACACACACACACACACACACGCATTAATCTAGTATCAGTTTGGAAAAATCCAGAACACGCAACGGATGTTAACAAAACAGCAAATCTGCCCAGACTGCTTTGGTCCTAAATCTCAAAACTATTTCGCTATTTGCTGTTATTTCCACTGAAACTGAAAATTTAGCGTACTTCTAGTATCTTTGTAACTTCAGTTCTTGACATTTTTTCTCGTGTTACTAGCCAATGACGAAAACCATGGAAAATATACACAGTGTCCCAGGAGGAATGGTCAATATTCAGGTATACGACAGGAACCATGATTTGCAGCAGAAGAGTAAACACGGGTTCTAAAATGTGTACCGTAAGACTTCCGAGCACTTGTTGAGTAGAAGAAACGATTTTCACATTAGCGAAGATGAACAACTGTTTATAGCACTTTAGAGCACACGGTTACTGGACTTTTGTCTTCCTTTGGTCCGTACTACCACCTCACAAAGTGTGGAAATTGAAGATCTTTGCGTAGACGAGATACGTTTCACAATATGGAAGATGAAAAAGTGCTCATAACCCTTAAGGTATCCTTAGAGCTCTTGTTCACTAGACATTTTTGCTTCGAATGATCGTTACTATCATATCTCTCAATACTGACCATTCCTCCTGGTACACGCTGTATACTATAATTTACAACGTAGTCGCCTGTATCTGAAAGTTACCTGCTTGTCTGGAAAATAGCATCTACAAATGGAACACAAACTGCAGTCACTCATATAGTTTATATGTAAAAGGTGTCTATTGTAAATATGGTAGCATCAATTGTTGATGCTTAATGAAACAGTTTTTCCAATATTTTTAAGATTTACTTCGTAGGGAATTGTGCTTCAGTTTTCTACTCTTCACTCTCTTACACGAAAGTGTAAGTTTTAGTGTGAGTTGTGATTTAAGGACAACATGAATTTCATCATTAAAGCACCCACCAAAATTCGTCGATTTTTCGGTTCATCGCTCAGTAAAAATCGGCATTTCTTACACAAGAATAATTCTGATATCGTATTCTTCATTCATTGACCATGTAGATATTCTTTTTGCAGGAACGACTCAAACGCTAGTGCTGGGTGGACATTTTTCAGACAGACTTTGTTGGTTTGACAACGGATGCCCGACTCTATATATGTATTTTTTCCTGAATGGAATGTGAATTGTGTATTTTGCAAGTGAAGTGAAACATACAAGTCAACAGATACACTTTACCAAATGTTATGTTAGTTTCGTCACGGTATCGTAATTATATATGTAAATACTGTAATTTTTTAAACAGTTGATTGTAAAGCATCGCATAAATTGTTTTTTCTAATAATTACACATTTAAACCTGTGGGAGTTGATCTTCAGTCACTGAACATAGAGATTAAACGAAGTCACCATAATTAAATGGTAGTTTTATTACTGTAGTAACAATGTTGTTGCTTAAAACAGGTGGGCGCAGTACCTGAACATGAACAGTCAGTATTCAAAATGCAGCGCTGTTAAGTTGTTGGCTGCCAAGTGTTAGGAAATATCTTCAGAATAATCTTTCATTTTGAGGTCAATACGAAACACGGAAGAAATGCACTTAAATCATGGGGCGAGGTAAAGGGAGAGCGCCAATCAGCTGCCACGGCGAACCGGATACATCTGTTACGGCATGCAATACTAGATACGATACACACACGTACCGAGTGGGCGCTGAAAGACACCTCGGCGAGACGGCACGCCTTTGAACAGTCGTGGAGCTCAAAGTCTTTATATTCGGGCAGATACGTCGAATTATATCTGACCTCGGGACACGCGGACACAAACACGCTTCTGTCACTATGGCAACCGCGACGGCTGGCCGGCGCAGAATGACTGACTGCCGCCGGCCAGGTGAGAGTGGGCTGTCTCAAGGCCGCGCCCGCTCGCCACGCGCGCCATCTGCCGTTACACCAAACAACGCGCAGCGGGAGGGGAGCCGCACTGTCTGTCCTCTGACGCAAGGAACCTCCTCGTGCTGTACTGCTTTCGTCACATGCCCGCGGCCCGCTAGCCGACACGTCATCTGCATTGTAGCCCAAACTCTTGTCACGCCGCCGCCAGCGTAACGGATCTACCGAAAACAAATGCTGTACGAGTTGATCCTAGACCTGACCCACAGTGTCATTCCGCTCCACTACACTACATGAGTACGGAAGTTGGACACAGATGGCGTTACCAGATGTCCGGCTATTTACTGTCGTGCCCGCCCAAACAATAAGACTGTTGACGTTTCTAAAAATAGCGAGAATACGGTATATCGATATTTAAAAAATATCATTGTACACTCCTGATATATCGAAGAAAGTATCGCTACATAACGGTTAAGATATCGAAGTACCGATCTATAAAACTATCGCCTGCACATTGAAAATATACTGCCGGTGTCAGAGCTGTATATTTAAGTATTATATATTTAATTTCAGTACATCAACAAGCCGACAGCCTACTTATCCCCCTTAGAGCAAGAATTAAAAGCAAAACGATGCACGTTCACGCTTGGCGATAACCAATTTGATGGCAATGGTAAGCCGGCCGCTGTGACCGAGCGGTTCTAGGCGCTTCAGTGCCGAACCACGCGGCTGCTACGGTCGCAGGTTCGAATCCTGCCTCTGGCACGGATGTGTGTGATGTCCTTAGGTTAGTTATGTTAACTTGATTCTAAGTCTGCGGGACTGATGACCTCAGATGTGAAGACCCATAGTGCTAAGAGCCATTTCAACCATTTGACAATGGTAACTGTATGTAAGTGGCACAATAAAAGGTGTCCGATGGGACCGTCGTTCGGTGTCGTCAGTTATCGGATTTGTACGGAACACTTCACGTCACCTTCCGCGTTTGTTTCATTTCTGCAAACGATAGCGACCTAGCAGTTACAGTCTCAAAATTGAGTGGTGACGTTAAACGTATCAGTCTCTGATGGCAGCACTGAGCGCCGATTACGTCACATATCCTCTTACAAGTCAAACCAATCTTATCATTTAGATTTTTGCTCATCATTATCAGAAACTGTTTTTGAAGAATGCCAATGTGAAGAAACAGCATACTAGTTGCGATAATTTTTATTTTTTTTTTAACGCAACAGGTGTGCTGTTTATTCACATCGGAAATCTTGATATTCCATTCACACCGGCATCCCCCAGTGCAGTCGGACTTCGTCTTTATGCCACCTACACTGGCTTCACACTGTGGTGGTGGTGGTGATGGTTGTTATGGTGGTAAGTCATCGGTCCCTAAGCTTACACACTACTTAATCTAACTTAAACTAACTTACACTAAGGTCAACTAAGACACTCATGCCCGAGGAAGGACTAGAAGCTCCGATGAGGAGAGCCCCGTGAACCGTGGCAAGGCGCCTAAGACCGCGAACTACACCGCGCGGCACTTCACACTGTCAAAGAGGAAGCATGGACGTGATGATAGATCAAAAGTTGAACGACTCCATCACATTTACCGAAAACTGCGAAAAAATATAAAATAAAAAGGTTGGCAATCGAAATTGCCATTTCTATATACACTCCTGGAAATTGAAATAACAACACCGTGAATTCATTGTCCCAGGAAGGGGAAACTTTATTGACACATTCCTGGGGTCAGATACATCACATGATCACACTGACAGAACCACAGGCACATAGACACAGGCAACAGAGCATTCACAATGTCGGCACTAGTACAGTGTATATCCACATTTCGCAGCAATGCAGGCTGCTATTCTCCCATGGAGACGATCGTACAGATGCTGGATGTAGTCCTGTGGAACGGCTTGCCATGCCATTTCCACCTGGCGCCTCAGTTGGACCAGCGGTCGTGCTGGACGTGCAGACCGCGTGAGACGACGCTTCATCCAGTCCCAAACATGCTCAATGGGGGACAGATCCGGAGATCTTGCTGGCCAGGGTAGTTGACTTACACCTTCTAGAGCACGTTGGGTGGCACGGGATACATGCGGACGTGCATTGTCCTGTTGGAACAGCAAGTTCCCTTGCCGGTCTAGGCATGGTAGAACGATGGGTTCGATGACGGTTTGGGTGTACCGTGCACTATTCAGTGTCCCCTCGACGATCACCAGTGGTGTACGGCCAGTGTAGGAGATCGCTCCCCACACCATGATGGCGGGTGTTGGCCCTGTGTGCCTCGGTCGTATGCAGTCCTGATTGTGGCGCTCACCTGCACGGCGCCAAACACGCATACGACCATCATTGGCACCAAGGCAGAAGCGACTCTCATCGCTGAAGACGACACGTCTCCATTCGTCCCTCCATTCACGCCTGTCGCGACACCACTGGAGGCGGGCTGCACGATGTTGGGGGGTGCGCGGAAGACAGCCTAACGGTGTGTGGGACCGTAGCCCAGCTTCATGGAGACGGTTGCGAATGGTCCTCGCCGATACCCCAGGAGCAACAGTGTCCCTAATTTGCTGGGAAGTGGCGGTGCTGTCCCCTACGGCACTGCGTAGGATCCTACGGTCTTGTAGTGCATCCGTGCGTCGCTGCGGTCCGGTCCCAGGTCGACGGGCACGTGCACCTTCCGCCGACCACTGGCGACAACATCGATGTACTGTGGAGACCTCACGCCCCACGTGTTGAGCAATTCGGCGGTACGTCCACCCGGCCTCCCGCATGCCCACTACACGCCCTCGCTCAAAGTCCGTCAACTGCACATACGGTTCACGTCCACGCTGTCGCGGCATGCTACCAGTGTTAAAGACTGCGATGGAGCTCCGTATGCCACGGCAAACTGGCTGACACTAACGGCGGTGGTGCACAAATGCTGCGCAGCTAGCGCCATTCGACGGCCAACACCGCGGTTCCTGGTGTGTCCGCTGTGCCGTGCGTGTGATCATTTCTTGTACAGCCTTCTCGCAGTGTCCGGAGCAAGTATGGTGGGTCTGACACACCGGTGTCAATGTGTTCTTTTTTCCATTTCCAGGAGTGTAGATAATCCGCTACGGTCGCAGGTTCGAATCCTGTCTCGGGCATGAATGTGCGTGATCTCCTTAGGTTAGTTAGGTTTAAGCAGTTCTACGTTCTAGGGGACTGATGACCTCAGATGTTAAGTCCCATGTTGCTCAGAGCCATTTATATAGATAATCCATATATTGGGGAATAATATATCGCTGATGTATATTGATCTTTTACGTAAAAATATAGATACATCGATATTTTAAAAACAGCTCTAATATACAAGTCCGGTCTGTGTGGCTTTTGTAAGAGATGTTATAGATGAAGTAGAAAAGGGCACAATTACAATTATGTAAGCGCGAGAAATAACTATATGGACAAATGAGGAATGATGATGTGTCCTATGTTTTTCTTAGTAGGCCGAACGAGCCTGACTCACGATGTTACAACCGAGCTGCTTGCACAGCGAGCGGGGAAGGTTGTCTGTCGATCAGACGATGCCAACCTACCCCGCCGTAACACGCTCGTGCGTCTCTGTTACCCGAGTACGAACGAGAATTGCTCCCTAATCCATTCAGAACATTGAAAGATATTTTTGACGACGACTTCTGTGAGTGTTACTTGTATCTCCTGCACACTTTTCTGGCTATATAAAAAATCTGACTAGGACGAAATCAAACTACAGATACTTCTGTAAGTGATGTAAGCGACCACTGTTCACAAATCATAAATAATGTAACTGAAAGACTCGAGCATACTTTTGTCCAATTAAAGTTCTCGGATTACAAGGCCATTATCAAGAAATATCACAATCAAGCGGACGAATGGAGAGCGAACATTACTGTGTACGTAACTGACAAACGAATATTTAAAACCATGGAAACTTGAATTTAGCATCGAATTAGGTCACTCTCAGCGGATGACATTAGCTGACATTCGAATATGGACTTAAGCAGTAGAAAATATAGATATTTGTCTAGGAAAAGCGTGAAGTTGAATGACAGTAAATTCTTCGAGCAGTGGCGAAATTTCACTAAATTCATTCAAAAAGAACGACTGTGCCTTAAAAAAAAAAACTATCGCCTGAGAAGAGAACAGCTTATTTCCGGTCACGGCGTAATGCAGAATTTTGTTTGGAATTACTGAAACTGAAAGAATGTTACTCTACAATTCCAGGCCATAATGTCAACTTCGAAGGAGTGTTCTCTTTCATAAACGTGCAGTCGACAAAAGAACACACTTACCTGCAAACCGGTATAATCACAAAGATTGTGTTTATGTTGTATAGTTTAAAATTATCCTCTCAAGAATTCCACAAAATTATTTCAAAGGAAAAAACTTTAGTGATGTTGTCTCAAACGAAAAATAGTAACACTTAACTACAAATTATTGTTAGTCCTTTATAACTGTAATTCAGTTGTCTGGAGTTAACGAGTACCTTTTCGTTTATCATCCCAGAGGAATAGATAATTGTTTCTTTTGTTTAATGAGTAATTTTTACTTTGTTTTGACTTAAGATTGTCTTAGAAAAATATCTAGCAATTGAGAAGACTGAGCTATTAGTTGCTACCATAACTGCCAAATGGTAAGGCTGTGTACTGATTACTTTTTGTTTCATTCTGTTTAAGGTCGATCTCCCAAAAACTGACTGTAACTGATTATTAATAAGCGACTAAAATAGGTAGTCCAGCTTTTAGGGACAAATATCCGGTTCAGTATAACGAAGTTGCTGGCTTTCTATTTTTGAACCTATACACAATTTTACTCTCGTCCAAAGTCACTGTACGGGTGCCACGAATGACAGCAAAAGGGGTTCTGGTATGGAAATAAATAGCACCCCAGACCATCACTCCTGGTGATGGGGGACGACAGGCAGGTTGGTATACCGCCGTCTTCGGCCTGGAATCTCATTTACTGGGGCAGACTTGTCTTCAGTGATGAGTGCTGCTTGCAACAGAGCCCCGATGATCAGTTTAGACATGGCTGGTGACGCCACGGGCAGCAGTGGGGTACCAACGTGATTGTCGCCCGCCATAAGGCCCGGCAGCCAGGAGTCTGGGATGCCGTTTCGTTTACTGTAAGGTCCCCTCGTTGTCAACTGCAGCACTCTTATAGCAAAGCGGTACGTCGACGATACGACGATATTTTACGCCCCATTTTGCTGCCTTTCAATGCAAACCATCCTCGTCTTACGTTTCAGTAAGATAATGTCCGCCCGTAAAGGACAAGAGTTTCTACTGCTTTTATTCGTACTTGCCAAAACCTACCATGGCAGTAAGGTCGTTGGATCTCTCCCCAATAGAGAACCTTTGGAGCATTTCGGACAGAGACTCCCAGTCAGGTCGGAATTTTGTATTTAACGCTCCAGTTGCAAAAAAATTGGCACGATATCCCTCAAAGCGACACCCAACGAGTCGATCAATCAATGCTAAGCCGAATAACTGTTTACATAAGGGCAATATGTGAACCAAAGCGCTATTGTCTTTCCAGATTTGTGATTCTCTTCCTCTCGAATAAATCATCCTTTTTGTGTGATAGGATGAAGACACCCGAAAACTTCGTCCCAGAGAACTTTGCCTGACAATTCACAACCGACAAACCACCTCACAAAAATACTGTAATAACTTGGACTAACACTCGATCAAAAGCTAAAGTGGTACCTGATCTACAAACAGTCTTAAAGAAGGCCCATAATAAGCTAAAATTACTAAAACTACTATATTTCTGCTGTTGTCAAGTATTATCGGTCTCTCTAAATCCTGGAACAACATGCAATCCACCTCGAGTTCCGTATCCGACTACATTCTTCCGCTCGTAAATTGTTCCAGCTCAGCAAGTTGCCATACCTCGTCAGACGCCTAGAATACCTTGGCCCGTCCCAGATCTCCCGTGAACCTGAGTTTCAACACCTTATACTCTCCCTATTCATGAGAACCTGCTGCAGATGATCTAACAATACTTCTCCAAACTCTCCATACCCTTTCTCTAGGTAATTTCAGTCGCCTTCCACCCTCAGACCATAAACTTATCTCTGAAATCTTACCTTCCTTTCTGCTACAGCTTACCCCAATCATCCCACTGCATCCAAAATTAACGTTTCAACACATTATTCCTTGTCCGTCTGCAATCCAATCCATATCCGAAACCCAACATTTCACCTATCAGTTCTTTCTAAGATACCCACCCCTCATAATTTTCCGTATACGAGTTATCGTCCTCAATGCCTCACACAGCCCACTTCCTACCAACAGTTACCAGGATCATCTATCATAGTATGCTCTTAATAAAGATAGTGTACGTCCTATGACAATCGTCTAGTCTTGAACATCATCACCTATTTTGAATTTTTATTTTTTATATTGTAGTTGTTAACTTTACTGCACTATAGCTTAAGAGCGGCAATTTAATTGTTGACAGCCAGCTACCAGTAGACTATCAGGGTACGAAAATAATGAGTAAATAAAAAAGTCGTGTGTCCATAACTACAAAACACTGATCCAACCAATTTTCTCCTGTGCCAAGGTTTCACAGGTGTCTGTTCCACCAAACGCTTTTGGTTCCCTCAGAATCCTTGAACGCCATGCACTACGCCTCGCCTTCCATATTCGTTCACCTTCCCCTTGCCTGAACACCTCATCGAAATCTCACCTCTCCTCATCCACAATGAATCACTATCTGAAGTGCCATTGGTAATGGCTACCTATGTGTTTGTAGTGACATCAACTATAGATGCACAATCACACTTTGACGTCTACTTCAAGATCAAGGGAGCTCATATAACGACTATCAGGGAGACAGTACATCTCTAAAATTGATCTACCCGAATCTTATTTATAAATGGTGCTCGACGAACACTCCTACCAGATTACAGTCATCAATACCCCAGTTGTACTTTATGGATAAATAGTAGCCTTTCGTAATTACTAGAGCACCAACAATTTTCCAACGTTGGCTGGAGATAATTGTTCCTAACATTTCGAACACTGTCAGTTATGTAGGTAATACATAAGTTGTTGGTGTTACAAGATAGCAACACCTTGCAAACTTACATCTATAGTTCCAGACAATACTACAATAAGGCCTGAAGTACAACCCTATGTAGTGCGAATATTTCAAAGAACAAGTGAAGTACTTAGACAGACAACATATTCAATCGCAATGGATTTCAACTGACGTAGAAACATGTGGAAGCCACAGAGAAAACATTCAGATGCCTACAAACTTGAAAGACCTTCTGTCTTTCCAATAAAATAAATAATTACGCAAACTTTGTACCAAATTTCGTCCAGAGCACCACACACCTTAATAATGTACAGAAGAAGGGTAAAAAATATAAATTCTCACTGCATCCACAATTTTAGAAGATACATCTCTCGACTGTCTTGAAACAAGTTATGAAATAATTCCTGAAGGTTGGCCAGAATACCTCCCAACCCACTCCCTTCCAGAACTCCGCAAATATTTCCCCTAAAAATAGGGACCACATGGTACAGGGAGTACTGATGCTGAAATCGGACAAAGAAGAGTGCCGGATGCTCATCCCGCCGCCACTGCATCGGCGTCTCGTAAACCTCCTCACTCGCAAGGCGGCACGCCTACTGCCCCGGCATCACGTAGGACATCGAGACTATAGGCCGCTTCTGCGGGTCCTGCGTGACAGCCCAGTCAGCGCCTCCATGTAGGTTCTAGGCTAACATCGAAGCGTCCATGGGAGTGGTCCATGTGGACTTCACTGGCTCGTTGATCAGAGGCACATGGTTCATCGTAATAGACTCATTTCCAAGTTTCCCTACTTAGATCGAAGGTGAAGTGCCACAGTAAGGGAGACCGTAGACACACTACACTAAATATTCGCCATTGAACGGACCCAAAACAATCGTTTCGAACAATGGCTCTCTATTTTCATACAATGCGTTTGATGATTTCTGCTCTCGGAACTGTATAATATATGCATCTGACAACAGCGCCGTTCCACCCAGCTTCCAATGTTGAGGCCGAGCACTTCGTCTGCAACTTTAAGGTGCAAATACAGAACATGCTGTCACTCATATACAAGGTCGAAGTCCTGCACAGTTCTTAGCCACCTAAAGGAGCATACCATACATGGGCACATTCTGGATGAACTACTGCGTGGCTGCTGACACTGGGCTCTCTGGGACTTTTCGAGTCCTACAACACTACGGCCATCCAGTTGTCGCCTGCACTACCATCTAGCCGGAGAAGTTTGGGTTCGCACCTCCGGGAGAGTCTCGAAATGGAAACCAGCCGTCACCAGAGCTGCTTGTGGAGAAATGTTCACAGTGATGCCAATGTCGCCATGCTGTTAAGTTAAGACATGCTAACCAGCTGCGACCATGCTTAGCAGCTTCCAGCGCCCCAAAATTGGTTCAATAATTCGGGCTCTTACAAATCCACATCCCCAGGTTCAGAGCTATCGGAAGTGGTTTCCCATGAAATGGGTCCCTTTCCACCTTCCAGCACAGACCTTAGAGGCCGTATCACCAGCTCCAGCCGATTGAAGCTTCAGGACCAGGTCCCTGCCACAAGCAGAGGGCACTGTTACACCAGACGCCAAATAGACAGCAAACCTTGAACCGCCTCCCACTAGTGGTGCGACGATCCATATACCGACAGGGACACGTCCGGCCCCACAAGCCGATAAAAGGATGGCCCTGCTATCCGACAGCAGGGTCGGTACCCTGTGATGCCCACTGTCAACGATTCCATCGGCTGCCAGTAAGACTCGCCAGTGGGCCGTGACATGGGTCTGGTCACTAACGTCAAGCCGGAGATAAGACAAGCCGCCGGGCTGCTGCAATACACTTCAAATCGTCCCGTGCTACAGTCTCTGCCTCACTCTTGTTCTTGTGGTTAGTGTTTCTTACTGTCGATCACGGGCCCCCGGGCTCTATTCCCAGCCTGCTCGGGGATTTTCTCCACCCGGGACTCTGTGTGCGCGCGCGCGCGCGCGCGCGTTCGCGTGCGTGCATGTGTGTGTGTGTGTGTGTGTGTGTGTGTGTGTGTGTGTGTGTGTGTGTGTGTGTGTTTTGTCCTCATCATCATTACATTATCATCATCGACGCCCAAGTCTCCGAAGTGGTGTCAAATGGAAAAAAAAATTACACCAGGCGGAGTAAATCCCCATAATGTGACTCCTGACCAAAAATGTCAGAGGTACATTTCTTTTTATGTTATTAACACCGTCCTTTCGTGGCCTGTATGTTTACTACGTTTCAGCTGGACTAATTTTTGGAATGCTTTTCTACGGGTTATTGACGGATCTGCTTGACCCTGGGCTATGTGAATTATCCTCTTCGTGTGCACTAAAATCGTGACGTCCTTGTAGGGACTGGGAGTGGAACTATCAAGTGGTTACAGTATATCTGTGTAATAAAGCGTGTGTCATATTGTAGCAGGCTCAACATCATCCGCCTAAATCCCAGATCGATGATGTTTTGCGGAGATCAGAGCGCTACAGTGGATCTGGATCTGGTGCAGCTCAACCTGCACAGTGAAAACGCGTAAAAGTAATTAAACAATATTTTATAGCATATTACCTCTGAATAAATCTTCCACTAAGTATCAAGTTCTGCCAGCGAAATTTGTTTCTAGAATTCCAGACGCGTGATGATCTGTGTTCCCTGGGACGCTGCGAAAACTGGCGTGGTAGGAGCAAGGCGCTCTATTTCACGTTGGAATTCAGATACACACTGCTTTACCGGTTGAAAGCACATCGTGGAATTTTCATGTTGTCACATTATCAAAAAGTATGCCGTAGGTTGCCGCGACTTACGGAATAGCCCTCATATAAAGAACCTAGTCGATAACGTGTTAAGTTTCATGAGGTTTTTCAGGGATGATGCAGTCAGAGAAAAATCGTAGTGCTAAAAAATTCTATCGAAATTCAGGAAGAGCTGCAGAGGATTCACGTTTGGTACGGGGATTGGCAGTCGATCCTGAACGTAAACAACTGTAACATATTGTGGATAAAGAGGTAGAAAGACCCAGTCTGTACGATTACACGATTGCTGAACTATCACTGGAAGCTGTCACATTCATTAAAAATGCTGGAGTGTCAGTAAGCCTACAACGTGATTTAAAGTGGAACGATCACATGAAACCAGTCATAGGTAAGGCAGATGTCAGACTGAGATCCACTGGAAGAATCCCTGAGGTGTAGTCCACCCACGAAGCACGCAGCCTGCAAAACTCTCGTTGGGCCAATCTTATCACAGATACTATTTATCAAGACAAAAATCCCTGTTGTTCAACACATACTAATCGTGCAGAGATGAATGAAGTATTGTTAGAAAGATTTAACCGGCTTCTGACACTGCATACCGATTTTGCGCTAAAACTTACTATTTGAGGAAAATTTTTACATAAGAGACTTTTAACTATCACAGGCAAAAGGACATCATGAATGCCCAGCTTCATACTTAAATTTTACGAAGATAACAATCACGAATAAGAGACTCAGTTTTCACATAGTGTTATTGCAAATACAATATTATTTGTTTTAAAGTGCTTATTAACCGGGTAATTATATACAGCATTGTCACAGTTAGTAACCGTGACCACCCCTGTTGTCTGTTATTTACGACCCTCGTACAAGTTGGCTTTTCTAAACGAATATAATTTACGAAACGACAGACGTATTTGTCATTGCCGCCTTGAATAGTGATTTACCTATTGCTACCACCACATAGATCTTACATACAGTACGAAGTGCAATTAAAAAACTATAAATATAGTTAGAGGTTTTTGTGGCCTTAGTGATATACTATGTAAGAAGCGAACACTGCATTCCAACCTATACTTGCATTCTAACCTGCACTCACGACAAGAGTATGTAGCCTTTTCAAGGGTAAGTATATCAACTAAAGTTTTTGTATCTATTAAACGAAATGAAAACCAAATGAACACAAAGATTACATTATTACGTCGAAGTTCGTTTACACCGAGGTTTTGTAATGCTCTCTAACGAATTTTGTTCAGAACTATGTTAGTGGAAATGTATATAACAACGACGTGTGTAAAATCATGATTATTATTTCATATCGTTCAGTTCATTTTTAAAAATGTTTTCTCTTCATTCCCGACTACTATACATAGTCCAACGATTATACACTGATGCGCCAGAGAAACTGGTATAGGCATGCGTATTCATCTACAGAGACATGTAAACAGGCAGAATACGGCCCTGCGGTCGGTACTCCTATATAAGACGCAAGTGTCTGGCGCAGTTTCTAGATCGATTACTGCTGCTACAATGGCAGTTCGTCAAGATTTAAGAGAGTTTGAACGTGAAGCTATAGTCGGCGCACGAGCGGTGGGACACAGCATCTCCGAGGTAGCGATGAAGTGCGGACTTCCCCGTACGACCATTTCACGAGTGTACCGTGAATACCATGAATCTGATGAAACATCAAGTCTCCGACATTTTTGCGGCCGAAAAAGATATTCTGCAAAAACAGCACCAACTGCGACTGAACATAATCGTTCAACGTAATAGAAGTGCAACGCTTCCGCAAATTTCTGCAGATTTCAATGCTGGGCCATCAAGTGTCAGCGTGCGAACCATTCAACGGAACATCCTCGATGTGGTCTTTCGGAGCCGAAGGTCCACTCGTGTACCCTTGATGACTGCATGACACGAAGATTTATGCCTCACGAGGGTCCCTCAACACCGACGTCTGGGTGCTGGTGATTGGAAACGTATTACCTGGTCGGACAAGTCTCGTTTCAAATAGTATCGAGCGGATGGACGTGTACGGTTATGGAGACTACGTCATGAATCTATGCTCCATGCATGTTAGGAGGGGACATTTAAAGCTGGTGGAGCCTCTGCAATGGTGAGGGGCGTGTGCAGTTAGAGTGATATGGGACCCCTGATACGTCTAGATGCGACTCTAACAGGTGACACGTACGTAAGCTTCCTGTCTGATCACCTACATCCATTCATGTGCATTATGCATCCCGATGCACTTGGGCAAATGCAGCAGGACAATGCGACACAGCACACCTCCAGAATTGCTATAGAGTGGCTCCAGGAACACTCATCTGAGTGTAAACACTTTTGCTGCTACTAAACTCCCCAGACATGAACATTATTGAGCATATCTGCGATGCCTTGCAAAGTGCTGTTCAGAAGAGATCACCAACCCCACATGGTCTTCAGGATTTATGGTGTCAATTCCCTCCACCAACATTTCAGACAAAAGTCGAGTGAACGCGACATCGTGTTGTAGCACTTCTGCGTGCTCGCAGCGGCGCTGCACAGTATTAAGCAGGTGTACCAGTTTATTTGGCTCTTCAATATACTTTTCCAAATGCAGCCATTACTTAAAACTGCAAAAAGAGAGAAAATTTCTCATGGGTCTTCTGTTATCTATACTAACAACAAAACAGAGAAAGTGTCGTATCTATCTGTTAGAACACGCTAATCTTAAAACTATTAGTTGAATTTCAATTGGACTTTCACAGGCAAGTTGAGCGTCGGTTGGAGCTTTATTTCATCAAAATCAGATAACGGAAAAAGAAGATCTCGTGATTCAAAGTTTTAGTGGAAACCATCTGTTCAGCTTAGTACATAGTTCGGATATTTAGTGATCATCTGTTGTGGTGTCACCGCCAGACACCACACTTGCTAGGTGGTAGCTTAAATCGGCCGCGGTCCATTTAGTACATGTCGGACCCGCGTGTCGCCACTGTGTGATCGCAGACCGAGCGCCACCACAAGGCAGGTCTCGAGATTCGATATAGCACTCGCCCCAGTTGTACGACGACTTTGCTAGCGACTACACTGACGAAGCCTTTCTCTCATTTGCCGAGAGACAGTTAGAATAGCCTTCAGCTAAGTCCATGACTACGACCTAGCAAGGCGCCATTAACCGTATCTGAAGATAGTCTTATTTGTATTATCAAGAGCGATGTACCACAAGGATGGAATAAAGATAAGTATTCGAGGAGCTGCAGACTTTTCTTATTAGCATTCAATACTTATCCTGTTCCAGAATTCACGCCCGTCTGCGTTAGATAGCGTGCATTTAGGCCGCCTCTATCTACAAGGTGTTGGCACATTTACCAACACATCATCTGTAGTGCGCCGAAGGACCAACAGATGGTGCTGTTAGTTTCGTACTTCAACAGTGAACAAATAGATGGCACTGTTAACGTTTTAAACTCATTTTTGTAAGTATACATCAGTGACAGAATTAAGCGACTCGATCTTATCTTTACGAATACAAAGTAACATCGAATATACTTGGCCAGCATATAAAGGTTTTCTGATTTCGCTTTGTGTATTAAAAATTTAACGACATTGCTTTGCCTCTTCCATACGTTTTATTTATATTCTTTGCTAGGAAAAACGAATTTAAGTTTGCTTTGTGGTTTGAGTGCATTACAGTTTGATTGAATTTTGTTTACAAATAAAGGTGCCTAGAAAATGATTGAGCCTTTCTCAGTGCACCAGAACGCCTAAAAGGCCGAGGAATATGCCGTCTCAATAAGCCACACTCTGATCAAGAGCATCATGCGTTGTCTAGCTCCTCAGAACCATTCACTCACAGAGGCTTAAACTTACTTCCCTCCAACGAATTTTTGACACAAAGAGACGCAGGCAAGCGATTTTTTATACGCTGAATCCTACTTATTCCTAACAATTTACCATTTTTTCTTAAACGGGTACAATTCCTGGTGAGCTTGTGTTTAGTACGACCATGAACAAAGCAGAAGGCCAGCTGCAGTATGCTGTGGATGTTGATCTCGGTGTCAATTGTTTTTCGCACAGCCAGTTCTACGTGGCTTTCTCTGTGTTAGTGTAGCAAGGAAGCTGTTCGTTCACATCCCTAGTGGAACTACTTCAAACTTTGTATTCGAAGAAGCTTTATAAGTCAAAAACAAATTCCACTCACATGATGTCTCAGGAAGAGCCATAAATAAATAGCTGGACAACGCTCGGTTTTTCAGTTAGCACTTGAAAATTGCTCATCGATGTAGGATCTGTATCAAGTAGGATGGATAGAGTAGAGAGAGAGGATCCAAAGAAGAGCAGTGCATTCCGTCATAGGTTCATTTAGAAAGGACTAAAGCGCCACAGAGTTTATCATCCAACTTCAATAACTCACGGTACAAGAGAGGTGGTGTGTATCACTGGGAGGTTTACTGTGAAATCTTTGCGAGCGTAGGTTCTTTGAAGAATCAAACGATCTTGCGGAAAGACCATGAAGGTAAAAGCAGAGAGATTCGAGCTCACACAGAGACATACCAATAAAAGGTTCTTGTCGTAGCGGTCACGCCAACGGCGTTGCCGTAGTGGTAACACCGGTTCCCGTCAGATCACCGAAAGTTAAGCGCTGTCAGGCTTAGCTAGCACTTGGATGGGTCACCGTCCAGGACTGCCGAGTGTTGTTGGCAAGTGGGGTGCACTAAGTCCTCGTGAGGCCAATTCAGGAGCTACTTGACTGAGAAGTAGCGGCGCCGATCATGAAAACACAACGGACAGGAGAGCAGTGTGCTGAACACATGCCCCTCCGTACCTCAATCCACTCATGCCTAAGGTCTGAGGAAGACACGGCGGCCAGTCGGTACCGTTGGACCTTCAAGGCCTGTTCGGATGGTGCATGTTTTTCTCGTAGAGGTGACAATGGTACGCCAAGTGCCGTGACTTGCGGAGTATAGATGTAGATGTAGGTATGGGTATCCCAGGAGAAACGGTCAATATTCAATGGTACGACAGGAACGACCATTCGAAACAAAATCCTCTAGAAATCATTGGCTTACCTGAAGACCTATGAGCACTTGCTCAGTGGAAGAGATGGGTTTCACAGTAGTGAAGATGAACACGTGCTCATAGCTCATAGAGCCTGTGTTTACTAAACTTTTGCTTCGAATGATGTGTCCCGTCACATCCTTGAATCTAATCATTCCGTCTGGGACACCCCGTACAAAAACAGGAAACGCGCTTAAAGTTGATTAAGGCAGAATTTGACAGAAACTCACCCTCTGTATGTACCCAAGCGACGCATTTGTCGAATATTTCTGCTCCACTGATTTAAATTTTCCCTGTGTTGCACATACACTATGCATGAGTTGTACAGTTCACTAATAATATTTTTAATAACGACAGTTTGAAGCATTAGAGCAGTTAATATCACAACATTCACAAAAAGTGGCCAGTTTTATATGGGTGACGAAATTATAAAAATTACTTCCACAGATGCTATATTAGCAAATACTTTTATTTTTAGACGATGACTAAATTACACGGCAATATTACAATACACTCCTGGAAATGGAAAAAAGAACACATTGACACCGGTGTGTCAGACCCACCATACTTGCTCCGGACACTGCGAGAGGGCTGTACAAGCAATGATCACACGCACGGCACAGCGGACACGCCAGGAACCGCGGTGTTGGCCGTCGAATGGCGCTAGCTGCGCAGCATTTGTGCACCGCCGCCGTCAGTGTCAGCCAGTTTGCCGTGGCATACGGAGCTCCATCGCAGTCTTTAACACTGGTAGCATGCCGCGACAGCGTGGACGTGAACCGTATGTGCAGTTGACGGACTTTAAGCGAGGGCGTATAGTGGGCATGCGGGAGGCCGGGTGGACGTACCGCCGAATTGCTCAACACGTGGGGCGTGAGGTCTCCACAGTACATCGATGTTGTCGCCAGTGGTCGGCGGAAGGTGCACGTGCCCGTCGACCTGGGACCGGACCGCAGCGACGCACGGATGCACGCCAAGACCGTAGGATCCTACGCAGTGCCGTAGGGGACCGCACCGCCACTTCCCAGCAAATTAGGGACACTGTTGCTCCTGGGGTATCGGCGAGGACCATTCGCAACCGTCTCCATGAAGCTGGGCTACGGTCCCGCACACCGTTAGGCCGTCTTCCGCTCACGCCCCAACATCGTGCAGCCCGCCTCCAGTGGTGTCGCGACAGGCGTGAATGGAGGGACGAATGGAGACGTGTCGTCTTCAGCGATGAGAGTCGCTTCTGCCTTGGTGCCAATCATGGTCGAATGCGTGTTTGGCGCCGTGCAGGTGAGCGCCACAATCAGGACTGCATACGACCGAGGCACACAGGGCCAACACCCGCCATCATGGTGTGGGGAGCGATCTCCTACACTGGCCGTACACCACTGGTGACCGTCGAGGGGACACTGAATAGTGCACGGTACATCCAAACCGTCATCGAACCCATCGTTCTACCATTCCTAGACCGGCAAGGGAACTTGCTGTTCCAACAGGACAATGCACGTCCGCATGTATCCCGTGCCACCCAACGTGCTCTAGAAGGTGTAAGTCAACTACCCTGGCCAGCAAGATCTACGGATCTGTCCCCCATTGAGCATGTTTGGGACTGGATGAAGCGTCGTCTCACGCGGTCTGCACGTCCAGCACGAACGCTGGTCCAACTGAGGCGCCAGGTGGAAATGGCATGGCAAGCCGTTCCACAGGACTACATCCAGCATCTCTACGATCGTCTCCATGGGAGAATAGCAGCCTGCATTGCTGCGAAAGGTGGATATACACTGTACTAGTGCCGACATTGTGCATGCTCTGTTGCCTGTGTCTATGTGCCTGTGGTTCTGTCAGTGTGATCATGTGATGTATCTGACCCCAGGAATGTGTCAATAAAGTTTCCCCTTCCTGGGACAATGAATTCACGGTGTTCTTATTTCAATTTCCGGGAGTGTAAGTCGTTGCCGAAATTATAAAACTTATTTTAAAGTCAGAATAAAAAGCTGT
Organism: Schistocerca americana; assembly: GCF_021461395.2. Classification (NCBI taxonomy): domain Eukaryota; kingdom Metazoa; phylum Arthropoda; class Insecta; order Orthoptera; family Acrididae; genus Schistocerca; species Schistocerca americana. Next base: position 297,538,676 of record NC_060121.1, on the reverse strand, counting down.
TTAACGCTCTTGTGTACGTAACATATAGCGTGTGTATGTGTGGTTACCTAATGTTGTCTCTGTAATGGAGTTCTCACTACCAAAAATGATTAAAATGTCCCTTTCACTGACAACCTACACCTAAATGAATTATCGTTTTGTGGTTTTACTTCAATTCAATTTAGCACATAAAACCAATCATTCCTCTCAGGATGCTTTTAGAATTAATCACAACTAGATACCGTAAATTATTTATTAAAAAATTACAGTACAAAAAATAATTGTATAAATATGACGTAAACAATGCCGGATTGCACCACACACCTAATTTAGAAATTGGCAGAACACATGCAATTAGCTGGACACAAAACATAAGGCCTGCACGCTGACTCGCACTTCCGGAAAAAACTCAGTGGACCAGCAAATGGAACTCAGCACATTTACCGTGAGCGTTTACCTACTAGCCGAACCGGACTGTGCATATAACCTATTGCAGTACAGACAGCAATTGCACCCCACCGATGATCTGCCCATTGGGGCGTTGGCCGCTGTGCAGATAATGTAGGTAGCGCACGTGTAACTCTCTGACTACACAATGACCGCAATATGCTGTCTTCAAAATCATAGGCCCGAGATTACCTAAGCGCAAGACAGATCACATGCCAAGATTTAGTTTGCTTAGACAGGAACAGAAGTTCGACTTAAGCATTCTCCCACAAAGAAGCATTTCAGTGTGTGCCAGACTCCACAGAGAGCTGAAGAATCATCAATTGAGTAAACAGAATAACAGGTCTGTACACAAAGAAATGACTTCACACACTCCTTGTGTTGCAAGCTGCACTTCTCAAAATCCAATCGCCAGATTCTCTGCTGTGGCTCTTGCCAACGAAGTCTCTATTCTGAAGAGAAGTATCTCTCCATGCCACATCCCCTTCATCCTGGACACGCGGCAGGTGACGAATCCCAGTGGCCGTTACAAAAATATTATCTCCCACTACACAGGTCATGAATTTCCCAGCCAATCACCTGAACCTCATACTCCTCGCACAAGATCTTCTGGAAGTTTCCATTTCACCTCGTTTATCCTTAGCAATTCGCCTATGATATACACGTCTCTTCCTTTCTGTAGAAAGCGTGCTCCAGCGCTTGCCTAGAGAAGATTCCTTGGAAATCAAATGACAATCATCGCTTGTGACCCTAATTAACTCCCAGATATTCAGTTCTACAGAAATTGTTAGCATGTGTGGCTACTTAGTACCAGCCAACGAAATTATTAATAATCTGATTGTGCATCATAAACAATGATCTAACACAAATCAAAAAGAATATACGGAATATTAAATGTTTGGTGGCAAAATCTAGCCATCTTAAATTACACCATGTAAAATAACACTGAACAACAAATTTGAAGTGAAAGTGTGTAAATTGCATGGTTTTGCGTTAGTTATGTTTATTTCAGGATAAAATGATAGTAAATCATCATCTTCATAAATATTTAGTTCTATTTTTTTAAAAAGTAATCTACATTTTTGTATAAATAACTCACTAACTAAATATGCATTCATATTCCAAGATTCAGCATAACAAATTTTATGTGAATAATTACTTAAATTATGTTGTGTGTTTTGCATTGATAAATTTCAGTGCCATTGCAGAAGTACAAAAGTAAAATATTAAGAAAAAATGAAAATGTTTCTTGGATGAAAATACTTAGTACCAGAATCATGTAAAGCACTAAAGAAAATGTATAAATTAACTGGTCACAAATGTATATAAAGGATTGCAAATGTTAAGTGTCCATATGTACAGTACATACAATCACGTATTTTGTTCAGAGATAAATTCAGAAAATGATCGCTTTCGCTTGGCTTGACGTTTATACATATACTTGGGGACATCCCTTATGATAGTCCAGCAGTAATCTGCTAAAATAGTAGAGCTCCATTTTCCGGCACGCCTCTTCCCAAATGTGGCAATATCTTGATGAAATCGCTCTCCATTTTCATCATTTACTGCACCACAATCTTTGGGGAATAAGTCAAGATGACTGCGTAAGAAATGTATTTTCAGTGACACGTTGCAACCAAGTTTTTCGTAAGATGACAACATGTTTTCTACAATCTCCTTGTAATTTATTGCTCTTTTGTTCCCTAAAAATTGAATACAGACTGTCTTAAAACATTCCCATGCATGCTTCACATCACCTTGTATGATTCCATCAAAAGTATGGTCTCCAAAAAGCTCTCGAATCTGTGGGCCTACGAAGATGCCCTCTTTTACTTTGGCATCACTTAAGTATGAGTAATTCTGCTTTAAGTGCTTAAACGCATCATCATTCCCTTAACGAAGTTTTTCATGAGACCCAGCCTGATGTGCAAGGGTGGAAGCAAATTCTTTTTAGGGTCTACTAGAGGTTCACTTTTAATGTTTTTTATGCCTGGTTGAAGGGATTTTCTGGTGGGCCATTCATGTTCACTGTAATGAGATGCACGAGCTCGGTTATCCCATTCACAGAGAGCAGCGGTATTTAGTGCACCTTAACTGCATACCTAATAGCATTACAACCATTTTCAAGTCACCACAGATCTGTCATTGAGAGTCATTATACTTGATTTTTTTCTACTAAAATTTTCACTTTTTGGTATGGCTCTTTCATATGCACACTATGTACAACTGGAATAGAAGGAAGATGATTTCCAATATCTAAAGGCATTGCTTTTTAGCTCAACTTTGACTAATCAATTAATAGTCTCCAATCATCAGGGTTGTAACTAATTCTGAGGGTCTTCATTAGACCTTTTATGTCTACACATGCCACAAGACTACCCTGCATGTTAAAGAAAGGAGTGAATTGTTGCTCTTTTCTGCTGAGGAATGAAACATTTACATTGCTTTTCAGAAAATTGCGCTGCTGCAATATTGATGCAAATTTCTTCTTCTTCTTCTTAGATATTCCCTTCTTCATAGGAGGAACCATACAAAAGTAGCAGTCACTGACATGGTTAGTTGGCTCACGCCAGATCATTGGAACCGCAAAGGGCATCGAACGTCCTTTCTCATGCACCCAGTTTCTGAGGTTCCTGGCACAAGTTTTGCACATCACATGTGGAGCCCAGGGTTTATCCTGATTACCTATTTTGCGCCCAAAATTACAACTGTAAGCTTTTTTAATCAATGGAGTTATCTGCTGTTTTTGTGAAGCAAATGTCACTTCTCCACACACATAGCAAAATGTGTCAGCACAGTTAACATAAACTCGTGACATTTTTGTTCACTTCAATAGCAGTCAGTTCTAACAACTGGAAATTAATCTGGAAACAAACGTGCGAAAATTATTACATGCATTAATAAAGTCACTGAAGTTGAAGAGGAGGGAGACAAAAAGATCACTAAGATTGGTATCAAAATGTTTATATCCAAAATATTGCACAGAAGGAAGACCAGGGCCAATAATATAATCCACTGTTACTAGTTGTTATGACTGACAAACCATTATAAAAATGATTTTAAACTTAACATAAAAATCCGTATACAATTATCTCACAGTAATAAAACAGTGTAAAATGAAAACTGGAGCTAATTTTGAATTGTCTTTATGGTATTCGCGATCAGAACATTAGCATTGATAGGAACTGGCTATTTTCATGCGATTTACATTTTCATTGTTGCACAGTGTAATTAGTAATATGACAAGCTATTCCAAAAATAATAAAATATTTCAGATGGATATTTCATATGGTTCAAATGGCTCTGAGCACTATGGGACTTAACTGCTGAGGTCATCGTTCCAGACTGTAGCGCCTACAACCGCTCGGCCACACTGGCCGGCGGATATTTCATGCCTGAGAAAACTTATGAATTGACTTCCTCTCTGCAATGAAGTCATTACCAAGGCTGGAGGCGCTGTTACATGATGTGTCTCCTAGAAGACACTTATCTTATATATGACGTGCCTACAATGTATCTCGACAACATTTCACTTAACTGAGTGAGGGATAAATAGACAGCGGAAGACAGTAAACACACGATTTTACTGTTTCTTCCACGCAGCCCTGCCTCTGTCGTGCTTGACACTGAACCAACATCTTCGTGTGGCGGATGGAATGAGACCGATGCCATATTATCACGCACTATGCGAAGTGCAGTTGACAGTCACAGTTTCCCTGTACTGATTTTTTTAACCAATTAATTACATATTTTATTAGAGCACAACAATTAAAGTAATTTCTGTGAAGTTTCCGGCATTTATAAGTCTATATCGTTTTAACTGTCGATCAGGTAAAATGGTAAGAGACAAAAATGTGATATTGTGTTGAATTTTTTACGAGCTCCAGAGTTAACTTTCCTACAGTGAATGCTCTTTTTACTGTGCTGTGCATTATCTTGTCCAGCTTCTAACGGGACTGAAAAAGGACGTTTCATTTTGTTAGGAAGTTTATCATTTTGAGATGATTCCTCAAAGGTATGTATTAAAAAAGAATACATAAATGGCGTCCACATTTATTCATAACCTCTAACTTTTCCCCAAATTAAGCGTTTATGTTTTACGACTTTTACTGTATCCAAATGTGATACGGAAATATTAAGAAAAAAGCAGAATATAATGGAAAACCTTCATTATTAAGGAAATTACTATTGCGGGTCAGGTAATATTAACATTTTGTAGTCTCATAATCATCCAGTTTTTCTTTGCAGCGACACCGAAAAAAGAACAGACCACACGCATCTTACATTTCACTGTCCACTCGAGATCACACGTCTTGCGCATTTCCCTGAAATGACGGCCTTTTCAGTTTTGGTACTAAATGCAAAGAAAATTTTAAAAAACTGATAGTACAGCGTCTTGGTTTGCTGTTTCTTCCATTCATTTTTTTTTAATACCAAAGACTTTGGTGTCAAAATAGTTGTGCGAAGATCGTTTAATGCTTAGCTTAATGTGTCACTTACCGTATAATTCTCCCTCGACATTCCACTGCACTTCATGTGAGGGAAACTGTTACCATTGTCAATAATTATGTAAAAATAAATTACCAAATTCCTTCCACGGACAGAAAGAGATGGAAATAAAGAAAATTTAATTAGTATTTAACAGATTTCTACACTTTTCACTTTACCAACGAATCTTTATCGTTAAATTCGTAACATGTTATAAATAAACTTTCTTAAAGAGAAGGTCATTCGCTTTATATCGCTGAAGACACCACTCCTTAACTTCAGCCTAAAATTTTATGTCCATAGTTCGTAACGTATGTTAGCATAATTTTGTCTTTTTAAGAGAACCTAACTTGTGGATCGGAATATTACTTCCATGCACAGCTTTTCCCGTGAAATTAACCACTGCCTAACATATCCCTATTATAATAATTTGACTAAGAACACTAAAATGAACAAAAATCAACGTTTACTGCATATATCGTCTGCAGATGGTATGCACCGTCAGCAGACCGAAATGTTAGTTTCAATACAATGACATCATGTATCTCACCTAAGGTCTAAATAACGTAAAGTGAATATTAATCATTATTGTACGTCACACCAGACTTTAAAAAACTTAATTTGGTAAAAATAAAAGACCCTAATTCAATATCTAATAGATCATGAGGCGTAACTTGTCGAAACTTAGCTTCATCCATACTTGTCAGGGTTCTCAAAGGAGGTTTCTCAAGGAAGTAATGCCAACATTCGCCCGATTTAGAGAAATCACGAGCAAACGGAATTTATTATCACCGTTATAGTATCCAGATATTAGTATACTGCCAGGTCATTAACATTAATATGATTCTCTGATTGTGCAACAGCCTACGAATGGATTGTCGGGATCCAAGAAACGTGCTATATTACCCCCGCCACTAAAATTAATCGCAGCTCCGCCGAAGTCTGGCCTCTGATATTCTGTTGACTAGTTTGTTAGCGAAAATAAGTCGTCATTGTGGGTGTTGGCAAGAAAACTGTTTGCATTAGTTCCTATTGGAAACCACACGAACTCTTCTAAGCGTGGAAGTAGTGGCATTCATTTTCTGACAGTCGTAACTACACGGTGGAAATGTCACGATGAAAGGGGAGTAAGTGTTCTCCATTACGCTTAATGCTACTAGCGTGCAATGAAGTTCGTTTCTGGCCGTACCGTCGTAAAGGGCCTTCACAAAAGAGCTGTACGCTGCAGAGCCGTCTCAGAGGCGAAGCCTCGGCGTGTGGAAAGGGAAAAGAATTAAAAGCAGCTACGGTGGTAGCAGCAGGGACGATGGGGGTGCCCTAATCCCCCCTCCCGCCCGAACGCCCACTCACCAACACACACTCACACACAAAGTTAGAAGGAGAGGGGAGGGAATGGGGGTGGGGGGGGGGGGGGGAGGCAGTAAGGGGCCTCGCTACCGCCGGCTGTGAAAACAGAATAGCTAACCGGGACTTTTAACGTTCGCTACTTAAGCATTCTCAAAGGACACTCCGGATGAAAATGTGCTCCCAGGCGCGCCTATTGCCACTTGCGGAACAAAAGGCTTTGCAGCGGAGCAAGGGTTGCTCGAGAAAAGCACTCTTAATATAGGGCGCAGTATGAAATGTGCGCTGACTTTGTTTATGGAGTTTTGTCATTGTTGCTGTTTTAACCTCACCACCCCCTTCCCTAATGTGATGCTACCGGGGACTGCTGTTTCAGAAGCTTGTTGCCAGACCCTAAGTTCACTGGGCGACTACTCAGATGCACTCACCGCCAGCGAGTTGGAAAACGTCACTATACACAAGATCGATGAAGTGCTGATATCGATGCAAGAAATTTTTACGTTCAGTTGGATGAAATCTCATCATGGTATTACCATTAATGAAGTTGACCTTCTAGAAAAAAAAATGTAGCAAGCCAAGAGTTTAATTTTTGTAATTTTATCTTTTATGAACATCGACGATGATTGACAGCCATTCGAAATTAGAGCGAAATAAATCCGCTGAATGCGAACAACTTGGCAGCAGCTGTGTTACGTACAGATGTTCTAACTCTTTGTGACATATGAATATTTGTGACGGACCAGCACTCGAGCTCAGATTTCCGTCTTATAGTGAGCAGTTACCTTAATCACGCCTTCCGGACCGACCCAAATATGCATATCTTACACTGTCTGGATCTCTTTACCATAGTCATAGACGGCTGTCAGTAATCATCAGTGTAAATATTACATGCCGAGACGGGCACTACATGATAATTTATATGTCTCAATTCCCCATGGTCTTATTCTGATGTGGAAATACAAAATTAAGCTGCGATCATTCGGCGATGAAAGCGAGACACTTTGGTTTAAGTATGTAGAGAGTGTGGTGTATGAAAGTTTGGATCAGTCCAGGATCTTGCACGGATAGCCTAAAGTTAAGCGACAACTCGCGATTAGCGGGAAATCTGTGTTCGAGCCCGGGTCCGGTACAAATTTTCCTACGCCACCAACATGTAGAACATCTATGCCTAATACAGCTGGCGCCAACTTATTCATACTCAGCGAATTTATTTCACTCTAAGAGTTTAACGTCCCGTCGACGACGGCCTAAATTGGAAATTTGTGGTAAGGTCTTATGTTATGAAACTGCCGACGTCATCGGTCCAAAGCCTACACACTACTTAAACTAACTTACGCTATGGACAACACACACACACCCATGCACGAGGGAGGACTCGGACCTCCGACGGGGGGAGCCGCACGACCGTGATAAGGCGCCTGGGACCGCCCGGCTACTCTGCGCGGAAAACGACGGCGTCATTGGAGACAGAGCGCGAGCTGGCATTGGAGAAAGGGGATGCGTGATGCCCTCTTCAAAGGAACCATCCCAGTGTTTGTGTCAACAGATTTAAGGAAGCCATGACAAACACACATCTGGATGGTGCACAGAGATGTTAACCATCGTTCTCCCGAATGTTATTTTATCATATCAACAACTGCACCATAACGCTCACCCTTAGGCAAATATAATGTTGTGGCAGGCGACAAACCTTGGACACGATTCCGAAGCATGGATTGTAGTAGCAGCACAGTTTTGAGAGTGCGGAAGCCTGCCAAAGGGAAGTCTCAACAACACTGTGGTTCAACAACAAAGTTAGGGAACTACTGTGAAAGCAAAGAGAGCTTCACCGCAAGTTTAAACGCAGCCAAAACCTCTCAGACAAACAGAAGCTAAACGATGTCAAAGTTAGCGTAAGGAGGGCTATGCGTGAAGCGTTCAGTGAATTCGAAAGTAAAATTCTATGTACCGACTTGACAGAAAATCCTAGGAAGTTCTGGTCTTACGTTAAATCAGTAAGTGGCCAGAAACAGCAAATCCAGACACTCCGGGATGATGATGGCATTGAAACAGAGGATGACACGCGTAAAGCTGAAATACTAAACACCTTTTACCAAAGCTGTTTCACAGAGGAAGACCGCACTGCAGTTCCTTCTCTAAATCCTCGCACAAACGAAAAAATAGCTGACATCGAAATAAGTGTCCAAGGAATAGAAAAGCAACTGGAATCACTCAACAGAGGAAAGTCCACTGGACCTGACGGGATACCAATTCGATTCTACACAGAGTACGCGAAAGAACTTGCCCCCCTTCAAACAGCAGTGTACCCCAAGTCTCTAGAGGAACAGGAGGAGGATCCAAATCATTGGAAAAGAGCACAGGTAGTCCCAGTCTTCAAGAAGCGTCGTCGAGCAGATGCGCAAAACTATAGACCTATATCTCTGATGTCGATCTGTTGTAGAATTTTAGAACATGTTTTTTGCTCGCGTATCATGTCGTTTTTGGAAACCCAGAATCTACTCTGTAGGAATCAACATGGATTCTGGAAACAGCGATCGTGTGAGACCCAACTCGCTTTATTTGTTCATGAGACCCATAAAATATTAGATACAGGCTCCAAGGTAGATGCTATTTTCCTTGACGTCCGGAAGGCGTTCAATACAGTTCCACACTGTCGCCTGATAAAGTAAGAGCCTACGGAATATCAGACCAGCTGTGTGGCTGGATTGAAGAACACAACATGTTGTTCTCGATGGAGAGACGTCTACAGACAAAGTAACCTCTGGTGTGCCACAGGGGAGTGTTATGGGACAACTGCTTTTCACAATATATATAAATGACCTAGTAGATAGTGTCGGAACTTCCATGCGGCTTTTCACGGATGATGCTGTAGTATACACAGAAGTTGCAGCATTAGAAAATTGCAGCGAAATGCAGGAAGATCTGCAGCGGATAGGCACTTGGTGCAGGGAGTGGCAACTGACCCTTAACATAGAGAAATGTAATGTATAGCGAATACATAGAAAGAAGGATCCTTTATTGTATGATTATATGATAGCGGAACAAACACTGGTAGCAGTTACTTCTGTAAAATATCTGGGAGTATGCGAGTGGAACGATTTGAAGTGGAATGATCATATAAAATTAATTGTTGGTAAAGCGGGTACCAGGTTGAGATTCATTGGGAGAGTCCTTAGAAAATGCAGTCCATCAACAAAGGAGGTGGCTTACAAAAAAAAACCACTCGTTCGACCTATACTTGAGTATTGCTCATCAGTGTGGGATCCGTACCAGATCGGGTTGACCGAGGAGGTAGAGAAGATCCAAAAAAGAGCGGCGCGTTTCGTCACAGGGTTATTTGGTAAGTGTGATAGCGTTACGGAGATGATTAGCAAACTCTAGTGGCAGACTCTGCAAGAGAGGGGCTGTGCAACGCGGTGTAGATTGCTGTCCAGGTTTCGAGAGGGTGCGTTTCTGGATGAGGTATCGAATATATTGCTTCCCCCTAGTTATACCTCCCGAGGAGATCACGAATGTAAAATTAAGAGAGATTCGAGAGCGCACGGAGGCTTTCCGGCAGTCGTTCTTCCCGTGAAGCATACGCAAATGGAGCAGGAAAGGGAGGTAACGACAGTGGCACGTAAAGTGCCCTGCGCCACACACCGTTGGGTGGCGCGCGGAGTATAAATGTAGATGTAAAAGACAAGAACTGTGCAATTATTCATCGAGAGTATCTGCAGTACACAAGATCTCCACCCACTCTTTCACAAAGATGCGTATGGCGCAGAGACTGTTCTGTTTTCTTGTGAAGAGGAGGAGGACGGAGTTCACCTTTTGTTTGGATGTCCCACATAAGAAGAAATTAGGCTATGGCTGTTACAGTGATTTATGAAGCTTGGTTGTTCGTTGCCAACCTGGAAACACAACAACATCACAGACAGACCTTACGAAATTTTCTTCTCCTTAAAATAGCTTCCATGCGTGAAAAAAAAACCTTTTCGCTACTACTGCTTTGTTCATAGGATCTAGAAATATCCTCAAGTATTGGTGTCTTTTCTTTCATTATTCAGTACTTAATTATTCCGACAGGAATTTGGTGGATAAATATTTGAAAACACCAAAATCCAATTGGTGGGTATTGATGGTATTGTTGAAATAATTGTCCCCATAACGGCATTAACCTGCAAATTTTGAGGTCACATTGTTTTTTACTGTTTTGTTTGCCCAAAACATGGTGTTTACGACATGGCAATAAACTGCTCCAAAAATGTTCAAATGTGTGTGAATTCCTAAGGAACCAAACTACTAATGTCATCGGTCCCTAGACTTACCCACTAGTTAAACTAATTTATGCTAAGAGCAACACATACACTCATGCCCGAGGGAGGACTCGAACCTCCGGCGGGAGTAATCGCGCAATTGGTGACGTGGCGCCTTGGACCGCACGGCTACCCCACGCGCGCAACTGCTGCGAAGCTGTGACAGATAACCCCCATATTTATGGTTAGAATTCTAGTGTCGAGGAAAAATATGGTATCAATAGATGACTAGTTTATTCGGTGCAGGTCATCTACAAAGGATTTGTGCCAATGTCCAGGGTTAAATTCCACTTGTCTCAGCAGTGTCTTGAAGCACCTACAGACCGTGGTGCCACCCGGTGAGTGAGGAATGTCTGTCAGAAACGGTTCTTAAAACGTCAGCAGTGATAAGATTTGCATTCTAAAGTGAGAAAGACCCGTCACGTCCTCTCGTATGTTTTTCCTTAACCAAACTGTTCACTGGCTTTTGCAACTTCCTAAATTTTTGAGAATATAACCAAGCTCTCTTAAAGAGGTGTGCTATATTATTCTTTAAGTATGAAGGTTTGAAAAATGGTAATCTGGGTCTGCTCTCCTGACTCTTGTCCGTATCCAGCTAACATGAAAATTCACTCGACAACAAACGATAAAGAGGTATATTAATAAAAGGAACATGGGGAGATGCTTGTATGTGCCTCATTACAAGCACTTTGACCGAGATATCTGCCTGCTGCAAAAATCGGTTAAGATTAATTTCCACCAGTCATTTCAGAGTGAGCCTAAGCAGAACAGGAAAGTTGCAGTTCTCCTAGTAATTAGGTCTTTTTAGTAGAATGCAGATAGACAGTTTCATACTGCTCATAATAGATCAACGAGGAAGCAAGTCAGCTCTCACTGAAGTAAGTTTTTCGTTCGTATGAGGTCATATTCGGATGGGCGAGTTTCACTCGTGAGTCAAGCACCTCTTCCGGCAAGGTGGTCTTTGTTCCCTGTGGAAAAAAGATAATACACGAGTATATGGAGCAGAGTCTCTGTGCAGGACAGTCGCTTTACAAGCCCAGTAGAGTTTCGTGATGGTACGTTCTCGGTGGTGTGAAACATGGACACTTCACTGAATAACAGTGCAGACATGCCTCTTGCAGACATGAAGGCTTCAGCAGCAAAGAGACAGCTGAGAGACTGACGACCGTTTATGCCATCTAGCAATATACTGGCACCAGTCGAAAACTGATAGTCTGCTGATTAAGTAGGAAGTTACATTCTCGACAGACCTACCTATGCACAAAGGTGTTTACCAAAACCATGGTAAGAGTTGAGACACTGTCGACAGATAAGCGGAATGGTAGTGGGAGAAACGAGCATTTGCTCATGTTTCGTAGTCTAACACCAACACTTGTGTTCTCATTGGCTGCTAGTATGTGGTGTGGATCTTTTCCGAAACTTATAAGATGAGAGAAGAGGAGTCATGTGGAAAATAATCTCTGTTCTGACAGGTCTGACGAACCAGCATGTGCCCTGGTCGGCTGACACTAGTTTTTGGCGGAATTATTGTTGTTGAAAAGCCACAGTTAGAGAAAGAAAAAGTATGGAGAGCATTCGGTTTCAGAGAGTTGAAGAGAGAACAGTCCGTTCTGGAGGACGTTGGAAAGAACATTCGTTGTTGCAGATCAACGAAAACATTTGGTGTACTTTTGAAATCCAATATGGCACCCAGGATGGTGAGTATTCTTGCTGCGATATTGGTAATAAACTGAGGTTATCACTGTGAGAAGTTTAGGAACCTAGAGACTAAATTAGAGTAGTTTCACAGTCTTCGTCATGATTCTTAATTACTCATTTCAATTCTTTCGCGATTTGGATCTCAACGTCTGCTATAGTGAATCTTGAGCTTCCTGACCTGCTCGTAAACTTTCCCGATTCAGGTAACCTCTCCCTACCACCATGAGTAACGGAATGATTTCTGTCACATCCTTTACAAGCTATTCAATCGGTATCTCTGGAAACAACGGCTCTTTGTGTTTCCCAGCACCTTTGGACCCACCATAACAGCATTACTTGTAACTGAGGAAGTTTAATACTTCATGTATTTCATGTTATTTTTCAATGGAGACTTTCGTCATGTTTAGTTTTTACTCGTGAGTTGAACTTTTTCGAATTAATATGTAGTAATCAAATTCTTCTTGATATTCTTCCAGTTGTTAATTAATCCCCTGTCACTTAAATATAGATTAACCAAGGCCATCAGCTATATTTATATGTGACGAACACTGATTCTTATGCAATTACTTGGTGCAAATCTGCTTTTAAATAACAGATACCTATCAGCCTAAAGGCCGCTGGACATATTCCTTTGTCTTTCTATTAATCATTGTTGCTCTGGCGACACTTGTATTGAATCTTAATAAGACTCAAACAGCAACATTTCCTCCCCACATATCATTGGTAGTAGATTACTGTCCAAAGAAATGCTACTGTCTTACTATCGATCATTGCAACCGTTGTAGTAATACTAATAGCATAAGAAGACAGTTGTAAATGTAGTAAAACTTCTAATAGAAATTGTGATGGTAGGAATAGTAGTATGTCGCTTTAGTTATTACTATATCGTCGTTACACAATTTAAGCTAATCTGAATATATAGGGTGTTTCCGTAAGAGCGTGAAAAAATTTAACAGGACATAGAGGGTGCTCCACAGAACAATATGAAGTAGGGAACCTGGAGTCGGAGACGCCAGCTTAAGGAGATAATAGGAATAAAATCACATTAGTGTATACTTTTTTATTTGCATTAGTTAACTGCAGATACCATCATTAACACAATGAACGTACCGTTTGTACTATATCTTACAAAATGTGCTAAGATTGACTGCCTTCAACCTCAATGCAAGCAGGACGCCCGAGAACAAGATTCTGACGCACCCTGACAAATATCCCTAGTGTGTTTCGGATCGCATCACAGGCAGCTACAATCCTGTCGGCTAATTCCATCTCCGTATCCACTGGGATCTCATACACAAGTGACTTGAGATATCCAGAGGATTAAGGTCAGGTGACCTCGCAGGCTATGGAATAGGACCTCCCCTACCAATCCAGCGACCAGGAAATACTGTACCGGTATTATACTATGAGTCTCTGAATAGCACTGGGTAATGAATGGGTCTGTCGTTGACGCATATCTCGTTCTGTCATGGGACTATGTAAATATGATACAACAGAGTCACCTTGCGGACAAGTAAAGTAATCAGAACCTGAATCATGACTTCCTAGTTATCAGTCTCGTCCTACTTGTTCCCTTGCAGAAAATAGAGAACGTGCACGTAAATAAACAGCACAGTGCGTCTAAACTCGTACGCATGTTAGTTGTAAATAAACTGGAAAACACAATGCTAGACAAAGCTGTGGACAAATATACTGCCATATCTCGTTAAGCTGGCTTCTCCAACCCCAAGTTCTCTACCTCAAATTGTTCAGTGGAGCATTCTCTATGCACGCTCTCGCGGAAGCACCCTCCGTAAATTAAACTGAATATACGACATGATGAGGGCACTAGGTAATACCGTGTAATATGGAACAAGTAATTTCAAATGCTTTTTTTTCATTTCCATTATTTCCCGCAGTTCACCTCTGTGTTTTCCTTCCAGAATTCTTTAGCTTTCACCCTGGTACATTCCTAGCGTCCAGTGCGTCTACCGTTTCCTCCCCATCCATGCGAAGCCGTGTGCAACGAATGAGGAAATCAGAACTCATACTGGATCAAAACTTAGGCGTTAGTGAAGCTGTACTTCCTGCTCTCCCCTCGAAGCGCGTTTCAGTCTGGCAGACCCTTGTAAACACATAATCAAGAGCAACGAGATTGATAATTGGAAAACAGAGAGAACCACAAAGCGCAGGAGAGGCAGGTAAAACGACGGAATGAGGAAAAAGGTTTATCTCAGCTACCAGTTTTCTGGCTGGAGGGAAATTAAAACTCATTTTTACACAAACTATCACAGCTGCGTACTTTTCATTTGAGATAAAAGCACGGGCACGCTATTCCCAACACGCGGGTCGAAATAAACGTGAAAATGGAGGTGCAGCGCCAGAGGGCGCGTTCATTTGTATGTATGAGCCGCCGTGGCACACCGCTGATGAGGTCAGCGTCGTGCACGCTGCACGATTCCCTCCGACTGGCCCTTACCTCTCTGTGTCACCTGCAAGGGGAGTAGCCTACCCGCCTTCCGCAACCTAGCAAATGCCACAGGTAAGTTACGCAGTATGGGAGTACACTACAGCACCTTCACAAGGGCACTGAAGGTGTGGTATCATAAGATCACAGCGCTACAACACATTCGGCAACTCGCATCGATACCACACGCATCTGCGATGTCTCGCTGCAATCCGCAATGAAGTCATGCTTCCTCTCTCAGTACCGTAGCGCCCTCGCACAGAGGTCAATATAGAACTGAGCATGGAGGCGCTGCCCACATTTCGTGAGCTCTGCAGAAGCAGTGAACTTCGTCGAATAGGATTGAACAGTTATTCAAGTCTCAGACAGAAATGTAGTTTTGTAAATGATAAACACTATTTTTCAAGATAGCAGTTGTAATATCTCTTTATATCCTACTAATTATCATTGCACAATTCTATGTGTGAATTACGTTTCCTACTTGACCATCTATATACTCGCAGAATCGATGAGCAAAGTAGTACAGTACTATTACTATTCCTTGAGCGCATAATTACTCTTTGTAATATTCTCTCTGATGTGTTGAGAGGACTTCTAGGATCTTCTCCGTGACGAATAGCCGCATTGAATAATTGTAATTTTGCTAACGAGATTACTGGAAGAGATTGAAAATATATTGTATGCTACTCAAGAAAATATATACTGAGCATTTACATCAAAGATGTGTAAGGTTCAAATGGCTGTGAGCACTATGGGACTTAACTTCTGAGGTCGTCAGTCCCCTAGAACTTAGAACTACTTAAACCTAACTAACCTAAGGACATCACACACATCCATGCCCGACTCAGGATTCGTACCTGCGACCGTAGCGGTCGCGCGGTTCCAGATTGTAGCGGCTAGAACCGCTCGGCCACTCTGGCCAGCGATGTGTATGGAATTTCATTGTATATGTATTCTCTAATTGGAAATTTGCACGGAGGTGTCGTTTCGTTGGTAATCAGAAGGGAACTTCCGATGAATTGGAAAAGAACCTGGAATTATTATATCCAAGAGCTCCATCATTTCATCGGATAATTAAACTCTCTCAAAGCAAACTTTCCGCTTGATCTGAGGTTTCCCGACTGACTACAGAACGCAAGAAAACCAAGATATTTTATTTACACAGGATTGCAGATCGCTTCGAATCATCGAGACTGCGGACAAGGAGAGTCCTCGTCCGATTCTGATTAAACAAGTAGAGCTTAAGTATAACTTTCTTGAGCGACTGTGGTGACTGATGTGGCTGCTTATGAATGAGATCATTAATAAAATATTAATAATTAACTTTCCTCCTCACCAGCAGCCAGTATAAACACAATATTAATTAAAATTATACAGTCTGTAAATTAGTGTATCAACTGATGGCTTAATAGCGAGTGGTTGTTGCAAGTTATCGAATACTATAGTGGCAAAGAACTGTACCAATTCAGTCACTCACTAAGTCAAAGACAGAGCAGCAACAGGGAAGTAACCGATTTTGTGACATTTTACGAGCTCCTGACTAGGAGCTAATAATATAGTTTCATATGTGTGCTCTGGTAGTAAGTACTTGGAATTTCTGAGTGTTAGTCTAATTTACTGCACAAACTTCTAGCGTTCTAGTCAGTCTCTACTGTAGCAGCCGCTGCGCATGTCGATAGTCCTTTGTTTGCCTGTGTAGTGTAGTTTTCTACGATTTTAGTATGGATAGGGATTGTGACTGCTGTGTGCGGATGCGAGTCGAGTTGGTGACACTTCGCTCTCAGCTTCAGGCTGTGTTGGCTTCGTTTACACAGCGTGAGGTTGCAGTGGATGGCCGTCACAGTTACAGGTCGGCCGTGGAGATACACGGGTCAGCCTATCAGTACGCACCGGTTGCTAGCACAGTTGCTGTTTGCACTGAGGTTGAGCCCATCTCGGGGCATGGCAGGCTGCGGAAGACTCCTTGGAGGCCGAACGTAAGGCCTCCCAGGTTAGTCTGCTGTGTGTGGCTGACGCTATTCTTCTTTCAGATGCAGTCGCTTGTCTTGTTTAAGAGAGAACCTTCCAGCTTGCAAAATCCGGGCAGCCACAGAGGGTAATACTATCGGTAGTCGGGAGCTCTAATGTCATGCGCGTTATGGGACGCCTTAGGCACATGGCTGCTAATGAGAGGAAGAAATTCAGTGTGCACTCCGTGTGCCTACTGGGTGGAGCAATTTCAGACGTGGAAGAGATCCTTTCGGATGCCATGAGGAGCATTTGGTGCAGCCAACTACAGGTGATGGCTCACGTCGTTACAAGTGGTGTGTGTCGCTTTGGATTGGAATAAATTCTTTCTGGTTTCGAGCGGCCATCATAAGTGGTAAAAGCTGTCAGTCTTGCTTGCTAGGTGAAAGCACAGCTAACCATTTGCAATATAATCGACAGGACCGATTGCGGATGTCTGGTACAGATCCGAGTGCAGGGTCTGAATCAGAGGCTCAGACGATTCTGTGACAGTGTAGGATGCAGATTCCTTGACTTACGCCATTGGGTGGTGGGTTTTCGGGTTCCGAAAACAGGTCAGGAGTCCACTACACGCAGGAGGTGGCTACAAGGCTGGCGGCGGCAGTATGGCGTGGGATGGTCGGTTTCATAGATTAGAGGGTCTCAGAGAAACATAAAAATGGCTTCAGACGCAAAGGGCGCAGGTCGAACACTGGAAGAACGTAGATACAGGAACCATTGGTATAACAGTAGTATGTTGGGAAAGCACCAGAGCCCCAAGCGCTAACAGAAAGCACCGATGCCCAAATCGTTATAGGCACTGAAAAGTGGCTAACGCCGGAGATAAGTTCATACGAAATTTCTGCGAAAGGCCTAACGGTGTTCAGAAACGATAGGCTAGGTACAGTTGACGGTGACGTGTTTGTTGCTGTTAAAAGTAGTTAAATTTAAGTGGGCATTTCCTGTGAGTTGGTATGAGTAGAGATCATTCTTGCTAATCGGAATAAAATAATAACTGGATCCTTTTACCGACCTCCCAACTCGTATAACACAATTTCTGGAGTCTAATTTCAAACATATACCCGACTCTCACAATTATAGTTATTGATGACTTCAATTTATCCTTGACATGTTGGCGAAAATACATGTTTAAATCTGGAAGCACGCATAAAACAACATGCGAAATTGTGCTAAACACATTCTGCTACAATTATTTCGAGCGATTAGTTCCTGAGAACACTCGAATAGTAAAATATTGTGGAAACACATTTGACCTCTTAGCAACAAATAATCCTGAGCTGATAATGAGCATCAAAACGGATACGAGGACTACTGAACACAGGGTTGTCGTAGCGAGACTGAATATTATAGCCGCCATTTCCTCCAAAAATAAACGAAAAATATACCTTTTCAAAACAGCAGATAAAAAATCACTTGTTGCCTTACTGAGAGATAATCTCCAATCTTTCCGCAGTAACAATGTAAGCGTAGACCAGACGTGGCTTGAATTCAAAGAAATGTTATCGACAACAATTTAGAGATTAACAGACGACAGAGCTGATTCCCCATGGTACACAAAACTGGTCAGAACAATGATGCAGAAACAACGAAACAGGAAAGGCCAGATTTAAGCGAAAGCAAAATCCCCAAGATTTGCAATCTTTTACAGAAGCTCGAAATTTATGCAGACCTCGATAACTACTTATAACAGTTTCATCAAGGAAACTGTCTCGAAACCTGGCAGAAAATCCAAAGAGATACTGGTCGTATGCAAAATATGCTAGCGGCAAGACACAATCAGTGCCTTCTCTACGCGGCAACAACAGAAACACAATCGATGACAGTCCTGCTAAAGCGGAATTATTAAACACAAAAATGGTTCAAATGGCTCTGAGCACTATGGGACTTAACATCTGAGGTCATCAGTCCCCTAGAACTTAGAGCTACTTAAACCTAACTAACCTAAGGACATCACACACATCCACGCCCGAGGCAGGATTCGAACCTGCGACCGTAGCGGTCGCGCGGTTCCAGACTGAAGCGCCTAGAACCGCTCGGCCACACCGGCCGGCTATTAAACACAACCTACCGAAAATCCTTCATGGAAGAAGACGAAGTAAATAATCCAGAATGCGAATCAAGAAGAGCTGCTAACATGAGTAACTTAAAAGTAGTGAAGCAACTTAAATCACTTAATAAAAGGATGTCTACCGGTCCAGATTGTACGGGGTGTTCAAAAAGTCTCTCCGCAGTGACGTATGATTGTTAGCCGCGCGTGCCGTATGCCGCAGTGAATATACCGAAATGAAACTCAATGAAATAGAAGTTATTAATTTACTGAATAATAATTTTTACTTACAAATTTTCACATTAAATGTTGAAAGTGTCGCCTCCTGATGTTAAATACACAATTCAATTCCTCTGATCATGTTTCCAAAAACAAGTTGTAACTTTCTTCTGTGATAGATGCAGTGAAAGTGGATATTGCAGTTTTCAATTCATCGATGGATTTTCGACGGTTTTTATAGACAGTTGCTTTCGCTGCACCCCAGAAGAAAATGTCAGGTGGTGTTAGGTCAGGCGATCGTGGAGGCCAAAGTCCCTGTGAAATTATGCAATCACCAGAAACATCCGCAAGCAGTGACATTGAAACGCGAGCCGTATGCGCGGTTGCACCATCTTGTTGAAAATAACCGTTAGTATTTTACTTAACGCAAGTTCTCCTTTGAATGGGTACAGAATATCAGTACAGTATCGTTGTGCGTTAATTGTTTCGTTGGAAAACATGGGATCCCCCAATCCGACGTCTAGAAATTGCAATCCAAACTCCTATTTTCACAGAATGAAGTGGTTCCTCATGAATACACAATGGATTTGCAGTACTCCACATACGAGAATTTTGCCAGTTTATGTACCCGGATAAATAAAACCACGCCTCATTAGTGAAAAAGGTTTCATTAAGAATATATCTTCCATTTTTTTCAACGAAATTTTTGAACCATTGACAACAATGCAGTCTCTTGTCATGATCAGTATTTTTCAGTTCTTGCGCGACTGTGACTTTGTAGGGAAAAGTTATAATTATTTCCTTAAGCTGTGTGGGCCGTTCCGACACTAACAGGGATTTCATGGGCGAGTTTTCTTACTGACTTGTTCGGACTCATGGACATTTTATCGGAAATATCGAGTCGTTTATCCTCAGACAAAACACTAGAACGACCACTCCACGGTGCATCTGTCACTAAACCCGTACTTCGAAATTTGTTAATCAAATCTCGCACAGTATCGAGATGTGGGAGTGTTGTCACTGGGGACAATGAATTAAATATTGGACGAACTGAAACTGTGTATTTACCGCCAGCTTGTTCGACTAAAAACACACGTTCTTCAATGGTTAGCATTTTAAGAATGACAAAAACGAATAAAGGAACTAAACTTAAATATTCACGTCAACACGTAACGACACACACCAACGATACTACTGACGCTGGCAGAGATAAAAGAAACAGTGAAAGGTTGGGACAGTCCACTTGAAGGGAAGTAACCCAGGCAGGCGAACAATCATACGGCACTGCGGGGAGACATTTTGAACACCCCTTATATCAATTAGGTTCCTTTCAGAGTATGCTGGCGCAATAGCTCCGTACTTAAAAATCATACACAACGCACGCTCTACGAAATATCCGTACCCAAAGACTCGAAAGTTGCCCAGGTCACACCAATATTCAAGAAAGGTAATTGTAGTAGTCCACTAAACTACTAGCCCATATCATTGACGTTGATATTCATAAGGATTTTGGTACGGTACATATACAGTGTTCAAACATTATGAATTACCTTTAAGAGAATCTTCTATTGATACACGGTCAACACGAATTTAGGAAACACCGTTGTTGTGAAATACAACTACACTGAAGCGCCGAAGTAACTCGTTCAGGAATACGTATTCAGATACAGAAATATGTAAACAGGCAGAATACGGCGCTGCGGTCGGCAACGCATACGTAAGACAAAAAGTGTCTGGCGCAGTTGTTAGATAGGTTACTGCTGCTACAATGGCAGGTTATCAAGATGTAAGTTAGTTTGAAAGCGGTGTTCTGGTCGGCGCACGAGCGATGGAACACAGCTTCTCCGAGGTAGCGATGTAGTGGGGACTTTCCTGTACGACCAATTCACCCGCGTCCATTTATGTCCATTGTGCATTCCGACGGACTTGGAAAATTCCAGCAGGACAATGCGACACCCTAAATGTCCAGAATTACTACAGGGTGGCTCCATGAACACTTTTCTGAGTTTTAACACTTCCGCTGGCCACCAAACTCCACAGATATGAACATTATTGAGCATATATGGAATGTCTCACAACGTGCTGTTCATCTCCACCCCCTCGTACTCTTACAGATTTATAGACAGACCTGCAGGATTCATGGTGTCAATTCCCTCCAGCTCCTCTTCAGCCTTAATCGAGTCCACGTCGTGTTGCAGCACTTCTGCGTGTTCGCGGGGGCCCTGCACGATGTTAGGCATGTGTACCAGTTTCTTTGGCTCTTGAGTGTGTAACATCCCACACTGCAATTCGTACAATAAACGCCTTGAGGAATGCATGGACTCCTGTTATTTCAACCAAAGAGCCTCTGGATTTCGTTGGAAGACGTACAGTATCGCAGCAGTAATAATCATGTACTGACACAAAATATATTTCAGGCATGGCAATAAATTCCTCAACATCGTGTTCGGAGACTTTATTTCCACGGTTCAGCGAATGCAAGAGTGTATCCGTTCTTCGACATATTTAAGGAACATCATCATTTCAGCCAATCTGTTAGCGTAAATGAGTTCTGCTTGTAAGTGGCGAGCGTGTGATTATTGTCCAATGCACGACAGATGATGAACAGTATATGGTTGTCAGTTTTGCATCTTAATGTTGTTGTACTGGACTTGTTCTGAGCCTTGGGCTACTGCCCTTTTTTGTTTGTAAGATCTGTAATACGTATCTATTCAATTTTAGCAAAATTTCCCGTGTTCATGATTACTGATTTAGACAACAGAAACATCAGAATATTGGTTTCACTCACTAATGTAACTCTTAACAATATCATAGGGTAGTATCAAACACAGAAAAGTTGCACAGAATAGTGCTGTAATGACAATATCTAGTGAACTTCATTGAACCCCGTGCAAGAACTTTTTAAATGATTTGCCACATGAGATATGTGCAAATACATACTGTTCAAAAATCTGTTTTTAAGAGCAGAGTGAAATTTGTTAACAGTCGTAAAATGCAAATATCTGACATAAACAACAAAAATGGACTCTAATATTCACAACTTAATTACTGCTCTGGAGGAACCAAAATTGTTTTTATTACTGCTTTTGAGAATTAAAAGCTCTCATGTCAAAAACAGTTTCAAATACAAATTAAAGTCATTTTTCTTGACCGAGCGAGGTGGCGCAGTGGCTAGCACACTGGACTCGCATTCGGGAGGACGACGGTTCAATCCAGCGTCCGGCCATCCTGATTTAGGTTTTCCGGGTTTCCCTAAATCGCTCCAGGCAAATGCCGAAATCGTTCCTTTGAAAGGGCACGGCCGACTTCCTTCCCTGTCCTTCCCTAATCCGATGAGACCGATGACCTCGCTGTCTGGTCTCCATCCCCAAACAACCCAACCCATTTTTTTCTTGACAGTTCTTCTACTAGACTGATGAATTTACGAATAGACCCTGTAACTAAATTTAAATGTTTTCAAGAGCCAATGTTCTAACTGGTGTTCATGTAGAGATACGGTCCAAATAACAGCGAGGTATAACGAATACAGGTAACATAAGATGCCAATAACAGGACTTATTTAAGCTACACGAGTACGTAAGGGCCGGATTCTCAAACTGCCCCAGCAGCACGATGGTGAATATGGAAGTAAATGACGCGAACCGCACGGTACCCTGAAGGACGACTGTTAGCAGACCAGATGAAAAAAAAAAAATATTTATCTTACTGTTAAAGATGATTGTAAGGTCTCACCTGTCATAATCTCGCCTTTAACGGCCGTTATGAGCTATACCGCCAGTGGCACAAGCTCGAATAGGGGAAGGATAAGGAAGGAAACAGATTGTATCCTGTATCTACTATTCGACGTCGCAGCTAACGTCTTGCTTTGTCAATAACCTCTCATCATCCATCTACTACTTCCCGCAGAGTACAGCCTTCAACTGGGAAAACAGATAGAAGTCGGAAGGTGCGAGATTCTGGCTGGAGGCTGGATGAGGAAGCACAGTCCAATGAAATTTTTTGAGATTCTCTCAGGTGCGCAGAATTGTGTGAGGCCTTGCGTTGTAATAGAAGAAGTTCGTTTGAATTTTCCTGGCGATGAACACGACGAAGCCTTTTCTTCGAAATCCTGAGGGTAGCACACTTCAGAGTAGAACGTTGCACCATGAAGAATAACATCGAACCGAATAAACCCTGAACAGAATAAGATTTTCACTCTGCAGCGGAGTGTGCGCTGATATGAAACTTCCTGGCAGATTAAAACTGTGTGTCGGACTGAGACTCGAACTCGGGACCTGTGTCTTTCGCGGGCAAGTGCTCTACCATCTGAGCTACCCAAGCACGACTCACGCCCCGACGAGGTACTGGCAGAAGTGAAGCTGTGAGGACGGGGCGTGAGTCGTGCTTGGGTAGCTCAGATGGTAGAGCACTTGCCCGCGATGGGCAAAGGTCCTGAGTTCGAGTCTCGGACTTGCACACAGTTTTAATCTGCCAGAAAGTTTCATAACCCCTTCACAGTCCGAGAAGACCTTCACCATGGCGTTACCGGCTGAGGGTGTGGTTTTTACCATTTTTTTCGGAGGGGAGATCCTAGCAACACATGTTTCACCGCCTGTGATGATGTTCGACAAGAAATGTCACGCTCAGCCTCGTAACACGCAAGCAGTTCCGCACAGACGGTCCTTCGTTGCTCTTTATGGTGTTCTGTAGGCGGCGAGGAGCCCAACGGGCACACAGGTTTGAGAACCCAAACTGGTGAACGAGTGCGTCAGCACTATCAACAGATATGTTCAGTTGAGCAGCGAGGTCTTTTATTGTGATGTATCACCTCGAATGTGAGTGTCCACACGTTCCAACGTTACAGGGGTCACAGCTGTGTGGCCGGCTGGCACGCGGGAGACTGGGCAAGTTTGCGCGACCTCCTTGCGTTAATGACACACGTATCGCCCAACAACTCACCGTGCTTTTGTTCACTGTCAGGTCTCAGTAGACAACCAGCAAGCGCCTATCTGCGATGCTCTTGTTTTCCGCCAAAAGAAACTCTGTGACAGCTCTCCATTACAGACGCCATTTTGAAAGCTAAGTACAGCGCTACCACCTATCGAAACTTCATGAAACTATGGACTCAGGAGGGAATATTCCAAGATGTCCCACAACAGTTCCAAATCGGGCGAAAAAAAAAAAAACAGTGCTGCATTACTTAAATAAACACCCCTCATAGGTCGGCCAACGTGGAATGGTGAGGCAGCTGTAATGATGGGGTTGTTTTTTCGGAGGCGAAGCTTTCGTGTTGTTTCAAACGAAGTTGCTCCAATAGAATAGCGAGCGAGAAAATTTCAAGCTCCATGGGGTCATGGTAGCGCTGCTTGCCCTAATCCCACTCATGGGATAAACCATCGGTTTCACTTTACATATTTTCTAATACGGTGAACGTATTAATAAGCCGTTTTCACTTCCACGAAAAGTTACTCTGGACTAATAAAATAGGGAACAGCGTGTTACGGTAACTGCCAACATGCAAGCATCAAATTCGATTTAGGTAATGGAACTATGCTGATTTTCTTTCCAGAATAGTTGTTCTAAATGTGTTTTAGAGCTTCTCATGCATCCTCTGTAATTATTACAGTGTCATTTTACTCATCTTTACTGAAAAACACTGTCGACCTAATGAAGATTGCGTATTAATAACCCTGTTACGTTAATATTTAGCAAGCAGTATAATTTTTAATTTAAATTAGTGAGCTTCGGCTGATGTTCCAATATTCCATGATGTACACAGATATTCATTACAAGATACAGCATTCAAAACTTCAGAAGGGTAATACACAGTAAATTGCGCTGCGCCTCGGGTAACTCGTCTACCTGACCTACAGCAACATCCAGCAGGTGGCCCACACAGCAATCTGCAGGGGTCATCACCGCGTCGACCTTCTTCCTGGCAAACAAGAGGCAGCAAGATCGCCATGAGAGATCTCAGACCTTGGGGACCTGCTTGCTTCCACAGCGTCAAGCGTCCGCAGATGCCGGACAGTTAAAATTAAACTGCAACTACTCACAGAGTACGGCGTGGGCTGTAATTATCATGTGGCAACTAAACCTGATAGATATTCTAATATGTTAATGCGAAATCGACTACGTTGGAAAAATTACCTGAAATTTTGGCCACTAGGTGCAAATGCAGCGCTCACATCATCTCGTCGACGTCTCCGGTGCTCATACTCAACAACTGTGTAAGCATCACCTAAGAATAACATCAACATTATGCTTTTCTCATTTCTTTGAGGTATCCTGACCACGTCCCATTCCTAATTCGTTACACATTGAAGCGTCAGTCAAACCTATTTTTCAACATTCGTCTGTAGCACCACATCCCAAATGCTTCCATTCTCTTCTTTTCTGGTTTTCCCACTGTCCGTGTTTCACTACCATACAATACTATGCTCCAAACGTACATTCTCCAAAATTTCTAACTGGATTAAGGCCTATGTTTGACACTAGTAGACCTCTCTTGGCCAGGAATGTCCTTTTTGCCAGTGCTAGTCTGCTTTTGATGCCCTCCTTGTTCCGTCCGTCATGTGTTATTTTGCTGCCTAGGTTGCAGAGTTCCTTAACTTCGTCTACTTCGTGACCATCAATCCTGATGTTAAGTTTCTAGCTATTATAATTTCCGCAACTTCTCATTACTTTCGCCTTTCTTCTATTTGCTCTCAATCCAAGTTCTGTACTCATTAGGCTGTTCATTCCATTCAGCACATCGTGTAATTCTTCTTCACTTACACTCAGGATAGCAATGTCAACAGCGAATCTTGTCATTGATGTCCTTTCACCTTGAATTTTAATTCTACTCTTGAACCTTTCTTTTATTTCCATGATTGCTTCTTCGATGTACAGATTGAACAGTAGGGACGAAAGCTTACATCCTATCTTAAACCCTTTTTAATCCGAGCACTTTGTTCTTTTTCTACTCTTTTATCATCTTGGCTCTTGTACATATTGTATATTACCCGCCTCTTCCTATAACTTACCCCTGTTTCTCTCAAAATTTCGAACATCTCGTACTATTTTACAATGCAGAACTTTGATACAAGAGCTGTTAAGCTGATTGCGTGATAATTCTCGTACTTGTCAGCATTTGCACTCTCGGAATAGTGCGGATGATATTTTTACAAAAGTTAAATGGTATGTCGTCAGACTCACACATTCTACACAGCAATGTGAACAGGCGTTTTGTTAACACTTCCCCCAATGATATTAGAAATTCTGATGGAATGTTATCTATCCATTCTGACTTATTTGATCTTAAGTTCTCCAAAGCTCTCCTTAATTCTGATTCTAATACTGGATCCCCTATCTCTTCAAATCGGCTCCTGTTTCTTCTATCACATCACACAATTCTTCCCCCTCACAGAAGCCTTTAGTGCGTTCTTTCCATCGTCCTGTCTCTCTCCTCTGCATTTGACAGTGAACTTCCCGCTGCACTCTTACCACTCTTGCTTTTAATTTCACCGAAGGGTTTTTTGACTTCCCTATAGCTGAGTCAGTCCTTCCACAAATAATTTCTTTTTCGATTTCTTCACATTTTTCAAACAATATTTTATCTTAGCTTCCCTATTTATTTCATTCCTCAGCGACTTTTATTTCTGTATTCCGGAACTTCCCTAAACATTTTTGTACTTCCTTTTTTCATCGATCAACTGAAGTATTTCTTCTGTTACCCATGGTTTCTTCACAGTTACCTTCTTTGTACCTATGTTTTTCTTTACAGCTTCTGAGACAGACCGTTTTAGCGATGTCCAGTCCTCTTCAACTGCACTGCCTACTGAGCTACTCTTTATTGCTGTATTCATAGCCTCAGAGAGCTTCAAGCGTATCAGATGATTCCTTAGTGCTTCCGTATCCCACTTCTTTGCGTATTGATTCTTTTTGACTGATCTATTAAATATCAGCCTAGTCCTCATTACTACTACATCGCGTCTATATCTGCTCTTGGGTTCACCTTACAATCCATTACCTCATTTGCGAACCTCTGTCTGACGATGATGTAGTCTAACCGAAATATTCCTGTGTCACCCAGCCGGCCGCTGTGGCCGAGTGGTTCTAGGCGCTTCAGTCCGGAACCGCGATGCTGCTACGGTCGCAGGTTCGAATCCTGCCTCGGGCATGGATATGTGTGATGTCCTTAGGTTAGTTAGGTTTAATTAGTTCTAAGTTCTAGGGGACTGATGACCTCAGATGTTAAGTCCCATAGTGCTCAGAGCCATTTGAACCATTTGTGTCACCCAGCCTTTTTCAAGTATACCACCTCCTCTTACGATTCTTGAACGGAATATTTGCTATTACTAGGTGGAATTTGTTACAAAACTCGATCATTCTTTCTCCTCTCATTCCTTGTCCCAAGGAATACCCTTACACTGTTCACGGTAACTCACTCTCTGCCCTACCCTCCTATTCATAACGAATCCTACTCTTGTTATACCATTTTCTGCTGCTGTTGGTATGACCCTATACTCATCCGACCAGAAATCCTTGCCTTCTTTCCATTTCACTTTACTGACCCCCTACTACACCTAGATTGAGCCTTTGCATTTCCTTTTTCATATTTTATAGCTTCCCTATCAAGTTAAAGCTTCTGACATTCCACGCCCCGTCTCGTAAATCGTTATCCTTTCTTTGGTTATTCAACCTTTTTGTCGCGGTGAACTCCCAGTTGACAGTCCACTCCCGGAGACCCGAATGGGGGACTATTCCGGAATCCTTTGCCGATGGAGAGATCATCATGGCACTTTGCAGTTACAGGCCACATATCCTGTGGACACGTTTAATGTGCCTTTAATTCAGTGGTTTCCATTGCCTTCTGTATCCTCATGCCGTTGATCATTGCTGATTCTTCCGCCTTTAGGGGCATTTTTCCCACCCGAATGCCAATAGAGTGCCCTGAACCTCTTTGACAAGACGTTGGCAGAATCAGACTGACATCTTATGTCGGAAGTCTTCAGCGGCTAATACTGATTGTGAACCAAAATTTAAGCAGTGGCGGGTTTCGAAACCGGGACCTAGGACGTTTTGACTACTAATCAGGGATACGACTCCTACACCACAGATGCAGCAGCACCACCATATCACACACATATTCGATTGGTGAAAAGTCTGGTGATCTGACGGGCCACGGCAAAATACTGACATCCTGTGACACCAAGAAAGCACATTTTTATGCAGAAACACGTGGGCGTGCATTGTCTTGCTGAAAAATGGCGTCTGGGATGTTGGGAAGAAAGGGTATGGCTACGGGTTGCAGGCATCGTTCACTGAAGTCACACTGGTTGCACTACCCGAGTCACGCACGAAGTGTGATTTGCGGTTGTGCCTAGTAGCTCCGCACTCCGTAAGGCCTTGAGTTGGCGCTGTATATCTTGTGCTAATGCCATCACTGTGATTCCGCTTCACCTGTATGCGTCGAACCAAAATGCGTCCATCATTTTCAAACAAACAGAACCTAGATTCGTCCGAAAACACTGTCGGATGCCATTCCTGTCCCTGGTGATGCCGTTCCATATACCATTGCCGCCTAGCGTGTTTCTGCACATTCGTCAAAGGTAGTCGGAGAACTGAACGACGCCGACGTAATCTAAGCCGTAATAAACGGCGACGGAATGTAACCCTTGATAATGTATTGTGTTACATTGTTCCACCGTTGCGCTAGAGCCGAGGAGGACGCAGGTATGTCCTGCAATGTCATTCGGATGAGTTGTCGATCTTCTTGGGGGCGTGGTCTGGTTGGTGCGACTTGACCCATCTCGCCATATGCTACGGCCTTCATGAACCATTCTGCACACATTCTTTGCAATGCCGAAACACTCGCCGACATGAGCAGCATTTTCCCGGATGGATGCATCACTTTCTCTCATGCCACCACATCTCCCTTTCTCTAACTTAGTGTACGGTTCGCGCATACATCCGCGAGGCACCCTGCACGTCTGGTCAGGTCACTCTGACGAATTACCTTCGGTTTATAGCGACAACGAGAGCCGCACGCACATTTTACTGGTAAGTGATGTTATGCCATGATATCGATGTTGACTTTGAACCTGCTGGCCGACATGGTTCGAATGCTAATCATTTCTGCAGAACATTCTAACGTAGATGTCCTGCGAATATGTACGTCCTGTCCCAAGTCGTTCAAGGTGTTCTGCTTTTTCTGAACATAAAAATTTATCCCACAAAATTTCGTCCCGCGCGTATTTCGGGCAGTAAGGATTTAAATATTGGCAATCTGGCAACACTTTAAGCACTTGTACGGTATCTATCTCTGTCAGTAAATAGAGAAGTGCGGTGTAGTTCGTGCAGTGGATAGCGTGTTCGGTTAGCATGCAGGAGGTCGAAGGTTTGCTTGGTCGAGGTTTATTTGGTTTTATTTGCTAAAAGTAGTTTCCGTGGTACGGTATCTGGCATCTTAATCGTCATACAGTGATTACAGTCTATCTTCTACAAAACGTTTGCAGTTACTTACTACGAAAACAGAAATGGAAATACAATCGTTTTCATTGGTCGCCTTTTAAGGAGCCCTTTTGCACGTCCTCATGCCACTGCTTCTGCTAAATTCTAACTGTTTTCTGCGTACATTGCCAAAATGGTCCCACCGAAATTATTTGCAAAGCACCTTACTAGCTCTACTGGCCCTAACGAAATATAATGGACCTGAACATGGCAAGAATAATAGTTGGTATTAATCGATGAGACCATCGGGGATGGGTACACACAAAGCAAATATGGAATCTAGCAGATGCACTGGAGCGAAACAATTTACGTCCACGATATGCGAAAGCTTTCTTTAAAGGCTGACCAATGACAACCATTGTATATCCATTTCTATGTTCGTAGTACGTAACTGTAAATGTTTTGTACAAGACCCGCTGTACTCACTGTATAACGGTTAAGATGCCAGATATCGCATCACGCAGACTACTTTTAGCAGATAAAAACAAATAATCCTCGACCGAGAAACGAACCCTTCACCTCTTGCATGCTAACCCAAAACGCTATAGAGCGCACCAACTGCACAGTAGTACAACTGTTTTCTGACAGAGGTACTTATCGTACACGTAATCACAGTCTTGCCAGATCTCCAGTCTTTAACGTCCATTTATTGTCCGAAACGTGTGCAGGACGAAACATTGTGCCAGACATTTTTGTATTACTAGTATGTGAGGAATCGCGCTGCAAAGTCCGAGTGCGCGAATTTTTCTTCGAGCTGTCGCAGGAGAGACAGGGGCTTTTTCTATCGTGTTTCACGTGTTATTTGGAATATCGTTTTTGCAATGTGTAGCCGGGGTCATCCCAACAAATACTGCTCATCACCTCTTTCATGCGACGCCCAATGTCAATAGAAAGCATCGGTTTGTTTCCCATTAAAAACGAAATTATTTTTAAATCGGAATTTTACCTGTCCATTCGTTAGGCCGCTTCCAATTTGCTATCGCTGTTAATACATAGCAATAAAACGAATATCGGACTAGACTAATTTGTTAGCGCTGAATATTTAAAAATAATTTTGTTTGCAATAGGAAACAAAACGATGCTTTCAGTTGACACAGTATATTGCGCGAAAGACTGTAGAGCAGTATTTTTGTGGGCTGACTCCAGCTACACAACGCAAAATTAAATTGTAAGTATCTACCGAAACAACAGAGAAAATGCGCCTGACGTCTCATAGGAGAGAAACCCAGAGAGAGAGAGAGAGAGAGAGAGAGAGAGAGAGAGAGATGGATGGATGGATGAGGATGTCACTCCTAAAATTCGTCAGACGCAATTTTTACAGTGAGAAGGTATGTTTTCTACGACAGCACGTATACATGTCGGAGGATTTTAAAGTCTGACATCTGCTGAAGCAAAATATTTCATAGTGCCGCTTGAAAATGGCCCAAAGGCAGTTGTCAAATAAAAAATGTCTATAGTCAACGGCAAATATGACGTCCTTTAAAAAATTATCTCTGGCGTTTCGGCACATATTTCTTATTTCTTCGTACATCTGCTGAAATGGAGGACAGTGAGACGTCAGCCGGTATAAATTTATATTAAAAATGAAGAAATTCCTCTACCTGTATTTAAGGTGTCGATTTAATTTTGGTAACTAGTTTCAACGTTGTAACAACGTCATCTTCAGGCCCTATAAAATATACCATACATACAACAACCAGATTACTGATGTCACATTGGTTTTTGTATGCACCAGATTACTGATGTCACATTGGTTGTTGTATGTATGGTATATTTTATAGGGCCTGATGATGACGTTGTTACAATGTTGAAACTAGTTGCCAAAATAAAATTGACACCTTAAATACAGCTGGAGGAATTTCTTCGTTTTTAATATATATTTGCCATTTCTCTTGTGCGCTATGAAGATGGAGTCAGCCCAAACAAATACTGCTCACTATGTCTTTCACGCGACGCCCAATGTTGACTAAAACCGTTGGGTTATTTCCGATTACGAACAAAATGATTTTTAAAGCCGAGTTTTACGTGCCCATTAGACAGAGCGGTCTCAGATTAGTGTAGTGAGACATTCGTTTTATAGATACGTAACCACAGAAATAGTAGAACACGAGGAATAGCCAGTATTCCAGCAGTAACCGAACACCTCCCTGGCCCACGGTGACTGCCTCTGCCATGCAGCCATGCTGCTCACT
Organism: Schistocerca americana; assembly: GCF_021461395.2. Lineage (NCBI taxonomy): Eukaryota > Metazoa > Arthropoda > Insecta > Orthoptera > Acrididae > Schistocerca > Schistocerca americana. The sequence goes on along the minus strand of NC_060121.1, from coordinate 297,507,038 downwards.
CGCTGCTGGAGTACTGGTTGATCCTCGTGTTTTACTGCCGCTGTTAATACATATCGATAAAATGAATATCGCACTAGACTAATTCAGGACTGCTCTGTCGAATGGCCACGAAAAATTCCGCCTCAAAAATCGTTTTCTTCGGCAACAGGAACAAACAGGCGATTTCCGTCGACACTGGACGTCGCATGACAGACGTGATGATCAGCATTTGTTTGGGCGACTCCATCTTCACACTACAAAAACGAAATAGCAAATACCTGCCGAAATACTAGAGAAAATCCACCTGGCGACTCATAGCAGGAACATTGTATGGCATAAGGGCTGTTCAAATGAAAAGTTGCGAAATGTCGCGACAACCAAAACAGTTAAAATTTGTATATGCCGCTTTGCGATAACGTAGTGGCACATCACTTCGAACCGGAAACACAGTGGAAAAGTAAGCAATGGAAGCATACGTTGTCATCTCCTCCTAAAATTTCAAAGCTGTGCCCTCAGCAAACAAGTTGAAGCTCATCGTCTTTTACGACGTCTGACTCTCGAGCACGTAAATATTATTAATAGTGACCCGTGCAGTGATACACTTCGTAGGCTGTGCAAGTTCATTAGTAGCAAGCAGCCTGGGCTGCTCACGAGGGGAGTGATTCTGCTCCACGATAAACCGCGTCCACGCGTCTCCAAGGTCACACAAAGTGTAATGGTGATGTTGAGTTGGAAGGAGCTTGAGCACCCGCCCTACAACCGTGACATGTCGCTTTGCGAATTCCATGCGTGTGGTCCTCAAGAAAACTCAGAGTGGAGCGCTTCAACTCGGACGCCAAACTGAAGGATACAGTGGAGGACTGGCTCCTGTCATAGCCACAGGAATTCTGAGAACAGGAAATGTTTCGGCTCACGATGCAGTGGTGTACTTGTGCTCAGGTATCTGATTGCTTTTGAGTGAAGACTTCAATTATACCCATAACGCTGTTTCGTACGTTTTCTTTTGAACACCCCTCATATATTGCGATCATTAACGTAATCATATTCGCTGATGAAGTATATTTGCGTAATTAGTACGGAATCCGCCAGAACACCAGTATTACATTCCTGTGTGACATGTAACATAAAGAAAAAGATAAATGCAATGTCAATGCCTGTTCTGTCTCATCTGTTCCCTCAGCGCCTCTTATGATAGCACTGCAGATAACAGGAGTGACTGCACTAGTTGGAAGGCAGTCAGCCGGATCCGTTAATTAGCTGTACTCTGGTCACGTGACTACCGTTCCCGCCTGCTCCGGCCGGGCTCCGATTGCTCGCCTGCCCCTACACTAGTACAACCTGACAGAGCACTACTCGCAGCTTCATAGTTATTCTCCGATTAATCGTTTCCGTTGATCAGTTCTGGGCAGTTGGTCACAGTCAACACAACTCTTTCCTACCCCGCGCACAATGTCTCTTGTCTTGGTAAATGGTCATGTCACAAAGTTGCTGAACTTGCTTCCATAACCCTTTAAAATACAAGCAGAAGACTTAGGTCGCTATATCTGGCCATTTTTGAATCTTTACATTCCTCATGGAAAGCCACGCAGTCACCACCGCTTTTCGTCGGATTTACTGTCGGCATTCTCCATTGCAATAAACTACGCCGAAACAGAACGGAGAGCATTCTTGAATTCGTTGTACCCTCCCAACTGGATCCTCACAGATAAATGAGGGTTCAGAAGTGTCGATTTTGCCAGAATTGTGCAACTTCAGATTTGACAGGACGCTAAGCTCTAATGTTCCTTCATTCCTTTCTTTTGATCGGCGCAGACAATGAAATGAGCGTGCTTTCATTGAAAAATTTCGGCATTGAAGGTACTTCATTTTCTATCATGATGAAAAAGAGCAAAAAGAAAAAAAGGAATGTTGAACACTATATGAACATATGAACATTTCGTTGTCTTCTACAAGATTTTAATGCCGCCTTCTGCATGTGTCAAGGAAGACATATATATATATATATATATATTATGTGTGTGTGTGTGTGTGTGTGTGTGTGTGTGTGTGTCGGTTTGTAACTGACAAAGAGATAGAGACAGCGTGAAATGACATGCGCAGTGCTACACGATAGGGAAATACAAATGTTATGAGCCAGTAGAGTAGGGGAAGAGGGAGGGGGGGGGGGGAGAGAGAGAGAGAGAGAGAGAGAGAGAGAGAGAGAGAGAGAGAGAGAGAGAGAGAGAGAGAGGGGGGGGGGGGAGAGGGGGAGAGAGAGAGAGAGAGAGAGAGAGAGAGAGAGAGAGAGAGAGAGAGAGAGGGGGAGGGAGGGAGGGAGGGAGGGAGGGCTCGTAGGGGAAGTAGGAAGTTCCTCCGCGCGCGGTCCCCGCCCGAATCAATTTACATCAGAAAACATTTCAGCTGCCCCGGAAGGGGAAACAGGAACACAAACCGTCTGACGAATCGCCTCTTTCCGTGACTGGCTCGTGTGATCAGGGCGTAGCCGTTCAGAACACGCACGAGCTCCGTCTGTTGAGTGCTGCAACAAATACACGCCTCAGAAAGGGAAGCACGCGACTTTGCACTCCGTCACTATGACGTCTGCAACACCGTCCTACAGGAAAGCGTTGAGACTGGGTAACGGAACATGAGCGAAATGTGACGTGGCCATGACAAAGCACAACACCGATTCGGGTAAGCTGAAACGAAGAAGAATAGACAGCAATGTCATACCCACTGTACATTCGTTTCGGAAACCGCGTTGTACTAATACAAATTATTATTTTTTTTTTTCTATTCCCGCCTAAGGCGATTGAAAACGCAAAAGTTCTCCCAGCTAAGAATCAGTCAACAAAAGCCCGTAGACGACGAAAATTGTAAAACTATTAATTGGCCGTACTTGGGGATTACGCGCATCTGTAGTCCTATTTTGCTACACCTACAAAAGCCTCATCCGGACCATCGTCACCACTGCAAACGTAGCCTCGATATCCGCACCCACAGAAGTTCACAAATTTGTGTCTACTAGAATGCAACGCACTTCGCCTCGCCTACCCTATACGTCTTCCTTCTCCTAGAATTATGCTCTATCAGACGATAGAATCCGTCCCCCCTCCAGCCCCTCCTCTCATGAGATTCCGCAAATACCTTCGCAAATCTTACCCAACTTGCAAGGTCGACGATCGTAACCCACCTATGTAATCGATACCCTCCAACCCAGATCTGCCGCCGCACGTATACGACGAACACAACCGTAACTCCCTCTGCCTTCACATTCTCCCTCCACCTTCACAATCTGCATATACTATCCCAAACAAACTTCAATAGGGTCCCTCTTCCTGACCCAGAAATCACCTCTTAAATTTACCAATTATTACACTACTTCCCATATCCTTCCGTAGATGAATGCTGTAATATCTCACTAAGCCTCTTGGTACCCTCGTGCCTCTTTCTTTCCCGGCCTCCGCTTATGCATTCTGCTTATAAGCCCAACATTATCTCCCCACTCCCCGACATAGTCACCCATTTATCTATACTGTCCTATGACCAGTTATCCCTCGGGGCAACGGGCAACGGACCTCTAAGGATCTAACAAATATATCCAATCATCGTCAATCGCGATCGTCAAAATTTCAGCACCAGCCACACTATTTCCACCTTTGTTTTAAAGTAAATTATCAAATAGGCACCACTTCAATAGTATTGTGAAGCAGTTAATTTAGTCTTGTAACTATAAGAACAAAGAAACAAGACCTGTCCTTGTTACAATTTAGATTGCCCTGTTGGAGAGCTGTGAAAAGAATGTCCAAGTTGTTGGCCACGTCATCGGCATTTTTTTGTGTGACTACGTCACATTAATTTCCTGCCCCCAGTACATTGTGAGAGAGATGTTCCCGTCATCGTTGAAATATCAACGGGGCAATGGATATATCAAAGGGACGTTTGTTGTACTGGAACGACCATACTGGGCTGTTCTGCCAACGGCAGGTGGAGGTATGCATCCCTCAAGCCAGTTTTTTCAAACGTTTCTTTTCAAAAACATTGACGCACAACGAAGAAATTCATTCCAAGAAATATAACGTAGAAACACTAGCTCAATACTTGTAAATACAACAGAAGTACGTTTAAACTCACGCTAACTTTATCTACATTGGTAACTGACGAAATAAATTTTATTTTTCTATTTTACTTACACGTCAAGTTCCGTAGGACCAAATTGAGGAGCAAACTCCAACGTCATGGAATGTGTCAGTACATGAAATTACAACATAAAACAAATGACAGATAAAAATAAAATGTTTATGAACCCGACAAAAGTCAAGCCAGAAGTTTCAGTAAACGCAATCAACAATAAAACAAGAATCAGCTTAATTTTTCAAGGAACTACTCGACAGAAAGAAGGAATGAGTGACCCATGAAGAAACTCTTCAGTTATCGTTAACAGTAAATGACAGTAAGGTAGGTGGTCCATTGATCGTGACCGGGCCAAATATCTCACGAAATAAGCGTCAAACGAAAAAACTACAAAGACGAAACTTGTCTAGCTTGAAGGAGGGAACCAGATGGCGCTATGGTTGGCCCGCTAGATGGCGCTGCCATAGGTCAAACGGATATCAACTGCGTTTTTTAAAAATAGGAACCCCCATTTTTTATTACGCATTCGTGTAGTACGTAAAGAAATATGAATGTTTTAGTTGGAGCACTGTTTTCACTTTGTGATAGATGTCGCTGTAATAGTCACAAACATATGGATCACAATTTTAGACGAACAGTTGGTAAAAGGTAGGTTTTTCAAATTAAAATGCAGAACGTAGGTACGTTTGAACATTTTATTTCAGTTATTCCAATGTGATACATGTACCTCTGTGAACTTATCATTTCTGAGAACGCATGCTGTTACAGCGTGATTATCTGCAAATACAACATTAATGCAATAAATGCTCAAAATGATGTCCGTCAACTTCAATGCATTTGGCAATACGTGTAACGACATTCCTCTCAACAGCGAGTAGTTCGCCTTCCGTAATGTTCGCACATGCATTGACAATGCGCTGACGCATGCTGTCAGGCGTTGTCGGTGGATCACGATAGCAAATATCCTTCAACTTTCCCCACAGAAAGATATCCCGGCACGTCAGATCCGGTGAAGGTGCGGGCCATGATAGGGTGCTTCGACGACCAATCCACCTGTCATGAAATATGCTATTCAGTACCGCTTCAACCGCACGCGAGCTATGTCCCGGACATCCATCATGTTGGAAGTACATCGCCATTCTGTCAGCAGTGAAACATTTTGTAGTAACATCGGGAAAACACTACGTAGGAAATCAGCATACGTTGCACCGCCATCTATAAAATGGGTGCCAATTAGTCTTCCTCCCATAATGCCTCACCATACATTAACCTGCCAAGGTCGCTGATGTTCCACTTGACGCAGCCATCGTGGATTTTCCGTTGCCTAATACTGAAGAAGAGAAATTTGTTAACATCGAGTATAGATTTAAGTGTCAGGAAGTCATTTCTGAAAGTATTTGTATGGAGTGTAGCCATGTATGGAAGTGAAACATGGACGATAAATAGTTTGGACAAGAAGAGAATAGAAGCTTTCGAAATGTGGTGCTACAGAAGAATGCTGAAGATTACATGGGTCGATCACATAACTAATGAGGAAGTATTGAATAGGATTGGAGAGAAGAGAAGTTTGTGGCACAACTTGACCAGAAGAAGGGATCGGTTGGTAGGACATGTTCTGAGGCATCAAGGGATCACCAATTTAGTATTGGAGGGCAGCGTGGAGGGTAAAAATCGTAGAGGGAGACCAAGAGATGAATACACTAAGCAGATTCAGAAGGATGTAGGTTGCAGTAGGTACTGGGAGATGAAGCTTGCACAGGATAGAGTAGCATGGAGAGCTGCATCAAACCAGCCTCAGGACTGAAGACCCCAACAACAACAATAGTGCATATTATGCCGGTTTACGTTACCGCTTTTGGTGAATGACGCTTCGTCGCTAAATAGAACGCGCGCAAAAAATCTGTCATTGTCCCGTAATTTCTCTTGTAACCAGTGGAAGAACTGTACACCACGTTTAAAGTCGTCGCCATGCAATTCCTGATGCATAGAAAAATGGTACGGGTGCAATCGATGTTGATGTAGCATTCTCAACACCGACGTTTTTGAGATTCCCGATTCTCGCGCAATTTTTCTGCTACTGATGTGCGGATTAGCCCCGACAGCAGCTAAAACGCCTACTTGGGCATCATCATTTGTTGCAGGTTGTGGTTGACGTTTCACATGTGGCTGAACACTTCCTGTTTCCTTAAATAACGTAACTACCCGGCAACGGTCCGGACACTTGGATGATGTCGTCCAGGATACCGAGCAGCATACATGGCACTCGCCCGTTAGGCATTTTGATCACAATAGCCATACATCAACACGATATCGACCTTTACCGCAATTGGTAAACGGTCCATGTTAAGACGGGTAATGTATCACGAAGCAAATACCGTCCGCACTGGCGGAATGTTACGTGATACCACGTACTTATACGTTTGTGACTATTACAGCGCCATCTATCACAAATCGAAAACAGTGGTCCAACTAAAAGATTCATATTTCTTTACGTACTACACGAATGTGTAATAAAAAATGGGGGTTCCCATTTTAAAAAAACGCAGTTGATATCCGTTTGAACTATGGCAGTGCCATCTAGCAGGCCAACCATAGCACCATCTGGTTTCCCCCTTCAAGCTAGACGAGTTTCGTTCTTTGTAGTTTTTTCGTTTGATGCTTATTTCGTGAGATATTTGGCCCAGTCACTATTGAGAGGCCAATGTCAAATTCCCAAACTCATGAAAAGGGTCGACAAAAGGTTCGTGAATTAACTCCACTTATTGGCCGAGTCGCCAGTTTCTGAGCCAAAAATATCCTTTTAGTGTGGGAAGAGTTACCCCAAAATATAATGCCATATGACATTAGCGGATGAAAACAAGCAAAGTAGACTAATTGTCATGCCAAACGATCACTCACTTCAGATGCCGTTCGAACAGTAAAAAAGGCAGTCCTTGAACAAGATCCTGAACATGGACTTTCCACGACTACTTACTATCTATCTGAACACATATGCCGACTCCATGAAATTAAAAGATTTGTTAAATTGTGTGTTAAAATCTGTAAAAACTGAGTCTTACTGAGATTTAGCATTAGTTTATTTTCTACAAGTCATGAACTTATGTCATGAACTGCACTATTTGAAACCGAGCCAATATTGCACACAACATCCTTCAATACCAAGCTAGTGTCATCAGCAAACACAAATACGTTAGAGTTACCTGTAATACTAGATAGCATATCATTTATATAAATAAGGAACAGGAGTGGCCACAACACTGATCCCTGGGCCACCCCCCCGCTTGATCGCACCCCACTCATATCCGACATCGCAGCCATTCTCAACATTGTGAATAGTGACCTTTTGCTGTCTGTCGCTAAAGTAAGAGGTGAACCCATTGTGAGCTACTCCCTGCAATCCGTAATGGTCCAGCTTCTGGAGCAATACTTTGTGATCAACACGATCAACTGCCTTGGTTAAATAAAAACAAAATATATGCCTAGTGTTCGAAACCTTTTGTTTAACCTATGCAGTACCTCCCAGAGAAAAGAGAATATAGCATTTTTAGTTGTTAAACGACTTTTAAGGCCGAACTGAATATTTGATAGCAAATCGTGTGGTATGAAATGGTGAATTATCCTTATATACACAGCCTTTTCAATAACTTTACCAAACACTGATGGCATAGCAGTAGGTCTAAAAATTGTGTCCATTATCTCTTTCTCCATTTTTATAAAGCGGCTTTAGTACGGAGTGCATTAACGTTCAGGAAACTGACGATTTCTAAAGGAAAAATTACAAATATGGCTAAATACAAGGCACTCCATCATATCCATGAGAATCCTTAGTCTCCAGTGATTTAAGTATTGACTCAATATTCCCATAGTCTTTATCACAGAGAAGTATTTCAGACAACATTGGAAAGGCATTTGCCAAGAGAGATATATGATTCCCAGTAGAAACTAAATTTTTATTTAATTCACCCGCAATGCTCATAAAATCATTGTTAAATACTGTAAATATATCTGATTTATCAGTAACAGGAATATTTTTACTACGCACTGACATTATATCGTCAACGTTGTGCTGCTGACCAGACACTTCCTTCACAACTGACCATATGGTTTTACTTTTATCCTGTGAAGTAGCTATTCTATTCGCATACCACATACTCTGTCTTCCTAGTAACATTTTAAGCACCTTAAAGTACAGTTTGTAATAGGCTACTGTAGCTTGATTGTGACTACTGCCAACATTTTGATATAATTTCCACTTTGTTCTACATCATATCCTTATTCCACTAGTCAGTCACCCAGGCTGCCTTTTACTGTTAGTACGCAGTTTAGAAAGTTCTAATGGAAAGCAACTCTCCATCAGCATCAGAAACGTTTTAAGGAAAGCATTGTAGTTATCATCTATGTTATAGGCATTATAAACATCCTGCCACTCTTGTTCCTTGGCAAGGTTAAAAAACTCTCTGTTGCTGTCGGATTAACTTTCCTACACAGTTTGTAATTATATGTGACATTTGTTTGAGTACAAAAGCCTTTTAGAGTTAAAATTTGTGCATCATGGTCTGAGAGGCCATTCACCCTTTTACTAACAGAATGGCCATCCACTAATGAAGAATGAATAAAAATATTGTCTATGGCTATGCTACGGCTCCCCTGCGTCCTAGTTGGAAAAAACACAGTCTGCATCAGATCGTATGAATTTAGGAGATTTACCAACATCCTTTTTCTTGCACCATCATATACGAAATCAATATTGAAGTCACCACATACAACTAATTTCTGGTACCTCCTCTAAAGTGAATCAAGAACGCTCTCTAGCTTCAGCAGAAATGCTCTGAAATCAGAGTTAGGGGACCTATAAACAACAACAATTAGAAGCTTAGTTTCACTAAATTCAACTGCCCGTGCACAATATTGAAATATCTGTTCAGTGCAGTGCTGTGATAGATCAACATACTCAAATGGAACACTGTTTTTTAATTACATAGCCACTCCCCCACCCAACAAGGAACTCCTTGAAAAACAGCTAGTTAATCGGTATCCTGGTAAAGGAAGCCTCTAAATGGTCAAATTATTTAAGTGTTGCTCCGATATAGCAATAATTTGAGAGTCAACATCTACACTAACTTTAATACCTCTTATATTTTGATGAAATATGCTAATTCCTTACTTGGAAACATGACGATCTCTGAAGGCGAGCCCTTAGTTAGAGGGACTCTCTTTTACCAGATATACCTATCAGCTGACTTCAATCTAAGAAAGGGTGCAGCTCTAACACCAACTACTACAGGAATTTTTCCATGAGTGATCCCATCACCATCCACTACATTGTCACCTATAAGCATTGCCAGCCTCCCCTTCCCAAACCTAATGAGGTGCAGGCCATGCCTAGTGAAACCCAATGTACTGACAGACTCAACCAGCACCACTGAGATGTGACCAATGCCATTTGCCACCAGTGACTTCTCCTGCCCCATGTTAACGCCCTAACAGCTGTATGAGGCCGATCATGATGCTGAAACAGTTGCACGAAATGCACATTAGTGCCACCAGTTTAAGTAACTATCTTTACCAGGTGACCACCTACATCATATTCCCCCCGTCCCTATCAAGATTATTCCCTTCCCGACCCACTATCACTTCCTAATCCTCCTCCATAAAATTCCTACATAACTCCCCTATGGTGTCAGTCACTTGAGCCAACCCTTCACTAGGCTTCACAGCGCTGGTGCCCTGGTACTCACTCCCAGACACTGGGAATACAGAAGCGTCCGATTCCACCAGTCTGCTTTCACCCATGACGTCACCAGTATGGCGGAAACGACCATGCTCAACGTTTCCTATATAGCGCCTACGACGTCATTACGTAAACGACAACAAACACGAAAATACATATAAAACCAACACACCTTTCTCTCTCTCTCTCTCTCTCTCTCTCTCTCTCTCTCTCTCTCTGTCTCTCTCTCTCTCTGTCTCTCCAAAAATATAATCAAGCTAACGGGACCAGCGCGGGAAACTGGGGGTTTTTCGGTGGGGACAAACTAAATACAAAAACATACAGACACACACCACGATCCCAAACCACACAAAACGAAGACATAAAAACACCACAGAATTCCCAAGTTCCGCTACACTTACAATATCGACAGGAATCGGTCACTTCTCTTCACCAACATAGCTCAATCGCAATTGTCGATTCCACAAAATAAAAACCAACTACTCCAAAAATTATAATCACATAACTATCGATACCATAAAACCAACACCTAAAACAACAAAAATTGGAATCGGACACTTCCCTTGACCTATATAGGTTAACAGCAGCTCACGGTACCAAAACACACATGGCTTCAACGACACATTGGAATCTGACACTTCCCTTGCCCTATACAGCTCAAATACAACTGACGATACCAAAAAAAGTTGAAGTCGAGTACGTCCCCCTAAGACACATAAATCAATCACAATTGCCGATACCAAAACATCAACCACCAACACATGCAGTAAATAACACCGACCCAACACACAACCCCCCCCCCCCCACCCCCCGAACATCATAGCACGCGAATAATAGACCCAAAAAACAACTACTTGCCATAAAAAAGTTCCGGCCCTACACACTAACACCCAACTCGCATATTCTGCTTGCATACGCCGCATTTCACTATTTCCGTCACAAGCTAAAAAAGTTGCAGAAACTTAGAAGTCATATCCATACCTAACAAAAGAAGCCACAAATTGAATTACACAACTTACCGCGCGACAAACAGCAAACCAATAACATCAGACGACACCGCAATAACATAAACACAACAGAAACTTAATTCTTAACTCACGGAAACTAATTTCCGTTCTATAACAGTCGTGAGCGATAAATGCACACTTCAAGCACCGACACCCAAATGAACACAATGCACCACCAGAGTACTCCACCAGCCGCAACAAGACGACATTTACAAACACAACACACTCAAACTAAATTCCACGCCGTCATGACGTCACACGACAACACTGTTACGTCACGGGTCAAAGCTGATGGGTGGGACCGGACGCCTCCGTTGACATGTCTACCGTGCGAACTGCCTAGCAGCAGAACCTTCTTTCTGTTAGACTTTGCAACTGACCAAGGCCTCCTAACTGCGGAGGACTGCTGCATGTTTTCTACAACTACAAGAGGCTCCTCTCCACTCAACTCTGACAGTTGGTAAAATCTATTGATATTCGTAAAGTACCTCCTCCTCCTAGATGCCTTCTCGCCAACTGCCAGTTCCCATTCCCCAGCACCCTTCACCTTCCTCAACCTATCTAGTTCCTCCTTTCGTGTTGTAACTGCACCTGAAGGGCACAGATCTTACGCTCCAGCTTCTCTATCAACTTATTTCTACTACAGATTCTGCATTCCCAGTAGAGGATCTCGCTAGAATGCCCATTGGCTTCCCCACTGAACGCTCCCCAATAAAAATACTTTGAACAAACCCCACAACGTAAACCACTACTCACAAACCTACGTTAGAGCCCACACTTGTCACTCATGGTAAAATTTTACTGAAGAAAAACTATACGTCTACGTTAGCTAAGTTCAGTTACACCAGCAGAACCATTTATAGTACTATCAATAGCTGTCTCGAAATTCTCTATCTACTAAGAAAGCAACTACTTGTATTAATACAACTAAACCACAACTATTACCAATACCAAACTTCTTAAAATTACTAGCTAAAACCAAAACTTCAAACGGCCACTGGAACACTCAACGAAGTTAAAACACTGAATGAAAATTTTACTGAAATATTTCTCTAGAAACAATATGAAACGTCTGCTGAAAACTAAAGCACGAAATTTACTAAACGACTTCAACGCACAGAAAATGCTAAAAAAGAAAGCAAGCGAACGTTTCCAAAAGTTTATTAAATCGTTATTTCGCTACGAACAGCTCGAAACACCGCTGAAAACTATTTCATCTAACAACAGTATAACAGTGCATAAATGCCTTTGTCAGTACTTACAGTAGTTTTGTAACCGCTACAGCTGCAAATGGACGCCGCAAAATGTAAACACACTACTGAGGAGTGAGACTTGGAAGAACCACCTAAGCACACTCACGAATAACAGACTACTCGAGTCAATAACACAGGAAGAAAGGCTTAAATTAATGAAAATCGACTAATAAGTTACTTTTACAACAAATTAACACATATAAACGTTAATATAAGTAACTGAAGACTAAAAGTTTATTAAATATTGACGAGCAATTTCGACAGCAGACACGCAGAAGAGATGTCACACCAAAGATGCAACAATATTTAGGTGATATCTTTAAGATCGATTACTTTGCATACCTTAATGGCTTCTGTGATAAAATTTCTCTCATTCGGTATTAATTTCCGAATCTCAAGTAGGTTAATTATTGGAACGAAAAAACTATGAATGACAAAAGTGCGAAAATACTGTTTTGCGAGTATTTAAAGGAAACATAGCATCCATATGTCTGTTTCTTCTTAAGCCAAAGATTACCTACATCAGCACTATATTCAACAGTAGATCGATATGCATGCGACAGCATACTTACCAATACATTTCAAAACGCCGCGCATACAAACAGGATATTCCGATGCTCGAACTTCGGTTTCAGTAGGTGATAAAAAGGTGGGGTCAAGTGTTTTGGATAACCCTTTGGGCTAGGTACCATTTGAATACTAATAGAAGAATCGTCTGTCACTATAGTACAATACGGGGTCAAAGCATGAATATTGCACACTTCCTCTGGCGTAGGCTAATGGAGCAAATCGGTTGGTTCTTTTCGCATGTGATGTGGTCTGCGGTGAGCTTGATGGTACATACGGAGGCACCATTAGTTCATATTCACATCCTCGGAAAAAAATAAAAAACTGCTTTTTTACTACACTGACGCAAAACATCGCAACCCCAAGAAGAAGTTGCATGACATAAACGAAAGATAGTAGCGCCACTGTCAAGATGCAGATCATGTTGGCTTTAAATACACGCTGTAACGGTCCTGAGCTTTCATTTCCTTTGATATTGGACGTGATGAGTTGCTGTTCGTCACGAATGTCTTTAAGGCGACAAACACGCCATTTATCAGTACCTCAGTGAGTTAGAATGAGGTTGCGTAAGAAGGCTACGAGAGCTGGATATTCCTTCTGCAATATCGCAGAAAGCCGGCCGGAGTGGCCGAGCGGTTCTAGGCGCTACAGACTGGAACCGCGTGACTGCTACGGTCGCAGGTTTGAATCCTGCCTCGGGCATGGATGTGTGTGATGTCCTTAGGTTAGTTAGGTTTAAGTAGTTCTACGTTCTAGGGGAATGATAGCCTCAGAAGTTAAGTCCCATAGTACACAGAGCCATTTGAAACATTTGAATACTACAGAAAGACTTGGCAGGAATGTAGCCACTGCACATGATCGCTGGCAACTATGGTCACGTGAATGTATGCTCGTAAGAAGACCGTGCTACGGACGGCCACATGACACTACCAAGAGCGAAGACCATGGTGTTCGCCGTGTGGCTCTGGCACATCCTGCTGCATCTGCACCAACTAATTGAGCAAGGATGGCATCACAGAGACACAATGAACTGTTACAAATGGGTTATTTCAAGGACATCTCGGAGCCAGACGCTCTGTAGCGTTGGAGGGCCGGGTAAGGGTCTGTCGTGTTTTCTAATGAAAGCTGTTTTTCCGTTGATGCCAGTAATGGCTGTGTGTTGGTTAGAAGTAGGCCAGTTGAGAGTCTGCAATAAACCGGTGTGTGCTAGATATAGTGGACCTACGTCCCCGTTAGCTGAGTGGTCAGCGCGGCGGAATGCCACGCCAAGGGGTCCACGTTCGATTCCCAGCTAGGGCAGGAGATTTTCTCCGCTCAGGAACTGGATGTTGTCCTCATCATCATTTCATCCCCATCTCCGATGCTCAAGTCACCCAATGTGGCGTCCAATGCAATAAGTACTTGCCCTCGGCGGAAGTTCGAGTCCTCCCTCGGGCATGGGTGTGTGTGTTTGTCCTTAGGATAATTTAGGTTAAGTAGTGTGTAAGCTTAGGGAGTGATGACTTTAGCAGTTAAGTCCCATAAAATTTCACACACATTTGAACATTTGAACAACTTGCTCTCGGTGGCCGAACTTCCCTGAATGGGGGTGACTCCCGGCCCACCATGCCGTACGCTCATTTAATTTCCACAGTGGACCTACACCTGGAACGTGATTTTATATGATAGCAGGAACACTCTCGTGGTTATCCCAAGCACCCTGATTGTAAATATGTATGTCAATCTGGTGATTCGTCCTGTTATGCTGATATTAATGAACAGTATTCCACGAGGTGTTTTCCAACGGGATAATGCTCACCCACATACCTCTGTTGTAACACAATATGCTTTACAGAGTGTCGACATATTGACTTGGCCTGCTCGATCACCAGATCTGTCTCCAATCGAACACATATGGGAACTCATTGGACAACTCGAGCGTCATTCACAAACAGCATTAACCACCCAAGTATTACCGACCATTTGCATCAGACATGGAACTCCATCGTGCAAACTCCTGTCCAACATATGAACAACACAGTGCATGCAGGTTTACATGCTTCCATTCATCAAAAATGGTTCAAATGGCTCTGAGCACTATGGGACTTAACATCTGATGCCATCAGTCCCCTAGAACTTAGAACTACTTAAACCAAACTAACCTAAGGACAGCACGCACATTCAGGCCCGAGGTAGGACTCTAACCTGCGACCGTAGCGGTCGCGCGGTTCCAGACTGAATCGCCTAGAACCGCTCTTCCACTGCGGCCGGCTTGCATTCATCATAACGGTGATTAGACCGGTTATTAATGTAGCATAATTTCACGTTTGCATTGGCTTATCTCCCGCTTACATTAATCTCTGACCTTGTAATTCTGAACATTTAAATATGTTATCTAGCAAACGTATTCCCAAAATTCCATTAACCTACATTAATTATTTTTTGGTGTTGCATTTTATTCCCGGTAGTCTATATTTTCACCGTCGCCAGAGTACGAAAACCCAGCAAAGGTTTCCAAGATATCTATGAAAATGGTGAAATTTTTACGATATTTCTTATGACTACGATCTCTAACAGACTTGAAAATTTTCTTGGTATTTGTATCCCTTTTCGAGATACCGAGGTTCAGAGTTATCAAATCGACTAGTGAGTTTATTTTTCTTTGTAAACTTGACGTTTCAACCATTCCCACAGGCAAAAATCAAAGGTGATTCAGGTCCGAGAACCTAGGTGGTCAAAAAACGTGACGATTTCTTCCGATCCTACTCGAACTGTTTACTGATGAAGCCACTTTCGCTTTTGACGGTACCAGCAACACTCGTAATCAGTGGTCCGACGAAAAGCCACATGCCTTTGTAGACACACATTTTCAAGAACAGTTCTGTGTAAATGTATAGTGTGGTTCGGTAGACACTCACCACATTTGGGCTATAGTCTTATCACATAGACTTTCTTGAAAACTGTCCGCAGCTCGTGGTCTTGCGGTAGTGTTCTCGCTTCCCGCGCAGGGGGTCCCGGGTTCGATTCCCGGCGGGCTCAGGGATTTGCTCTGCCTCGAGATAATTGGGTGTTGAGTGTCCTTCATCAGTGCCGTGAAGTCAACAAGCAGCATTTAAACCCCACCGAACCAGCTCGTCATCATCGAACAGCTGGGACTACAGTTGTAGGCTATCATAAGTAAACGTAGACAATGGCAGTTCTCCCAGTGGCTTTGATCAGTTAAGGCCGTACCTGTGTTACCTGTACGTTAGGTGTGTTGCATACCCATCGGGCGTTACCTCATAACGATCGCTTTCTCTACTTACGCGATCGGTGTCTTTCTAGATTCCCCCAAGAACTGGAAGTGGTGAACTGTCTAGAAAGTGAGTGAGGATGTATAAATGGCTGGGCGAAACATTTTTGTTCTATATAGTCATCCATCCGTCTTTTACTTAAAAGTAATCAGAATTTGTAGCAAAATTTAAATTTTCAATGTTTAGTTTAGGTTTTATTCAAGTGTTGTTAATTTCTTTGGTTACACAAAACAGCAGAAGTTATGCGAGCAACTAATTTTTATTACTTCTAAAATGCAATTTATATTATATAAGAGTGTAAAATACGCAATGGACTAACACTGAGTGATGTGCGGTTTGAATTACGTACAAAGCAAACAACTAAAGAACCAAAAAACAAAGAGAAATCGTTGGCTCCCACTTTCTTTCTTACAAATTCACTTATGTTTGTTTCCCTACCAGTGCTACCAACACTGCCGGTAATCCTAGCATTTACTACGTCATTTATGTACCGTAGAAAAGCTACTGAACCATGGTTTTGGTAGAGCGCAACTCTAGCTGGGGCAGTTATGCGACGTACAGTCTGTGACTGTGCTGTGCTGATGACACAACACCGTCTAACACCCCTGGGCCACAAATCCTTGCCCGTCGCCTGAGCACCTAGGTACTCAGGCAACTCAGCAA
The DNA here is from genome assembly GCF_021461395.2 of Schistocerca americana. Taxonomy (NCBI): domain Eukaryota; kingdom Metazoa; phylum Arthropoda; class Insecta; order Orthoptera; family Acrididae; genus Schistocerca; species Schistocerca americana. The sequence continues at coordinate 297,490,453 of NC_060121.1, read as the reverse complement.
TTTACCGCCGTCTATGGAATACGACACGAGGGCCCAGCCATCCCCAGCTCCGGCGAGGTGTTAACGGAGAACTCTTTCGCTACGGGACACTGGAGTGTCACGCAGACAGAAATGCACATAGCCAACACCGTCGGGCCACCAGTAATTCGACCAGGAAATACGAGGCTCTCCACGCAAGAGCAGTGGTAGCGGCGCGTATGGTCTCCGACAAACCGGAGGACGCTGTGGCGGAGTATTCACCTCATCCGCATACATCAATACCCGCTGAATTGCAGACCCATATCAGTAACGTCACTTCGCAGTAGGATTTTCGAACGTATACTGTGCCCGAACATTGTGAATCACCTCGAATAAAACGATTTATTAACAAACAACGAGCACGGATTCAAAAAAAAAAATATCCTTGCTGTGAAACACAACTGGCTCTTCATTTTCACGAAGTAACGAGTGCTCTCGACAGGGGACGTCAATTCGACGCCACATTTTTAGATTTTAGAAGGCTCTTGACACCGTTCCTCAGAAGCGATGTGTAATTAAACTGCATAGTATTAGTTGGAGTATTCCCTCAGTTGCGTTACTAAATTCGTGATTTCCTGTCAGGAAGGTCACAGTTCGTAATGACTGGCGGAAAGTCATAGAGTAAAACAGAAATTATCTGTCGTTCCCCAAGGTAGTATTACAGGCCCTCGGTTGTTCCTGATTTACATAAACAATTTAGGAGACGATCTGAGCAATCCTCTTAGATTGTTTGCAGATGATGCTGTCCTTTACCGTCATGTAATGTCATCAGATAATCAAAACGACTTGCAAACTGATTTAGACACGGCAATTGACTCTAAATCATGAAAAACGTGAAGTCATACACATCAGCACTAAAATGAATCCGTTAAATTTCAGTTACACGATAAAACACACAAATCTAAAGGCTTTAAACTCAACTAAATATTCAGGGATTATAGTTACGAGTAACTTAAATTGGAACGATAACAGACACTGTTGTGGGAAAATCAAACAAAAGACTGTGATTTATTGGTAGACCACTTACAAAATGTAACAGGTCTACTAAAGAGACTGCTTACACTACGTTTGTCCGCCCTCTTCTTAAGTATTGCTCTGTGATGTTGGATCCGCATCAGATAGGACTGACAAAGGACACACAAAAGATTCAAAGAATGGCAACTCGTTTTATGTTACCGCGAAATACGAAAGTGTGTGCCATGGATATGATATACGGATTGTGGTGGCAGTCATTAAAACAAAGGCGTTTTTAACTGAGGCTAGGCCTTCTCATGCTGTTTCAATCACCACCTTTCTCTTCAGAGTACGAAAACGTTTTGTTTGCGCCCACCTACATAGTGAGAAATGATCATCATAATAAAATAAGAGAAATCAGAGCTCAGACGGAAAGATATAAGTGTTGGTTTTCCAATGCATGTTAGAGAGTGGAACAGTAGAGAGGTAGCTTAAAGGTGGCACTTAATTGTGAAGGGCAGAATAATCAAGTAGACGTAGATGTATCGTCACTTGCCGTTTCGAAGTCCAATGATTGCTAACAAACAGCAATAAAGAAGTTATTGTAAAAATATTAATCATTTTGAGCGCTACAATTGGTACTGATGCTAACGATAAATGAAAACCACCTCAGCTGTATTATTACACATTTATGACGTTACGACCGGTTTTTTTCTTCAACATCTTCAGGTTCCCGAGTTGTGACATGGCTTAAGCATAACTCGGCAACCTGAAGATGTTCAACGAATGAAACCACTCGTAACACAATAAATGTGGAATAATACAGATGAGGTGGTTTTCATTAATTATTAAAATATTGTAATCTCATCCTCCTCAGCCAGCAATGAGCCATCCTAGGAATCCCATGTAACCGAAGGTGCAGTACGCAGCCGGACACTGCACCGTTATGGATTGAAGGTTTAAGCAGTTCTCGATTCTTACTTCGTCATTTAGATGGAAATAAAAATGCATTAAAATGTTCGGAAATTATTATTCCTACACACATCATGAGGTGGTGTTGTTATATGAATGATCAATACTGAAACAGATCGGGTGTAACGAAACCACAGCACATTGTATAATATTAAGCTCAATACTTGATGCAACGCTGTTGAATTAATAGGCGGATCGCATCGCGTATGTGACCCAGAGCTTCTCGCACCACTGCACATGCTTATGCAACTTTTAACATGGGAACATCGGCATCTGCCGAAATAATTGGACATTCAATATTACTGTTTACGCAATTTTCACTGGTTATTACAGAGGTGGTAAATATTTATGACAGGCCACGTACGCGCCACTGGCCGTCAGCTAAAACAATCCATTATTTATTATTTGCCGGCTCTGATGGCTATCCTGCAGCCGAATGAGGCAGACTCTTGTCCCTTCTCATACTGTCCACATTTACTGTCCTAGTTGCGTACGTCCTGTGGGAAAGACATCAAAAGAAGTTAGTTTAGTCATTTTTATGTCATTTTAGAGAATGTGTAACTGAGGGTAAAAGTTAAATTTTAAAATATGGCTCTCTTGCAAGTGACGTTGGAAACGGACAGTCCTCAAGAAGTGTGTAACGCCGAAAATGCATATTCTCCTATTTCCATCAATTGTACTATAAATTTCTTCCTTATTTTGTTACCTGAAGGTATGACATTTCTGTGTCTTTATATATTGTAATTGTATTACAATTTTATATATATATATATATATATATATATATATATATATATATATATATATATATGCATTTATTTCGATGTATAATTGGTTTGTTTTATAAATATTATTTGTATTTTTACGCTGGGTCTTGCCTAGGGAAAACTATGCTATCGAACGATTACACCGATAGGTCGTGTGGAGAACCAAAGTGTTTAGGATCTTGGGTAGTGTTAACTCTGCCGCGTGGATTGCGGGCAGAGCGGAGTCTGGCTGGAGTAGGGCGGTGGAGCAGGTGTGTTGAGTGACGCTCCCGGGAGTTGCCGCCCTTTCGGCGTTTGGCAGCAAGTAATTGCGCTCGACTTGCTATGATAGTTTCTGGCACGGTGTCACGGACGGGAAACATTAGCTGGCGCACATCAAGAGCCCGTTTCACCTGGTGACAGTGTCGGGAAGAAGGCGCGCCAACATCCAGCTTCTGCAACAGCGACGGCCGACAATAAGTGATTGTCGCCACCTCCTAGATCGACGACTTCAAACCTTCAATCGACCTACAAGGACGACTAAAAGCACCTAAAGTTTTAGAACTGTATGACAGACCTCAGTTTTTCAAATTGTTCCATTTGCATCACTAAAATACAGAAACTTAGCATGAACCTTTGTTGCTGATTGTCCCAATTGCATTACCAAGCAGGGTCCCTTCCTTTTCCGAAATGAACCCGAGTGTAGTTGAAATTCAAACGCCAGCATTAAAGCAATATCATTCCATTTCACTGCTTTAATATCAAAGTTCAGTTAAAGTATTCATAGCTGGCTACAATATTTACAGTACACAAGCACAAATTAAGAGTGCAGGTTTTGTTACCATATTTTAGCTTACCTGTGACTGGAGCTCAGCTTGGTACGAACTAAATTTTACTATTGTTAATTGTTCAAAATCATTTAATTCAAATTCAAAGTTAAATCTCTCATTTCTAAATTGCGTAGATTCAAGTTGCTTTTGCTATGATTGTTGAGGTAGCCCAAGACTAACCTTATTTTATGTAATTTCGTAGTGCTTCAGAAACAAAGTTCACTATTAATTTCAGTCACTAAATTAACTTTCAATTTTCAGGTTTTATTAATTCTTTTGCTAAATTAAGTCAGAGTGTGGCGAAATTTATTACTTCTCACAAACATTCAGTTTTCACGCAACATCTGTCAACCTTCAGTTGCCACGCTTTTAGTGCTAATTATATGAGCATTAACCTTTCTTTTTGAGTTATTATAGTAGTTGTCCATAGGACTGGCGACAGTAATTTTCTCCAAGTCTCAGATAGCTAATTAACGCCAGTTAATTGTTACCGTAAGGACCACACATTTACTTTCTTTATTAACTTTACCCTTTTTCGAAATTAATTTCCACCAATTTCATTCGCATTTTTCATTTCATTTAGATGTAACCCTTCGTCTCTCTTTACCGACAGATTAACTTCGATGACGATTGCTTTTTCCCAAATTTCCATTAGGTAAAAGCGGTTTAATTTTTCACTGTCATTAAGGCCGATAAGTGAGGGGGAGGTTACAAGTGAACGAACATAATGACGTTTTAGAAGACATGGAGATTTGTGTATCACAAAGGAAAGAATCTGATGAACCACTGATGCCTATTTCAACATCTCCGACGAACTGCTCGCCTCACGTTAGTTGCGCCACGTTCGTGATGCGCCGCTAGTGCCTGCAGTATCTGTCCCAACATGACACAGATATATTGTGCTCCAACAGCAACGCATCCCAACAAACGCAACGCAGTCTAGAAATCAGCGCGAAAACAATATTCGTTTTTACTAACTATCATAAATTCAATCAACGATCTTTCGTTTTTTCGTGATAGCTTTTATATACTTAAATAGTACTATCCAATAATTTCCGTGTTTAACGTATCTACATAATCTTGTGGTTATGAAGATCTGTCCCCACCCTACCATCCCTCCACTCCCTCGCTGTAAAATTTGTAGTGTTTCTAAAACGCATATGGAAGATCATTTACATTAGTCTAGCAATAGTAACAATAAAATCTGCAAAAGTAAGTATTCCTTTCACAAATATAGACATTTATCAGTGCACAAAGAGAGGATTTCACTCCACCTACAAAACTTCAACCACTATTTACTGTTGTCCTAATTATTGTTGACAATGGAATGGAAACTGCTTGCAGCCTGTACCCTGAGGTACGGTTTTATTCTTTTTTGTCATTACATAGATAGTCACTTCGCAGTCTTTCTAGATTTTACAAGGATTCTTTGTTTCCTGGCCTTATCTATAGACAGCCTGAAGATGACCCTGCCTAGTCGTAGCTGGTTACAGTATTGCGTAGTGCTTATGTGATAACGTCGTAAAAATCAGAAAAAAATAAAATAGATAATACAAGGACATAATGAAACCAATTCATGTCTTCTGAAGCGAAAGCAAACTTAAGGGTCACAAAGGTACTGAAGGTGAAAAAGTAGGATGTTTGATACATAGGCTATTGAGTACAGGACCAACGCCGTGTAAACTACAGTTGCATGCAAGGTATGTGTATCACGGAGATGTCTACATCCATAGCTTCCAGTGACTTCAGTGTCACCGTTGGGCACATCGGCTGCGCAACGTTCTTCAGACCGCGAACATGAGACCAGCGCAGAGGGGTGTTCTCAATATCGTGACGGCAGCAGTAGTAATCACGCCGATTGACTCATTCCTTGTCATATCTGATGTGTATCACATAGATATACAATGAGGAAAAAAATTAGCCACCTCCGGGAGAAATCTGGATAGTACTGTGCAACAACACCTCAAGTCCTGATAACTCACTCAACTCGTTGAGGAAGGGATGTTAGAGGTTTCTCCAGGTATGCCATATCCAGCTAAAGCCACTTTCTGTTAATTAGATCCCGAAGAGCTACCAAACTGTGATGACATTTGTTGCTATATTTCATTCGCTGCTCCAAAAAGTCTCAGGCATTTGCTGTAGAATTACGATCGGTTGATTCAGCAGGCAGGCTGCGATGCAACAAGGTGACTGAGTGGTCGTCAATCAAGAATTTATTCACGCATCCGCATAAACACGGCTGTTGAGGATGAAAGGAAACGCTTGGCCACCGATAATGTTGAATTAAATATTCTGGTTCATGGAGAATGCAAACTGAATGGGTGGACCCATGTGGTGTTACGAACCTCACGCCTCAGAGAACAACCTCTGGAATGAATTGCATCCACCACGCATTGCGGATTAAGCGCCTCGTTGTGCTGTTCGTGCATTCGACGTATTTCATCATTTGGAAAGATCCAAAACCGTCTGACCACGCTAAACACCTCTAATCAGCTTTTGCCACTATCGGCCCTTTTTGATCTATTGTTGCCCTACAGTTTTATGTCCCGCCGTGAGTAATGGCCTTCCGTAAGCTACCCGATATAAACATGCACTGCATGCAGTCCGCTTAACAGTGTTCGCTTGTGAACTGGTTGAAATGTACGGACGATCACTGGGAGTAAATTTTCCTGTCGGGAATGAAAGCTATTAGCACTGAGGATGCCAGACACTTGTCTCCGCCCTCTGCCAATTAAGATCTTTTTGTGTCCACTGTTCCTATACCGTGTTACTTGGGTGTGGGTGGCACACCATTCCCTATAGACACGATGAGCAGTCCGTGCTGATATACAGTTACGCAACTACACTCACGGCGTCGCCATGGGCATGTCAAAACGCGATGACTTCTTTCTGCTGTTCTGTCACCTCCCAATGTCGCTCGCTTTTACTGCGCTGATTCCTTACAATCGACTGGCCTGTACATACCACTTCACTGCCATGACTTACGACAGCAGCGGAGGGTCACACGACCGCCTTGTACTAGTTCGACACCACCCTCACAACACCAAAGTGACGAGATGTGCTCTTTTAATGTGGCGTCACATATTTTGTCCAGTTATTATAGAGCTGAAACAGTTATGTAACCTAACTACGTGTCTCGTATGCAGGTTGTCCCACAAACGTTGCGACAAACATATCTGGCCGCGATGGCCAAGCGGTTCTAGGCACTTCAGTCCGGAACCGCGCGACTGCTACGTCGCAGGTTCGAATCCTGCCTCGGGCATGGATGTGTGTGATGTCCTTAGGTTAGTTAGGTTTAAGTAGTTCTAAGTTCTAGGGGACTGATGACCTCAGATCTGAAGTCCCACAGTCCTCAGAACCATTTGAACCATTTTTTTTTTTTTTACAAACTACGAGGGGCTGTAGAGGGTGTTTTCAGGAACATATCTTGGTTAGGAACGCGTGTCTAGAAACGTCATCGAACGGCGCTACATAGTGTTGAAGTAAACGGCAAATGTAAACCTGTGTATGAAACCATCATCACCAAGGCAACCAAGCATCTCTGGTTCCATTTCCTCCACTGGCGACCGCGACAGTCAGTGACCATCACTGAATAACAAACAACCTTGCGAGACTTTCCTCCCACGATCCATCAGCGTACAAAATGCGGTTTGCTACCGAAAAGGTGGCCTAGTGGCTGGCGGCGCCGCCTTTAATTTCAACACTAAGTAGCGTCGTTAGATTACGTTTCCAGACACGAGTTCCTGTTCTCGATTTGTTTCTCAAGACACCGCTGCAACGCTTTGAAGCTTCCTGCAAAACTTCTGAGACACCCCGTATAGTGAAATGTGGTATAATACCAGACACACCGAGGACAAGCTAATGTAGTTTAACTTCGCGAACTGCAAGCGTCGACATTCGCTCTGGGACTGCTAAGTGCAGAATGGACGTATCCTCTCCTGCTCTTTCTTTCTCTCTTCTTTACTTCCTATAGCTTTCGGTGTCCGTTGAAAACTAACGAGAATAATTTTGAGTATTAATGAATTTCCTACTTTTTATAGTTTAATTTTTTCGTTAACTGTAGTTGCCCGATTGCTGTCGCTGTTAATGTTGATTTAAATATTATGCTTATTTTAACCCAATGAAAGATATAAAGAAATTCAGAAATAAATACATAATAAATAGGTTTTTTTAAATTTAATCGTTTGGCTAGGGCCGGGTGCCGGTCTTTCGATTTGACGCCACTTCGGCGATCTTCAGTCGATGAGGATTATAGGATGAGGACAGCACAACACCCAGTCCCTGGGTGGAGAAAATTCCCCGACCCAGCCGGGAATCGAACCCGAGCTCAGAGGATTGACAATCCGTCACGCTGACTATTCAGCTACCAGGGGCGGACAATAAATTGCATAAAAACAGGTGACTGTTCGATTTAGTAAATCATAATACACTATCCAGCGTGACCTTAAAGGACAAGAAAAGAATGAGGTCGCCTTTGAAGAAAAATGGAACGTACGCTGCGTATTAAATGCAGCATTTGGGTTTCTTCTGCCGGCATAGAAGACGTTACCTCCAGTGTTATGTTACTGGATCAAGCGAATCAAGCCGTAGCCCAATTGAGAGATTCTATAAGAATGGAGAAGGTTAATCGATTCGAATAAACTTAAAAAAAAAAGCTGAAACTACTGACTAGTATTCCTTTCTTTGCGAAGCTGTTGCTCTCCTTAATACAACTCTGTCCTCATGCCACAGCTAAACGCTGAAGTATCGATAATTATCGTTTGCCTATTCGCCTTTCTTCACTCATTCTGACGTATGTCTAATCGACATAACATTAATCAAAAAAGAATAAGCCAAATCCGTAAGTTGACTCGGAAACGACGCAAATTGTGTCGTCTATATAAACCTACTGCAGTGTTGTTCGTAGAATTACATTAATATTAGACAAAAGTAATTAACTTTTAACCGAGGAATATTGTAATTTATTTCCTCGAGAATATGAAGCTGAAATGTTTTTAATTCCATCTGTCGAATTTAAAGCGTTCTGCAGCAAAACTTTTTTATTTTTTGAGACTTTGTTATTGGTCTAGGGGAAACATTATTAACTCCGTCTGTTAAACAGTATTTTCCAGTTGAGTTTTCTAGCAACGTAATGCTAGAGAGTAGCATTTTATACAGTCAGACGTCTTATTTTACTTTACTTCACGTGCATGACATCAAAATTTTAGCGACATACTTTTTAATTTATTGCGCGACTGTTGGCAAAATTTCTCAGTCCGTTGCATATGTGTCTTCATCTCCTCCATAAAAAGCAGACATCATACTTCATCCATTTTCCAAGTTCTGGATAAAGCGTAAACGTCTAGGAAGCGCTCGTATTTCGCGACGTTCTCTCTGACCCCCAACTTTCGTAGGTACACCCCTCGAATAAACATCTAACTATATCTCTCGAGGAAGTACGTAAATGTACTGAAACAACTAAGTGTTTGGTAGAAGGTGCTGCCACATTGCTGTTGCTTTGGCGCACAGGTGAAACATGTTGCGCGGAAGATGCTACGGGAACGTAATATTACGTAACTGTTTCCGCTATTTCAAGACATAGTATATCAATGTAACATGGCTATCCATAGCAGTTCGATAAAAATCACACATGGTATTTCATTTTATGTTAAAAATGGAAATATATTCGCAAGTTTTCATCAATCCGCCAGAGCTCTCCGAGAAAACCAGGGATTGGTTCAAATGGCTCTGAGCACTATGGGACTTAACTTCTATGGTCATCAGTCCCCTAGAACTCAGAACTACTTAAACCTAACTAACCTAAGGATATCACACAACACCCAGCCATCACGAGGCAGAGAAAATCCCTGACCCCGCCGGGAATCGAACCCGGGAACCCGGGCGTGGGAAGCGAGAACGCTACCGCACGACCACGAGATGCGGGCAAAACCAGGGATTGACTTGTTGGAGGTACAGGTCTCACGTTAGAATGCACTTCATTTAGAAAAACACAAAATACAAAAATAAAAGCTGCTGGATTCGGAAATATAACCTTTTCGTACACAATACGAGGCTGGTGGTTTTAACCCCTGCTTCACTTCACTAGTGGCGATATTAAATTATTTAAGCTATTCCTGGTTAGTCGTTGCTGCGAAAGTATCAAGTAATGAAGTTCGGGGCGAACTGTTTGTACACCTGCTGTAATATTATTCAAAATAATATAGTACAAGGCGTAATTTGTGTACAATTGCTATTCGTTCACAGAATCTTACGCCGATTTTTAAAACGACATCCTTCACAGAAAATGTGGGTTCCTCAAGGTCTGTAGGTGCGTTCAAGTCTTGAGCAGCGTTCCAGCAGAAGTTGAAGCCACTGATATCAAGTATAACAACGAAAGTGTCCTACAATGGAAATATTTCGAAATCATACGTCTCCCCTGATGTGCTACAAAAATATGACTTAGCGATGTCGTTTTCAGTAACATTCGGTAGCATTCAACCACTGTAATTGTACTTTATACGAACAACAACGGATTTCGAGAGACAATGCCCTTATAATCATGTTGTATACATTCGGATCATGTTATTCAAAAAAATGGTTCAAATGGCTCTGAGCACTATGGGACTTAACATCTATGGTCATTAGTCCCCTAGAACTTAGAACTACGTAAACCTAACTAACCTAAGGACAGCACACAACACCCAGCCATCACGAGGCAGAGAAAATTCCTGACCCCGCCGGGAATCGAACCCGGGAACCCGGACGTGGGAAGCGAGAACGCTACCGCACGACCACGAGATGCGGGCAATCATGTTATTAGAACATTACAAACTCTAACAACGCATCTGCACAGTTCCGCATCAGAACCATCCACTTCCCTCCATGTCAGTTCCTTAACGCCAACCTCACGCCAAGCCATTCCCTTTGCATCAATTCTGGGCATCATCTGCGTCCAGCTGACTGATCTCCATGTGTCCTGGGGTACTTGTGACCTGCTATGCGTGAAGGTCCACCGTGTATACGAAGCTAAAGACTGAACCATAATGTCATTCCATTGGCCTACAACTCTACCTCCGTTTCCGAAGATACTACTTGCGTACAACCTCTATTTGGTACATTAACGAAGTACTACTGTTTTTGCTGTTGTTACTGCCGTTGTGGTCTTCAGTCCGAGCGTCACACAAAACCCAAGTACGACAACGAGTTAAGACCCTAATTTCTTTCTCCAAAAAAAACCATTATTAACGATCACATCCATAAAATTGGTTTCATTTGCCTCGTACAGTGGCACTGATGGTCTTCTGTTTCGCGGATGCCTGAGAATGGGAGGGGGAAGAAAGTTGGGTGATACTCTTGCGTTATATAGCCTGCCCTCATGCTGGACCCTTGCTAAGACCATTGCACAATATATGTAGTGCATTGTCGGAAGAAAGTACAAGTTCCGGGTTTCTTGCAGATTCAATTCTGCTGCATTTCCATTGACAGCTGCTGCAGAGTGTGGGAGCGAAATGATGCGACAACTGGAAACATACTAAAACTTTGAACTACGTGGGTTCGTACAGGTCTTGTTGGCAAAACGTCTGAATTGCACGCAGATTAACTGCGAAATTCTGGTGTTGTAAGGACTGAATACAATGTCGCATCCAGATGTAGTGAAATGGTGGCAACTATTTGAGCAACATGTGGGTGATCTAAATGTTGTATGTCATTGTCAGCTAGGATATCCTACCGGCTGGATGCAGCCCACTGTCGGAAAGGGTGTTCTTGCTCCACACATATTGGCGTCTTTTATTACGAATATGTGCGAGTTTTGTCGTACGCGTCTTTACAGACAGTAGGTGAGTCTAATGGGTGCGTCTATAGTATAGTGTTGATCTTGAAGGAAGAACATCGACATCGGTTACAGATGACAACGACAAAGCAACTGAGGAGCACATTCGCAGCAATCTTAGAATATCCAAAGATGATGACATTCACACAGCGGTTCTCGAATGGCTCCAGAACCCAGGAGGAGATTTCTGTTGTCAACGAACTAAACGACTGGTAGAACTTTCCGGCCGTTATTTACAGAGACTTGGTAACTATTTTGAAAAATAGTGTCATGTATCGGTGTCATTTTGAAGTGTAGTGCAGCACCAAACTAAAGCTAAAAGTTACTTGACCTGCCATAACAATGTGTAACTTACTTTTTTAAAATCCCCTCCTAGATGCAGATTTTCACGGATCGAGCCAATCTAATGATTCTGTGCACAGACGCTAACATCATTACTTAGTTTTTAGAGGAACAGTGCTTGTTTTTGGCAAGAGAAATGAACGAATGTTTATGCTTCTTTATTAACTTGTTTTCTCCGCCCACAAAATGTTGCGCTTAAGCCAGACGTTTCTTCTTTGCTAAGTAGGTTATCCCGTCAGCTGTCTCTGACCTGTCTGCTTAGAGAGATAACATACGGTACGCAATTCAGATCCCACGTAGGTGACAAACAATTGTTAGCATTCTCTGTGCGTCCACAGCACATCTCGAAAACTCCGTACAGTATGAGCTACGCAGCGTGGTTTCCGATACAAACAGATGACGTAGAAGGCCCGAGAGCTAAGAGGTTACGTGACTAACTAACCGTACACCCGGCTGCGTTACGTCGCCTCCAGTGACAGCTCGCGGAAAGACCGAGAAGGGAGTCAGAACTCGTTACCTCTGGAGGCTTTTAGGTCCAGCAGTTACTCTGCTACGTGGCGGGCATGAGCGGAAGTGCACCGCCATTGGCTGCTGGAGTTGTTTCGATAGCCCGCCTTGGGCCGTGGAAACGGAAGTAAACGATAAACTGTCGCGGTTCGGCCACTGCATTACCTGATTACATTATACTCGCAGACGAATCGTAGCGCTGGACTGGCTTACGTCACTGCAGTACGGCCTCTTATCGCCACTGTAATCCTATACATTAGCGGCTCAGGTATCTACACTAAAGAGCATGAAAATTCAGAAGCAGACCGCGACGTGCTGAGGTGCGCCAAACATACGACTATAGCGTACAAGAAAGAGTCTTTCTCTATCCACATACCATAAAAACGCCAGTAACTATTTCTTTAGACCCCGTCTAATAGCCCCAATAGAATAGTTAATCACATAAAAGTAGTCATATAGATTTCTTACCGTTATCTTCAACAAAGACTTCCTAATTTATATGCAATTTTTGAAATTGTAATGAGCGGTATATTTGTTTATCAGCTCTTGTTCTCAAATAAATTAGCTTCAAAGCACGTATTCAGTGGCATGAATCGTTTCTGAAAATTCCTTATTTTAGCAACTGAAAATAACGTGTTGTTTATTGCACGAAAGAAACTTCTATCAATTTTGCTAACATATAGAATTAAACCAGAAAGTTTTCTACAGTTGCACTTATTGTTTGTAATATTGACAGTAGCGGAGCTGGTATTAATATTATTATTGTAATTATTATCGAAATTTAGACACAATTTTTATTCTAATTAGACCGACAAAGGAATTGAAATTGTTGCTCCCTGAGGCATAAAAAAAAGGTTCAAATGGCTCTGAGCACTATGCGACTTAACTTCTGAGGTCATCAGTCGCCTAGAACTTAGAACTAATTAAACCTAACTAACCTAAGGACATCACACACATCCATGCCCGAAGCAGGATTCGAACCTGCGACCGTAGCGGTCGCTCGGCTCCAGACTGCAGCCCCTAGAACCGCACGGCCACTCCAGCCGGCCCCTGAGGTATATCTACGACTAGATCAAATTATTTTTACACTATTACTAGCACTACCACTATTATAATTATTAATTTCGGTATATTATAGTCATTACTATTCAATTAAGTGTAGTGCACGAAGTTCTGTATGTGCGAAACCCTGTTCTGATGTAATATAATGTTTAGAGGCACTAATCTCGTTAAACTAAATAAGCAAATATAATAATTATAGCACAGAAACCCCAAGCGGTAGCCATTAATTAACTAACTCAATCCTTTCTGCTAACATACAATTCGACTTCAAACTGTCTGTACAAGGAAGACACAATAATACAGAGGATTATTCTCTTTTGAAATATGTAGTATTATGGCTTTCCTTCAAACCAACAAATAGCTCGACAGAGACCATAAAAAGTTCAGTTGTTAATAAAAAGTAGTTTAAGAGAACCCTAGACGATTTCTTACCAGTCAGCTCATTCTGATACACTGATGAGTTTCTTAGTTGAACCAATTGTTGTCTTATTGTTAGCTATATATTATGACAGTTCTGAGAGAGAAAAGCTGCAATGTAGTGTTACCTATTGAGGAGTATTAGATCGAACAGATTGAAATTATGAGAAACAGTTATTGTAATTCGTATCAATAAAACTAACTGAATAGCCCTGTTTCTTACTCGAATTATGCCAATTCGTTGTAAAGCCTGTACAGGAGCGACGTACATAACATGAATCCACATCAGTTCTGCAGCAGAATATCATTAATTTTCAGAAGCTGTTTGGTTTAACAAGTAGGTAGCGGTAGAAATAACATATTCCGATACAAACGAAAAATTAAATTACTTAATCGCAAGCACTAGACACAGTACCGATAAAAAGTTCCTTGTGATGCAATTTCGCATCAGTTTTATATAACATGGAATACTTTAAAAGAAAAACGCGTTTTGCAGTCTGCATAATAAGAATTTTTGTTATCTTGTGCATCCAGACACGTTTCGCATTATTTAAAAGACATCTTCAATGGTGTTCATAAATATTACACGATTTTTTCGTTTGTACATATAGATCATCGTTTGTAGATATAGTTTATAGATCTAAAACACTTCTTTGAAATTTTCATGATAAAATGCAGAGGCACTTACAGCGTCTAATTCATTCTCTGTAAGCAAACAGCTTCCTCTCATGTGGCAGACTGGTTGAAAGGTTGCAATGTTCCTTGTAGTCACTCTGTTTTTGAAATAAAGCACTGTAACTGCCGTTTTCTGTATCTATAGTGTCATTTGTTTCTGTATTGCCGTCTTTCTCATTTTTCCTTCCAATTTATCATTTTATTTACTGTGTGTTTTGATGTAGTTTCTGTGTGTGTATTTTGGAGAGGAATGGGAATTGTGATAATCTATAGAGGTTTCTGGCTATTATATACATGATCAGTCAATGCAAACAGTGACTGGTTAGTCATATTCACTTGGTCATTTACTAGTAGCTTTTTTTCAGCATTTTTTGGTGTATTTGACAATTTTCTTGTAAGGTTAAGAGGAGATTTTCATCCTTTATTTTCACCATTTTCATATATTCTTCTGTTTTAGTGGATTTGTGATTATTTTCTCTTAAATGTTCTGCAGAATTTAAGTGCTTGTTCCATATTTTCATACTCTAGTATATTCTTTTTATCAGGTGTTAAATAATGTGTTGGTTTGTCCTACATAGCTTACATCAGATCTGTTGCATTGCAGTTGGTATGTTCCTGCATTGTGGTCTATGTCAGTGTCTCTTGTTATTTTTGGAATGTACTTTTGGATTGATTTGCCTGTTTTGAATGCTGCATTTATGGCTAGTCTTCTGAAAATGATATTATGTTGTGCATGTATTTGTGTTAAAATGTGACTGTGTACCATCTTGAGTCTTGTTTTCGTGTTTTCGCTGTGCTGTTATTTGTGGCTGTGTGTGTATTGTTTATTGTGTGTATCTGTTGTTTAATTTTTTGTTTAATTTTGTGACTAGATTAACACTGTACCCATAGTACAATACGTTTTGTTCTTTCTCTTAGTTTTCTGTGCTGAATGGTACTTTATGGAGTCTATGAGGTGTGTGTCTAAGTTCTGACTTTTTCTGGGAGTGTGGGTGATTTGAAATCTGATGTATTAATGTGTCAGTTGTTGAAGGGTTATGCTGACTGTTTTTTTAGTGGTTATATATGGGAGTTTAACTTGACTGTCATGTTCTTTTTCTATAGTAAATCTTATCTTTTCTTTGGTATTGTGTTTATATCTGCATGCATCTGGTAGATTTTTGCCTGAGGTGCCTCAGTTAAAGGATGTTATCCATGTATCTGAACCAATAAAGTATGTTGTAATTATTCATTATAATTATAAAAACCAGCTTTTCTATATGGTTTATGAAAATGTTAGCTAAGGTACCTGACACTGGGGATCCCATTGGCAGCCCATCTTCTTGTACATAGTATTCATTATTAAAATTAAGGTAGTTCTGTTTAGTTATCAATTTAAGCACCTTATGTGTATTTCATTAATGTGTTCATCTGGTAGTTGGTTGTTATTCTTCAGGTTTTATTCTACAATGCTTGTTATTTCTGTTACTGGTATGTTAGAGTATAAGTACATATGTTTTATGCCAAAAGAGAAAACGGTAGCTTGGATTTTCATATTTTTTATGAGTTGTAATAAGTGTAAAGTGTTCTTTGTAAATCTGTCGTCTTACAATGTACCAGTTCCAGATATTAATTTCAACATGTGGCCTGCAAGTCTGTAAGTGGGAGCCATCTCGAAGTTTACAATAGGTCTTAATAAGGCACTTCGTCTGTGGATCTTTCGTTGGCATCAGTGTGTGGATGTAGTGGGATTAAAACGTTTTAATTTTCCTTTTCCTCTATCTTCTAGTGTGTAGTGTGTATGTTTAAAGAAATTTTCTGCCTTAGCCTGAAATTTGTTTGTTGGATTTGATTTCAATTTCTTGCCACTATTTCGTGAAAGGAAATGTACTGTTTCCTTAAAGTACTGTTGCTTGTCCATAGGAACAACTTTATTTCTTTTGTATGATTTGGAAATGACGTTTTTTTCATTTTGGAGTTTCTTTAAGAGTGTTTGACTATTATGGATTCAGTGTTTCTATCGAATGAAAAATTTGATAGAGTTGGATAAAATTTCAGGAACGAATGACACTATTCACGTATAAAATGGTAGTTTCAGTGCTACATTTTGAAAACAAAGTGACCATAAAGAAAACTGTAAGCTTGAAGTCAGTTTGTCAAATGAGGGAAAGCTGTTTGGTTCACAAACAATGAATTATACGGTGAACTTTAAGTACCTTTCCATTTTACTATCGACACTTAAATGAAATGTTTTAATTCTATAGTCTTAACATACACGTGCAAACGAAACAAAACGCGTAGTATTTCAGGATACCCATTGCAGATGTCTTGGAAATAAGGCGAAACGCATCTTGGCGCGAAAGTTGATTAAAAAAACTTAATATGAAGTATGCAGAAGGCGTTTTTCTTTTAAACTACAGTACCGGTACTGCATTAATTAAGTGTCCCATTGGTTCTTGGTAGAATATTTGATGAATGAGAAACAAACGACACTTGTGTAACATTGAACAATATTTATTATTTAACTAATCAGACTTCAGCTGTTAGGTCCTCATCAGGGACAATGTTTAATACTTAATATTGTAGAATATTAAACAAGTGTTGTGTGCTTTTTATTCATGAAGAGGCAATATTGTTTATTTTATCATTTTTCCGTTTGCACGTCTCGCACAAATTTATTCACTTGGCGATGGCAGCTCTAATTCGGATTACTTGGCTTGTCGCCGGCCGTTCTTGACATTATCAGGAGATTATAAATTGTTACGTTTGACTAATCTCATCGTTAGTTCTCATACGTTCTCAAGCCTGTTCCCCTACTTTCATGAAATGTCAACGATGTACATACGTAAATAAATACAAATTTTGTTTGTCTCATATAATTGTTTATTTGCATTGTCCTTGGTACATAGTATTTTTCTTTCATATGATATGGAGCAAAACAGTCTCCAAGATGTAACTCAACTCCACAAGACTTGCACGTTAAGTTTGTTGTTCTTTTTTTTGTTTTTGGAACATACATCGCAATTTCTTTGTTTTCGTTTATTCTTTTCGGAAATACGTAGGCCTATTAGTTGGTGTTGCTTTATGTGACCGGGAAGTCTGGCAACCGGATCATGAAGAGAGGTACGCGATATAGTGGCATCCTCCAAATTTTGCTCCGTGCATTCATTGTAAATAATCGTATCGCCTCTTTCGTCTGCCATGATAAAAGAGCACAAGAACTTATAAAAACAAAAAAACTTGTTGACGTGTGTAACTTATTGTTACCTAAACAAAACACCATCAGAATGCAAAAGGTACTTAACTGCTGTCGCCGGCCACTGCGCGATATTATGCCCACGACACCACTGTGTTGTCGCCGAACGGCAGAGTGTTATGTATAACTACTTTTCACTACTTAACCGCTCCTCGTCTCTCCTCTTCACACAGAGGTACTGGTCACTTCAAAACCTTGTCATTTTTGCGAAATATTGCTCTGTATGAATGTCAGTGTTAAAGCAGTTTTTAATGAATTGTATATGAACGTATAATGATTTCATACGCTTCAATAATGACCACCTTAAAGCTGGTGAACGGAGCTATGGAAGCTATAGTGTTAGTGACTGCCATGTATGTTGTTATAGGCCTAATTGCATGAGTGTACTAAAAGGTGTTGGTGTTCTATGAAACAGTAGAGACAATTACAAGATATCTGAATAGCTACTCACAATGACAATAATGTATCTGGAAGAGTAGAAGAATGTACTGATACGAAGAAAATATATCCTTAACTTACCATTGCGAAGTGAAAAAGAATAGAAGAATTTATGTGATCAGGAGGCATCTTACCTAGAAATGAAAAGAAAAGGATTATTAGTAACAGGGAAGAACACCAAGGGACATTGACACAGTAAAAGTCACACCTAATATAACTCAGAATTAGACCTTATATTTTTCTGCAACACAATGAAACTAACAGTGCAGTATCTGCAAAAGATCTTTAAAACAGCTTTTATTTCATTATTTACGCAGTTTTGTTTGCTTGCAAAGTAGCTTTTAAACCCTCTCTTAGACACGACAAAGCATGCTTAGAAAATATATTTACTGTCAACATAGCACAGCGCGTGGAAAATACTCACACAACAACAACAGTAATAATAATAACAGTAATAATAATAATAGACGATTAGCTACATTCATTGTAAGATTCCGCGATCTGGTCCAGACGGGCTAATCAAGCCGACCGACTGCCACGTCTTCCTCTGCCAATGCCGTCACTGGATGAAGTATGGAGGGGCAAGTGGTCAGCACATAGCTCTCGGGCGTTGTTGGGTTTCCTGATCTCGGAATTCCTACAGATCGGTCAAGTAACTCCTTAGTCGGTCTCATGAAGCTGAGTGCATCCCGTACGAGTCCTCCCACCAGGGATAAATTCATGACAGCACCGGCATTCGAACCCGGGTTCTCCAAATGGCAGTCAGCTGTGCTGAGCACTTAGCTACAGAGGCAGACAATAGTTACAGTAATTTATATAATTAGCACTCGAACGTCATTTTCATCATCGCTGTCGTAACTATATTTCCCATAGTACAACGTTCCTCTCAGATTGGAGTAATATGGTAGAAAGGTATGTTAACTATAGCAAAAAATCAAATGTAGAGTAGAAGTTAACTGGGCATGGGGCAGGCGAAAATAGGAGATAGTTATAGAAAATCTGAAGAAAAATGATTAGATTGAGTTGAGGAAAGCTGTTAGTGTATCTTCAGTATACAGCAATGGTGGTTTCCTGTTTGACACCTGGGAACTATCTGAGGAAGGGTGTAAGCCAATAATGCCATGAAAAAATAAAAGAAGAACTGAAACACAGGGCGAGACTTTAACAACAATATGTGGATGTGTGTCAATGAAACTTGAAAGTAAAAAAAAAAAAAAAAAAAAAGGAAGATCAAAGTTGAACGTCTCTTTGACAACGTGTAGAATAGAGACGGAGCATAAGTTATGATTTGGCAAGGATGAGGAGGAAATGAAGCGCGTTCTCTTCAGGACAACCATCCTATCCTGGTATCAGCCTTAAACGGTTTATGGGATTATGGAAATTTTACTCTTGACAGTTGAGCGAGGGTTTGAAGACATCTCCTGGAATATGAGGCCATTCTTCTAACCACGAAATAGTCTTAAAGCACTCAATCGTTTCAACAGTAGTTTGATATAACTGGTACTAAGAGGAATCGGGAATTAACGAGTAAAGATATTCTGTAGCGTGAAGTGTATGTCATATTACATCAGAGCCAACATTTACTATATGCCAATTTCATTCAGAAAACACTTTTCATGCATTTAATCAGACAGATTTCAGCATATGAATTGAATTTTAACTTTTGGTATCCGTTTTTGAGTCAATGCCTGAAGTTGTTACCATTCTCAGTGAGGGATGTCGTTTTAAGGGAGCAGTTTGAATGAGCTGTTGATGTTGTGGCCTTCGGTCCGAGAAATGGTTTGCTGCTGCTCTCCACGCTAGTTTGTCCTGTGGAAGCCTCATCGTTTCTGCATAGGTGCTGTAAGCTACGTCCATTTCAGTCTGCTTACTGTAGTCAAGCCTGGTCTCCCTGTACCTTGGGGTGGACGTGGATGTCCAACAGCGTGTCGCCTATTCGTCGTTTCACCCTCCATCGACCACTTTCCATAGGTGCTCACGACAGCAAGATGTCACAGCGGTCTAGTTTCACCGTTTCCGAGATGCTCGTTCCCAAGAACCGGCCCGCAACAAAAAATCATTTTTATCAGCTGTCAGAGCCGTGTATGTCAGCGGATTACTTAATTTGCGTCCCATATCGCCACTAGAATGATTCACCATTCGTCTCTGATCCGCTTATATACGTTCCATACCGCGTCACGTGTCCGCAACGCCACCGCATGGCATTCAATATCACAGTGGACAATGGGCTTTATGTTGTGGCTCATATACTGAAGAGCCGAAGAAACTGGTACGCCTGCCTGATATTCTGTAGGGCCCCCGCTAGCACGCAGGAAAGTCGCAATACAACGTCGCATGGACTTTTCTAATGTCTGAACTACTGCTGGAAGGAACTGGCACTATGAATCCTTCAGGGCTCTCCACAGGCATCCCAGATATGCTGAATAACGTTCATGTCTGGAAAGATTGGTGGCCAGCGGAAGAGTTTACACTCAGAAGAGTGTTCCTGGAGGCACTCTGTAGCAATTCTGGATGTGTAGGGTGTCGCACTGTCATGCTGGAATTGCCCAAGTCCGTCGGAATGCACAATGGACATGAATGGATGCAGGTGATCAGACAGGATGCTTACGTACGTGTCACCTGTCAGAATCGTACCTACACGTTACAGGGATCCCATGTCACTCCAACTACACACGCCCCACGCCATTGCAGAGCCTCCAGCAGCTTGAACAGTCCTCTGCTGACATGCAGGGTCCATGGATTCATGAGGTTATCTCGGCACCTGTACACGTCCACCCATTCTGCACAATTTGAAACTAGACTCGTCCGGCCAGGCAACATGTTTCCAGTAATCAACAGTCCGATGTCGGTGATGACGGGCCAAAGCGGGGCGTAAAGCTTTGTGTTTTGCAGTCTTAAAAGGTACACGAGTGGGCCTTCAGTTCCGAAAGGCCAAATCGGTGATGTTTCGTTGAATGGGTCGCACGCTGACACGTGTTGATGGCCCAGCATTAAAATCTGCAGAAATTTGCGGAAGGGTTGCACTTCTGTCACGTTGAACGGTTCTCTTCAGTCGTCGTTGATCCCGTCCTTGCTGGATCTTTTTCCGGCCGCAGCGATGTCGGGGTTTTGATGTTTTACCCTATTCTTGATATTCACGGAACAATCGTGAATTGTTCCTACGAGAAAATCCCCACTCCATCGCTACCTCGGAGAAGTTGTGTCCCACTATAACACCACGTTCAAACTATCCAGATAACTTTCCATTGTAGCAGCAGTAACCGTTCTATCAACTGCACCGGACACTCGCGTTATATAGGCGTTGCCAACCGCAGTAGGCAGTTGCAGCTGAGCAGCGGAGGCGCGCGCATCTCTGGTGAAGCGCGCTACCTGCTCTAGGCGTGAAGAAGAGGTGGGAAGCCGTGCTGCCGGCCGCGGTGGTCTCGCGGTTCTAGGCGCGCAGTCCGGAACCGTGCGACTGCTACGGTCGCAGGTTCGAATCCTGCCTCGGGCATGGATGTGTGTGATGTCCTTAGGTTAGTTAGGTTTAAGTTGTTCTAAGTTCTGGGGGACTGATGACCACAGATGTTAAGTCCCATAGTGCTCAGAGCCATTTGAACCATTTGAAGCCGTGCTCTGACTGTGACGCAACGCTAGCGCAAATTGTCGTGTGTCGTTATTACGACTCTGCAAATTTGTCGTGTTATCTAGCGTCACAGTATGGGCAGAAACGCACAGAAGAAGAAGACAGACGTTGAGAAGAAGCCACCGACGCCGCAACCCAATAGGACTGCGGACCGGAAGCGTGAAGATCATCATGTATCTGTCCCCCCTCTGTACATCCAGTGCAGTAGAGGGTCGTGGACAGAGATATATGATGTTATAGGCAACTGCTGCAGCGAAGAGGTAGCGTCGAGTCAGTTGACTCAGGCGCTAGCATACAACTACAGGCAGCGAGTGCGGCCGACCACCGCGCACTGAAGAGCGCTGTGGCCGCCCACATTGTGGATCCACCCAGCGTGGAGAAGACGACCGCGCCAAGGCAGCGCGAGAAGCAATCCGAGGCCCTGATCAGGGGGCTGCCTTGGATTTTCGACGAGGAGACAGTCCAGGAAGGGCTGACACGAGCAGGATTCCGGGGTGCAACTATCAAGCGGCTCAACCGGACGAACAGGAAGAAGCCGCCGCTGTTCATCGTCGTAGTGGGTACTGCGACGGACGGCGGCGACATCTTCGGGTTAAGGAAGCTCTCCCCCCGGCCATGGACCCTAAGCCACAGTGCTTCAGGTGCCAAGCCGAGGGGCATGTGGCCAACTACTGCCGCAACTCACCGCGGTGCGTGGAGTGCGCTGGCGCGCACGACACCCGCGACTGTGACAGACGAAGAGAAGCAGCGCCGACCTGTGCTCGCTGCGGCGGGTCACACGTGGCCAACTGGCGTGGTTGCCCGGCTTTCACCGGTGGTGGCTGCGCTGGCGAAAAGGCACAACCTGAGAGACGACGACGAAGGCGCCCAAGCGCCGCCGTAAGAAGACGTAGCCGGAAGGCGAGAAGACTGCTCCCACTGCCAACAGGCGGCCGGAATATCGCACCAGTGAGAGTGGGGCGGGGGACCGGCCGCCGACGGCGGCTGAGCAGGCGCCGCAAGTACAGGAGATGCGCGCCATGCTGGCGGCCGCGGCGGAGGAGGCGATTGCGGCCTTCAAAGCCGCCACGGAAAAGGACAGGGCGCCCTTCGAGGCCACCCTGACCGCAGAGGCGACGGAGGCATGCAACCTGCTGCGGCAGCTGCGCTCGCAGATGGCCCGAGACATCCAGGCAGACGCAGCAGGCGGAGAAGAGACGTCAGCCGCTGCTCCCCAATAGGAGCAGCCGGGGGCAGGACACACCGCGGCGGACACTCCGAGGAGGAAGAAGACGGAACGCGCCGCACCGACACCAAAGCCCATCGGCTCCGAGCAGCTCTGCTCCGACGAGTGGGCAAGCGTGGCTATAAGGACGCTCAAGGACTTGGGCTACGTCATCCACAACACGGGGAAGACGCAGCCACGGCGCTCATTGAGCCTCTCTGCACGGCTGACAGGCGAGGAGTGGTGCCGCTGCGCGTTCGCTAATCTCCGAGCACTTGGCTTCGAGGCACGCCGACCAGACGCCGATGGACGACCTGGAGTCCAGCCCGCGCGGTGTCACCACTGACAGCGCGGTAGGGGCTCTCACATCTCGAATTGCAGCACTCTGTGCTGCAGCACCGTCTAGGACTGATCTCTTATAACGAAACTTGGCATGACACGGTATCCGATTGCATGATACCCGCTTCTAATATAACCTACCCTAGCATGACCTATCGCAGTCAGCAAGACATCCGCTACTGCTCTTACTACCCGACCTAACTATCGCAGAGGTTTTTTTCCCTTGGCGCTTGCCTTGGCACTTTTTTCCCTCTGCCCTTAAAACCGCTATCCTTCGTTCGATTTTCGACCCAATCTATCTCCAAATGAGTGCGTATAAATGACTAATCTTAGCCAGACGTACGCAAACATCGCAGTAGAATTTTTGAGCTGGCCATCATGCCGCCGGTGTGGGCGTGGAGGGGCTCCACCTCTTTCAAAAATAATAAAAGGCAGCACAGTGTTATGCCTGTTTACATATCTGTGTATTTGAATACGCATGCGTGTACCAGTTTCTTTGGCACTTCAGTGTATCTTTGTGTATAAAAGGCAATGTCCCGACTGATTCATTCACAGACTCTTCATCGCCCAGCGCAAACCGCTATGTATAGTGACTTGAAATTTGGAGAGAATGGTGATTTTCTATTGTGGTCGTCGTTTAAGAAGGGATTTTTCGAAAATCCTCCCATAAGGGGTTGAAACAGCGGATGAAAGGGCTTTCGAAAATACATCACTTGAACGGCAATTTTAACCCGCCAGGGCAGCCGAGAGCGTTAACGCGCTGCTTCCTGGACTCCGGCGGCGGAAAGAATCCGCCCGGCGGATTAACGACGAGGGCCGGTGTGCCGGCCAGCCTGGGTGTGGTTTTTAGGCGGTTTTCCAGATCCCGCTAGGTGCATACCGGGCTGGTCCCCACGATCCGCCTCAGTTACACGCGTCGCAGACATTTGAAACACGTCCGCAATATTTCACGATTTACACTCGACGCAAACAGCTGGGGTACACTGATTCCGTCCTGGGGGCGGGGGTGGGAGGGGGGGGGGGAGGGGGGGTACGAGGTGGCGGCAGGAAGGGTATCCGGCCATCCCTCACACTAACGCTGTCAAAATCCGTTGTAACCACGCCGACCCTGCGATCGCTGTGAGACTATGGCGAAAGAGAAAGAGCGAAAGATCGCTTGAACGGCAATTTTGAAGCTAGACCTACGAAAATTGGCGTTTGGTTTCTAGGTCAGAAACAAAGAAATACGTGGTTCAACATTTTGGAAATTTAGTCCCTATGGGGGTGAAATAGTGGGTGGTAGTTTTTTTTTTTAAATAATTCATTATTAACGCACTGCTAAAGTATTTTCAAAGCTACATCTATGAACATTGGTTTCACTTCTCGGTTACCAATAGAAAAATAAGTGTTACAGTGTTTTTGCACATTCAGCCCTTAAGAGGGGTGAAATAGGACCAGACTGATTCGCTGACTCATGATATCCCAGACCAAACAGCTAAGGATATAAACTTGAAATTTGGAGAGGATACGGATTTTATACTGCAGATACTGTTTAAGAAGAGACTGCTTGAAATTAGTCTCCTAATACGGTGAAACAGGAGATGAAAGGCGTTTTGAAAATATGTCATTATTAAGGCAATTTTGAAGCTAGAACTGCGAAAACCGGTATTTGATTTCTATGTAAGAACTGTAAAATAAGTGTTTTAACATTTTTAGGAATTCAACCACTATGGAGGTAAATTTGTGGGTGAAAGTTTTTTTGAAATTAAATCAATATTAAGGACTCTACTAAAGCATACTTAAAGCCACGGCTATATAAATTGGTATTTGACTTCTGGTTGGATATGAAAATAATATTTGTTTCATTATTATTGGAAATTTACACCACTAAGGGTGTGAAACAGGCGATGAAAGGTTTTACGGAATTCTTTCGTTATGAAAGCACCTTCAAAGCTAAAAATAAGAAAATTTGTATTGGCATTCTCTGTTAGAAATTTAAAAAAATATGTTTCACTGCTTTTGGAGATTCAACACATAAGTGGTTGAAATAGAGATGAAAATTTTTAAGAAGATAGTTATTTATATTAAAAAGTTTTAAATATACATATTTCCACGCAAAAGCTGTGATGAACAATAACGTTGCACTCCAGCTGCTATAATCGCTTTTTGGTCAGATGTACATTCAAAAGAGACCATGGGTTTTATGGGTCTTAAGTAGCGTGAAAATTTAGAAGGTGCTGCAATTCCTGAACAACAACAAAATTCGATTACAGGAAAAAAATCTGTGGCTCAGCTAGTGTCTACATATATTACTAAAAAAAAATAATAACTGCAACAAGACTTTGGGAGTCTGCCATACTCCACTGAGCAAGAATTGGGGACATGGTATGTTACCAAATTATACTGTTACCTTTCACAAATTAAGTACACAACCAAATACCAGTACTTACTCAATAGTTTACATAAAAAACTGATATGTCAGACAGAAAGTGGAAACGATCTCTCATCCCGTCATCCTGGGTGCTTTCATTGGACTTCGTGGGCTTCAATAACGTGTTTGCCCTCCGTGAGCGTTTATCGTTGCCTGACACAAGGATGTCACCCTGTAGTATCCGTTCCCATTCTTAAATGAGAGCCCATGAGAGTTCTTGGAGAGGCTGTGGTGGAACGGGGCGACAGCGAACACGTCTGTCCAGCATGTCCCACATAAGCACGACTGTGTTTATGTCGGGACTCATCGCAAACCACTCCATTACTTCAATGTCAGTGTTTCGCAAGACATCTCCCTGACGCCCACCACACAGACCCTGCCAGTAGAAAGAATTCCTGGCCACCGCCGTATGTAACAGCCACCAAATGGTCCAACACAATCTGTAATGCCTCGCGGCAAGGCGACCGTGGTCAACGACAAGATCTGCATGGCTGTCAACACTGAAGTTTCCGCACGACATCACAGAACTATCGAAATCTGTCGACTTCCTCTACAACATTTGGAAGGTAGCAATCACCAGCCGGCTCTGCACACAAATATCGCCTTGCGCCAGAGGATATCTAGACTCGTCTGTGAATAACACGTTTTGCGAGTGACGAAGTTGCCAGTTGACATTGGAACAGCGTGACTGAAGGCGAGCTACAAGATGTTGTCCTGTCAAGCGGGGTCTGAAACAGGGCACCCGGGTCGTAAGGCCCTTCCTCGTGACATGTTATTATAGTCTGATCCGACACAGGGGTGCCAGTGGCCGTTTTGAGATCGTCTTGTAGTTCAAATGGTTCTGAGCACTATAGGACTTAACATCTGAGGTCATCAGTCCCATAGACTTACAAGGGAACCTCCCCATGGCACCCCCTCAGATTTAGTTATAAGTTGGCACAGTGGATAGGTCTTGAAAAACTGAACACAGATCAATCGAGAAAACAGGAAGAAGTTGTGTGGAACCATGAAAAAAATAAGCAAAATATACAAACTGAGTAGTCCATGAGCAACATAGGCTCAAGGACAATATGAGCTCTGGAGCGCCGTGGTCTCGTGGTTAGCGTGAGCAACTGCGAAACGAGAGGTTCTTGGTTCAAATCTTCCCTCGAGTGAAAAGTTTAATTTTTTATTTTCAGACAATTATTGTCTGTCCGTCCGTCTGTCCGTCTGATGCGAGGTAACTGCGCCGTAGTATGGGGACGTTGTATCAAAATGTAAAAAAACATATGTTTTGACAGAGCACAGGGAAAACTGAGCGACTGTGAAACTGTTGCATTCATTTGTGGCAGTTTATGTGACAAACTTTTATGTTTTCATCACTTTTTTGGGAGTGATTATCAAATTCACAAGAAAACCTAAATCGGGCAGGGTAGAAGAATCTTTGTACCCATTCGCCAAGTGTACAAGTTAGGTGGGTCGACAACATATTCCTGTCATGTGACGCACATGCCGTCAGCAGTGTCGTATAGAATATATCAGACGTGTTTTCCTGTGGAGGAATCGGTTGACCTATGACCTTGCGATCAAATATTTTCGGTTCCCATTGGAGAGGCACGTCATTTCATCTACTAATCGCACGGTTTTGCGGTGCGGTCGCAAAACACAGACACCAAACTTATTACAGTGAACAGACACGTCAATGGTTCAAATGGTTCAAATGGCTCTGAGTACTATGGGACTTAACATCTATGGTCATCAGTCCCCTAGAACTTAGAACTACTTAAACCTAACTAACCTAAGGACAGCACACAACACCCAGCCATCAAGAGGAGACACGTCAATGAACGAACGGACAGATCATAACTTTGCGAAAATAAAGAAGGTAAAATTTTCGCTCGGGGGAACGCTTGAACCAAGACTTCTCACTCCGCAACTGCTCATGCTAACCACGGGACCTCGGCGCTCCTGAGCTAATGTAGTCTTTGATGTTGCCTATCTTGCGCGTGGACTACTCAGTTTGTATATTTTGCTTATTTTTTTCATAGTTCCACACAACTTCTTCTTGTTTTCTCGATTGATCTGTGTACAGTTTCTCAAGGCCTATCCACTGTGCCAACTTATAACTAAATCTGAGGGGGTGCGATGGGGAGGTTCCCTTGTTAGAACTACTTAAACCTAACTAACCTAAGGACATCACACACATCCATACCCGAGGCAGGATTCGAAACTGCGACCGTAGCAGCAGCGCAATTCCGGACTGAAGCGCCTAGAACCGCTCGGCCACAGCGGCCGGCCGTCTTGCAGTGCTCTGGCGGTATCTGTACTACGTCGCAACGCAGATATGGTCTTCACGTGGTGTTGTAATGCATCGGAGTCTTTTTCCAACTCTCATTTTGTACTGACCTGTCTCTCTGAAACGTGTCCATAACCTAATGATGCCACATGGAGAAGCATTGGCATCTTCTGCAATACGACCGTAAGTCCATCTTTTTTGGATAAAACAGACTGCCCTTGCAACTAGTAGTGCTTTATTATGTCACACTGCATGTGCTTAGTTGAATACAACGCCCACAACGGACAACTGCCACTTGTGTAAGCCGCGCGGGGTAGTCACGTGGTGTGAATCGTCTTGTACCGGTCCGCGCGGCTCCACTCGTCGGAGGTTCGTGTCCTCCCTCGGGAATGGGTGTGTGTATGTCGTCCTTAGCGTAAGCTAGTTTAAGTTAGATAAAGTAGTGTGTAAGCTTAGGGACCGATGACCTCAGCAGTTTGGTCCCGTAAGACCTTACCACAAATTTACAACTTCCACCTCTGTACCCCACTAGAAAACACTCAAACACAGTAGTTGGCAAATGGTTTTAATTTTTGTCTACACTGAAAGCGAAGATCTCAGGCCATGTAGTAAGAGCACAGCTACCGCCTGTATCAAGACAGATTTAACGTACCTGAGATTGATACGCGGTGTTCGCTCAAATCTTTTGAACATATGTCAAACATCTATGTGTGATGGATCGCCTCATACGAAACAATTTTTGGTAGAGACGATATGTTCGCTGGCGCTTCCCACTGATGCTAAGCGTCCTTCAGATTTCGCCAGCGCTGATGTAGACGAGATTTCACCAAACGAACAGGGGTCTACTAAAGTCGTGAGCTGCATACTACCCACCTCAGTAGATTGATAGAGTGATATTCAACAAGAAAACTTTAACAATGAATGTTTCCAAGCAGCGAAAGATATTTTTGAAACGATCCAGTAACTTTGATTCTGCTGGACCTACACCATTTCATACGCAGGAGATGAGTGGATTATAGGCAACTTAAAAGGCATATGAACGCCACAGGGTGCCTGCGTTCTTTGGCTCTCAGGAATGTAACTAATGCAGGAGGACGTCTAGTGTTGCTGGGAGGTGTCACTCTAATATACAGGGTGGTCCATTGATGGTGACCGGGTCAAATATCTCATGAAATAAGAGTCAGACCAAAAAACTACAAAGAAAGAAATCCGGGGACGTCAGATCCGGTGAAAGTGCGGGCCATGGTATGGTGCTTCGACGGCCAATCCACTTGTCATGAAATATGCTATTCAATGCCGCTTCAACCGAACGCGAGCTATGTGCTGGACATCCATCATGTTGGAAGTACATCGTCATTCTGTCATGGAGTGAAACATCTTGTAGTAACATCGGCAGTACATTACGTAGGAAATCAGCATACATTGCACCATTAAGATTGCCATCGATAATATGGGGGCCAATTATCCTTCCTCCCATAATGCCGCACCATACATTAACCCGCCAAGGTCGCTGATGTTCCACTTGTCGCAGTCATAGTGGATTTTCCGGTGCCCAATAGTGCATATTATACCGGTTTACGTTACCGCTGTTGGTGAATGGCGCTTCGTCGCTAAATAGAACGCGTGCAAAAAATCTGTCATCGTCCCGTAATTTCTCTGGTGCCCAGTGGCAGAATTGTACACGACGTTCAAAGTTGTCACCATGCAATTCCTGGTGCATAGAAATATAGTACGGGTACAATCGATGTTGATGTAGCATTCTCAACAACGACGTTTTTGAGATTCCCGATTCTCGCACAATTTTTCTGCTACTGATGTGCGGATTAGCCGCGACAGCAGCTAAAACACCTACTTGGGCATCGTAATTTGTTGCAAGTCGTGGTTGACGTTTCACATGTGGCTGAACACTTGCTGTTTCCTTAAATAACGTAACTATCCGGCGAACGGTCCGGACACTTGGATGATGTCGTCCAGGATACCGAGCAGCATACATAGCACATGCCCGTTGGGCATTTTGATCACAATAGCCTTACATCAACAGATGTCGACCTTTTTTGCAATTGGTAAACGGTTTATTTTAACACGGGTAATGTATCACGAAGCAAATACTGTCCGCAGTGGCTGAATGTTACGTGATACCACGTACTTATACGTTTGTGAGTATTACAGCACCATCTATCACAAAGCGACAAAAGTGGTCCAACTAAAACATTCATATTTCTTTACGTACTACACGAATGTATAAAAATGGGGGTTCCTATTTAAAAAAACGCAGTTGATATCCGTTTGACCTACGGCAGCGCCATCTAGCGGGCCAACCATAGTGGCATCTGGTTTCCCCCTTCTAGCTAGACGAGATTCGTTCTTTGTAGTTTTTTCGTTTGATGCTTAACAAAGCCAAACAGATAACTGCAGCATCCAAGAAGAAATCTTGGGAAGATGTTGGAAACACGTTGGAGACTTTGGGTCAAGCTGCTGGAAAACCGTTCTGGAGTGTAATTAGCAGTCTTCGAAAGGGAGGTAAGAAGGAAATGACAAGTATTTTGGACAGGTCAGGAAAACTGCTGGTGAATCCTGATGATGCCTTGGGCAGATGGAGGGAGTATTTTGAAGAGTAGGTGAAAATACGATCAGTAATGTTTCAGGTTTCGATGTACAATGGGATAGGAATGATGATGGAAATAGGATCATATTTGAGGAAGTGGACAAAATGGTCAATAGATTGCAGTGCAATAAAGCGGCTGGGGTGGATGAAATTAAGTCGGAACTCATCAAATACAGTGGAATGTCAGGTCTTAAATGGCTACACAGGATAACTGAAATGGCGTGGAAGTCGGGACAGGTTCCATCAGACTGGAAGAAAGAAGTAATCACACCAATCTTTAAACGTGGAAACAGAAAAGATCGTAACAACTACAGAGGTAGCTCTTTAATCAGCGTTGTGGGTAAAATCTTCTCAGGTATTGTTAAAAGGAAAGTGCGAGTATTAGTTGAGGACAAACTGGATGAAAATCAGTGTGGATTTAGGCCTCTTAGAGGTTGTCAGGACCAGATCTTTAGCTTACGGCAAATAATGGAGAAGTGTTACGAGTGGAACAGGGAATCGTATCTATGCTTTATAGATCTAGAAAAGGCATATGACCGGGTTCCTAGGTGGAAGTTATTGTCCGTTCTACGAGAATATGTAATAGGAGGCAAACTTTTGCAAGCAATTAAAGGTCTTTACATAGATAGTCATTCAGCAGTTAGAGTTGACGGTAAATTGAGTTCATTGTTCAGAGTAGTTTCAGGGGTTAGACAAGGCTGCAACCTGTCTCCACTGTTGTTCATATTATTTGTGGATCATATGTTGAAAACAATAGACTGGCTGGGTGAGATTAAGATATGTGAACACAAAACAAGCAGTCTCGCATATGCGGATGACTTAGTTGTGATGGCAGATTCAAAAATGGTTCAAATGGCTCTGAGCACTATGCGACTTAACTTCTGAGGTCATCAGTCCCCTAGAACTTAGAACTACTTAAACCTACCTAACCTAAGGACATCACACACATCCATGCCCGAGGCAGGATTCGAACCTGCGATCGTAGCGGTCGCGGGCTTCAGACTGTAGCGCCTAGAACCGCTCAGCCACCCCGGCCGGCGATGGCAGATTCGATTGAAAGTTTGCAATGTAATATTTCAGAGCTAGATCAGAAATGTAAGTACTATTGTATGAAGATTAGCATCTTCAAAACGAAAGTAATGTCAGTGGGAAAGAGATATAAACGGATTGAGTGCCAAATAGGAGGAACAAAGTTAGAACAGGTGGACGGTTTCAAGTACTTCGGATGCATATTCCCACAGGATGGCAACATAGTGAAAGAACTGGAAGCGAGGTGAAGCAAAGGAAACTCAGTGAGCGCTCAGCTACGATCTACTCTCTTCTGCAAGAAGGAAGTCAGTGCCAGGACCAAGTTATCTGTGCACCGTTCAATCTTCCGACCAACTTTGTTGTATGGGAGCGAAAGCTGGGTGGAGTCAGGTTACCTTATCAATAAGGTTGAGGTTACGGATATGAAAGTAGCTAGGATGATTGCAGGTACTAGAAGATGGGAACAATGGCAGGAGGGTGTCCACAATGAGGAAATCAAGGAAAAACTGGGAATTAACTCTATGAATGTAGCAGTCAGGGCGAACAGGCTTAGATGGTGGGGTCATGTTACACGCATGGGAGAAGCAAAGTTACCCAAGAGACTCATGGGTTCAACAGTAGAGGGTAGGAGGAGTCGGGGTAGACCAAGGAGAAGGTACCTGGATTCGGTTAACAATGATTTTGAAGTAATAGGCTCAACATCAGAAGAAGCACCAATGTTAGCACTGAATAGGGGATCATGGAGGAATTTTATAAGGGGGATTATGCTCCAGACTGAACGCTGAAAGGCATAATCAGTCTTAAATGATGATGACGATGATGCTTAATTCGTGAGATATTTGGCCCGATCATTATCAATGGACCACCCTGTATACTCTCCAGTCGCAGCGGTGCGACGATCCTTGAGAAGCCTGGATAACCACCTTTTGCAGCGTGGCCCACTGAGATGCAGGAAGAGAATCAATGAGGTTCTGGAAGGTATCGACAGGGATGTGGGACCATGCCGACTCCAGTGTCATGGCATGCTACTGTAAGTTGACGATGCATGCCGCGAGCAGCCAGACTGAGATGGTGCTACAGGTTCTCGATTGGGTTTGAAGCAGGACAATGCAGTCGCCAGGATAGTACAGAAAACTCACCTCGGTGCCCTTCGAACCACTCACGTACTCTGTGTGTCGCGTTGCGCAGTCCTGCTGGTGGATGCACTGGTGCACCACAGTTGCGTCAGGGCCGGATTCCGATATCGCCATTTTGCGTCCACGATTGGACGCGAAAAGTTTACAAACTAAGCCGTTTCTAAAACGCTTCCACTCCGCCCGAAAGCCACTGATCCTGCCCTTCATATTACATACACCTTCCACTGCTAGCGCTGCCACCTGCAATCTGTAAATAGTTATTGCACAATGACATCGAACATAGCCAGCGGTCACCAAGTACAGGGTCTGGCAAATAAAAGTGGCCCAGAGAACAGAGTTCCAGGATACAAAGAAACACAGCAGAGGAAAGGATATACAGTACTAACCTGACTACAGCAAATGTTGAAAGTGACCATCGTTCATCTATTGGCACTTTTAGGCCCTGGTCAGCAAGTTGCTGAAAGCGGATCGAAGCTGGATTGCTGGAATTGCTGCAATCACATCCGAGAAGTACTGTTGCAGTTCTTGAAGACTATAAGGGTTATTGCGATACACCTGTGACTTGAAAGCTGCCCACAAATAGTAATTGCACAGTGACAGATCAGGTGGCATGGGTGCCAGCTAATGCCGCGACCGGACTGACCTCTGCTAACTACCCTGTCAGGCATGAAGATTGTGTAAATGCGCTCCAAGATTCGGCCGGCGATATGGGCAGTTGCACGATCCTATTGGAAGTAACTGTAGGTGTTTTCCTCCCCCTTTAATGATTCCACAAATGGTCTGAGACACTTTCGCTTGCCCCCCTCGTATAAATCTGCAGATCCTTGTTGGAATAAGGTAGATCAAAATTTCCCAAGTATCGTTGTGTCCTATGTGTACATTACGGCGAGTCCGGATATTGTACTTAATCTAGTTGCGTATCATTACTGACGTTATACAGTCATCTCCCGAGTTTTGTGGTCTTTGGTGGAATGGCTCTTGTTCCCTTAGAGACATAAGGTACATATGGAGGACATGTGTCTAGGTTTTGATTTCTGCGTATCAAAATGGTGAATGCACCTAGGAGCACTCGGATTAGAAGATCTCGAACGTATCGACAGGGATGTCGGACCATGCTCACTCCCTTAGAGCAGCCCTTAATTATAAACTGAACCAAAATCTAAATCAACGAACTGTTCATATCATTTAGTACAAAAACTGAAGACCTGGTTACACCAGAAAATGCATGATAAGCTTCGCTAGATGTCGTCAGTCTGTGGACTAGCATTTCAGTAGCAGAAACTGTTCAAATTATTAAGCAAAACCTTTTGAAATATAAGAAAATTAGTCAGGGAGAAATAACAGGATTAACAGAAATGCTGGAATTCACATAATCTCCAATTGGATTTTCTATGACAAACAGCCTATTCAGAATGATGGCCGAAATATTTATGAATAGGTTGAGCAATAAATTTATTTATATACATCTAACACAGTGGTGGAGCATTCTGCTTATGCGAGATAAGCTTACACCTTTGCAGTAGCGAAAGGAGATAAGAACACAGTCGCTAACATAGCGGACAAATATAACAGCATGCACCACCGCGTGTAATTTACAGCAGAAATTTAAGTTAAAAATTTTAAATTTTCTCGATTTAACAGTCAAGCAAAGTAGTGGAAATTTCACGTTTCGGAATTTTCGGAAAGCCAATATATTCCGACGTGCTGTTTCCTGCAGATTCGTGGCATCCAGAAACTATATTCGCAATTCCTGATCAACGCTAAACAATTTTGTAAAATCGCCACTAAATCAAAAAGACATCGACAAAGTGCTTGCTACCTTAGAACAAGTAGCAAAAAATAAATTTTGCAACAGCAGTGAGGTTATATCATTATTAAGGATATCAATAGCAAAAAATCAGAAAATCAACAAAAAGTCAGGTTTAGCTTAACTTACAAAGGAGCTATTACTGAATGACTTTTTAACAAGCTTTAAAAACTTAAAACTGGTTTGGGGCTGCAAGCGGGCGTTAAGCTGGGCAACAGACAGCGTCATTCTGTCGACAACAGGCATGACACGTACGATGTACGAGAGTCTATAGAATAAAGTGTAGCTGCTGTGAGAAATTTTATGAACTGGTTATATGTTTCACTGTGTGTCTCGGCATTTATAACATGAAAGTATTTTCAAGTGTGTCAAATGAAGAACCTTGCAGTTACATTTATCTGCTACACTATCACCGTAAAGTGGTGAACCCTTCATTACCCAACAGTTATAGTAATTGTATCATTTTACTGCACTTGTAAATAGATCGAAGTGATGGAGGTACTACCGGCTTTGTAATCTCATTATTCCATTGCTAAGCCATCAATATCTACAAGATAGTGGTCCTCTTGCTGCCACAACCCAACTGATTGTATGATAGATGTAACTGATCATGTGTTATTCTCAAGGTGATTCGTCAACTTTTTAAACTTCATCGTTTCATCTCTCCCCTTCTCGTCACTCAATTTTTAGACCATCCCCTATTCTGTCAGCCTCTTCTCTGCCTCCTCCCCTTCCCCCACCCACCACAAACCCCCGTTACTTTCACAAATTATTAAAATCTTCGGTTTCATTCTTCGCTTTCCTGAATTTAGCACACACAGGTGCCTACAATACCGCATTCGTCAATATGTATGCACTGACATGGGTAAACCTACTAAGATACATGACACAGTGCGTGTGTATTGAAAGGTTTCATGCAAATTAATAAGTGCATGTTGAACGATAGGCAGGTGCTATGATCTACAATAAGTTTGAATATATTTCATAGTAATGTCATCAGTTTTTCAGTCACATTACGATAGCTTATCCGCGTAAACTTGAATAACTATGGAGTTTATCTGTAGGCAAATGATCACTATACTGAGATTTCACTCTTTGTATGAATATGTAGACATTTGTATCATGTCAAATGTACTTGTACATTTTGAGATGTGAGATTAGTTTTATCCCATGTATTTCAAATGGTTCAAATGGCTCTGAGCACTATGGGATTTAACTGCTGTGGTCATCAGTCCCCTAGAACTTAGGACTACTTAAACCTAACTAACCTAAGGACATCACACACATCCATGCCCGAGGCAGGATTCGAACCTGCGACCGTAGCGGTCACGCGGTTCCAGACTGTAGCGCCTAGACCGCACGGCCACTGCGGCCGGCCTTCCATGTATTTCCCAGCAAATTTTGTTTCCATAAGGAATATCATCTATTTTGCGACGGAGATCCACCCATGGTTGCAGTGCACTTTAATTTGGTAATAAATGTAGTTGACAACGTACTAGTCTCACAACTGCTTTGTTATTGGCTGAAAACCCCGTAATTTATCCTCGCTTCCCAACCCCTCTCTCCCCCTTAGTCCTTTCCCCTCTTCTTCCCCCCTCTCTTCAGTTTTCTTCCTCACTGCTATCGACGTTTGCCTCACCCTCTCACATTCTGCACATCCATCTTCACTTCATCCCCTCTCACCACTTCGGCCTTTTTCTCTTTTCCTCCTCCCCTCACCCAGCTTACTTCCCCTATCCATATGCATTACAATGATTTGTTCTTAACTTCCTTCCGTCTATTTCATGTACACATGAACAATAGCATACATAAAACATATGTAGGGATTTATGCACATCCATTGGGATACATGCATCTTGTAGTGTTTTTGATTGAATTTTATGTAATTCAGTTAGACTGACGTTGTGCACATGATGACTGACCTCCATGTTGTATTTAATATTTGCAGTGAGGCTGTGGCCGAGTGTGACTCATAAGTAAAGTCACCAACTTTGTATTGTAAGGGGACACGCACCTCTAGCATTACTTTTCCTCAACAGTAGTAATCGATACCAGTAATATTTTTTGAATTTTGGACAGGTCAGTATTATCCTATCTGTTTTCCTGCAAAATTTCACATAATTTTGTAGAAAATATGTTATATTTCAAGCTAGACTTTATGAAAAGGAATTACTTTATTTTCGTTGTTACAATCGAAACGTTTTAGTTCTAAATAGACAGTTAATATTTTTAAGAAACATTTGAAATTACGAAATATTTGGCACACTTAAAATTTCTATTATTAATTACGCAATCTAGCACCGTTTATTATTTTATAAATGAATCCAGAAAAAACGTAATTATATAAACTAACATACATTCATTTGTCAAGAAAAATTGTAAACCCTTTGGAATATTGTTATTACTGTAGAGCAGGGCCGGCCAGAAATTCTGCACGCGTGCGGTGCTCCTGCACATGTGCAACTTCCGGTCACAGCGTGCACGCCGCAGCCGTCAGCGTTCAGGTAGTGCATGTTTCTACGCACAGATGTCGCTCCTCTCTTACACAAAGTGCGTCATCGACACCTCGTATGTATATAACAACCTGGGCTGTATCTGTAAGATTTTTAAACAGTTTTATCTCCATTTTACAGTCACCCCGTTTTTTTGTCTATTGCCTTCCATGATGTTCCCCCTTTTTTTTAATCTATGTTCACCATACTCTCTCCTTTGCTATTTTTAAATGTATTCTATTGTTTGTTCTATGTCTTTCGGCTGAAGAGCAGCGCATATGCTGCTGCCAGCCCGCTCCGATGGGGAATTCAAATACACTCCTGGAAATTGAAATAAGAACACCGTGAATTCATTGTCCCAGGAAGGGGAAACTTTATTGACACATTCCTGGGGTCAGATACATCACATGATGACACTGACAGAACCACAGGCACATAGACACAGGCAACAGAGCATGCACAATGTCGGCACTAGTACAGCGTATATCCACCTTTCGCAGCAATGCAGGCTGCTATTCTCCCATGGAGACGATCGTAGAGATGCTGGATGAAGTCCTGTGGAACGGCTTGCCATGCCATTTCCACCTGGCGCCTCAGTTGGACCAGCGTTCGTGCTGGACGTGCAGACCGCGTGAGACGACGCTTCATCCAGTCCCAAACATGCTCAATGGGGGACAGATCCGGAGATCTTGCTGGCCAGGGTAGTTGACTTACACCTTCTAGAGCACGTTGGGTGGCACGGGATACATGCGGACGTGCATTGTCCTGTTGGAACAGCAAGTTCCCTTGCCGGTCTAGGAATGGTAGAACGATGGGTGCGATGACGGTTTGGATGTACCGTGCACTATTCAGTGTCCCCTCGACGATCACCAGTGGTGTACGGCCAGTGTAGGAGATCGCTCCCCACACCATGATGCCGGGTGTTGGCCCTGTGTGCCTCGGTCGTATGCAGTCCTGATTGTGGCGCTCACCTGCACGGCGCCAAACACGCATACGACCATCATTGGCACCAAGGCAGAAGCGACTCTCATCGCTGAAGACGACACGTCTCCATTCGTCCCTCCATTCACGCCTGTCGCGACACCACTGGAGGCGGGCTGCACGATGTTGGGGCGTGAGCGGAAGACGGCCTAACGGTGTGCGGGACCGTAGCCCAGCTTCATGGAGATACCCCAGGAGCAACAGTGTCCCTAATTTGCTGGGAAGTGGCGGTGCGGTCCCCTACGGCACTGCGTAGGATCCTACGGTCTTGGCGTGCATCCGTGCGTCGCTGCGGTCCGGTCCCAGGCCGACGGGTACGTGCACCTTCCGCCGACCACTGGCGACAACATCGATGTACTGTGGAGACCTCACGCCCCACGTGTTGAGCAATTCGGCGGTACGTCCACCCGGCCTCCCGCATGCCCACTATACGCCCTCGCTCAAAGTCCGTCAACTGCACATACGGTTCACGTCCACGCTGTCGCGGCATGCTACCAGTGTTAAAGACTGCGATGGAGCTCCGTATGCCACGGCAAACTGGCTGACACTGACGGCGACGGTGCACAAATGCTGCGCAGCTAGCGCCATTCGACGGCCAACACCGCGGTTCCTGGTGTGTCCGCTGTGCCGTGCGTGTGATCATTGCTTGTACAGCCATCTCGCAGTGTCCGGAGCAAGTATGGTGGGTCTGACACACCGGCGTCAATGTGTTCTTTTTTCCATTTCCAGGAGTGTACAATAAAGAAAAAAAGAAAAAAGAAACTGTAAGATCTGTTGCTTCATCGAGCGCAACAGAGAAAGCAACAAAGTATTTAGCCTTATTTATTAGCTGCCTGTGCAGATCGCCGGCCATAGCAGTGATACGTCTTCTCACTGTTTGTTTGGATAGACTGATTTCTTTAAACCTGCTAACGTTCGTGGGACACACAAGTTCTGCAGCATCAATCAGACACCCTTTCACAAACTCCCCTTCGGAAAAGGGTTTCAAGGATTGTGCAATTCTTAATGCGATTTTAAAACTTGCTCGCAGTGAAGATTTAATGTGGTTGTCACTCTGGAAAATTGAAAACAGTACATTGTACAGCGTACAGTAAAACAGACATAAACGTAACACAAGAAACTAAGAGTTCAAGAAGTATCAGTTACTTTGACGTACAGTAAAATCGAGTTGATGTGTCTCATCCATTTTCTGAAGGACATTTAATTTTACTTGCCGTTCTTCACTGTTGAGTACACTACACTCGTCTTTGTGATATGTATTGTAATGTCTTTCAATTGAAAACTTACACTGGACGCCTATTATTCGGCGGCACAGCAAACACTGTGAGTTTTCACCAACGGCAACAAAAAAGAATTGCAGTTCCCAGTCATTTTTAAACGACTGAGAACATAGATCTCCCGTCCTTTGCTTTTTCACAGTACTTGCCATTTCTCAGTATTTCGCTGTTAAGGTTACGGTCACCGGCGGTAAACGACACTGGATATGTTGCGCTCTTGCTTGTACCACAGGGAAGTGGAGCCGCCGCCGTGCATTTAGGACACATGTCTAATAACAGATGTCGCTGTCGCACACGTGCGCACATGTGCAGCACTTCCGCACGTCTGCACACTGTGCAGCGTTTGGCCGGCCCTGCTGTAGAGTGAAATAGTAGTAAGCATGCCTCTGGTGTGATCGGACATATTTTTTAATTTCTGACGGACAATGTAATTTCGGCTCTGGTAATGTGAAATTCAAAAGACAGTATGATATAGTAAAATGTGAGACAGTAAATTATCGTAAAAACAAAAATTCTTCAACGAATTCTTTAAAACTATTTAGATGAATTGAACCATGAGAACCTAAAATGTGAGAATTTCAGTTCCAAGAATCAGATCCCTAGACAGGAAGAACTGGAGTCAACTGCGCGAGAAAAGATAAGTAAAAAGTTTATTGTAAATCTTACTTCTCTCAAATCTTCTGAAAAGCCTTTTCCGTAGTGGACATTAGCAAGAACAAAGAAGGGCGGGCTAGATTACAGTATCTGCACTGCGTGACGATACCTGTCTACGTCATACGAAGAACTGTGCGTTCTGTTAATGAATATACAGTAAGTTTACTCTTTTCATCACTGAACTTTTTGTATTTGCAGTCACACACATACCTTTGTAAATAATTTTGATGTGAGATGTATTATGAGCTTGGTAATGACTATATTGATTACATAAGTCATGCTGTATTATGTCACTACAAGCAACGTCATCTATTGGTTTGTGATGTAACTCCACTTAGTAATTTTATTCGTAATCGAAGCCATATGTTTGTCTGCGTTATAGCTCCACTTTATTTTTTTTTTTGTAATACGACTACTTATAAGACAAACATAAAGATAATTTTCTGTACTCAGATTTATACGTAATTTACAGATACATCGATACGCTAGCGCCCGCTTGTGACTGACTTGTCTTAGCATTACAATCAGTTTGCATTTGGCTGTGGTACACAGCATATGACAATGCGTAATGTACCCACATGTCAGTATTGTCCACAGTATTCCAACATGAAGATTATTAATATTTTTTAAATTTGGTAAGATTTCTCAATAACTTTTGCAGTGTCATTGTAATATTTATGAAGCCATTGTGTATTTAAGATAAATTGTATAAACTTCATTGTAGCCTTCGAAAATTATGTAATATCTAAACGCGTAAGGCGATGTTCATCCAATAAAAATGTGGCTGAGACAAGTGAAGTTTCAAGTGAATTAGAAAAATCTAACTAGTAGCATGTAGCAGCCCCAATACCGGCGCCAAACTATTGTCGCAGCCACTTCACGAAACACCGACAACAATGTTTACATCAAGGGAAAATCAACCTTAGGAATACGCACCACTGGTTAGCTGAAAATACACGCAGAGCTAGAGATGAGGAGAAGCCTCAATCCGTCAATGCGCCGTGTGGGCTTTACAAGCATCGCATCACTGATCGCTGTTTTCTAATGGGACTTGTTCGTAGAAAACATACCACTGGACATAGTGCATGTCATATGGTACGAACACACCGTATGTTCTCCCCTTGTACCCCCTATACTATAACTACTTCCGAGAAACGATGGGCATAGGACGATTTCCTCTGGTGATTCCGAACAGCAAAGTTCGTGTACGAGAACAGTGCAGCTTTCTAAACGCTAAGGCACGTTGTACGTGTATCTCCCTGCACAGGACGATTATTCACGGTTCACCTAGAGTTATGGGCAATCAATGCGTAAAAACATGTTCCCTGAACAAGATGTTGTATGCTTTCTCGGCCAAAGTAACTATTAAACACAGGGCAAAAAATTACAAAATTTCTGTAACTGTTCATATGCATTTTAAAGCATTAGAATCATTTATCCACAACAACAACAACAAAACAACAGCAGAAAATCAATGAGGTAAGTGTTTACGTCTACTCCATCATTAAATTTAAAAACTAACAGATATAGGATTTTCAGCATGCACGTGCATGAGAATAATGGTTTTGCCTTTGCAGTATCACTTGCCGAGAAACCTCATTAGTTTATGGAACGCGGACTGCGTGTAGATTCCACGAGACACATTGTAAATGTGATGCTACATCAGGAAAGGCAACATGGACGAGGAAATTCTGTCCACTATTCGTTTCAAATAATATTTAGGCAAAGACTGAGCGTTCATTAACACTACCCTGTGTAGCAATTTACCTTTTGTTTGGAAGGATCGTGACCTTTGGAATTTGGTGCTACAGATTGAAATGAACGGAAGCCCTTCGCTTGGAAACCATATAAAAACATTCAAACCGAAATCCAATGTGTGTGTATGTGTGTGTGTGTGTGTGTGTGTGTTGTGACAAGCGCGTAGAGCTGTTGTACGACAGGGCAATAAAAGCTTCCCTTGCGTCGCCGCCCTGGTCTTAACAAAAGCCCATTACTGTGGTTATCTGGAACCAGCACTCCGAACATGGAGCCGCTAATCCCCAACGGAGTGGCTCTTAATCCACCGCTCTGCAATGGTCCTTTCCAATAATACTCGTTCTGTATTTTAAGAAAAAGGACAATGAAGAATAAACTTATGAGCTTTTCATCGTAAGCCACAGTTGTCAGTAACTTGTTTACCTTTGGTGCCACCGTTTGCGGTTTTTCTTTTTTACAATTCTGTTAAAACGTCGCACGAACCGTATCTCTGAAGGGATTACGAATTATGATGCGAGGTTAATTTTATAGTTCCGCGTCATAATCTTTTACAAATTGTATTCAATCAGAATCACAGAACCAAGGATAATTCCTGTGAAAATAAATGATTATTGTGGTAATTCTATAATGAGGTGACCAAAAGTCATAGGATAGCAATACGCACTTATACAGATGGCTGTAGTATCACGTACACAAGGTAGAAACGGGCGATGCGCTGGCGAAGCTGTCTTTTGTACTCAAGTGATCCATGTGAAAAGGTACCCGACTTGTTTATGACCGCACGACGGGAATTAATAGACTATTTGTAAGTTTGTGGTAAGGTCTTACAGGACCAAACTGTTGAGGTCATCGGTCCCTAAGCTTACGCACTACTTAATCTAACTCAAACGAATTTACGCAAAGGACAACATACGCACCCATGCCCGAGGGAGGACTCGAACCTCGGACGGGTAACACTATGAACGCGGAATGGTAGCTCTACTAGACTGCGTGAGACATCACATTTCGGAAATCGTTGGTGAGAGCTGGTTTCTCAGGATGGGGCAAGATAAGGTTACTATTGTGGACGGGGTCACCATTAGTTACACTCTGTTGCACAACAAATATGTAAACCTTATTTAAAGAAATTAAAATTTTAAAACAATCTCTTAAAAAAACACAATTGACTGTATGAGGGCTGAGGGCCTTATGACAAAAAATTCCACAATTTCGGGGCCGAAGGCCACGAAGAATAACTTGAAATCACAAATGGCTGAAGGCAAGAATTAAAGTCAGAATAACAATTCCAAATAGCACATAGCGTATTAAGATAAATACTTCGTTTTAAAACAAATTGTTCAACGGCTGAAGGCCTTATTATGAAAGAAGTGAAATTATTACTTGGCTGAAGGCAACAAACAATTTCAAATAACAAACGGCTGAAGGCCTAAGTTAGAAGTCAGGCATACAATTCCAAATAACACTTTTAAAATAAATACCTTGCTTTTAAAACAAGTTTACTTAAAAAAAAACTTACTGTAACACGGGTGAAGGCCTTATCACGAAAGAAGTTAAATTATTGCTTGGCTGAAGGCCACAGCAACAGTAATTAGAAAATTACAATTCCTTTAAACAAACATCATAATCGGCCAAGCGGTTCTCAGCAAGTGTTCCAAGGGTCGGCCTGGGAAGGTAACTCAACCATAAGGTAAGGTGAGACAGGCAGCCAAGAGTTGTACTCACGTAACAGGATAGCAACTCAAACTAGGGGCAGCTTAAGCGCCGACCGACCGACTAACCAATCCGCCTAGTGTCCGATCACCGGTACAAGAATGGATTGTTGTTAGGCAAGAAATTACCCAATGCCAAAGGAAATACTAGAACTAAGGTAGACCTCCCAAAA
The DNA here is from genome assembly GCF_021461395.2 of Schistocerca americana. Lineage (NCBI taxonomy): Eukaryota > Metazoa > Arthropoda > Insecta > Orthoptera > Acrididae > Schistocerca > Schistocerca americana. The sequence goes on along the minus strand of NC_060121.1, from coordinate 297,446,976 downwards.
AATATGCACAGTACAATACAAGAGGCTGTCAAACTATACGCCATGATTCTAGGCGCTTCAGTCCGGAACCGCGCGACTGCTACGGTCGCAGGTTCGAATCCTGCCTCGGGCACGGATGTGTGTGATGTCCTTAGGTTGGTTACGTTTAAGTAGTTCTAAGTCCTAGGGGAATGATGACCTCCTATGTTAAGTCCCATAGTGCTCAGAGCCATTTGAACCATTTTTTATACGCCATGTCGCATAGCATCAACACGAGGAGGCAAGGTACGCTGCCGGAAAAGTACGCTAACCTCTAGGGCAGGTAACTGGGGCGTTAGCGGCCACAAGGCAGAAAATACCGTTGGTTGCACTTCACGAACAGGAATAATACTAAATTCAATGATGAATAACGAATAGAAAAAGGCGGCCGCAATATTTCACCGACTCGAAACATTTCACTCATTGCCGCCAGGATCAGCGGCCCTGGGAGCAACAAACCGTCTACCAAAGGTGAGATCTCAGAATAGTTGAGGTTACATTAGCAGTTAACTCTTCACTCAGCTTAAACGTTCAGGGTTCGGCGTGCAACGAAGTCGTCGCTCTCGCAGCTACGCCTCCTCGATCCGGCAGTGACAGAACGCCGCCAGCCGTTCCGGCCTGCCCTAGCGCTGCACGGACCTGCTCTAAAGTGAACCTTAGCAACTCCCCCCAAATCCAGTACGCAGACAGCATTAAAATAACTGCTCATTCAAAACCACAAGATACTCACGTATCCGAGAAAACCATTCCACCAACAACTCACAATACTAAAACGAGTCGTTGTGAAACAACACGGACGAATTATATGTCGGCTCAAACACAGAGAAGCCAGAAGCGATCGTAAGAACAAATGCACGTCTTCCTCTGGAACGACCGAACGAACGACCAACAAACGGTCGTCCCCACTTCAGTCAGGAACGGGAAAGATCCCAGTATAAATAATCGACTGACAACTTATTGTCATGAGGTCACTTCGACGGGTGGACGCACACGTGAAAGTTGCACTACCCGAATATCACGGTCCATTAGACTAAAACTCGCTGAATCCGGTCCTTGACGTGGTCGTGCACTCTCGCGACCACATCCTTCAGTCAGAGAGTGAATGTGTGCCATCAGCGATCGGGCGAGCAGTGACTGTCCAGACCTCACTGTTCCTCCGTCCCAGCTCCACACGCTCGACACACGACGACCCGGAAATACTAGAGGCCGCTCCAAAGATGGTACCGCAGTACGCGCTACCGATAAGCACTGCTGCTGCCACTTATGGACAGACATGGCGGGCAAACTTAGTGACGCCAGGGAATGCACTAAGAAAACGAGACGCCACTATCGCTATTACAAGATGCGAAGCTATGAACGGTATCAACGCGAGCCACACACGGCTCAGTTGGGGAACTCAATATTCCGAGATCCAGTGTCAATAGGGTGCTGGTAATACCAGATTCCAGACATTACCCAGCACGACGGACAACTTAGTGGCCGACGGAGTTCACTTAACGACCGAGAGCAGCTGCATTTGCGTGAAGTTGTCAGTGCTAGCAGACAAGCAACACTATGTGAAATAACCGAAACATCCATATGGAACGAACACCAAACGTATCCGTTAGAACAGCATGACGAAATTTGGCGTCCATGGGCTATGGCAGCAGACGACCGACGCATGTGCCTTTGCAAACAGCACGACATCGCCTACAGCACCTCTCCTGGGCTCGTGACCATATCGTTTGGACCCCAAACGACTGGAGAACCGTGGACTGCGCAGATGAGTCCCGATTTCAGTTGGCAATAGCTGATGGTAGGGTTCCAGTGTGGCGCAGACCCCACTAAGCCATGGTCCCGAGCTGTCAACAAGGCACTGTGCAAGTTGATGGCGCCTCCATAAAGATGTGGACTGTGTTTACATGGAATGGACTGGGTCCTTTGCTCTAACTGAACAGATCATTGACGGGAGGTAGTTATGCTCAACTATTCGCAGAGAATTTTCATTGATGGAATTCATGTTGCCAAACAACGATGTTACCGGACCACAAATGTTCGCTATTGGTTTGAAGAATTTTCTGGTCAATTCGACCGAATGATTTGGCCACCCAGATCGCCCGACATGAATCCCATCGAATATTTATGAGACATAATCGAGAGGTCAATTCGTGTACAAAATCCTGCATCAACTATACTTCCTCATTTATGGGCGGCTATAAAGGCAGTATGGCTCAATATATCTGCACGGGAATTACAACGACTTGTTGAGTCCTTGCCACGTCGAGTTGCTGCTCTAATCCGAGCGTAAGGAGATACGACACTTTATCAGGAGGTATCCCACGACTTTTGTCACCTCAGTGTTAATGCTAGAAGTGCAACCGACAAAACAAAACCGTTTCCATGTCTTAATAAGCCCAGATACTTTCCGTTGTACACATCCCGCACCGCTGGTAACGGCAGCAGCATCACATGTTGCACAGTTTTAGCAGTGTATTTATTCCTTTCTTATTCCCATTAATAAAACATTCGACGCTCTCATGCAGTGGTCGGATGGACTTCACATTAAAACCCAACGCTTTGCCCCATCTGCAGACGCCTTTTTCAAGAGGGATCATAGCTGCTGTGAGCGTCCGATTAACACCCTGGCTCGCTACTGACTGCAGCAAAATTCCGTTTACGCGAGTTTCCGAGCAGCTGCGTTAGGTCACATTGTAAGTAGGCTGTTTAGGTTTTTTTATGGTAACGCCACCTCTGTATGAAAATCACTGGCTGTGCTGTGTGCAGTCTGTGGCTGCTTTGCATTGTTGTAATACTCGCCATTGTAGTGTTAGGCAGCTGGCTGTGAACAGCGCGTAGCGTTGCGCAGTTGGAGGTGAGCCGCCAGCAGTGGTGGATGTAGGGAGAGAGATGGCGGAGATTTGTAATTTGTCATGAACTGCTATATTTATATATGATGATATCAAGGTAAATACATTGTTTGTTCTCTACTAATATCTTTCATTTGCTAACTATCCCTATCAGTAGTTAGTGCCTTCCATAGTTTGAATCTTTTATTTAGCTGGCAGTAGCGGCGCTCGCTGTATTGCAGTAGCTTGAGCAGCGAAGATTTTTGTGAGGTAAGTGATTTGTGAAAGGTATAGTTTAATGTTAGTCAGGGCCATTCTATTGTAGGGAATTTTGAAAGTCAGATTGCGTTGCGCTAAAAATATTGTGTGTCAGTTTAAGCACAGTTATGTATTATTGTTCAAAGGGGAAGTTTCAACATGTTTCGATTAGCCGGGCGCAATTGGTCGTTGTCGGTTGCCGTCGTCCGCTGTTGGTATCACCCAATGATAGGCGATTCGTACACATCTTCTTCAGCGCCGGGATCCAGATGTAATTCAGTTTCACGCTCTCCTCCTTCCTATTGACATTCCTACACCTACAGGGAATCCTATAAACTCCTGCTTTTTCTAGCGGTCTAGAAGCATCTTTAACCAATTTTAGGTGATACTTTATCTTCTTGTATTCTGTATTCCTATTTTAACTAGTTTACTTATAGACATTACTGATTTTCTAGGCTCGTATAATTACAGCATTTTGTTTTATGTATATACTGAAACACTCTTTGTAACACCGAGATGCTTCTGCCTCGAATAAGCATACAGGAGGAGGCCTATGTAGTCTCGCGGTAGCCACGTGAAAGTGTTTGAGGCACTGGAATTACACTGATGCCATTAGGGTTCACATCCTGTCGATACCACCAGAAAAAGATTTACACACCCTGTTAGAGATTTCCAATGCCTCAAGACTTATTTTTACAACAGTGCATATGGAGTAAATTAAATGATTACATTTAACGTTCGACAGCACAAGCGGTTCTGAGTACCACTTATTGACTCACCCACGCTGAAACACCCATATCAGTATTTGATGCATCGGTGATTTGTGAGTTGACGAATCGCACAAGTCACTTCTCGCCCATCACAGCCCACACATGCTCGATCGGAGACAAGTTTGGAGATGGCGCTGGCCAGGGAAGTTGCTGCACGTCTTGCAGAGCACATTGAGTTTCACGGGCAGTTTGTGGGCGAGCATTATCCCGTTGATACATCACATCTCCCTGTAGCAAGAACGGCAACAGAACAGTTCTGACAAGATTCTAAATGTACCGAGAGCTGGTTAGCGTGCCCTCCAGAAACAACAATGGCGAACGAGTGTTGTAGCTTATCACACCACATACCATAAGGCTTAGGGTGGGGCCAGCGTGTCTTGGACGAATACACTCTACAAATCAGGGCTCACCAGGTCTACGTCGTACGCGCAAACGACCGTCATTTGCATGCATGCAGAATCTTCTTCCATCGCTGAAGACCATGGCGCGCCTTTCCATATTCTAAGTGATCCTCTGACGGCAACAGCTGAGCCTTGCACGTCGATGCTGTGGCGTGAATGGAAGAAGGTCTAGATGTATGCGTGTCCTTAGTCCCACTGCGAATTACCGATTTACAACAGGTCGTGTTGACATGCCTGGGCTCACAAGCTCTCTTATCTGTGCTGTGGCAGCTGTACGATCTGCCACTGATGCCATTATATGCGCCGATCGAAGGGGGCATTTCTGCTGTGTGGACATCCAGCATCTTGTCTAGGCTGTTTAGGTTTCTATGTTGGTAACGCCACGTAGCGCTCTCTATTATAATCGCTGACTGCACTGTGTGCAGTCTGTGGCTGGTTGGAAGTTATTCGCCAGTGTAGTGTTGGGCAGTTGGATGGGAACAGCCCGTAGGGTTGGGCAGTTGGAGGTGAGCCGCCAGCAGTGGTGGATGGGGGGAGAGAAATGTCAGAGTTCTGAGATGTTAATATGAGCGGACGATCTGGACGTGTGTCTGACAGAAAAAGGAAATCTGTTAAACTGGATATCAAGAATTTATGTATATATTATGACTTTTCAAAACTATTAAGGTAAATACATTGTTTGTTCGCTATCAAAATCTTTCATTTGCTAACTATATGGCGATCAGTAGTTAGTGCCTTCAGTAGTTAGAATCTTCTATTTAGCTGGCAGTATAGGCACTGGCTGTACTGCAGTAGTTCGAGTAACGAAGACTTTGGTGAGGTAAGTGATTCATGAAGGGTATAGGTTATTGTAAGTCAGGGAAATTCTTTTGTAGGGATTATTAAAAGTCAGATTGAGTTGCGCTAAAATATTGTGTGTCAGTTTATAAATGATCAGTACAAGTAAAGAGAAAACTGGCACAGTACGTTCAGTGTCAGTCTGGAGTTTGGAAAATCAAGTAAGGTAGAAGTTTTAACTGCACAGTCATTCTTTACATTCAAAGGGGAAGTTTCGAGGTGTGATAACGTTTTTGCGACCACAGACTCCAGCATCGTTGCACAACTGACGCAGAACGCTCAGTTTGTGCTGGTAATTCTCCAAAAAGACCATCCCGCCATTCAGAAGCCCACAATCTGACCCGCTTCAATCTCGCTCAGTTGGTTGTAGTAAATACGAGTGCGTGGCATGGCTGCCCGCTTGCTTCATAGATTTGCATCACACGGAGCCTTTTGGCTGTGAGCATTCCCTATTAAAGGGTAGATACACATGGCGCTCTGGTATCTCTGGCATTACGCTGCTGGTGAACGTAGTTGAAACCGTTATAACTAATGTCCCTCGGATGGCATACGCTGTCATCGAATCAAAATCGTCCTCGTCTTTGCAGCTAGTATGTAATATACTGTTTGTTCATGTACTCCAAGCGTAGTATGAATATAGTCGGCGTATGCCGAACATGATAAAATACCGCATAACAGACAGGTATATGACGGACAGCAGTTTACTGTCACGATGTCACACCATATCCAGGGCGCGAGATAAAACGTCCTGGCAATCGTCCAGTTTGATGGTTTCAGTGCGCGTGAAGCGGCAGACGGGTGTGGCGTTCAACCACGTTGCGCACAGAAGTGGATAAAGAGGTGGCGTGAGACAAGGGTAACTGTCCGGCTTGGGGGGGGGGTCAGTTTTAGTATCGATGGCTCAGCAAGAGAAGGTGCAAGTGACACTTGCATGACTCCCGTTTTTAAGAGCTGTCCAGTTCAATAATGAGACCAATTTCCCTATATGTTCGCAAACCTTTGGCAACCGCTAATGGGATGCTGGCTTAGGACCCCTAGGGCTGCTAATTAAGTGGACTCCTGCGATAATCGCAAACACCATCGCTGGAGTTAATGCAGACCGTGATTGGCACCTTGTCATCTTCTCAGATGAGTTAGTATTTCGTTAACTTAATGAGAATCTTGTGAAAGTGTACTGATCATGAGGACCACTTTACGTCCCACAGTACGTGGCGCAACATTCGCGTGTGTGCCGCATCATTATCTCGTGCTGGGATGGGTGTCATTAGATGGAGAAGGGACAATTCGTCTAATTAATGTTCATCTCGCTGCGGATCACTATGTGCACATCAGGAAACATACTAGAGTGCCAAATGTGAATGTGTGGTTTCCCAGTGGAGTGATCCAGGTCCAGCAGGACCACTCACCAATTCACACGAGTCGAAACGTCCAGCAGTGGGCTTCACAACAGCCTGGAATCGACCTGATCGACTGGCCTTTTCGAATGCAGGCCTTTAAGCTCATTGAAAATTGGTAGGTCAGCCCCCGCACACCTGTGGCATATTTCCGGAAGCTGATCAGGGTCCATGCCTCGTCGGATGAGGCAGGTAATTGATCCGAATGGTGGCAAATCTCATCCTAGCCTCATCCCTGATGTGGAACTTCCTCGTCTCAGATTACTCTACTTTGTATGGCAACATTTGTTATAACTATGTGTTTTTTAATTGGAAATCTATGTGGAATCATTGAATTTTACATTTTATTTATTGAATTAATGCTACTTGACGCTTAACACACGTGAATCTGAAACGAGCACAAGCATTTCAATTTGAAACGAAATACTCAGAGAAAAAGACTTAATAGCGACCAATTTTTGAACAAATAACACCTAAAACAATTATATTCTCTTCCTAATTGCCTCTCAATATGTTCTGCGTTTATTGCGCAAAAGCAGCGCAGTGAGGGGTGCAGAAGCTCTTTTCCAATTTAACATTCTTCGGGAGCCCGAAACAGCTTTCCATGCACTATATCCAATTCTATGTCCTCGTATTTAGAGGAACGACCACTGCAAATAAGCATTTTGTGTCTTCTTCTTGAGATTGTACACCTGCAGAACCGTTTCTAATTAAATTCGTACCAGACTACGAGTGATTTGAAGATTTCGTTTCTCCTGTTTTTCTCTTGCGCTATTTCAAGAATAAAATTTTCGCTACTGTCTCCTTTGTATCTACTGCAGCTTCCTTCTCTTTGAAATGTTTCAAACATTTTCTGTGTGGAGAGGACTTTAGCTACTTAATAGATTCAAAACGTGCTAATTTCACTAGAACTGGTGACTCTTGATGTGGCTTGCTGATTTTTCGAGCTGGCGAGATACTATTTAGACTCATATTTACTCATTTCGTTAACATCTTGTATGTCAAATTCCTAGCGTATTGGAAAGTCTTTGTATGTGTCTCCTACATGGGGAGGGTTCCATTTCCTTTTAAACCGTTTTGCATTGCTACTGCTCTCAAGTAGGCCTCCCCAAATAAACTCGTAATCAACATAAGGTGGCCTTGGTTATTTGCTCACGATGTTTGTTTTTCTTAAGGATGATGCGTTTTTAGCGGTCCCCTGGGATTTCGCAGAAGAGGCTGCGTTTTGTGCGTGGAATGAGGCGATAAGCAGTAGATGTGGACACGACTCTGTCTTGCAATATTCACTCAGTCCTATAAAATGAATTTAAATTTTGTGAGTTTTTTGATACAGTTTTTGTCTGCTCATACTACAACAATTATCTTAAACAATAAAAGCCCAGAACGTTTTGTAACAGAGTTTCATGATTTTAACGCTAGTAAACTATTAACGACTACAGACAAAAGCTGTGACAGTAATTTATAGTTGTGAGTTCTGAAAGGAGTCTTTTTTTTCAGTGCGTTGACAATGATCCCGTGGCAAATAATGTCGCACTCTACTGTGGAAGTGGAATAAGAAAAATGAAACGTACTTTACACTAACAAATGTTCATTACTAGGAATTGATAATCAGTATTCATTATTACAATATGTGAACTATTAAGTAACCATTTTACTTAGGTAAGAAACATAAAACGTAATATCATTGTGCATGAAACTCCGCAAAGCATTTCTCTTTCACATTTACGTGATATTAGCGGCACCTTTCGACAGTTTTATTTTTACAAGGCACACATCTTCTGATCTCACAGTGATAATTATACACTGAAGATATAGAGAATCTAGCACCTGCCTAATATCACATATGGCACCCGCGAGCACGCGGAAGCGCAGCAACACGACGTGGCATGGGCTCGACTAATATCTGAAGTGCTGGAGGAAATTGACACCATGAATCCTGTAGGTCTGTCCATAAATCAGTAAGAGTACGAGGGGGGTGGAGATCAGTTGTGAACAGCACGTTGAAAGGCATCCCAGATATGCTCAATAATATTCATGTCTGGGGACTTTGGTGGCCAGCGGAAGAGTTAACACTCAGAAGAGTGTTCCTGTAGATATTCTGTTGCAATTCTGGACATGTGGGGTGTCGCATTCTCCTGCTGGAATTGCACAAGTCTGTCGGAATGCACAATGGACATGATTGGATGCCGGTGATCAGACAGGATGCTTACTTACGTGTCACCTGTTAGAGCCCTATCTAGACGTATCAGGGGTCCCAAATCACTCCAACTGCACACGCCCCAAACCATTACAGAGACTCTACCAGCTTGAAAAACAGTCCCCTGCTGACATGCAGGGTCCATGGATTCATGAGGATGCCTCCATTTCTATAAATGTCCATACGTTCGATACAATTTGAAACGAGACTCTCCGACCAGGCAACATGTTCCAGTCATCAACAGTCCAATGTCAGCGTTGACGGGCACAGGCAAGGCGCAAAGTTTTGTATTGTGCAGTCATCAAGGATACACGAGTGGGCTTACGGATTCTTATTCTGCAATAATGGGACCAACGACGACTGAAGACAATCGTTCACCGTGAAAGAAGTGCTACCGTTCCACAAATTGCTGCAGATTTCTATGTTGGGCCAGTAATAAGTGTCAGTGTGCGCACCATTGAACGAAACATCATCCATATGGGGCTTCGAAGCCGTAAGGTCACTCGTGTATTCTTGATGACTGCACGATACAGAGCTTTACGCCTCGCTTGGGCCCCTCAACACCGACATTGCGCTGTTCAGGACTGGAAACATGTTGCCTGGCCGAACGAGTCTCGTTTCAAATTTTATCGAGCGGCTGGACGAATACGGGTATGGAAAGAACCTCATGAATCCATGGACCCTGCTTGTTGGCAGGGGACTGTTCAAGCTGGTGTAGGCTCTGTAATGGTGTGGAGCATGTGCAGTTTTAGTGATATGGGTCCCATGGTACGTCTAGATACGACTTTGTCAGTTGACACGTACGTAAGCATCCTATCTGATCATCTGCATTGATTCATGTCCATTGTGCATTTGAACGGAACTCGTGAATTCAAGCAGGACAACGCGACACCCCACAAGTCCAGGAACAAGCTTCTGAATCTGAACGCTTCGCTGGCCACCAGACTCCCCAGACATAAACATTATTGAGCATATCCGCGATGCCTTGCGACGTGCTGTTCAGAGAAGTCCGCCCCCTCGTACACTTAACGGATTTATGGACAGTCCTGCAGGATTCATGATGTCAATTTCCCTCCAGCACTACTTCAGACATTAGTCGAGTCCACGCCACGCCGTGTTGCGGCACTTCTGCATGCTCGCGGGTCCCCACACGATATTAGGCAGGTGTATCACTTTCTTTGGCTCTTCAGTGTCTTAGAGAAGGTACCCTTACGTGCCAGAGGGAGGACGTGATTCTACCGTGATGGGAATTCCGGTGCACTTTGCGGAACCAGTAACTGGAGCGGTAACCTGTACTTAACAGCGATCGTTGGCTCGACCGCAGGGGACCTGTATAATGGTCTGCAAGATTCCCAAACCTCACTCCATTAGACAAATTTCTCTGCGGTTACGTGAAAACCGAAGTGTAATCTACCCTTTGGACTCAGAGGAGGAATCAGTTGCAATAATTTTAGTAGAGGCCGTACACTTATAGAATAAGGCACACATTTTCCATCGAAGGCCCTGCTACATCGATACTGGGTCTTCAATGCACTTAATGGTGCTGACTTTTAACTTTTATTTTAACAGTCCTCAAATCTATAAAGGAGACAAGCATTTAACAATGATCCTGGATACACAGTACTCACATAGTATGCATTTGCAACACCAGATTGCATAAATAAGTGCACAGGGTTGTCAGATATAGCTGAAAAGCTTGTAAGGGCGTTATAGGGTAGGTTTTGCTGAGGAATAATCATTACGGAAAAAATTCTATACGTTGCACCGTTTCTGATGTAATTATAATTTAAGTTAGCCAATCAGGTCGTTGCACGTGTAAATTCAAGCAGTTTCAGAGACAGTGTCGCCAAACGTGTTCCCCATTTGGTTTCCTCAGACGGAAAAAACGTAATTTTTACGCAGCAACCATAAATTTATAAGTTCCGAAAAAGGCATATTTTAATTGTTAATGACCATCTGAACAATTGGTAACTCACGGGTCCACAGGCAACTGTGCATTTGCACACTTTAGCGCGTACAAATGCTTGAATTTGCTCGCGCAACGACCTGAATGGCTAACGTCAATGCTAATTAAACAGGAAACGGCACAGCGTATCGAATTTTTCTTAACCACTAATACTTAGCACAACCTAGCCTGCAACTCCCGCAAGAGGTTTTCACTGTTTCTGACCATTCTTTGTAGCGCGTTCAGAAAATCGCTGCATACTGTACTGCGGACTGCGGATGTAGATTACATTCGAAGTTTGAAACAACGTTGGCAGAACTGTGTTTTTTATAGGTACATGGTTGTGTATGTCTGGATGTTCAATTTGTTTTTAGGTTATGCTGCTTTCCACTGAGGGACGTATTTTTCTTGTTGAACATTGTTCCTTTGCAAGAGCAAGGCCGACTTCCTTCTACATTTCCCTAATCAGAGCTTGTGTTCCAAAGACCTTGTTGTCGGCGGGACGTTAAACCTTGAACCGTCTGTCTTCCTTTCAAAGACTTTATAAGTGTTCGATATTAAACTGCAATGAAGTTCTACAAACGAATCAATATACAACATCTTCCACTTAATAAGAATCTTTCATTACGATCTGAATTGAAAAAGGGTTACATTTGGCACCATAAGTGGTTCTGCTTTCTGAACACGTAGATGAACTTATAAGGCGTATGTGTCTTTTAACCCATCAGCGTGATTAGCGAAGGAATTTTCCAGTATCAGATTCCTAAGGAATGAGTGTCAGAGCTTGTTTTAGCCGATGAAGTGTTTGTTTTCTTTCACCACATCGAACAGAATGCGAAGGCGCATAAGTGATATTTCCTTGTACAATGTCTGACGCATTCCCATTCTTGTAACACAGTTCTAAAGGTTTTGGAGGGAACACACACACTTTAACAAAACTTTGGTGTATCACAGAATTTAGTACAATGATGACTTACAATATACCCATTGAGGTTTGTACAATACCTTACTAACGAAATAAACACGACTGATTCTGAAAACAAGAACTATTTTAGTTAGTTACAAAAATCATTACAAAACAAAGCAGGCCCTCTCCTAAGTGTATAACTTGAAATCAAAACAATGAAAATCTTTATCTCATGATGATGATTATCAGTCTTTAGTAGTGAGTATGTCCTCCCTGCACACGAACGAGTTCATCCAAGCTGCGTCGCATGCTCAAATTTATCTTGGGGTATGAGGTCCCAATCCTAAATGGCAGCTTCAGTGAGGTCCTGAAGATTGTCGGGTGGTTTCTGACGCTGTGCAATGGCCACCCTCAACAGGTCCCATGCATACTCAATTGCATTCATGTCCACTGAATGTGCTGGCCAATGCATTTCGTTGATGTTAAAAATAAAGGTCGTGTGACTAGGGCCTCCAATTTGGTAGACCGTTCACCGGGCGCAAGTCTTCCGATTTGACACCACTCCAGCGACTAGCGCGTCGATGGGGATGAAATGATGATGATTAGGACAATACTACACCCGATCCAGCCGGGAATCGAACCCGGGCCCTTAGGATTTACATTCTGTCGAGCTGGCCTTTTTTTTTTTTAATTTTGTTCGTTTACGTTCGTCGCATCTGCTCGGGGCAGACGTCGTAATACATCCGATTAAGTTCGTTGTAGATAGATTAACTAAGTTTTTTTTATTACAGAGGGCAGCTAACCCTCTGACCGAACACGCTGAGCTACCGTACCGGCTCAGCTACCGGGGTCGGACTCCATTGATGTTGCGTCTTTAAGATATCGACACGCCGCTAGAGTACGACGCAATCTTGCATTGTCATCGTCTAGGGTGGAATTTGTCCCGATTTCACTTCCGCAGATCCTTACAATGGTTTGTAGAACCCCTTAGGGGTATCCCGGATCAGTAAAATTGCCATAGATGGGAATTAGAGGGTTCCGCCGTTCCATCATTATTGTCGCCCAGACCAGTACACTTCCACCTGGCAAATGACTGGATTTCCTGAACGTATCGGTGGTTCTGGCGTCTTCTAGCGCTTCTCCATACCCTAAGACGTCTAGTGCCCGAAAGCAAACCAATCCTGGTCTCGTCAGCAAACTTGACATTATTCCATTCTGGAATGTTCCAATGTCGATGTGCAAGAGTCCAGGGCCTTCGATAGCGTAGGTTCCGTTGGTGCAATGCAAAACTTTTCATTGTTCTTCTGGAATGAAGGCCACTCTGATGGAATCTTCTACGCAGTGTTTGGTCTGAGATACGAATACCTGTTGCCTGGGAGAAGACATTTCTAATATTTCTGGCAGTTTGGCTCCTGCATTGGTATTGTCATACGAGGATGACCACTGCGAGGTCTACTGTTCACATTTCCCATTTCCCTGTACTTTCAAATGGTTCAAATGGCTCTAAGCACTATGGGACTTAACATTTGCGGTCATCAGCCCCATAGATGTAGAAGTACTTAAAACTAACTAACGTAAGAACATCACACACACCCAAGCCCGAGGCAGGATTCGAACCTGCGACCGTAGCAGCAGCGCGGCTACGGACTGATACACATAGAACCGCTCGGCCACAGCGGCCCGCCCCTGTACTTTCTCCACATCTTAGACACATCACTTTGAATGACGTGTAAACGATCGGTAACATCTTGCTGTGTATGACCTACTGAAAATAAAGCCACTATCCTGCCTCTATCAAAGCGTTGTATACCTCTGCGTGGCACGATGCTGCACTGCTGAACACAGACCGAGTGAAGTTGTTGTTGATACTGGACGGATCGCGGTGTTCCGCTGCGGCAGCGGTATGTTTGCGTTACTGGGAAACGACCACAAAGCATGCTAGTAGCGAACACCGTCCAGTATATGGGCTCTAACTGGGTAATGCATGAAGTGCGCAGGTCAATGAGACCTCTAATATCGTGGAGACCATTTTACAATAGTATTCAGAACTTTTGTTGAGCAGTGTAGTAAACGAAGTTGTACTTAGGAATATGCATCCGTAAATTCCACATTACAAGGGAAACAAAATCGTCCTAAGTTTCCGACTATCTCAGTGATATTTATATTTCTGGTTACGTTTGTGACAGCTCAAAAGTACTTCGCTACGTCACTTGCTCAGTTTCGCAGCATCTTTCTTAAAAAAAATAGACACCATATAAAATAACGTAATGTTATTGTTTGCATTTAGTGTGAAATATTAATCAATTCGTCAATGTTTTACTGTAGCATATCATATGGGTTGAGAGATGGAAGCGGTGAATACTACGCTTACATCAAATTTTGTAAGAGTACAACGTTAGAGCCATCTGGTAGGAGAAAGTGGAATCAACAATGATTAATGAGGACTCTGAACATTTCCAAGGAGAAACGGTAAGAAATACTCAGGACGCTGGCCAGCAAAAGTTGTCAGATCATATTATTAAATCTGACGTACTAATATAGAATGCAAAACAAATAGCTGTTCATGGTGTTTTGGTAATATGTATGATACTGGAATGTAAGTAAGTACGTATATACTATTCTCCCGAGGCTTCGTAGAACCACGAAATATTTGCCTACTGGAAGGTTTTGAATTGATAACATGAACGGTGAACAACTTTATTTTTTTCTTAACGGAAGTCTGTTTCATGAGGAGCTTAGGCGTGTAGTGGTTCAAATGGTTCAAATGGCTCTGAGCACTATGCGACTTAACTTCTGAGGTCATCAGTCGCCTAGAACTTAGAACTAATTAAACCTAACTAACCTAAGGACATCACACATATCCATGCCCGAGGCAGGATTCGAACCTGCGACCGTAGCGGTCGCTCGGCTCCAGACTGTACCGCCTAGAACCGCACGGCCACTCTGGCCGGCTAGGCGTGTAGTGGTAAGATATTTTTTTACTAGCGACAAAGTGGCTCCAGAGAATAAATTATGGGAAATATTTAGTAGTCAATGAGCAGTCGCTATATTTTTTCTGGGAAATGAACTGTGATTTACAAGTACTTCCTAAAAAAATGAACTTTATCTTTGTTCAGTGACAGTATTACTTCGGTAACGTTAGTTTTTCCGGGTAAGCGATTAAGTGCATTGAAAATACGATAAATGTGAAGAATGGTTTTACAGTTTTTCAAGGATTTCCGTTACTCGCTGTCAAATATGATAAAATTCTAAAAGAGGAAAATCTAGGAGTTTATGTCAGTATATAATACGAGTATATTATCTGTCAAATAAACGCCGACCCGAGAAACCGAAAACGGTTAACAATGGCTTGTTGATAAACTTAGAAGGGTGAATTTTAATGAAAAACGTAATCTTCTAACAAATAAGATATTTACATTACATTTAGTAACACATCACATTCTAGTGTGTACCGATTTTGTTACGTTTGCTCCTGGATTAAATGTGTGCCTGGAACATCCTGCGATATGTTTTTGTTTCGGTTCAATAGGTTCAAAAATGGCTCCGAGCACTATGGGACTCAACTGCTGAGGTCATTAGTCCCCTAGAACTTAGAACTACTTAAACCTAACTAACCTAAGGACATCACAAACAACCATGCCCGAGGCAGGATTCGAACCTGCGACCGTAGCGGTCTTGCGGTTCCAGACTGCAGCGCCTTTAACCGCACGGCTACTTCGGCCGGCCGGTTCAATAGGTCAACAGAAAAAACGATGTCAGATGACTACCACCGTTTTGAACTTCACTTGCTGATCAGTCGACAGAGACAGTGATCTGGTTTTTGGAAGAAGTGGCACTGAATATAAATGAGAAAATGTGGTCTCAACACGAGGATGTGGCAACAAATTTTGCAGATAAATTGCGAGACCATCTTCGGAGCATGATGGATAAAGTTAAGTCCGCACTGAGCGGAAATGCTCTGCAGCAGAGTGGCGTGGCACGGCGAGACCAAATATTGTCTGCATAAAATCGTATAAGACAGAATGCGGCAGCGGAACTGCACAGCCCTCTACTGCGAGGCAAAGTTGAGCAACTGGCAAACTATGACGCGCCGTGCGGCGTCCTGCAGTTTCGTTGTCGCTAGTGTGGTACTGAAAGTGTCCAGACATCGCACGTCATTTAAATCACAACTCTCTCGTCGTGCGAAACGAAAGTTTGTTTACCAAAATGGTGTTAGACGAGGAAAAGTTAATTGTATGTATAAGTGAATATCCAGGGTTATTGTTGTTGTGGTCTTCAGTCCTGAGACTGTTTGATGCAGCTCTCCATGCTACTCTATCCTGTGCAAGCTTCTTCATCTCCCAGTACTTACTGCAACCTACATCCTTCTGAATCTGCTTAGTGTATTCATCTCTTGGTCTCCCTCTGCGATTTTTACCCTCCACGCTGCCCTCCAATGCTAAATTTGTGATTCCTTGATGCCTCAAAACATGTCCTACCAACCGATCCCTTCTTCTAGTCAAGTTGTGCCACAAACTTCTCTTCTCCCCAATCCTATTCAATTCCTCCTCATTAGTTGCGTGATCTACCCACCTTATCTTCAGCATTCTTCTGTAGCACCACATTTCGAAAGCTTCTATTCTCTTCTTGTCCAAACTAGTTATCGTCCATGTTTCACTTCCATACATGGCTACACTCCATACAAATACTTTCAGAAACGACTTCCTGACACTTAAATTAATACTCGATGTTAACAAATTTCTCTTCTTCAGAAACGCTTTCCTTACCATTGTCAGTCTACATTTTATATAATCTCTACTTCGACCATCATCACTTACTTTACTCCCTAAATAGCAAAACTCCTTTACTACTTTAAGTGTCTCATTTCCTAATCTAATTCCCTCAGCATCACCCGATTTAATTTGACTGCATTCCATTATCCTCGTTTTCCTTTTGTTGATGTTCATCTTATAGCCTCCTTTCAAGACACTGTACATTCCGTTCAACTGCTCTTCCAAGTCTTTTGCTGTCTCTGACAGAATCACAATGTCATCGGCGAACCTCAAAGTTTTTACTTCTTCTCCATGAATTTTAATACCTACTCCGAATTTTTCTTTTGTTTCCTTTACTGCTTGCTCAATATACAGATTGAATAACATCGGGGAGAGGCTACAACCCTGTCTCACTCCTTTCCCAACCACTGCTTCCCTTTCATGCCCCTCGACTCTTATAACTGCCATCTGGTTTCTGTACAAATTGTAAATAGCCTTTCGCTCCCTGTATTTTACCCCTGCCACCTTCAGAATTTGAAAGAGAGTATTCCAGTTAACATTGTCAAAAGCTTTCTCTAAGTCTACAAATGCTAGAAACGTAGGTTTGCCTTTCCTTAATCTTTCTTCTAAGATAAGTCGTAAGGTTAGTATTGCCTCACGTGTTCCAACATTTCTACTGAATCCAAACTGATCTTCCCCGAGGTCCGCTTCTACCAGCTTTTCCATTCGTCTGTAAAGAATTCGCGTTAGTATTTTGCAGCTGTGACTTATTAAACTGATAGTTCGGTAATTTTCAGATCTGTCAACACCTGCTTTCTTTGGGATTGGAATTATTACATTCTTCTTGAAGTCTGAGGGTATTTCGCCTGTCTCATACATCGTGCTCACCAGATGGTAGAGTTTTGTCATGACTGGCTCTCCCAAGGCCGTCAGTAGTTCCAACGGAATGTTGTCTACTCCCGGGGCCTTGTTTCGACTCAGGTCTTTCAGTGCTCTGTCAAACTCTTCACGCAGTATCTTATCTCCCATTTCGTCTTCATCTACGTCCTCTTCCATTTCCATAATATTGTCCTCAAGTACATCGCCCTTGTATAAACCCTCTATATACTCCTTCCACCCTTCTGCCTTCCCTTCTTTGCTTAGAACTGGGTTCCCATCTGAGCTCTTGATATTCATAAAAGTGGTTCTCTTCTCTCCAAAGGTCTCTTTAATTTTCCTGTAGGATCCAGGGTTATATGGCTTTGAAAATGAATATTATATGCCTAGTACCAGAAAAAGCAATATTAAGAAAGAAACTGCCGAAGAGGTAGGAGTAATGGGTAACGAAGTTTCATATTTTTTCTATGAGGGATGACCAGAAAGTAATGCAAAGCATTTTTTTCTCAGCCGAAAACAATATTACGAATGCTAAACGTTACGTATGCATTATTTGAAGCCTCCTGATTGAGCGTGCCAAGTTTCTGTCACTTCCGACAGAGAGTGTAGCTGCAAGAAAGTTTCAAAATGGCGTCTGTAGGTGATGCACGTTATAAGCAACGTGCCTTCATTGAATTTCTCACTGCAGAGAAAGAAACTGCGGAGAATATTCACAAATGCTTGTGCAAAGTCTATGGAACATTTGCTGTCGACAGAAGTACAGCTAGTCGGTGGGCACGGAGGGTGAGGTCATCAGAAGGCGGTTCTGCAGAGCTCCACGATTCGCAGCTGTCGGGGAGACCATCCACGTCTGTCACACCTGACATGTTGCAGCTAGCCGATGTCGTCATTCGCGAGGACAGACGCATTACGACTCTGCAGTTGGCGCTGCATCTGCCAATCAGTAGAGGAAGTTCACACAGTGAAGCACTGGCTCCGCCACCAGGACATGGATTGGTACCGACAGGACACACACACCCCTTGTTTTGCGTTGGAGAAAGGCCATAGAACGGGTTGAAGATTATGTGGAAAAAATAGGGTGTATAGGTAAAACCTCATTCTTTAGTTTAACTCTCATTATGTTCAATAATAAATAGCTGAAGAAAAAAATGCGGTGCATTACCTTCCGGGAAACTCCCGTATGTTGCCACAAGACATTTACTTTTTGCCAAACATAGCGTACAAATCCCTACAAATTATACACCTTCTTATTTAGTGAAACAGCGAATAGGTATTTATTTTTGTATGACTGCATACTTATACGAGGGTTGGAACTTAAGTACTGGCAACTATTATTCACAACCGATACCGAAGAGTTACATGTTTGCACCTGTTACTCACCTTCAAAGTAGTCACCAGCGTTGTGTAGAACCCGCTGCCAGTGATGCGGAAGGCGTAGTATACCGTTAGCAGAGCCTGTTCTGTTGATGGTGCGAATAGAGCGGTCTACTGCCTGTCGAATCTTTGGAACAGTTCATCTTCGGATTCAAATCAAAGTCACAAGGACTTAAGTCCGGGGAGTACGGTGGATGGTATAGTACTTCCCAGCCCCGTCGACCGAACAGAGCAGCCACAGCTTGTGCTGTAAGCGCCCGCGTATTGTCGTGCAAAAGATAGGTGGGTTGCGCAGAAAGCGTCGCCGCTTCTTTCGCAAAGCTGGTCGCAGGAGATGCCCCCAAAACGAACAGTAATACTGTGCATTGACGGTCTGCCGTGGAGGAACGTAATACATTACGATAACACCATCACAGTCGTACATGAGAATCACCATGTCATGCGGAACCCATCGTGATGCAATATTTCGCATGCCCAGGCGTTCTTTCAGGATGTGCAGTACAGTCGTATGCGCTAATCCGGTTTCGTGGGCGAGCACACGTATCGTATGGCGTCGATCACTGTCCACTAATACAGCAACAGCATGCACTACTTCTTCAGAGACGCTAGGACGACCTGCCCGATGCATGTCTGCCACAGTTTGTCGACCTTCGTTGAAGGCTTTTACACAACGTGCCACTGTTCTGCACGGCAATGCCGATTCTTCGCACCCCTCTTGAAGACCTTGATGACACTGTCGTGTTGTACGACCTCTGGCGCCTTCGATCTTGATCTAGTTCCGTTGTTCCTGTTTCGAAAACAGAGTAACACGTTAGACCAATCGCTCACAAGTGACTGTGTTTCCCTCGATTCTGTGAACGCCGGTGACGTGGCACGGGCGAGTCCATTTGCTCAGAGGTGACATAGGTATGTCAACCACGGGTGCTATCAGCGACAATAATAGATTCCATTGCATAGTGACTCCAAAGCAATGTTGTCGTTATTTAAGTTCCAACCTAGGTAATTACATTTGTACTACCAATTTTCTCTTCGACGAAAAAAAATGTGTCTGAAATCTTATGGGGCCGGCCGCAGTGGCCGAGCGGTTCTAGGCGCTTCAGTCTGGAACCGCGCGACCGCTACGGACGCAGGTTCCAACCCTGCCTCTGGCATGGATGTGTGTGATGTCCTTTGGTTAGTTAGGTTTAAGTAGTTCTAAGTTCTAGGGGACTGATGACCTCAGAAGTTAAGTCCCATAGTGCTCAGAGCCATTTGAACCATTTTTTTGAAATCTTATGGGACTTAACTGCTAAGGTCATCAGTCCCTAAGCTTACACACTACTTAACCTAAATTATACTAAGGACAAACACAAACACCCACGCCCCAGGGAGGACTCGAAACTCCGCCGGGACCAGCCGCACAGTCCATGACTGCAGCGCCTGAGACCGCTCGGCTAACCCCGTGCGGCCCTCCTTGGGGACATCTCCTCTCACACCACGTGTAGGTGGGCATTATCTTCCTGAAATTTAAGCCTAGGGTGGCTTGCCGTGAAGGGCAACAAAACGTAGTGCCGAATACCGTCGATGTACCGGTGTGGTGTAAAGTATGCCACGGATGACAACCAAATTGGTCCTGCAATGAAACGAGATGGCACCCCGTATCATAGACTCCTTGTTGTCGGGCCCTATGACGGTTAACAGTTAGGTTGGTATCGCGGCGCTGTCCGGGGTGTCTCCAGAAACGTCTTCGGCCTGGAATGTCATTGACTAGGGTAGAATTGTGTTCAGTGATGAGTCCAGCTTCGGACTGTGCCCCGATGGCCAGTGAGGATGTGTCTGGGAGCAGGCAGCCGCGGGATACCAATCTATCGCTTGCCACACGTCCCTTCAATCAGCGCGGGATTCGGACGATCTAGCGTATCACTTGAACAGAATTGGGCACGATATCCCTCAGGAGACACCCAACAACTCTGTAAATCAATGCCAAGTCGAATAACGGCTTGAATAAGGGCCAGAAGTAGACTGACGTGTTACTGATTTGCTTCATTTTGTGAAGCCCTTTCTCTTGAATAAAACATCCGATTTTTCTGAAATTTTAATCATTTGTTTCTTTGTACACGTCAATCGCGTATTTTGATTCCCATCCCATTCGGATAATCCCTTCATTGTGCGTCTGCTTTTTTTCTATTAGACTATATTTAAATTCACGGCCAGCTACAAGTACTCTGGCAACAACAGAAAGCGGAGAACCTATAATTCCTTTTTCAGAGCTATGGCTGACTCCGTCAAAACCTAGCCTCCAGACCTACAACTAAAGGCAAAAAATAAAATTTATACTACAGCATCAGGTTTAGAAATGTGACGAAAAAACGCTGTATTCTTTGGGAGATACAGAGGTGAGAGAGTGTGGGCCGGGACTTACCCAGTTCATTGCTAGTAGCGCCACGTCACCACAACGCATCTGTGCTTAGTGAACAAGTTTGGCGCCATAATTTAAGAATGGAAATAAAAGTTAAAGCTGCTTTTCCAAACTTTGTCAGCATGAGATTTAGTATATTAATGTTTAAACTGTCAAATCTCAGATTGATCAGAGGAATATTTTTCCCTGGACACATCGTTTTAAGAAAAAAATAAGTGGTGCTAAATAATGAAGCAAGGAACCCAAAAATTGGTCATAATTTGCATATGTATGTCGAAATTAACTGGTACAAGTCTCAACGTGACTAAAACAATGTTTTCGTAAGAATCCACGTTTTTAAGAAAAATTTAAGGCACTAAATATTAGACATAGAAATATGAAAATTTGTATGAAATTTCAGTTTAGTATAAAAACATTAATTATATAACCCCACTGAGCTACCTCTTATAGTTTTCGAGTAATTTGCTGAAAACTAACTTTGGAACAAAAATGTCCTTAATTGTAGTAGATTAAGTATCTGTTATATTAATGCTACAAAGTTTTGGTTACATCACGTGAGAAACCTATTGAATAATAGAGCTATCGCAAGTTTCAAGGCCTAGATGTAAATAATAACAAATACAAGATCTCTTTAAGTTGCAGTTCCGTGGTCATGTTCTATCGTCACTTCTGTTTTAAAAATTCTAGATGACAAAATTTAAATGTAGACGAGCTAAAACTTTTTCTGTGATTTTAGCCAACTTATCTACATTCATACAGAAATTACGAAAATTCAAAATTAATACACAACCGTGTAATAAAATATTATAGGTCTGAGAAAGCAGCTGTTTAGAGGCTGCTACCGTGGGCGTAGAGCGGATAACAACAGATGTTCCCTTGGCGGTCGGTTGCGCTGCGCCCGTATATAAAAACAGTCCGAGAGGCTAGACTGGTCTTCACTTCACACCCAGACACCATACGATCCGCGTCAGTCAAATGCCTCGGATGACGTCAGAGACCGTCTGTTACTAAATGTGTATTTTCAGTAATAAGACAAAGTGAACTCGCAGGGAATGTATACTGACCTGGATCGCTTATATTTAAAGGAAGTAACTGTTAGTCTGCCGCCTGTAACGTTAACAAATATGTGTGGCACTTTCCATTTCCAGGAGAGCTATTATTTTGATTAACAGAAGTCAGGGCGAAAGACAATTTAATAGAGGTCGCCTCTGAACTGCTCATAGTGCTGTTTAGGATAGAGAGATTTATTATTAGTATTAACATAATGAATATTACAATGTAGTGCATGTGAAACTTTATGAAATATATATATCAATTAGAACTCTAAATCTTCATTTATAATCATAGTCCTGATCCCACTGAGCAAATAGAGAATAGAAACATTTCTTTCAGCGGGCTGGAAAAGAATGTGCACTTGCGGACTGGGAACAATGGTCGGTATGTTCTCCATCGCTTTGTGGCTGTCGTAAAAAACGGTGCCGTCGCCCAACAGGTACAAGAAGTCGACATCGTCCACAGGGTAAGCTAGAGTAGCAACAAAGGAAACATCTCTGACTACACCTTATGATTTAACGCCCTGCTCACATGAAAATCTCTATAGCGTGGACTACCAGTGGAGTCTCTCAGATCCGTGTTGTTAAAATTGACATAAAATGACACAATTTTGACTACTTATGATGTGGATGATTTTTTGATTTACAAATACTTTTAAAATAATTTTTTTTATTTAAAGTTTACATTTTACAAAACGCAATTTTTATGCTTTTTCTGGTGGCTTTTATTCTTACAGTAAATCTGCGCAGGGTCTGCAGACAATAGCAGAATGCTCTGAGCATACAAATTTGGTGCACTTATAACATATAATTTGATTTTTTTTGGCTTTCATCTCTACACAAAATGGGCATCTCCTTTTCTTAGCCGGTTGTTTCACTGCCTGTCTTTGGTCCGGTGTTATTAATGAAGTAACTGACTTCTTTAGCCTTGCTAGATGCTTTCCCAAATTGATTTTGAAAGTCCGACGTCTCAGTTTTTATTTGATAGCCAGCATCATCCAAATTATGTATGCATTCACGACACTTACGTCGATCATGTTGAAGAAAACTACCAATTGCCACCGTCTTGTTTTTCTCTTCACAAGGTAGCATCGTGTCTTCTAGTCCTTGGTGTCAGTACCGCCCTTTGTGGCACTGTATGCCATTATAACTTCCGGCTTATTTACGTATGATAATGAGGTCGTTGGTTGGCCATGAACAGAGCTAAGGACGCGAACAATCTTGTTTTTATTAGGAACATGAGAGGTATCATCACATCTGATTGAAAACCAAATAATGTAGAGTATAATTCATGTCCTTTAGGTCTACTAAAATCATCAGACAGTTCACCTTTGTTTTTCAGATAGTACCGACCAGTGTCAGACATTCTGACAACAAATAGTGAGCTAAATCAAGAAATGTCAAAAAAATTCCACAGGTGATATTACGTCCAGACTTTTCAAGTTCAATCCCCAGAGTTTTCACAGCATCCTCTCCAAGTCTCACAGACCTAGTTTTTCCTCCTTCCCCAAATATACTTTTATCTTCCAGTAGCAGCTTCTTGTATTGTCACAAATTGCCGAAAACTTCATTCCGTATCTGCCAGGTTTCGATGGGATGTATTGTCGAAATGTGACCAACTGCTCATCTACGGTCATGCACCATCCTGGGATGTGGGCGCCCCTAACGGTAAATTCCCACACATCTCAAAAACGTCCCTTGATTGGTTCCAATTTGTCGCTTGACCTATATTCATATCGGGCTACTGTACTGTCAAAGCGTAACACACAATAGCATGGAGGCGGTTGCAAGACACAGTCACACGCAACAGAATTTGCGCTACATTTTTCTTCTCCATCTTCGTAAAGGGATTCTTCATAACCATCATCTTCGTGTAGTTCTGTGTTTTCTGCGACATCTACCTCGTTATCATCATTACTGGAAGATCCACTTTCACTGGATGGGTTTTCTAAATCAGGAAACTGCTCCAACAATTTCCTTATCACCTCATCTGATAGTCCTCTTCTCCGCAACATTTCCAGTTTGGAGAACAGTCAACCGTTATGAAGTAATGTACCAAAATAAACATGTGCTTATCACAAGGAGGACTGTCGAACAATGAAAGACTAACACCACGAGTCAACAATGGCAAAGAACGTAACAGACGCTGAACAGACAGACATTTGGTTTTTGAAAAATTGCTCCTAATTGGGCGGGCCTGCGAGACATGTACTGGAGGAAACTTGCACGAACACTTTAACACAAAGCTGTAAGTAAACTTTTATAATTACTCGTATTTTCCAAAATTATGACCAACTTCGCAGCATCACATACGGGCCTCTGAGGCCCTGTGGTAGGTAAATGGTTAAATAAACAATTTCTCCAACCAGTTCCATGAACATCTGACTTCAATAGACAGTTCCTCAAAACGAAAAATACATTGATACCACGTACTCAGAATGTTTAAATTTAGGAAGATCAGATTACTTCTACTTATCTTCAACAAAATATTTCTGGTACAGCCACCTATGACTATCCCAGGAGAACGGGCAACGGTTCTCGAAGCATTCCTGTGGTAAATTGGAATAAATAAGCCACATATATCATAACCTTGGATGGCTTTCAACAGCCATGAAATGTTACATGTGATGTGTAATAGTCTGTACATAGTGTGTGTAACAAATAAAAAATTCTTGCCCAGTAATTACGATGAATTTTTCTTCCACGTCTATCGATTTACGGAATAGTCTACCCGATTTTGCTACAAGAGACTCCACAGTTTGTAATAAGTCGCTGAATTTATCTTGAGACATTCTAAAGAACGTATGAAATCTCATCTGATCTTTTTCAAGCGGTGGCAGAAGAGTGTCATATTCTCCTTCTTCGTATCGTGAATTCGAAATGTTCTGCAGCCATATTCTTTGCCTTTGCTTGGTTTTACTTCAGCATTTCCTCGTCTTCACATAACAAAGTCATTATTATTATACCCATATCACTTTCACTCACGTCCGTCCCCGGTAGCTGAATGATCAGCGTGACGGATTGTCAGTCCTCTGGGCCCGGGTTCGATTCCCGACTGGGTCGGGAATTTTCTCCGCCAAGGGACTGGGTGTTGTGCTGTCCTCATCGTCATCCTATCATCCTTATTGACTGCAGGTCGCAGAAGTGGCGTCAGATTAAAAGACCATCACCCGGTGAACGGTCTGCCCGGCAAGGGGTTGGCTCTGAGCACTATGGGACTCAACTGCTGAGGTCATAAGTCCCCTAGAACTTAGAACTACTTAAACCTAACTAACCTAAGGACAACACACACATCCATGCCCGAGGCAGGATTCGAACCTGCGACCGTAGCGGTCGCGCGGTTCCAGACTGTAGCGCCAGAACCGCTCGGCCACCAGCGGCCGGCCCGGCAAGGGGCCCTAGCCGTACGATTAAATAAATATACTTTCACCTATTTTGGTCGGAGGTTGGCGAACGACTTACATACCAAATGTGCTACGTATTTTCACGCCACTGAAGTTGAAATGCGGTTATTAAGCATAGATGTGTCGCGTTGGAAGACTGTGTTGCATTGCAGTTGCGCTCAGTGCGGTCTTACCTTTACAGTTAACTAAGTAAGAAATATTGATTTTAACTCGAGTGAAAGGACGCAAGGCAATTTTGATTTTATTGTAGTATGGGAGCAGGCCAATTTTGGATATATGTACCTATGTAAAGCTTTTAAGACGCCCTACGAGTGTAACCGCTGAACGTTTGTACCAGAAATTGTTGAATTCCCTATATATTGCAATATTAGAAGAATTATCTAAAATGGTCTGGGCCTTCATTTACTTTGCCACATCTATCAATTAATGCGCAATTTACATAAATTTTAACAAAATATACTTCTCCGTCAAAACACAAGAGGTGACTTCATTACCGGCAACTTGAGCCTAATATAATAAGTCCAAGATTCAAGAGGACTTTTGCTATCGGCGCCGAAAGATTTTCCAGACCATGGAGACGGAGAACTTCGTTAACAACCTCCTTTGTGAACTACGATTGGCTTCTTGAGCTTATTACTTCCTCTTAAAGGTTTGACAAGTAGCGGCAGCCACTGTGGCAAGTTAATAAAGTGGAACTGCGGTAGCAGCAGAGAGCCTGCGGGTCAGAGAAATTAGTTGGCCGCCTGGGAGGACACGGAGTGAATGGCCCGGCCCTCTATTTCCGCTCGCAGTCAGTCGGTAGCAATGAATCGCGTCACCAGCTCGATTATCGACAGGTACATCGGTGCCTGCGGCGGTGCCCGTTCAGGAAGAATAAGAACAATGCAGCGCGGTTCATCAGATGCGACACGCATCTGTCGCTCGTTACTGGTGGTACAATGACAAAGGTCTGCGCTTGCAGATCATGGATCTCCTTATGTGCGCCGAGAAAGATAAGTAATCGAGTGAATCTCTCGTACAAGTGCTGCACTGATAAGCGACATCAACAGTTTCACTTGTAAGTGGGATATCTGATTTGTGGCGAATACGGAATGTTTGCTATAGGTACAAAAGAAAGGGGCAGCTAGAAGACAATGAAACAAGCAAGTAATAGTAATAAACAACGGAAGCCAATGGTTTCCCGAATAGGGCGGACTATGATTGAGTACGGCAGCACCTTGTAACAGAATTCCCGAGTATCCAAACTGCAGATAAGCACTTCAGGATAACCATGTTACAAGAGTTCCATACAACCACAGTTCCTGTGCATGTAGGCCTCACTATGGCTCCTCATCGATGCCCACTATAAAGAGCCGGAATTTTTGCGGTCTTTGATAAGTAGTAGATTACGATACTAAGCCTGATTTGCGATTCCATTCTTTTTTCAGCAGCGTTTCACCTCAAATCGCAACTAAAGGCAAGCCTATAGGATCTGAATATCGTGTGGAAACATTTATTTAACTTTCAATCTTATCCAAGTTTTTCTGTAAAATAAGGGGAACTGAAAAAGTTTCCATTTGAGGGCGTTGCTGCACCGTGTATGCAAGGTTGCAAGACACCAATGCGGGTATATCAGCACTGACGTGTAGCCAAGGAATTGGTCTGGCACTCGAGTCTTTACGACTTGCGTGCTATAAATGCGGAAATGTGAAGTAGTGCGACGTTATTACCCAGTCCGTACAAACAGGACCAAGGTGCTGTTGACCTTTCTTGGTTGTCGAAGAACAAACACCGGGATCCATCGGAGAATGAGGAATATGTATGGGACAGCATTTCTGTCGAAAACCACGTCCGGGAAAACTGCGACTTCATGATAACGCTCGTCCACATATCGCGAACGTCGTCATGCAGAAATTACGCTAACTGAATCGAGACACACTTGAGCACTCGCCCCATTCGAGTATTCCTGATCGCTTGCCATGTATTTACAAACACCTTTGGCACCTTCAAAAGCGGCTTCGAAGGGTAGACGACTGCTGTCGGACGAGGATGTGCAGCAGCAGTTACTGATTTCTTCACACATCAGCCGGCCGCTATGGTCGAGCGGTTCTAGGGGCGTTTCGGTCTGGAACCGCGCGACCGCTACAGTCGAAGGTTCGAATCCTGCCTCGGGCCTGGATGTATGTGATGTCCTAAGGTTAGTTAGGTTCAAGTAGTCCTAAGTCTAGGGGACTGATGACCTCAGATGTTAAGTCCCATATTGCTCAGAGCCATTTGAACCATTTTACACGTATCAGGACACGCTTTTTTACCAAATGGGTAACTTTAACCTGGTGCGTCACCGTGATGATTGCCTCATTGACGTATTTCGTAGATCTACAAGATGTTCACAGTGCACAAATGGAATTATTATACGTCATGAAATTGTTAGTGGATTAATCACATCTGGCAATCAGCTGCTTATATATATATATATATATATATATATATATATATATATATATATATATATATATATATATAAGCAGCTGATTGCCAGATGTGATTAATCCACTAACAATTTCATGACGTATAATAATTCCATTTGTATATATATATATATTCCATTTGTATATATATATATATATATATATATATATATATATATATATATATATATATATATACAGGGTGTTTCAAAAATGACCGGTATATTTGAAACGGCAATAAAAACTAAACGAGCAGCGATAGAAATGCACCGTTTGTTGCAATATGCTTGGGACAACAGTACATTTTCAGGCGGACAAACTTTAGAAATTACAATAGTTACAATTTTCAACAACAGATGGCGCTGCAAGTGATGTGAAATATATAGAAGACAACGCAGTCTGTGGGTGCGCCATTCTGTACGTCGTCTTTCTGCTGTAAGCGCGTGCTGTTCACAACGTGCAAGTGTGCTGTAGACAACATGGTTTATTCCTTAGAACAGAGGATTTTTCTGGTGTTGGAATTTCACCGCCTAGAACACAGTGTTGTTGCAACAAGACGAAGTTTTGAACGGAGGTTTAATGTAACCAAAGGACCGAAAAGCGATACAATAAAGGATCTGTTTGAAAAATTTCAACGGACTGGGAACGTGACGGATGAACGTGCTGGAAAGGTAGGGCGACCGCGTACGGCAACCACAGAGGGCAACGCGCAGCTAGTGCAGCAGGTGATCCAACAGCGGCCTCGGGTTTCCGTTCGCCGTGTTGCAGCTGCGGTCCAAATGACGCCAACGTCCACGTATCGTCTCATGCGCCAGAGTTTACACCGCTATCCATACAAAATTCAAATGCGGCAACCCCTCAGCGCCGCTACCATTGCTGCACGAGAGACATTCACTAACGATATAGTGCACAGGATTGATGACGGCGATATGCATGTGGGCAGCATTTGGTTTACTGACGAAGCTTATTTTTACCTGGACGGCTTCGTCAATAAACAGAACTGGCGCATATGGGGAACCGAAAAGCCCCATGTTGCAGTCCCATCGTCCCTGCATCCTCAAAAAGTACTGGTCTGGGCCACCATTTCTTCCAAAGGAATCATTGGCCCATTTTTCAGATCCGAAACGATTACTGCATCACGCTATCTGGACATTTTTCGTGGATTTGTGGCGGTACAAACTGCCTTAGACGACACTGCGAACACCTCGTGGTTTATGCAAGATGGTGCCCGGCCACTTCGCACGGCCGACGTCTTTAATTTCCTGAATGAATATTTCGATGATCGTGTGATTGCTTTGGGCTATCCGAAACATACAGGAGGCGGCGTGGATTGGCCTCCCTATTCGCCAGACATGAACCCCTGTGACTTCTTTCTGTGGGGACACTTGAAAGACCAGGTGTACCGCCAGAATCCAGAAACAATTGAACAGCTGAAGCAGTACATCTCATCTGCATGTGAAGCCATTCCGCCAGACACGTTGTCAAAGGTTTCGGGTAATTTCATTCAGAGACTACGCCATATCATTGCTACGCACGGTGGATATGTGGAAAATATCGTACTATAGAGTTTCCCAGACAGCAGCGCCATCTGTTGTTGAAAATTTTAACTACTGTAATTTCGAAAGTTTGTCTGTCTGAAAATGTACTGTTGTCCCAAGCATATTGCAACAAACGGTGTACGGTCATTTTTGAAACACCCTGTATATATATATATCTGTGTGTGTGTGTGTGTGTGTGTTTTTATCGAAAACATCAAAATTCCATATGATGGAACAAATACAAGACCTACATTTATAGAAGCACAAACTTATTTATTTGCAAAAAATCACTTGAGTGGCATATTCTAAAAATACAAGCTTACTATCATTTCTTTAAATTGGGACTACGACATAAGTTTTCTTCTGAACAACAGCTCACCTTGAAACAAATTCAGTAATATATCTCTTTTGTAGAAGTGACAAGAAATTAATGATCAATATACAATGAAGATGGAATTTTTCTGCTATTTTTGCATCGGCCATAAGAGGTTTCCTCAACTCCCTGTCGAGTGTGTTTCTCACCTTATTGATACATGAACATTGTGGATTCTCGTCAACGGAGTCCATAAATTTCTTGAACGACACTACTACTTTCCAAAGGCCAGTGTGGCTTCTGCCCGAGATACTCTACCTATGACCAACTCCTGAACTTACCCAACTCTTACCATCTTTGTTCCCTACGTAAAAGAAAGGCATTTAATACCATGTGGTGTCCCGGCACCCTGTCCTTCGTTTGTTACTTTTTCTGTTCACTTACAGGACCGCCCCAAAAATTCACCCCACTCCCACAACTGTGTCACGTTAACACGACCGTTTCTATACCTAAACTAACTACCGAGTGATGGGGCGCAGTGTGAAGGCATTGGTCTTGTGTTCGAGATAACGACTGATCAGATTTCCGTCGTGCTATTCTGATTTATGTTTTCTGTATTTTCCTAAACTGTTTGAGACAAATGTCCGGATGATTCTTTTGAAACAGCAGGATCGATTATATTCCAAATCCTTCGGGAGTCTGAACTCGTCGCCGACGTGACGTTAAAGCCTAACCCTTTCTTGCTTCCCAAGTCAGCTCCCCCTGTCTGTCTAAGTGAACACTCCGACATCGTCGGCTTGACTGATCTCTATCAAATTCTCCAGTCTTTCGAAAAATTACTTTAACTTCAAGTTGTTCTTCCTATACACAGTCACCCTATCATATCTGCGACATGCTTTTCATTACGAAATAGAGTCCGAAATATACTAAAAATACAGTGAAGTCAAATATTATATTCTTCCACATACAGTCAAACTTACAAAAGCCTTATCCGACGTCTCCTTGCATTAACCAGAGTTGGTTTCTTTCCCGTTCCTCCAAAATTCTATTATTCCATGCAACATCTTGAGCAACAATTCTTCCCCGCGTTAGAAGACTTGCCAGTAGGACTCTTACACGATTTATCCAATGCACATTTCTACTACAACAGGGATTCTACCAGATACAGTCTCTTCCATTCCCAGCCCCTCCACCAATCAACACTACGTTTCTCAGTATCTGCACTCCAGCATCCCAACTCATAAAATACAACCACCATAATACCCACATTTGAGTACCTTTACAATGTATCCCACGAGATCAGTGTAACCTACTGGTGCTCACAGTACTTCTTTTCTTGCACAAACAATCCAACAACTCACTTTTACAAGAGTTGCTAATACCTTCTTAACATTACACAACCCCATGTCAATGTGAATGGCAACACCATCGCATTCTATGAAGTTTAACCCAGAAACGTGACAAGTGCTGCACACGTTCCTCACCGCCACACCATATTCTCTGCGTGTGCACTGTGGGAAGAGGGGGGAAACTGCGATGGACCACATTTAGATGGACACTGCATATGACTTGGTTTCATATTTCTCATTTATCAGGAACATAAATTACAAACAAAACCAATTTCCAGTATTGCTTGATATACGGGTCTAGTATGAAAACTGGAAAATTATGAAATTTACGTAAATAAGCTCAAATTATCAGTTTAAAGCAGAAACGTATCATTATCAGGTGAAACAAGGACATGCTTCAAAATCAGCCAGGTGTTCCTGTGGCAGAGCACTTAATTCTTGTTCATGCCACAGAATGGGCCAATTAGTGCTGGCAGTGATTTCATAACTGGCCCGTCAACATTCTTAATGTCACTGCATTTCCCTTTGGAATCTTGCGGTGACAAATTACGCAACAATGCGGCCCTATCTGTTGGCAAAATAGTTCCATATACTGCATATTCTTCAGACTCACAATATTTCATTTGTGCGTTGCCAAAAACAATGTTTGGAACTAATTTCCGTATTGGCGGGGTTCTTACCGTTCTTGACGCGAAAACAATCCTGTTTCTTGCATGCTTGCTTATCGTCGTTATTGTGTAGTGTAATGTATGTATTCAGGCAATAGTTCATATGAAATGCTTGATAATTTAATCGGACAGAGAGCAAGCTGAGGACTTAAAACAACAATATTACTCAGTATGTTTGAACAATGCCCATCATGATAACGATTCTACTAACAATCTTTGATTATCTGCACATCATTTTCTTTTTATTGTGTTCAAGACCAGAGTGAACACCAAACTTTTAGTGGGAGAAATTCTATTTTGTATGTCTTCAGTTTTCTGGTGCTCTTTTTAGGAGACGAAATGTTTTTTACTATTATAAAGAAAAATAATTACAGTATCACTTTATTTTTATTTAACTGATTTCTCCCAAGATTTTAGAATTTAAAAAGAGCACAGTTTTATAAAAAGGACTAAAATTACATAAAACTGCAATAAAAACGGCTTCATTATCAATCAGATTTGACAAATGTAAAATGTAAGACCATTGAGGATGTAATTACTAAAGAAAATTTTTTCTAACCATCGTTGTTTTATATCTGGAGGTTTTCATCCATAGTGAAAAATATGCCTTCAGTGAATTGGTCAGTTCTGATTTTAGACGCCTCAATTATTTATGGTGCACTGAAGACTTAATTTTTATGTGGTAGAAAGAGTCCGCATATGGACAGGCGCAGATAATATCAGAGATTTCCGTTGTCACGTTGCCACAAAATCGTGACTTATTTAGTTTCACAATCAATAAAAGACTTTCACGCAAACATATGTTGATCGAAACATTTTACAACGCTTACAACCTCAATCTGAAGACGTGGAAACTCTCCCCAGTGAAAACAACGTAGACTTTGAGGACCATTTCAACGTAAAAGAATTTGCCTTTTAAACGGGATCTGTGGATCAATCAGTTCCATCTGCTCGTGAACGGGAGAGCTTTCAACAGAAACGGTCTCGAAATCAGATACAAAATTAACAGTGTTCTCAAAACGGTTACAAAGCTATTCTTGTTAATCTTTCAAGGCAACATAGAATTCTACAAAGCTCGTGTTTTCATTAATGCCAGCTAGCTTAGAGAACTGGCAGAATTTGTATCTACCGCTGTGCGACTTTGTTTTTAAATACATCCACGCCAGCTCAGAAATAAATTATTTTTCACGTTTCAGTGTCTTACTTCGGGTATAGACGGTCAAAGCCAATTAAAATGAGAAGTCTGCAATCGTTTCCGGATATGGTAATTTTCGTTCCTGCTTTCCTTTAGCCTCTGTAAATTTAAGGATAGCAGGTTTTAAATCAAAAAATCGTTCCAGGAATGCTCACTGATTTAACCAATGTACATTTCACTACAGTTAGGCGATAAAACTCATAGCGTACCACCTAATATCGTGTCGGACCTTCAGTTTCCCGGCAGAGTGCAGCAATTCGACATGTCTTGGACTCAACAAGTCGTTACAAGCACCTGCAGAAATAATGAGGCGTCCGTAATAGCAAAAGAGTTGCCGGTGCAGGATTTTGTGCAAGAACTGACCTCTCGAGTCATGAATGTTTGATGTAATCCATATCAAGTGATTTTGGTGGTCAAATCACTCGCTCGAATTGTCCAAAATGTTCTTCACCTGTCGCGAACAGCTGTGGCACTATGACATGACGCATCGTCATCCATAAAAATTCCGTCATTTTTAGGAACATGATGTCCATGAATCGTCTCCAGGTAGCTGAACATAACCATTTTCAGTCAATGATAGGTTCAGTTGGATCAGAGGACCAAGTGCATTCCATATAAACATAACTCACACTATTATGGAGCCACTAGCAGCTTGCATAGTGCCTTGTTGCCAACTTGGGACTATGGCTTCGTGGGGTCTGTGCCACACTCGAACCTTACCATTGGGTCTTACCAATTGAAACAGGGACTCGTCTGTCCACGGCAGGGTTTTCCAGGCGCCGAGGGTCCACCCGATATGGTCATGAGTCCAGGAGAGGCGCTGCAAATGATGTCATGCTGTTAGCAAAGGCACTCGCGCAAGTCGTCTCCCGCCACAGCCCATTTCATCGCATAGTCCTAATGGCTACGAACTTCGTATGTCGTACATTGATTTCTGCGATAATTTCACGCAGCGTTGCTAGTCTGTTAGCACTGACAACTCTACAAGCACGCCGCTCCTCTCGGTCGTTAAGTGAAGGCCGACGGCCTTTGCGTTTTCCATGGTCAAAGGTTGAAACTGAAATTTGGTGTTATGGGCGCACTCTTGACACCGCGGATCACCGAATGTTGAATTCCCTTTCAGAAATGGAATGTCCAATGCGTATAGTTGTAACAAACATTCCGTGCTCGAAGTCAGCTAATTCCTATCATGCGACCGTAATCACGTCGGAAAGCTTTTCACTTGAATCACCTGAGTACAAATGATAGCTCCGCCAATGCACTGCCCTTTTATTGCTTTTGTACGTGACTGTTGCCATCTGTATATGTGCATATCGTTATCCCACGAACTTTCGTCACTTCAGTGTAATATATGAAGTCTTCATACTCTTCGTTCAACCGCATCGAAATCTATTGCAACTGGCAGTAGAATGAGAAGTGTGACTTTTGAAAATTTGTTCTACATACTACCAATTCATTCATGTGCGCCATGGTTGCAAATTTAGCGCAGAGTTCTTCTTGATGTACAGAACAATTAATTACGTCCGTCGGTCGTTGTAATTTTTTGCTCATTCATCGTCAACTAAACCTTTAAGTTCTTTCTGCATAGCGCATTTGCGGTACACGCCGATTATGTGACTGAATAATAGATATTGAGAATTCTCATACTTCTCTTCTGCCATTATCATCCATTTGAAAAGACTTGTGACGACCGATTAATAGACTGCCTCTTTTTGTGCAAACAGCTGCTGGACCTGTCGACTGCCCTTGTAGGACGAAAAAGTGGCGAAGGGTAAACAGCGCCGACACCGCGATTCTGCCGAACTAAAGAATGTCATGCCAAACGAAAAACGCCGCGTGGCAGTGACGAATGAACTGTTGCGCTGTGCCGGATACTTCTGAGAAGAACCGAACAAAGCCGAGAGAGGTCGAGCCTCAATCTGGAGGCGAGCAGCACATTGTGATAGGGTGCGCTTTTGGCACGCCGTGGCTGACCCGAGTTCATCACAATTAGCATGGTTCAAATGGCTCTGAGCACTATGGGACTTAACAGTTGAGGTCATCAGTCCCCTAGAACTTAGAACTACTTAAACCTAACTAACCTAAGGACATCTCACACATCCATGCCCGAGGCAAGATTCTAACCTGCGACCGTAGCGGTCGTGCGGTTCCAGACTGTAGCGCCTAGAACCGCTCGGCCACCCCGTCGGCCATAATTAGCATGTATGAAGAAATCCGATATGGTTGCTAGCGAGTTGCTACCATACAAAGAAATGAGTGAAAGAAGAAAAGCCCGTATTGAAGGCAGATCCCTAAGTTAATGGAGGAGTCTGCAGCAACGTCTTGTAACGACATATCAGTAATTTTCGCTTATTTCTTGTTTTAGGAAGTCTCTTTTATTTTAGGGAAAATTTGAGTGTCTGACTATAAATGTGTTATTTTTGATAAAGAAAAAGCACTTGTATATGAGACAGGCAGTCGTTATGTGTAAAGTCTGGAGCAATTATTTTAGAGGAGGAGGAGGATGTTAGTGTTTAACGTCCCGTCGACAACGAGGCCATTAGAGACAGAGCGCAAGCTCGGGTTAAGGAAGGATGGGGAAGGAAATCGGCCGTGCCCTTTCAAAGGAACCATCCCGGCATTTGCCTGAAACGATTTAGGGAAATTACGGAAAACCTAAATCAGGATGGCTGGAGACGGGATTGAACCGTCGTCCTCCCGAATGCGAGTCCAGTGTAACTATTTTAGAAAAGTTATCGTTGTAGAACTATATCTGTCTTTTGTTGATATATTACACTTGTTGCTTTTTCAATGTAAGTTTCTTTCAGTCTGAATAATTATTTATTTTTGTTCCAGTATTGTTAATATTATTTTATTATGTACTACGTATATCTTTGGTATGTTATTCAGGATAGCCGAGAGCGCTAACGCGCTGGTTCCAGAAGTCGGGAACGCGCGCTGGCCCCGGATCGACTCCACCCGGCGGGTTAAAGACGACGGCCGGTTCGCCGGCGAGCCTGGATGTGGTTTTTAGGCGGTTTTCCACATAATACTAGGTGAATACCGGGCTGGTCCCCACCTCCCGTCTCAGTTACACGACTCGTAGACATTTGAAACACATTCACACTCTTTCACGATTTACACTAGACGCAGACAGTTGGGGTACACTAAACCCGTCCCGGGTGGTATGGGGTGACGGCAGGAAGGGCATCCAGCCACCCCTTAACTTAAACTTAACCATGCCAAATCCGTCCTTAACCCTGCCGACCCTGCGCACAATGCGGGATATAGGCAGTAGCGAAAGAAAGAAAGAAACAAAGTATATCCTTGGTATGTTATTGACAGTTTTCACAGTGGAAGTGGGGCTGAGTCTGATTGTATGAAGCCAAGTAACCGGCTCGCACCAAGTCTGTTTAGGCACCATTACGGCTGTCTCACAACTCGCCTGCTATTTAATTTACGAAGTCCGAGGTGCTAGCGCGAACAGTACTGGTGCACTTGAGAGATTCGAAGCTGACACGGTCGTAAAAATAAGAAACCAAACCTATTATACCCGAAACACGTAATGTTCCGTGCAAGTTAGTATTTCTGGTCATCGTCAGTTTAACGGTGGAGTTGCACCGAGCGAGGTGGCGCAGTGGTAGCACACTGGACTCGCATTCGGAAGGACGACGGTTCAATCCCGCGTCCGGCCATCCTGATTTAGGTTTTCCGTGATTTCCCTAAATCACTCCAGGCAAATGCCGGGATGGTTCCTCTGAAAGGGCACGGCCGACTTCCTTCCCCATCCTTCCCTAATCCGATGAGACCGATGACCACGCTGTCTGGTCTCCTTCCCCAAACCAACCAACCAACCAACGGTGGAGTTGCAGTTTCCACTTCCCCTCTGTAATACCTGTCACCAATCTGCTAGCTGGAGGTGAGAAGCCCGGTCCCTGGCGAGTCAAATGCTGAGGATCGCGATCTTCCGCCGGAACAGCGAGAGGGCTGCTGACGTAAGCAAGGTAAAGCGCCACGGCCGGCCAGCTGCTACGGGGGCTGTCCACTGTCGCTGTCTCCACCGCCCGCTCCACAGCTGCCGACGATTAATCACTTTCTGACGCTCGCACTTACATGCAAACTAGCCGTCTCCCCGAGTTACGCACGAATGATACACGAAGTCACCACAGACATCTTGACAGTCTCAATTACTGTTTAATCTAGAGTTTGAGGGAACTACTGCCTCGGGCATGGGTGTGTGTGATGTCCTTAGGTTAGTTAGGTTTAAGTAGTTCTAAGTTCTAGGGGACTTATGACCTAAAATGTTGAGTCCCATAGTGCTCAGAGCCATTTGAACCATTT
Source organism: Schistocerca americana (assembly GCF_021461395.2). Lineage (NCBI taxonomy): Eukaryota > Metazoa > Arthropoda > Insecta > Orthoptera > Acrididae > Schistocerca > Schistocerca americana. Next base: position 297,409,739 of record NC_060121.1, on the reverse strand, counting down.
GAACTAACTTTTTCTCCTTAAATATCTTTCTGGACTGTTGAAAATATTGATCATCTGATTAATTTTCCTCAGACAGCTACTACATCCGCACACAACTTGTGGGATCATCGCATTTTGCGCCTTCGTCAGCAATTGTTAAGCACTATTGCCCCATTTCGGCTATTATCACTTTCTTAACCAGTGTTTGCAAAGAACCGCTACCACTTAAAAACGGCCTAACATGGGAAATTGAAAAATAGAGGGAAAGTAGTAATAGTTATAGTTGTTGTTGTTGTTGTGGTCTTGAATCCAAAGACTGCTTTGATGCAGTTCTCCATGCTACTCTATCCTGTGCAAGCCTCTTCATCTACAGCAACCTACATCGTCCTGAATCTCCTTAGTGCATTCATCCCCTGACCTCCCACTACGATTTTTATCCTCCAAGCTTCCCTCCAACACTAAATTGGCGGCCCCTTGATGCCTCAGAACGTGTCCTACGAACCGACCCCTTCTTCCAATCAAGTTGTGCCACAAATTCCTCTTCTCCCCAATTCAATTCAGTACCTCATCATTAGTTACGTGATCAACCCATCTAATCTCCAGCATTCTTCTGTACCACCCATTTCAAAAGCTTTTGCGCTCTTCTTGTCTAAACTGTTTATCGTCCATATTTCATTCCATACATGGCTACACTCCAAACAAATACTTTCAGGAAAATCTTCCTCACACTTAAGTCTATACTTGATCTTAAAAAATCTCTCTTTTCCAGAAAATCTTTCCTTGCCATCGCCAGTGTACAGTTTATATCCTCACTACTTCCACCATCATCAATTATATTGCTGCCCAAATAGCAAAACTCATCTAATCCGTTAAGTGTCTCATTCCTTAATCTGATTCCCTCAGCATCACCTAATTTAATTAGACTTCACTCCATTATCCTCATTTTGCTTCTGTTGATGTTCATCTTATATCCACCTTTCAAGACACTGTCCATTACTTTCAACTGCCCTTCCAAGTCCTTCTCTGTCTCTGACAGAATTACAATGTCATTGGCAAACCTCAAGGTTTTTATTTCTTTTCCCTGAATTTTAATTCCTACTCCACACATTTCTTTTGTTTCCTTTACTGCTTGCACAGTATACAGAATGAATGACATCGGGGATAGGCTAAAGTTACAGTAATACGATAGTTACAGTACAAACCCTAAAATCCTATAATTTGATTGATAACCTGTTTTCCTTCAGAGGAATAGTCACACGTGACTCGTGAAAGTATGGGCAAAATGTTTCTCTAAATGTATTAGCTGCAGACAAGTAACTAGATAAACTACAAAAGAAGTGGAATGCTGTATCGGAGATCTCCGAATAAGGGGCGACGACCCCTCGGGCACCGCGGGCACGCGTGCAGTCTACATGGCCCCTGCACGCCTCAGCATCGCGAGCTCGTCATGTCGCTGTCAGTACTGGACATAGGGAGGCAGTACCAGCTCTGGCAGAGGCACCACATCCGACGGACCTATTCGCGTACCCACAACGCATGACAAATAAATAGTATCTGGAGTATTCCGCCGCCAGCAGATGTAAAGACTGGAACGTGGACTACACGAAGAAGTCCTTTAGCCTTCGAGAGCCGCTCCTGGCCTCCGAGTCTTATGACGCTCGCGAGGCCCATTGTAGTGGACCAACGCTGCTGTTCTCAGCTTCCATCGTTGTTTCTTCTGTGAACTTGGACTGCATTAAGGGTACAATTTTCTGTGCCTGTGTTGCACCTAATTAGGACGACATTCTCTGAATTTCGATTATTTTCCTGTAAATGTATCTTCCTGCGAAGCTCCTAGTGATGTTGCTACATGCTAGAACCAGTCAGGCGACTTTTAGATAGAATCTCTGTCAATTCTCTGTGCCTGTACCTGGTGAGACGCTATATATTGTGCTTCTTGTTCTTTCCGTCGAAGCAGACGTATTTTTCCTGTCAATAAACATATTGGAACTAGATCACTGTGTCCCTGTGAGGGACACTTCATGTAGCACTCAGAATAAATAGTCAGATATTAATGTAACTTATCACACGTACCATAGACGAGTATGTAAATCATTAGGGCAGGTGTACTGGCGTCTTTGCTGGCAGCGCTCAAGGCTGGCGGTGCGAGTCATCGGCAAAGGAATGCCTTCAGTATCCTCTCAATAGAAGAACTACTAACTTCGTCTGCAAGTTCGAAATAAAAAGTGAAGGCAGAAAAAGACATCCTAAGTACACCTCTTCATTGCTAATCGTGACATACACGGGCTATTTCACATGTTGTCTAATGATTTAACAAATTACAGTGCTAAATTTTTCCAATTTATTGGGGATATTACTACATTCATTTGACGATTAAGAGGAGATTTTCAGAGATTAACTGACGAAAAAGGATACTGGTTCAAAGAATGTAATCGCACCAGAGGAAAAAATTTTCCTGACCATTCTAATCACTAGTTAATTATTTGTTATCTGCAGCAATATTTACCGTTTTACTTGCAACTGTGAAGTAAACATGAAGAGATTTTTCAGTCTTTATTTGAGAAGTAGTTACTATAACATGAAATTCACTTTACAAATGTTTTAGGTAAAAAGTAGGAAATTTGCCTCATTTGTTTGCACATCTTATTTCTGAAAATAATTCTGGCATGTCTGATGCGTCAAGGCCCCTAGCATTTTCTCTGCAGCAGCTGTGCTATTTCCGTCTGGAAGCAGGTTTTGAGGAAAATTTCCATAGCCCAGGTAGTAAAATGCGCTTTGTATTTGGTGTAAAGTTCTTGTGATTGGAGGAGCATCAGGAACAAGCTGTGAAGAAATAGAGGATGCATAATTTACGCGATCTATAGACCACCAGGGTCCAGAAAGTGCGTTAGTATAAGTGGTTTGAACGTGATTACAACGTGGAGGGGCTTATTCTTCGAACTTGGCTTCATTTACACACTCGTAATTCCCAACACACTTTTTTCCAGTTCGCGTTTTGAATAGTTCTGAGATGGAATGTTCCAAGTTGCTGATGTCATGTGAATCTCGCAGATAAAAGATTCAATGTCAAAACTTTCCATAGCGTTCACGTGGGCGAAAGTAACTAGGTACGGATTGGCGGCAGGTAGCGCTCGGCAGGTCTTCCGGCGTCCTGGTGCGGCAGCCGCCGTACGCTGGCGTGTGTCCCACTGACCGAACCTCGCGGCGGCCTCTCTGCAGGAGAGCCGCCACTCTCTGGTAGATGACAGGTGCGGCACGCTCCATTGGGTACCATGCTTCTACCTGGCGTCTCTGCCAGTAGCCCTGCCGTGGCATCCCAGTGCGGTAGGGCCCATAGAGTCGCAATTTCTGCGATAGGTACAACGGCCACCAGAGTGCGTGAGTACTTTACGTGTTTGGTGTCGTTACCACATCTGTTACGCTATATAAGGAGCGCGGAGATTGTCACACATTGAGTACTCAGTGGAGGATATGGAGACGCTGCGTACTCCTATGAGGCAGCATTATCAGCACCTGGCTGAATTTGAAAACGGCCCCCATTTGTGTGTCTACATTTGGCCCGCTGGTCGAATCATGCAATATCCGGATTTTTGGGGCATTCGGGTGTCACAGTGGCCCTATGTTTGACTGCACGACAATGTGGAAGCCGTCAGGCTCGTCGTCATCTTTCTGGTAGAACCATGTTTCACCACAACAACTAATCGTCGCTGCATTACACACCAAGCTCATGGTAACCACTTGACATCTGCAACTGTAATCCGAGAAGAAGTAATGGACACCTTGCAACATTATGTGTCGTCGTACACCATAGCAGAAGCATGTCTGAAGATTTCCCGCGGCACACACAGACTGCCATCAACGCCACAACATAAGGCCGCATGTCGAGTGATATTGTGACCAGAAAGCAAGGACTGCTGATAAATGGCCTCACATTGCGCTCAGCAATGACTCGCAATTCTGCACTACCTCGAATGACCACCATCGATGATTACGGCGGTGACTTGATGAATTTTGGAATCTGGGGCGCTCAACGGCGTGGCTGTCAGTGCCATTGCAAAAGCCCAATCTCTGCACTGTCCAGTCTCGCCATTTCCTGAATAGTGATGAAATGGTGAGGACAACACAAACACCTAGTCCCCGAGCGGAGAAAATCCCCAACCTTGCCGGGAACCAAACCTAGGACCCCGTGATCCAGAGCCAGTAACGCTAATCTTTGGACCACGAGCTGTGGAGACCTGGGGAGAGGTCCCATTCTTCCACTGTGTTGCAGAAGCACAGCGGTGGTGCTCCTGACGTCACGGTGTGGTGGGACATCAGTTATCACGTCTGGTAGCGACTGAGGGAACTGACAACACAACAGCACATTCCGCACACCTTCCCTCCTTGTCTCTCCTGTCATGCTACAGTACTGTGGTGCCATTTTTCAACAGGAAAATGCTCGTACACATATCTCACTTGTCTTTATGAAGTCTGTCTGCGTGATGATAAGTTGCCGGTAAAATCTCCAGATCTGTCCCAGATAGAACATGTGTGGAACCAGCTCGGACGTCAACTCTATCTCAGTGTCATTATCCAAGTTACCAAGAACCACTTACAAGAGCTGTGGGCCAGATTGACTCAGGACAGCATACAATAGTTATATGACAGGTTTCCCAACCGAATCAGCGCGTGCAACCAGGCGAGAGTGAATACTGATAAAGGGGCTCACAGTGCCAATTTTTTTTTTATTTTTTGATTTGACTAGTTTCTAAATCACTTAAACAAATTAGCGTGCCCTCTCCACCCATAAAGTTTCATTTCGTCCCCTCCTCCTCTTATGGCTGCTTTATCTTTTTTTGTCAGGGAGTATATTTAAAAATGGAATTATGCACATTTTGGCTCCAGATCTTCTACGCTACTGAGGGAACTGACAGGAAAGTTCGGAGACAAATATGTTTACGATTGAAATTTCAGTGGTTCTTCAGACGTAAGTAAACGTCCTTTCTTCGAATCAGAAATCGGCTTTTGGCTATGCGGCCATGTAGCCCATCTATCGATTTTTGAGTCACTACCATTCTGTCGATGGACCTTACGTAGTGTGTAAAAACTAAAATCGACGTATATTCGAACTCTGTACGCTAGCCGGCCAGTGTGGCCGTGCGGTTAAAAGGCGCTTCAGTCTGGAACCGCGTGACCGCTCCGGTATCAGGTTCGAATCCTGCCTCGGGCATGGATGTGTGTGATGTCCTTAGGTTAGCTACGTTTAAGTAGTTCTAAGTTCTAGGGGACTGATGACCACAGATGTTAAGTCCCATAGTGCTCAGAGCCATTTGAACCATTTTTTTTTCTGTACGCTACAAGGGAAAATTGGACAACATGCACGCAAAATGAGCTACTAATCTTCCAGAAGGCAGATCCATTTAATGCAGTACATTTGTGTACATTTCGTGTGCTGAATGTGGAAATGAATTTGAAAGAGTCCAATTATCGACAAAACTAAAAGAAAGAAAACGAAGAGTCATATACAGTAGTTGGCTGTTAGATGCCGACGAACTGGTTCAGTCGCCGAATCTTCCTCGCGAAACTGTCCCTTTCCTCGTGCTGTCTTAGCTGTATGTGCTGAGTGTATAGTACATTATTGCTAGAAGTGTGCGTAATGTGATGTCATGATTGCATCGTACAATGATGGGAGAAGGGAGAGGTTGAAACCCCGTGCCGGTACATCCCCCAATCCTCTCAAATAGCACCAAATGGGCCTGCGAATCTTAACATTCTTATCCGACGACCGGATCACGTCAACACTGTCACATGCCCTCCCTCAATAAGGAGCCGATTTGAATTTATTTCATTCCTTCCACCACCAGGATTCGAACCAGCTATGTTGCGAATCGATCGACACACTACAGGCATGCGTTATGCACCTCGACCAATTATCAAATGTGATTACCGCTCATAGACTGTCAAAACATTTATAAACTATTTATGTTTTTTATTTATTCCACAAGAAATGTTCAATATTAAGGGATACGAAAGGAACGACCATCGAAGCAAAAACAGTGTAGTAAACGAGAGCTCTAAAACGCGTATGTTAAAAGCTAAGAGCACTTCTAGATTTTTGATACTGTGAAACAAACCTCTTCTACTTCAAACTGTTCGTTGTTCACATTTTGAGTGTTGGTAGTATGGACGGAAACAAGAAAAAAAATAGGCTCTGAAATGCACATCTTATGAACTATGAGCACTTGTTCATTTTCGCTACTGTGAAACACATCTCTTCTAGTGAACAAGTACTCTTAGCTCTTGAGGTATGCACTTCAGGGCCCATGTTTGCTAGACAATTTTGTCTTGTTTTGGTCCATAGACCGTCCTCTCAAAATACGGAAAGCAGAGAGCTTTCAGTAGATGAGGTTTGTTTCACAGTATCGATGGTAAAGAAGTGCTCACAGCTCTTAAGGTATGCATTTTAGAGCCCATGATTACTAGACTTTTTTGCTTCCAATGATAGTTCATACCAGATTCCCGAATATTTATCCATTCCTTCTGGGACATCGTGTACATCATATTTACTACACATTGGCAAAGCCTCATCTGCCCTGCCGCGCGGGGTAGCCGCTTGGTCTAGGGAGTCTTGTCACGGTCCCCTTGCTTCCCCCCGTTGGAGGTTCGAGTCCTCCATCGTGCATGGGTGTGTGTGTGTTGTCCTTAGCGTAAGTTAGTTTAAGTTAGTAGAGTGTAAGCCTTGAGACCGATGACCTCAGCAGTTTGATTCCATAAGACCTTACCACAAATGTCCAAAAGTTTTTCATCTCTTACAAACAGTTTTCCGAGGTACTATATAGTTTTCTTCGTTTCCCATGACCTGTAGGAACCGATGTCGGAACCACGTTATTGCTTTTTATTGTAATCCGTCAGCAGTGAGACAGAAGAACACCGTTATTCGCCGTTCTGACGGCGGCCGTATATATTTTTACGGCGGCCTGAGGAGGGTTTATGTGTGACCGGACCGCAGGCGGCATCGCCTCCCGTCGTAAAGGCTGAGCGGCGGCAGGTGGGGCTGAGCTGGCGGCCAGGTCGATAGGCCGAGCTGCAGTTTATTCCCGTAACGCAATCTCTGGGGAGGCGCTGAGCTGAGCCGGGGTGTCTGTTAAACCTGCCACCAGCCGGAGGCCGCGGGCGGGCTGCCACGAAAATCACCAAATACCGCAATTCATAACGGTTTATTTTTTAATTGTTGGAGTCTCCGAATTCGAGACCTGTCAAACAATTAAAACTAAAGACCACGAATTTCGTTGCTGCCTGTTTCACAGCTTGAAAACAGTACCACACTTTGTTCACTGTTAAGTTAAACACAAAATAATCAACGCATTGCATATTCTTTCACGTCTGTTATTACATCATTGTACTCTCCTTGGGCCCGACGAGAATTACGGAGTCCGCAACGAACTGCTTGTCCACCACACATCGCGATCGCTCGACTTCGCGCAGGGCTCACTGGAAATTAATTTGTAATTGCTGGGGTACCCGCTAAAGGTAGTAACTTGTCGTGTGCTGTCGAGACCCTGCATGCATTTAGACGCACAGCAATAATTATTACATTCGTCAGAAATACGTTGAAGAGCCAAAGAGACTGTACACTTGCCTAATATCGTGTAGGGCATGGCAAGCACGCAGAAGTACTGCAACACGACGGGGCATGGACTCGATTAATGTCTGAAGTAGTGCTGGAGGGAACTGACACTATGAACCCTGTAGCGCTGTCCGTAAATCCGTAATAGCACGAAGGGGTGGATATCTTCCGAACAACACGTTGCAGGGCATCCCAGATACGCACAATAATGTTCATGTCTGGGGAGTTTGTTGGCCATCGGAAGTGTTTAAACTCAGAAGAGTGTTCCTGGACGCACTGTAGCATTTCTGGACGTGTCTGGTGTCGCATTGTCCTGCTGGAAATGTCCACGTCTGTCGGAATGCACAATGGACACGAATGGATGCAGGTGATCAGACAGGATACTTACGTACGTTTCAATCGTCAGAGTCGCATCTAGACGTATCAGGAGTCCCATATCACTCCAACTGCACATGCCTCACACTATTACAGAGGCTCGACAAGCTTGAACAGTCCCCTGCTCTCATGCAGGGTCCATCGATTCATGATCCGTGGATCCATACGCGCGCACGTCTATCCGCTCGATACAACTATAAACGACACTCGTCCGATCAGGCAATATGTTTCCAGCCATCAACAGTCCAATGTCGGTGTTGACGGGCCCAGGAGAGGCATTCAATTCTGTATCGTGCAGTCATCAAGGGTACACGAGTGAGCTTCGTCTCCGAAAGCCCATATCTATAATGTTTCGTTGAATGGTTCACTCTCTGACACTTATTACTGGCCCAGCACTGAAATCTGCAGCAATTTGCGGAAGGGTTCCACTCCTGTCGCGTTGAACGGCTCTCCTCCGTCGTCGTTGGTCCCGTTCTTGCAGGATCTTTTTCCGGCGGCAGCGATGTCGGATTTTTACCGGATTCCTGATGTTCACGGCACACTCGTTAAATGGACCTACGGGAAAATCCCCACTTCATCGCTACCTCGGAGACGCTGTGTCCAATCGCTCGTGCGCCTACTATAACACCACATACAAACTCAGTTAAATCTTGATAACACTTCATTGTTGCAGCATCAACCGATCTAACAACTTCGCCACACACTTGTTGTTTCATATAGGCGTAGCCGACCGCAGCGCCGCATTCCGCCTGTTTACATGTCCTTGTATTTGAATATGCGTGCCTATAACAGGTTCTTTGGAGTTTCTGTGTAGTTACCTGGTCCCCGCCAGAGACGGCTGCTGGCAATCTTAAGGCCTGCAGTGTCAAGTACGGTCGCAGGTTCGAATCCTGCCTCGGGCATGGATGTGTGTGATGTCCTTAGGTTAGTTGGGTTTAAGTATTTCTAAGTCTAGGGGACTGATGACCTCAGATGTTAAGTCCCATAGTGCTTAGAGCCTTTTTTTTTTTCTTTCTCGTGGGCCTAAAGTCTCCTTCTCGCGAAACGCGTGTCATGCACCTGTGAGATATACAGGGGTTGGAAAAAGTTATGGATACACTCTGCCTCTTTCATAGTACGAAGCCCAATGGTGTTTTTAAAAGCTTCAAGTAGTCTCGGAATTCATACATAAAGGACCTGTATGGTTTTCAAGGGAATCTAATAACAGTCTTCCTGCAAAATAGTTGAAGCTTCATGTAACGGTGACGGAGGTGAATAGCGATTACGGACCCTCTTCTCCAAAGTGTTCAAAAAATGGCTCTGAGCACTATGGGACTTAACATCTGAGGTCATCAGTCCCCTAGAACTTAGAAATACTTAAACCTAACTAACCTAAGGACATCACACACATCCATGCCCGAGGCAGGATTCGAACCTGCGACCGTAGCAGTCGCGCGGTTCCGGACTGCGCGCCTAGAACCGCTAGACCACCGCGGCCGGCACTCCAAAGTGTACCACAAAGACCCAATAATACTGAGATCCGTTGACTGTGGTGGCCGGGGGAGATGCGACAATTCAGCCTCTTGTTGTTCACAAAACTAGTCCTGGATTTGCAAGCCGTGTGAATAGGGGTCCTGTCGCCTTGGACTACACTATTACCATTGGGCAACACACATTGTACTTTGAGATGGAATTAAGATAGTCACATAATTCTTGCAGAGTAACCACGGACTTCATAGAATACTGCGACGGGGCTGGCCAAATCATCATCGAATCTCCATATTTTTCACAAAAAATGGTTCAAATGGCTCTGATGACTATGGGACTTAACATCTCAGGTCACCAGTCCCCTAGACTTGGAACTATTTATACCTAACTAACCTAAGGACAATACACACATCCACGCCCGAGGCAGGATTCGAACCTGCGACCGTAGTAGACACGCGGTTCCGGACTGAAGCGCCTATAACCGCTTGCCCACCGCGGCCGGCTATGTGTCACACTAGGGACGTAAACATAGCCACAAGATGGAATCAGTGAGCAACAAGACTCATCCGACCAAATGACATTCTTCCACTGCTCCGTAGTCCAGATTTTATTTCTATGGCACCACGTTTTCTCGTTAAGGACATTTGAATCAATGATGAATTAGTTTGGGATTCCAGCTCGCTTGCAATTTCCAGCTTATGGTTCTCCGTGTTGTTTCAGAACTGACTGGGTTCGCGAGTTGGGCACTGAGTTCTGCTATGTCTTTTGCACCTGTCCTCTCATGTTTCATCACAATGCTCTTCAATGACCGCCTGCCATGATCACTCAACACACATTTTTGTCCGCGTTATGACTTACAGGTCAAGTTTTTCCGCTTTCCCTGTAAGTGGTATAAATCTTCGCAATGATGCCTCCGGCTCCCTTGTTTATGGAAGGAGCTCTATGAGAGCACCAACAATTTTCCCACGTTTGAATTCACTTAGCTCCGAAACAATGCATTCACAACTATACATAACACTCTTTTGATCAAGAGCGACACTTTCACCTTATCGAGGAAATTGTACAGATACTGTTCGTGGTCAAATACAACAGCGCAAATTACGGACCTGGCCAGAATCTGCATTTATGTTCAAGCATGCATTTCTCACGGTCTTTCCACGTTTCTGTCCAACCCTGTTTATGACGGTCCCCCTTTTGTTACGAACACAAGGGTTGTTATAATATTTAAATTAGAACAAAATTATTAAGGCTTTCGTGGCTGTTTGTTGACAAGCTTCGTGTTGGTTCTTGTCTCGGGTGCTTAAGTCGACGTTTCATGATTTGTCTGACTTTTCGCCAGCACGAATGGCTGACATTGTCAAAGCTTCACCCTCCATTGTTGATGGTGGACTGAAGTCGGGCTCGTAGCCGCAGGTTTGATGATGTTTCTTTGTTTACCAAAATACCACTCGATGATTCTCTGGAGTATATCGGTTACATTTTCCCGCACGACATCAGCAAACCCTTCATGCATGTCTCACTACAAACTGTTTCATGTAAAGTGGTAACTTCTACGTACAGCTGTGAGACGTCGCTACGGGTTGTCCACTGGTGGCGACATACTTCATGGAACATTTCAAAGTACAGGCGCTGGACTTCGCACCTTTTAAACGAAATGTGTGGTACAGATACCCGACGGTACTATTGTTGTGTGGAGCTATGGTGAGGAACAGCTTGGTGACTTCGTAAGACAACTGAACAGTATCCATGATAACATAAAATTTACCATGGAGGAAGAAATAAATATTCAGCTTCCTTTCCAAATGTGCTGGTCTCGAAGGATGGTGAAAATCTAGGACACAACGTGTATTGAAAACCGACACAAACGGACCTGTACCTGCAAAAACTGTAATATTACCACCCGAGCCTAGCGAGAAAAAAGACATGATTAATACGCCAGTAACGCAAGCAAGACAAATATGTGGGCAACAGCACCTAAGACGCTAGATGCCACACCTATGAGCAATGAGAACTTCACCGTTGCATAAGAAGTGTCACAGAATCAAACACGTGGTGACGTTACCTATCGGAAAAGAAATATCGAGTATGGCCTATCTGACAAACATTCCCGGAGTGACGGACAGATCCGGCCGTATATTGTACAAACACGGTGTAAAAACCATTTATAAACCGACAAAGAAGATCAAAGAATGTCTCAGATCGGCAAAGGAAGAAAAGGACGCACTTGAAATGTCGGGAATACACCGCATACCATACACATGTGGAAAACTCTATGTTGGAATGACTGGGCGATCAATCAAAGCCTGGATCACCGAACATAAGCGTCATTGCAGTTTAGTGCAGGGGGAGAGATAGGCCATGGCGGAGCCGCGCTGTGTGGGACCGATCACATAGTAAAACTCGACGTCACGGAAGTTCTTGCTGTATAGCAGAGCTATCACACCCGCTTATTCAGGGAAGATATTGAAATAAACAATCATGTCAATAGCTTCAACAAGTAGAAGAAGGCCTCAAGGTGAACGGATCCTGGATTCCTGTGCAGTAGCGAACGACCGTTCCTGATAGCAAGGGGAGAACCGCAGCGGTAATGACCACGGAAAATCCCTTGGACTTTAGCGCATCAGGTACGTACTCGTATAATCTGCAGGCACGAGCTCGACTCCAGTCCATTCCCAGCAATGGAAGGTAAAGGTTTGACAATGCTAGCCCAGTCGTGCTGGCGAAACGTTTTGAATTAGAAACTAGGAAAAAAAAGTTTCGATAATAATCTTTGTTTGTCTGCAGGTAAGTCTCTGCAGTTCTGATACACAAAGAAATCCTCGCCCCACACTGTAACGTCTGCCACAGACGGCCCCTGCCAGGCAGACTACACTCAAAACACCCCTGTGTACCATATAACATACACAAGCACTTGCAGGCGCAACCAAGAGGAAAACAAATATTCCAACAAACAGAACTTGCTAGAGACTAATGCGAACCTTTTTCTGCAGAGGTCGCCTCACAGATACAGGGAAAGTTGGAGTACTCCGCCGGCTTTATAAGGCTAGCGCAGCAGCAGTACAGCCCCCCCCCCCTTCCACCCGCCGAGTCCTTTTGTATTCTCCAACTCTGCCTACCACACTCCCTGTTGCGTCTTCCCAGCGCCCCCCACCCCTCTTATGGGTCCTCATCCTCTGTCAGTTCCTTTCCCGGCTCCCCCCTTTTTTACTTTTCCCATCATCTATCCAGTTTCCCCCCCACATGCTCTCGGCTGTGATATGTCGCATTTGGCAACTTTTTAGTGCAGTGTTCCAGTGACTGTTCAGTGTTGTTCGTCTCACTCGTGTTGTGAACAGAAACCATGCTGTCGCTGGGTGTGAATTTTATGTCTTTTGCGAACAAACCAGACTGTCGCCGTGTTTTTTTTTATTTTTTTTAATTTGTCTGTCTATTGTTTTACCTGTCTGCTTTGTATGTATTTTCTTAGCGTCATCATCCCTCTGTTCTTTGTTTTAAGTTCCACGATTTCTTTTCGCCATGTTACTCTTTAAGTCTCTGATTTTATCGCCTGTTTTTCTTATTTATTCTCTTCATCTTTCTAACAAAGTCTGTAGGCTGAAGAGCGGCATACTAAGCTGATGCCAGCCCGCCCCCTTCGGGGGGAATTGAAATTCAATAAAGGAAAAAAAAAGGCAGTACAGCCATTCCCCACCTACCCTCTCTCTGCCCCCCTTCTCTCCCCTGAGTCATTTTGCATTTCCCTCCTCTGCCATTTCCCATTCCCTCTCGCGTCTGCCCTGTCCCTCTCTCCCCTTATGAGTCCTCTCCCTCCTTTGGTCCCCCCCCCCCCCCACCCTTTTCGTTTTTTTCCATTCTGTGTAAAAATGAAATTTTCGGTACGTCCTTGCAATTTGGGAAAAAGCCCGATATCCAACATATCCAGGTATGTAATTCCTGTAAACATCTTTTCCGCGGAAAATAAAGTTCCAGATACATACTATAAGACAAAAAGCGACGCACCACGTAGGAATTATCTGAATCGGACGGAAATCGGAAAATGTGGTGTACATGTACAATTAACAAATGGTTAGAATTTCAGAAAAGTTGCAGTATGTGTTCAGGAGAAAGAGCTTCACAAACTGAGCAAAACACTTTGGTTCACCTCAGTTACAAAACAGTTATTCGGCTTGGCATTGACTAATAGTGGTGTTTAATGCCCTCCTGAGGGGTATTGTGCCAAATTTTGTCCAACTGGCACGTCACATTGTCGAAACCCCTTGTTGGTTGGAAAGCCCTGGACATAATTCTCTCATTTGTGGAGAGATCCAGTGACCTAGCTCGCCAAGTCAGGATTTGGGAAGCTGGAAGGGAAGCAATAGAAAGTCTCCGCGTTTTTTGTCCGGCATTACGTTGCTGAAATGGAGGCCCAGGATGGCTTACCATGAAGAGCAACAAGAGGGGGCATAGGACGAACCGCTGTGCTGTAAGGGTGTAAATTTCCTTTGTGCTGCGAAACACATGACGTTTTGGAGAGTTTCTCTCATGCGGCTCTATGGTATGTGGCTGTCGTTACACACATTCTTACTTTTGCGTCGGTTTACTTCTCACTAAAGTGGAACATACAGTAATCACAGAGCACTTAAGACGAAAGAAATTGTTACCGTTCATCTCCAGCCCAGAATGGATTCACATAACACTACGCGTTGTTGTTTGTACCAACATAGCTTGTAGTAACTGAATACTTTATGGTTTGAAATACAAAAGTGGTCGCAGAACACGCTAGACACATGAGGAACGTCTAAATCTCTGCAGTGTCAACAACTAGACTTCATCGAACTACATGGAAAACTGCGTTTTATACACACTACGTCTTGAACAAGCACGCAGGGGCGACATTCAGAATTCTCCGTACACGAACGAGTTTCTTGAAAATGCTGGTACCATCACCGAATGCTTTCGTGTTTAGCGGGTGCAGTGCCATCTCCTCGAAGAATATCACGCCAGACAGTTATAACTGAATGGCACATAATGAAGCAGCGACAAACGCGTTTGTTAATGTCCCCCGTCCCCCATCACGACTAGATGCAATTTTGGAAATGAACCATGGACACCCATACCAATAACTACAATGCCGAGAAAACAACAGTTAGTAAACCCGGAAATACAACATCTATTTCGATCCGACGACGGAATATGGCACCTGGGGGATAGCAGATGTACTGATAATGGTTTCAGTGTCGTCCGAGAACAGATAGGGTAATGGCATAGCTACCAAACCGCTATATGTGTCTGCCCTGTAATAGTGAACACACAGAACCAGAAGGCTCAGTGTGGTTCAAACGTGTGAAGCAAGGAGGCAACCATACTATGGAGACGCACTCATACTTCCTACAGCCAACTGAGCGAGTCGCTACGGTCGCAGGTTCGAATCCTGCCTCGGGCATGGATGTTTGTGATGTCCTTAGGTTAGTTAGGTTTAACTAGTTCTAAGTTCTAGGGGACTAATGACCTCGGCAGTTGAGTCCCATAGTGCTCAGAGCCATTTTTTTGAACTGAGCGAGTCTGAAAGGGGTAAAATTGTGGTCTTCCGAGTGGCAGAATGGTCCTCAGCCGTGCACGGCTCGTGTTCATGCCATTTATTGTTTGTGATATTCTATACGGTACTGCCGCCTCGTTTTCTTATTCCATTTACTGGCGTCACTAACTTCCTACCTTACTTGTATGTGAGCAGCAGCAGCGCAGCTCTGTCGTACCATCTCTGGAGTGACCGATAGTATTTCCGGGTCGTCGTGTGTCTGGCAGTCAGTCGGAGACGGACCAGCAGTGCAGTCGGGACGCAACACCAGTCAAGTCGGGGACGGAGCGCCGGTGAGGCGCCGACAGCCAGTCCTCGCCGAACGCTGGCGACTCACATAAACTGTGCGACGGAGGGAGATTGGAGCGGAACGACCGTTGGTTGGTCGTTCGGTTGGTCGTCTCATCGGCCGACTTATATTTGGTCCTTTCACAGTTTCCGGGCCTGGGCAGTCGGTCGGTTGGCGTGGAGCGGCAAGGAAGTCTCCGTCGCGCGTACTCTGGCTGGTCCCGCTGGCAGTGTGCACGCGTGGTTGGAGTGTGAGGTGCTGCTTGCGAGTGTTACGAAGTTCGTCGCCCACCGATCTTGGACATGAAAGCTGAGTCCCCACTTAACCTGGTATAGAATCCCAACTGTTTACATTTCTTTGTTTGCTCCTTGTTGTCGCTTTTGGGGCATTCCCGCGAGCAACAACGTGTGTGTATTCAAGTCGGCCAAGACTCCAGCCGTCTTACCGTGGAGTTTAACGTAATTTATTCCCTGTTATTGAAGTTGACCAGCGGTATCTTCTGCCTTGTGGCCGTTGACGTTCCGGTTACCTGCCCTGGTCGTTGACGTAATTTTCGGTAGTGTATTTTCCTAGTCGTGTTGTCGCTCTCCAGCGTGGCGTGTAGTTCGAAGCTGAGGTGTTGTTGGTTGTTGTGGGCGCCAATATTCTGTGTGTCGTTGTACTGAAATCTTGTGGTCGCTTTGCTGGTTGCGTGGAGTTGTTGATTGGTCGAGCGACTGTCTTTCGGTTGGGTTGCCTTCAGATTAAGAAGTCGTTGGACAGGCTGCCTGTCTCACCTAAACGGGCGTTAGTGTTACAACCCTTGGAAACTTCTGAGAGCCGTCCCTTGTGTGCTACATAGTAATTTCCCTGTTTGGGTTTTAGTTATTTGGTTGATATGTGGCATTCAGCTGAGTATCAGTATCTCTTAAATTAATGTTCTTGTCTTGCCCTTAAGGCATAAAATTGTTATTCTTTTATATGGGGCCTTCAGCCGAATTTTACATGAGATGTTTTAAGATAAGGCCTTCTGCGTTTTAAATTGAAACCCTTTTTCTAGGCCTTAAGCTGTTAAACATATTTTTTTTTGCTACATGGCCTACAGCTGATTGTTAACATCTCTTAAATTAATGTTCTTGTCTTGCTCTTAAGGCATGAGATTGTTATTCTTTATAGGTGTCTTCAGCCAAATTTTATGTGAAATGTTTTAAGATACGGCCTTCTGCCTTTTAAAATTGAAACTCTTCTATCTAGGGCTAAAGCCGTTAAATTATTTTTTAATGTGCGGCTTTCAGCCGAGTTTTAATATCTCTTAAATTAATGTACTTGTCTTGCCCTTACGGCATAAGATTGTCATGCTTTTGTATGGGGCCTTCAGTCGAATTTTGCATGAAATGTTTTAAGATAAGATCTTCTGCCTTTTGATTGAAACTCTTCTTATTGCTTAACATGCAGCCTCTAGCCAAGTTCCATTAAAATTAAATTGCTAAGGCTCTCAGCCTGTTTAGATTGAACATTTAGAAGAACCTTGTATTTCAATTTCTTGCTTAGGCCTGTCTTGCATTTTGAGTGTGGCCTTGAGCCGATCTAAAGTTAAACAATGGAGGGCAATTAAGGTTCTGAGTGTTTTGCATCCTTGTTGTAATATTGTGTGTTGATCAATAAAGTTTGTATGTTGAGTGCAACTGACGGCAACTTATTTTAGCCCCTTTCCACACCCATATCCGCTCTATCCTGCTAGTCCAAGCATTTGAGGTCCTTTCTGAGAATTGTCACACAAGTAGGACATGCTGCTTTAGTTGTGCAACGATGCTGATGTCAATGGTCACGTGAATATTTTCACACCCCTAGACGAGGTTCTCGACGTCGACATAGCACAGACGCCCTATCCTATTGCAAGGGAAGCAATAGCAAATCGTAGAGCTACCACAGCACAAAACGAACTGGTTATTAGCAGTGGGACTAAGGGCAGGCACACCTCTATCACGTCTTCCACTCACGCCACAGAATCTACGTGCACGGCTCGACTGGTGCTGTCAGGAGATCATTTTGAAAATGCAATGGAGCGCCGTGGTCTTCAGTGACGAAAGCAGATTCTGTCTGCGCGCCAGTGATGCTCGTTTGTGTATACGCCCCAGGCCTAGAGAGCGCTGTCTCGTAGAGTGCATTCATCCAAGACACACTGGCTCCAACCCAGGCCTTATGGTCTGAGTGTGATAAGCTACAACTCTCTTCCACCTTTGGTTTTCCTGGTGGGGACGCTAATCAGCGATCCATACATGTAGAAACGTGCTAGATCCGTATTTTTGCCGTATTTGCAACAGGAAGGCGTTGTGTTGTTCCTGCAGGATAACGCCGACCCACACACTACCCGTAAATTCAACATTCTCTGCAAGATGTGTAGCAACTTCCATAGCCAACACTATCTCCGGACTTGTCTCCAACCGAGCACCTGTGGGACATGAGGGAACGGGGAATAAGTCGTGCGACTCGTCAACCAACAACTCTTACAGAGCTATGTGAACAGGTCGAGCGGGAGTGGTATAATGCATCCGAGGACGGTATTCGCCATCTGCACGGTCGACTGGATACCAGAGTCAGCGGCTGCATTGCCACTTGTGGAGGGTACACAGTGTAGTAGTACGGGTGATTCGGCATGGGTCTATAGCTGGTAGCTCAGAACCGCCTGTGATATTGTTTTGTAATTGTAATAGTTTCTTGCATTCCATATGCACTGTTGAAACAATAACTCTTGAGTGGATTGGAAACATCTAAAATGGTGTACTATTTTTTCCGGCAGTGTATTTCAACCGATAACTTATAGCTAGCGCCAAGGTGAAATGTTAGTTTCGATGTGTATGTTACATTCGCACCAAGTTTGTATCTTTACTCAGCTCAAAGAAATAAGATGAATCTTTTCGAAACACCTTCTACTATGAAGGAGAATGTAATACTTCCCTTTGTTACAAGTGTCCCGAGAAATTATAGTGTAATGCTCAGGGTTTTTAGTTATCGTCAGGTAGAAACGTCAACAATCATAGAATAAATTCAGAGACATGCTGATCCTCTTTTAACAGTGTAAAGGTGTTGTTCTTAGCGTTTCGAGTCGTTATCAGGACAGTAATAATCGAATAACTTAAGACATACGCTGCTGGAATTGTAATTGGACATTGTGTTGTAACGCCGACCGGAACGGTCGCGGGGTCGAAGTGACGGAAAGCGCGGCGGGACCCGTGGAGCGGCCCGCAACAACAACATAAGGGCAGAGGACGGACACGACCAACGAAGGACAGAACGAACAACAACAAGATCGAAAAACGGAGTCACAAGGAAAACTAACAACGACGTCCACTTGTACACCACAGAACAAGAAAGTAAATAAGCTGTCTAAGGCGAGGCGATGTGTCCAGAGACGTACGAAAGGTTAGACTGGATGGCTGAGCTTTTTTTTTTCCTTTATTGAATTTCGATATTTCGATTCCCCCCGAAGAAGGCGGGCTGGCAGCAGCTTAGTACTTAGTACGTTGCTCTGCAGCCTACAGACTTTTTAAAACGTAAGAAGAAGAGAAGAAGCAATAAACGCGGGCGATAAAACGGTGACTTAAATTGTAAAATGGCGGAAAATTGTGGAAAGTTAAAACATAAAGCAAATGGTTGGCAATGCTAATAAAATACACAGGAATCAGACAAGTAACATAGTAGACAGCCAATTAAAAAACATGGCGACAGTCTGGTTTCTGTTCGCGGGAGATATAAAAACCACACCCAGCGACAGTATGATGTCCGTTCGCAACACTTCCGAAAAGACACATAACACTGAACACTCACTGTAAACATTGCACGAAAATGTCGGCGCAAAGATGACACTCCCTAGCCAAGGGCAGATGGGGGGGGGGGGGGGGGCTGGACAGATGAGGGGGAAAACAAGGAGGGAGGAGAGGAAAAACGAAAGGGGGTGGAAACCAACGGAGGGAGAGGAGTCATAAGGGGGGAGGGGCAGGGCAGACACGAGAGGGAATGGAAAAAGGCAGAGGAGGGACATGTAAAAGGACTCGGGGGAGAGAAGGGGGGGGGGGGGGGGGCAGGGAGAGGGTGGGTGGGGAAAAAAAGACGATGGAAGGGGGTGAGAGGGAGCCCAGGAAAAGCTGGCTGAGCGAGAGGCAGGCGCTTAAGTACTCTACCGGGGGCGCCGCTATTGGCCGCTGGAACCACGTGTTCCACTGTGGCGCCCTAACGCTAAATGCAGGCCAGGAGGCGCGCGCCGCCACAGCTTACGGCGCGATGGTGCAGAGACCTCTAGGGGTCTTCTATGTCCATGACGTCTGGCGGGGATTCAAATTCCGCGGCGCGCGGTACCAGAGATTATATACCTGGAAATGGGTTGAAATGGAAATTTCTTGCAGATGGACCGCACTGTGCTTGCGAAACACTCTTAAGTTGGGAGAATGATTTTTCGATGACGAGTGTGCAAAATATATACTGCCTCTGTCGAACACGTGATGGCGGGATCGTGTGAATAAGGTAACGTGCAGTGTATGGTGGCATGTTTCCGTCAATTTGTACGAGAATTAGACAGGGTAGAATCTTCGAAGAATGGACACGAAGTGTTCTTTCCCATGCAGTCGCTAACGTCTCACGCAACATTAAACCTAACAGTCTCTGAAGATTACACCGGCACTTTTTCTACTCTCAAGCTGACGCAACACCGGAATTTACTTAATACTTTGCTAGTTATTGCCGGCTACAGTTACGAGACTACACGAGACACACCCTGGTATCGATTCTCTCGCGCGGCGGTGACAACCTGAAAACAAAGAGACCGGCGGGAAGAATTCTGAGGCAAGACCCGAATAAGTGGATGAAAACAGACAAATCCAATTTTAAAGCAATATTTTAATCTCTTGCGGAACATATATGCAAATGATGTTGCGACTGTTCTGTAAAGAACACTGTACGCCACATCTCCGTCACACAGCGGCGAAAGTGCAGCGCCCTGCCGCCGTAGAAAGTGAAAGCCGATGCGTGAGAAGGCACGTCCGACCACCGCCTGCTGCATATGCAACACGAATGTAGACGCGAGGCAAGGGTTGCCGTTAGGCGCCTGCGGGGCGTTTGCGAGGCGATGACGGCACTCCCTCTAGCTTATTAGCACGGCCTCGGCGTTGCAGAGGTGCCCAGCGCCAGCATTTGTGAGACTAGATGTTCCCCGGCTCCATCATTGGCGACATGCGTCCAGTGCGCACTAAACACTTGTAGTTATGCAGCTCCCTAATGTTTTCACACGGTATTTTTCACTGTGGCGTGCTGTCCTGTTTTGTAACATCATATACAGGGTGGTCCACTCATCGTTACCGGGCCAAATACGTCACGAAATAAGCGTCAAACGAAAAAACTACAAAGAACGAAACTTGTCTAGCTTCAAGGGGCAAACCAGATGGCGCTATGGTTGGCCCGCTACGTGGTGCTGCCATAGGTCAAACGGATATCAGCTGCATTTTTTTAAATAGGAACCCCCATTTCATTACACATTCGTGTAGCACGTAAAGAAATATGAATGTTTCAGTTGAAGCACTTTTTTCGCTTTGTGATAGATGGCGCTGTAATAGTCACAAACATATGGCTCACAATTTTAGACGAACAGTTGGTAACAGGTACTTTTTTAAATTAAAATACAGAACGAAGGTACGTTTGAACATTTTATTTCGGTTGTTCCAATGTGATACATGTACCTTTGTGAACTTGTCATTTCTGAGAACGCATGCTTTTGCAGCGTGATTATCTGTAAATACCACATTAATGCAAAAAATACTCAAAATGATGTCCGTCAACCACAATGCATTTGGCAATACGTGTAACAACATTCCTCTCAACAGCGAGTAGTTCGCCTTCCGTAATGTTCTCATATGCATTGACAATGCGCTGGTGCATGTTGTCAGGCGTTGTCGGTGGATCAAGATAGCAAATATCCTTCAACTTTCCCCACAGAAAGAAATCCCGGAACGTCAGATCCGTTGAACGTGCGGGCCATGGTATGGTGCTTCGACGACTAATCCACCCGTCATGAAAATGCTATTCAGTACCGTTTCAACCGCACGCGAGCTATGTGCCTGACATCCATCATGTTGGAAGTCCATCGCCATTCTGCCATGCAGTGAAACATCTTGTAGTAACATCAGTAGAACATTACGTAGCGAATCAGCATACATTGGACCATTTAGATTGCCATCGGTAAAATGGAGGCCGATTATCCTTCCTCGCGTACAAAAAATCTGTCGTCGTCCCGTAATTTCTCTTGTGCCCAGTGGCAGAACTGTACACGTCGTTCAAAGTCGTCGCCATGCAATTCCTGGTGCATAGAAATATGGTATGGATGCAATCGATGTTGATGTAGCATTCTCAACAACGACGTTTTGGAGATTCCCGATTCTCGCGCAATTTCTCTGCTACTGATATGCAGATCAGCCGCGACATCAGCTAAAACACCTACTTGGGCATCATCATTTGTTGCAGGTCGTGGTTGACGTTTCACATGTGGCTGAACACTACCTGTTTCCTTAAATAACGTAACTATCCGGCGAACAGTCCGGACACTTGGATGATGTCGTCCAGGATACCGAGCATCATACATACCACACGCCCGTTGCACATTTTGATGACAATAGCCATACATCAACACTATATCGAACTTTACCGCAATTGGTAAACGGTCCATTTTAACGCCGGTAATGTATCACGAATCAAATACAGTCCGCAGTGGCGGAATGTTACGTGATACCACGTACTAATACGTATGTGACTATTAGAGCGCCATCTATCACAAAGCGAAAATAGTGGTCCAATTAAAACATTCATATTTCTTTACGTACTACACGAGTATGTAATAAAAATGGGGGTTCCCATTTTAAAAAACGCAGTTGGTATCCTTTTGACCTACGGCAGCACCATCTAGCGGACCAACCATAGTGGCATCTGGTTTCCCCCTTCTAGCTAGATGAGTTTCCGCCTTTGTAGTTTCTTCATTTGATGCTTATTTACTGAGATATTTGGCCCAGTCACTATCAATGTATATGTCTGACGTACTCTGCGTTATAGGCGCAAGCAGAAAGTAGTTTCCCGTGAGGAGTGTTTATCTCAAGCACCGCCACGGTGTACGTTTTCCATGGTTTCTGTAAATCAATTAAAACGAATGATGGAATGGTTTTTTGATAAAGACATGACCACTTTGTTTCCCTCCTTTCTTCTGTGGGAGTTTATGATCTGCATTTAATAAAGTCGTCGTTGACAGGACGGAAAATCATCTTCGTTAAATTTTCTCTTTATCTCAATGTAGTAGTGCCATATAGTGCCTAATTTTGCAACTGGGTAGGTTAAACTGTCCAGTCTACTCTGCTCCCTGTCGGGAAATCCTGTAATGGAGTTGGGTGCGCCTACCTGGAGCATCCGCTCCTTCCGTTAAGGGCGCTGCCGCACTGGGACACCACGGCGGTTCTGCTGGCGTCTCTGGCGACAGCGAGCTCCTTCTGCCGAGACGTCTCTCAGTAGAGACGCCAGAGAGGGGATTTCTTCCGTCTGCGGTCAGTATTTAAATGGACGTAGAAGAGACAGTAGCTGCATTTGTATGCGACGTCGAAATAAACAGAGAACGCAGAAAAAGAAAGAGTGGATACATCCCTTCATTGCTGAACTTGACATAAATGGGTTATTTCACACCCTTCACTAAGATTTAAGAAACTGGGATGATAATTTTTTCTATTACGTGACAATGTCAGTACGTTCATTCGACGAGTTAGTGGAGATCTGTCGAGATGAACTGAAGAAAGACGACACTTTTTTAATGAAAGCCATCCCGCCAGAAGGAAAGGTTTACGTGACATCAAGGTAACTACGTGTCTAATCAATAACTAATTATCCGTTATTTACAGTGATATTTAAAATTTTAGTAGTAGCTGTAATACATAGATAAAAGGGATTTTTCTATTCATGTTTGAAAAGATTTTTATTATAAAAGTAAATTCAACTTTTCAAAAACAGACATAATGCCTGATGGGATATTGCAATCACTGGTTATACAATGTTGCTTATAATCCGCCTTGACTGCAAAAAATGTTTATTCACATGACCGATTTCAGTTCCTCTAGAACCATGTTCAGATCTGAAACGATAATGGTACTAATTTACTATTCCACATGTAACGCCGGAAATGCATATCCTCCTATTTTCATCTATTGTACTATTATTTTTTTTCCTTGTTTTGTTACCTCAAGATATGACATTTCTGTCTCTTTATATATTGTAATTGTTTTACTGTTTGTATATATATATTTATGCACTTATGTCGATGTATAATTGGTTTGTTTCGTAAATATTATTTGTATTTTTACGCTGGGTCTTGCCTAGGGAAAACTGCTATCGAACGATTACATCGATAGGTCGTGTGAAGACTCAAAGTGTGTAGGATCTTTGGTAGTGTTAACTCTGCCGCGTGGAGCGCGGGCAGTGAGAGTCTGGCGGGAGTAGCGAGTGGAGCAGGTGTTGTGTGACGCTCCCGCGAGTTGCCGCGCTTTCGGGGTTTGGCAGCATGTAATTGCGCTCGGCTCGCGATGATTGTTTCTGACATGGTGTCGCGGACGGGAAGCATTAGCTGGCGCACATCAAGAGCCCATTTCGCCTGGTGACCGTGTCGAGAAGAAGGCGCGCCAACATCCAGCTTCTGCAACAGCGACGGCCGACAATGAGTGACTGTCGCCACCTCCTCGATCGACGGCTTCAAACCTTCAATCAACCAACAAGGAAGACTAAAAGCACGTAATGTTTCAGAAGTGTATGGCAGACCTCAGCTTTTCAAATTGTTCCATTTGCCTCGCAAAATTACAGCAACTTAGCATGAACCTTTGTTGCTCATTGTCCCAATTGCATTGCCAAGCAGGGTCCCTTCCTTTTCCGAAATGAACCCGAGTGTCGTTGAAATTCAAACGCCAGCATTAAAATAATATAATTAGATTTCACTGCTTCAATTTCAAAGTTCAGTAGCTGGCTACAATATTTAGGTTACACGAGCACAAATTTAGAGTGCGAGTTTTGTTAGCATATTTTAGCTTACCTGTGACTGCAGCTCAGCTTGGTACGTACTAAATTTTACTATTGTTAATAGTTCAGAATCATTTAATTCAAGTTCAAAGTAAAATCTCTTGTTTCTAAATTGCGTAGAGTCAAGTTGCTTTTGAAATGATTGTTGAGGTAGTCCAAGACTAACCGTATTTTACTGGATTTCGATGTGCTTCAGAAAGAAAGCTCACTATTAACTTCAGTCATTAAATTAACTTTCGATTTTCCGGTTTTATTAATTCTTTTGCTAAATTAAGTCAGAGTGTAGCGAAATTTATTACTTCTGACAAACTTTCAGTTTTCACACTACACGTGTCAACCTTCAGTCGCCACGCTTCTAGCGTTAATTATATGTGTAATAACCTTTCTTTTTCAGTTACTATAGTAATTGTCCTTAGGACTGGCGACCGTGATTTCCCCCAAATCTCAAATATCTAATTACCGCTAGTTAATTGTTAACGTAACGGCCGCACATTTACTTTCTTTATTTACTTTACCCCTTTTCAAAATTAATTTCCACCAGTTTCATTTGCATTTTTCCTTTCATTTAGATGTAAGCCTTTCCTCCCTCTTTACCGATAGATTAACTTCGGTGACGATTGCTTTTCCCAAATTTCCATTAGGTACACGCGGTTTAATTTTTCACTGTCATTAAGGTCGATAAGTGAGGGGGGAGGTTACACGTGGCGACCTGGTGACAGGACAATCTTCAAATTTGAGGTTGTTCTGGACACGAATTTTGCATTGTGCAAATCTCGTAACAAAGTACTGGTTACGAAATGGTCGATACGTCAGCGAGAATATTCGTGTGAGGAATCCTAATTAGAGTTGAGATTTTGCATTTATATTGAAAATTATTAAAATGAGTGACGGCAACAATTACCAAAATTTGGTAGACTTGGATACGGAACAATCGGTCGAACAGTGGGAAACGCGCACAGCGGTACCCATTGTTCCGGGGCAGGCGGCTAGCATGAAAGATGCGACCGCCGAAACGCAACAAAGAGCAGAAATGGAATTCCAGACTTTAGAAAATGTTTCGGAATCGGAAGTGAAAATCAAATCTGAATCCCTTGATGACGAATACGGGGGGACAATTAAAGAGGAAGCCACTACGGAAGTAAAACCGGTGGTTTCCGGGAATTTAACTGATTTATTGAATGTTTTGATTAACGAAATCAAGAGTCAATCGGCAGAAATTAAAGATCAGGCTGCCAAGCAAGAAGCTCAGGCTGCCGAGCAAGCAGCTCAGGCTGCCAAGCAAGTAGCTCTGTCTGAAAAAATTGAACGAATGCTAGACAATCAGAACAAAGCTATTAATGTTGTTAACAACAATGTTGAAGTTGTTAACACAAAAGTTGATAAAATCAAAGACGATATTGTCGTGATTAATACCGAAATCGGTAACCTTAAACAGGAAATGATAGGCGTTCAGGCGGAAATTGCGAGCATAAATACTCGTTTTGATTCCGAAATTAGCAGAATCGAGAAAAGTGTAGGAGACGCAGTTGCTCCGATCATCGAGAATAAGGTGACGGAACAAATTCAATTAGTGAGAAAAGAGGATCAACAGAAGGTGGAAACTTTAAAGGCTTTAGTATCCGAAGTAGATACCAAAGTGACGAAGCAGGCTAACACCTGCGAAGAGAAAAAGAGGGAAGTGGAAACGCTTGCGACAACCACTTGCCAAGTGATTACGAGGGTGTCGGAATTAGAAAGGAAACTTGACGAAAAACAGAGCTATGTGCCAATCTGTGCACATAGTTCGGAGTTGTTGACGAAAGAGGAGCGGTTCGACCCCTTGAAAAAAGGCGGTATACACCCGACGGATTTCATTAAAAATTGTGAAAGAGTTTTACCCAGATCATGGACTAATGAGAGAAAAATTAATGCGGTTATTGATGTGTTGGCTGGTGATGCCAAGCGTTGGGGCCTAAACCTCAACATTACGAACCTGACTTTTGACGAGTTTAAAAATTTGTTTCTGGCTGAATACTGGTCAGAGCAAAAACAGCAAATTGTCTGGCGCGAATTTGTCGTATCGAGGCCTTTCGATGCGAATTCGCGCGGCTCGATGAAGGAGTTTTGTGAGGGCTGGATCCGCAAGTTGGAATATTTGCGTGATCGCCGCACGGAATCCGAAATAGTCTGGGAACTCTACAAAAAGCTTCCAGATGATACAAAACGCTACGTAGGAAGCAATTACAGGACAATAAATGATTTCCTGGAAAGAGTGGAGGACGAGGACAATTGGCGCAATAATCGCGACAGTGGTAGAGGCCGTGGTAACAACAACGGGGACCACAGCAACCACACCAACGATAACCATGGGAATAATGGATACCGCAACCATGGCAGCAATAACAATAATGGTTCGGACCGTAATAACAATCGGTACAATGCAAATAATAACCGGAATGACGGAAACCAGTATCATACTAGCGTGATACGGGCTGCGCAGAATAGTAATAACGCCAGATGGTGTGACCAGCCGCCTCAGCAGTATCCGGGGAGCGTATCTGCTGGGACGAGACAGGGAAACCATTAGCCGCGCCGGTGAGGGGCCGACCGGGCGTGGAGAAATTTTGGCGGCCCAATAACAGGAGAAAACCCAGGTGTCGTCGTTATGAAAATTCCGTATGGAATAATCAACGGCGGGAGAGTGTGCCAGTGTTAGGAGAAAGGAGTGCACCCACAAGTAGTAGATCAGCTGTAGACACGGCAGTAGGAAGTACATTCACTGTCAGTGAGAACAATTTAAGTAGTGTTCCGGAAATCGATTATAAAGTGGCAGCTGTAATACCCACAGCGGAACTGGAGATTGAGTTTAAGAATGATTCGCAAGTGTTGAAAGAAGATCAGATGTCGGATAAAACGTCCGTCATCGAGCGGGGAGATGCAGAGAGGGATGAGGTCTGGTTAAGGCAGTTCGGTCGCTTATACGACGAACTAAGAGATTATAGGGGCCTGTACGGGAGAAGTGTTTATGGGGAGCGCGGGCAGGATTTGCCGCGTCTCGTCCCGCAGGAAGATAGTGATTGTGAAGTGATAGAAAGTTCTGGCCCTAACCGGCAGACTTTACTAGAAATAGTTGATGTTAATGGGGAGCACGAGCAAGATGCGTCGTGTTTCGTCCCGCAGGAGTTGAATGTTGAAGTAGTAACGGAAAGTTCTGGCCCTAACCGGCAGACTTTACCGAAAGTTGTAATGGTAGAAGTAGCCGACCCATCCGACGCGAACATCCAGTTTAAACATTGCGAGAGTATTAAGGAGAAAGATTACGAAAATTTTAGTGATAGCCGAACACGATTGGTAGAAAAGCACGTAGATTACAGCGTGTATGAGGTTAGAGCTGACATTATACGGTCAGAAGATAACAATGTGGGTTGCGCAGATCTAGAGGAAGTAATTGCAGATACTACTGGGTACATGTCTCCAGGTAGATTGGCAGATGAGATCAATCTGATTAAAGAGGAATCAACGAAGGTGACAATTAGTGAATTGATAGCAAAGCAACACTCACTAGTTGACGAGTTACAGGAAAAGGTTTCGGTATTGGAGGCGACGCTACAGACTAAGCCTCAGGACAAACGTGTTGAAATTAAAACTGTATGTGAACAGAGGCTGAAAAAGCCGCCAGATAAACCGGATTTAGGATCAAAGCCGGATGGTTTTTTCTGGAGTGACCTGGATATAGACGAGGATTTACTGTGGGAAAATAAAGAAACAGTCGAGGACAAGTGTAGACAGATAGTAGTGTCTGTTAATATGCACGACCTACAACTAAACGTGTTGATTGACACCGGTGCAGAATTGAGTGCTGTATCTGGGAAAATATTTGAGTTACTGAAAGACAGATCTGGCATCGTAGTTATGCCAGTAACAGGAGTGAAAATTATCGGTGCTACTGGGAAGGCCAGTAAACCGGTCACAAAACAGATTTTTGTCAACTTCGAGATATGTGGGGCACGATTTGAACGAGAGTTTGTCGTCGTGCCAGACTTAACTACGGAAGTAATTATCGGGTTAGATTGGCTATTAAAGTACCGTGCAGTGATTAATTGCGAAAGCAAAACTTCGACATGTACGTCACAAGATAAAGCAATAGTAGTTAGTTTTGACGAGGCAGGAGACGGTGTGCATAGGCAATACCAGCCTATACACATTGTTAACTGGCCGGATGACATTGACGTAGGAATGAATTTGAACTGCCGTAACGTGAGGAATCTCGGCATTGACAAAAGTGTAGAAAGTGAATTGGAAGAGATAATCAAATTCCCTACACGGATTGACATTAGTATTGGTGTGAAAAAAGATCGCTTGCGAGAAGTAATGAAGCTAAGAGCCGATGCTCGCATACGTCGTCATGACGCTAAAGCGCGTTTTGCTAAGTTTGCAATCGGAGACTTAGTACTTGTAAAAGCTCATGAGAAATCGAGCGAGACAGACAATGAAATCTCTAAATTTAAGTTTGTTTATAATGGACCATATAAAGTCATTGGTATACCTCACACAAATGCTTATTGCTTAGAGTATCCAAGCTCTGGAAAACGATTAGGTATGCGGAATATAGTAGACTTGAAATTGTACCAACCTAGGATCGATTAATACCACACAATGCGTAATTTGTACAATATGTAAATATAGAGTGTAAGATTTAAGGTTTGCTAGATTGCCATGCTTTTGCCTGACCAAGAGGACATTAAAGAAGTTGTAATTAATAAGTAATTAATTTTGACTAAATGATTTAAGAGAAAGTGATTATTTATCAATTGAAAAATCCAAGCTGCTAGTTTAAGTTTTCAGCTGAGTCACAGTAGATTAAGCAATGTAAATATGATATTGTAACTAGCTGTAAGATTTCATGAATATGTGTTTTACTAGTCATTGCCGATGCACTTAGACGGTGTTTTAAGTTTCAGGCTAGTACATGCGTGTGATGATGGACAGTGTTGAGTTATCCACTGTGATAGTGTTAATGGACTCCTTGAGATTACTCGGGAGTGAGTTTTCCCCAAAGAATTCAGTGGAGCGGACGTTCTGGAAATGCCGTTAGACAGGCGAGTGAGATCAAGCGTGCCGCACCGGCGGGCGCAACAATACTGACGAGGCGGAGCCGCTGTCGGCTCTTGTGCCGCCGTAGGCTCTCCGTGCCGCTCTCGGCATTCTTTGTACTTGCGGGTACGAAAGGCGGAATAGTTTTTCTTCCCGGACAGCTGATGTGAAAGAATTCTGCTGTCAATATTTATGTTTTTTTCGATCTACTGAATATTATTTTCTTGTTTAGCGTTAAGTAGATTCTCGTGACGAGAATATTAATTATGAAAAGGTTATATAAAATGTGTAGTCTATTTAATTATTTATTTGCGTATTTTGATCTACCTGTTTTTATGACCATGCAATCTAATTAATTTTGCAAATAGTATTCCATTTCTCATAGTGTTACGCATTTTAATGATTTTGGAATAGCTAAACCATTTTCTATATTTTCTATGAATTTTAATATGTTGTCAACCGGTTTTATTTTGTGCAAGGTGACAGAGTGGAATAAGATTAGGAGTGTCTCCACTGAATTATTATGGTCTAAAAATTGATTTATGGTTAATTAGACGAATGCTAACTTTTGTTGATGTTTTGGGCATATGCATTTCCGCTGTTTCTTTTTTGGGACATTTTCTGAGTTTGTTTACGTTACACGAACATCCTCAGACAATGTGGGGCACGTGTAACGCCGGAAATGCATATCCTCCTATTTTCATCTATTGTACTATTATTTTTTTTCCTTGTTTTGTTACCTCAAGATATGACATTTCTGTCTCTTTATATATTGTAATTGTTTCACTGTTTGTATATATATATTTATGCACTTATGTCGATGTATAATTGGTTTGTTTCGTAAATATTATTTGTATTTTTACGCTGGGTCTTGCCTAGGGAAAACTGCTATCGAACGATTACATCGATAGGTCGTGTGAAGACTCAAAGTGTGTAGGATCTTTGGTAGTGTTAACTCTGCCGCGTGGAGCGCGGGCAGTGAGAGTCTGGCGGGAGTAGCGAGTGGAGCAGGTGTTGTGTGACGCTCCCGCGAGTTGCCGCGCTTTCGGGGTTTGGCAGCATGTAATTGCGCTCGGCTCGCGATGATTGTTTCTGACATGGTGTCGCGGACGGGAAGCATTAGCTGGCGCACATCAAGAGCCCATTTCGCCTGGTGACCGTGTCGAGAAGAAGGCGCGCCAACATCCAGCTTCTGCAACAGCGACGGCCGACAATGAGTGACTGTCGCCACCTCCTCGATCGACGGCTTCAAACCTTCAATCAACCAACAAGGAAGACTAAAAGCACGTAATGTTTCAGAAGTGTATGGCAGACCTCAGCTTTTCAAATTGTTCCATTTGCCTCGCAAAATTACAGCAACTTAGCATGAACCTTTGTTGCTCATTGTCCCAATTGCATTGCCAAGCAGGGTCCCTTCCTTTTCCGAAATGAACCCGAGTGTCGTTGAAATTCAAACGCCAGCATTAAAATAATATAATTAGATTTCACTGCTTCAATTTCAAAGTTCAGTAGCTGGCTACAATATTTAGGTTACACGAGCACAAATTTAGAGTGCGAGTTTTGTTAGCATATTTTAGCTTACCTGTGACTGCAGCTCAGCTTGGTACGTACTAAATTTTACTATTGTTAATAGTTCAGAATCATTTAATTCAAGTTCAAAGTAAAATCTCTTGTTTCTAAATTGCGTAGAGTCAAGTTGCTTTTGAAATGATTGTTGAGGTAGTCCAAGACTAACCGTATTTTACTGGATTTCGATGTGCTTCAGAAAGAAAGCTCACTATTAACTTCAGTCATTAAATTAACTTTCGATTTTCCGGTTTTATTAATTCTTTTGCTAAATTAAGTCAGAGTGTAGCGAAATTTATTACTTCTGACAAACTTTCAGTTTTCACACTACACGTGTCAACCTTCAGTCGCCACGCTTCTAGCGTTAATTATATGTGTAATAACCTTTCTTTTTCAGTTACTATAGTAATTGTCCTTAGGACTGGCGACCGTGATTTCCCCCAAATCTCAAATATCTAATTACCGCTAGTTAATTGTTAACGTAACGGCCGCACATTTACTTTCTTTATTTACTTTACCCCTTTTCAAAATTAATTTCCACCAGTTTCATTTGCATTTTTCCTTTCATTTAGATGTAAGCCTTTCCTCCCTCTTTACCGATAGATTAACTTCGGTGACGATTGCTTTTCCCAAATTTCCATTAGGTACACGCGGTTTAATTTTTCACTGTCATTAAGGTCGATAAGTGAGGGGGGAGGTTACACACAAATGCAAACCTTTTTCATCCTATTCGATCGACATCAAATTTACCAGAACGTACCTGCAGTTTCGGTTACAGGAGTAACCCGTCCACACACAGAAAGCTTCACATTCTGCGTCACATTAAATTTTTTGGCAGAATACACGTCATGTATGTTAATTATAAAACTATTATCAACAGGTGGCGTCTGGTACATTTGTTACATTACATATGCACAAAGTATATTAAGTAGATTTTTCTAATTTAATTTTATCTCTAAAAATACTTAGTTGAAATATGCAGTTGTCAACGTTAAAATCGGTACTTGTCGAAATTAAAATACACAATAAAATTATCATTACTATATCCATGGTGCTGGTGTAGATTGCTTCCGTGGTTCCCGCTCTTTCGCTGTTGTGCCGCAAGCCATTCAGTCGTCTGATGTCCATCGTTGTGGGTAAGAGGCCCGTGCAGAAGGGCCCCGTCAACGACGTTAGGCACTGCACGCATCTTCGAGCTTATTCACCGTGCACCATCTCTCATCCTTCGGCTTGGACTTCTATACGCTAGAGTGATCATCTCAGTAAGTCGTCATAAATACTAAAACAGGCGTCATGATTGAACTCGCTTTGTAAGGATTAAATCCGGATCTTCCTTTTTGTGGGTGTATATTCCAACTTCTTCCAAAATGTTAATAAACCATCGCTTATGAGGTCTATGTAGGATGTATGAGTTTTGTTCAGTGTTCGTGACTGAGTGCTTTAAGGCAGCCATATGCACCCCAAACGTCCATTCTACCAGCGAATTTAATGTGACGCAGCATGTGAAGGTTGCTGTGTGTGGATGCGTTACTCCTATAACCGAAATTGCAGGTACGTTCTGGTACATTTGATGTTGATCGGATAGGATGAAAAAGATTTGCTTTTGTGAAATAGTAAATTAGTATCATTGTCGTTTCAGATCTGAATGGTTTTAGAGGAACCGAAACCGGTCGTGTGAATAAACATTTTTTGCAATCATGACGGATTACAAGTAACATTGACTAAATTCAACATTACAAATAAATATTTCTGACAGCTCTTAAAACAATTCAACTGTGTCTGACGCCTCAGATCCATTAGAGTCACTTGCTGCGGCTGGAGACGTAATTGTACAATTTCTCTCTGAAAGCCTTTGTTGAGAATAACAACGTGGCGTTTGTTGTGTGTTGCATGTTATGTGTTGTGACTGCAGTGGACCATCAGGAATACACTGAGAGGAAACTGAAGAGCGATAATTTCCAGCTGGCCAGTGTCCTGAAAGCGTATTGCTATTAGTTTGAAAGTAACGTGGTTCACACTGAGCGTCATTTATTATGTTCGTTATTCTAATTTTGGTGTCCATTTTTCGCTCCTTTGGAAGACCGCGAAGGGGGTTTAACGGGGACAGTAAAAACGTGCTGTCTTCATCCTCTTCTGCTTGGCGCTCCGGTAACTCTGCTGAATGCTTGTGCTAAGCAATTTAATCGGTGGATCGTCATCTTCTTTCCTCCTTTTCTTATTTTTAGTTAATGGTGCAGCAGCCGCAAGAGGTACGCCTGTTCCTTCATTTTCCTGCAGATCCTCAGTTTCGCCATCTTCCCTTACGCTATCAATTGTTTGAAGAAAGACAGTTGACTGAAATATACGTATCGGCTCTTTCTTGTGGCTTCTGATCCTGACTTAAAGCATTTCCTGTGTTGCATTTCACGCACAAAAGAATCCATGAGCTTTTTCCGCCTCTTCTGTAACGCCAAACCTGCAACGAAATACATGCAGGTTGCCTCACGATCCGTGCTATTTTTCATAAACACTTACACCATTTTTTTAAAATTCAAACATACGATAATATATTCACCTACTGAATTACGAAAGTGATTGGAAGAATTTTGCTCTACTGATAAAAAGTTCATCAGCGGCACTATTTACGTTCCTCAAAAATTGAATAAATAAAAAAGCGTAGCACTCCAGTCGCTGTTTCTTCCATTAACACATTTAGGCCCAAGAGCAACGAAAATTTCTTTCATTTCTGCGCTCATAGGCAGCACACCATACCTGGGAAACGCGGCGCTCGGGGACCACAGCACAGCTACGATACCTGAGGATGGGCTTATAACGGTCCGAAACCGGTCGTGTAAAAATGAAGTAATTTACAACTGAAGTGGTATTTTCAGCCTCTGCTATGATGCTCAGTTGCGGATGTTCTGCCAACAGGATTGTTTGTTCTTTCGTTTCCTTGGTTACTTAAACAACCTCCAGTATAACACAGCTTTTAATATAGTATAGTATCTAATATTTCACAGAAATTTCGTATACTTTAATGTGGCATTTTATCCTACATAGAAAGAAAAGTAGCCATAAGAACCTTTTGTGGTACTCATTGTTATCTAATTTATGACAGGTATCTGGCGACTGGCTGTTCTTCTGTGGAACTCCATTATGGACACCGTCTGGGACAATCAACTATCACAGAAATTATTCGAGAACTGTGTATTCTGTTATGGTAGAAGCTGCTTGGAAGTATAGCTCTGCCGACAACCGAAGAATAGTTAAAAATCGCAAACATATTCGAAAAAATCCCAACTTTCCTCACTGCGTTCGAGCAATTGATAGCAAATATGTAAGACTCACTAAGCCTGATCACTCGGGTTCCTTGTACTACAACTGCAAAAAATATTTTTACATTGTTTTGCTCACTGTGTGCGATGTAAGCTATAGTTTTATTTTCTTTGATGTCGGAGCTTATGGAAAAAGTAATGACTTGGCCATCTTCAAAGACAGTTAGTTTTACAAGAAATTCATGAACAATTCTCTGAATATACCTAAAGCTTCACCACTGACAGAAAATCATTCAGCTGTTTTCTCCTAGGTGTTGGTAGGAGATGAGGCTTTTGGTATGACTGAAAATTTAATGCGTCCGTATGGTGGAAATAATCTCGATTACGATAAGAAGGTCTTCAATTACAGATTATCCAAGGCTAGACGCTATGTGGAATGTGCCTTCACTATCCTGTCCATCATGGGTGGTGCTGAGGATGAAGATATCGACTTCGCCTCGGCCAACTGACTGCCGAGTACAATCCGTCAATGACCGAACGATAACGGACAGAAGCCTACTCGGAGGATAGAAGAGCATCTCACCCATCTAGTTATAGAACATCGTCCAGGGCTGACTTGGAAAGGGAACGTCATTTAGTGAACTCATAGAAGTGAACAGACAGTTGTAAATTGCATTTGCTATTTACTGTAAAGTTGACCTATGATTAGCTTTTTAACTCCTTTTTGTGACTTTGTTACTAATTTCTTGGAA
Source organism: Schistocerca americana (assembly GCF_021461395.2). Classification (NCBI taxonomy): domain Eukaryota; kingdom Metazoa; phylum Arthropoda; class Insecta; order Orthoptera; family Acrididae; genus Schistocerca; species Schistocerca americana. Next base: position 297,374,758 of record NC_060121.1, on the reverse strand, counting down.
TCTTTTAGAACCTTCGATTTCCTGTCGTGTTACCTGATCTTGGGGCATAGCTGTGTAATACTGGCTGGGGGAAATTGTGTTAATGGTGTACTGCACCAGAAGCCGTATCACGAACCCACAATCTCTGCCCACCGTAACAACAGTGGCAACTCGGCCTTCACAGCAATAGCGACGAGGCCTTTACAAAACTGGCGACTAGTGTTTACAAAACCGTCACCGTCCACTAAATGTGGACACTGATTTTGCACAAGATATAGTTAAAGCTTATTGTGTCTTGCGTAATTCTGTACGTGCAATGGATGTATTCATCTATGAAGGCTCCCTTCAAGTAACTGATTTTGAGAATAATGAATGGGTTGGAGACTGAAGCAGATGAGGATGTTCAGCACTTGCAGTGAGAGACAGATTTGCGGAGTATTTCATTAAACATGACCCCCTGAAGTGGCAAAGTACTTACGTACACTGAACTATAGTAGATAGAAAACAATGATTTTGAAACACTTACCCGGCTTTTTCTTGACTTCCAAAGTCGATTCCTTTCCTTCGGAAATTTCAACAAGTGGTTCCCAACAAGTTTTTTTTCAGCTCACGTTTCGAATAATCCTGAGACGACGTGTCCCAAATTGCTGGTCTCGTCTCGCCTGTACTTCGCATATAAAAGCTTTCATATCGAAACTATCTGTAGCGCATACGCCAAACTGGCACAAAACTGGCACCAACTGGCGACGAGTGGGCGACAGGTAGCTCGTGGCACCTCTGCTGGCGTTCTCGTGTGGGAGCCGGGCCGGATCTAGAGGGGGGGGGGGGGGGGGGCAAAGGGGGCAGCTGCCACAGGCTGCAGAATTTTGGGGGTGGCAAATTTTTGGAGCTTTTCTTTTTAGGTAGAAATTCTTAGGAAGCTCACTTTGGAATGAAATGTTCAGATCAAGACGCAATACATACACTACTAGGGCCTTTTTGAGTTCTATTAAAAATCTACGTTATTATAATGCCAATTTGTTGAGAAACCGTAACATAATCAAATCCTGGCTGCGCCTATGAAGTGCGATAGCTATTCGAGAAACCACTGTTGTCGCGCTGCGGCCTTATTGCACCACACGTCACGCAGTTGGCAGCAATAGTCAGAATACTGACTCAAACAATTACGCTATCTGTTCTAAAGGCTCATTCAAAATATCAATACCATTATTAATTTACCGGAACTTCTTGCTTGAACGTAAATTTTTTAATAACAATGTGCATCAAGTAAGGTAAATTAAATTATTTCATTTTATTTGCAGCAATACAAGAAAACTGCGAGAATTTCAGCTGTCGACTATGAAAAACATTTTCCGGCTTTGTATTCCTTAAATCGGCGAGCATCAGCCGAAAATCGGCTAAGATGTCAACGCCGGCTGACAGGGAATAGCTCCACACTAAAGCTCTCAGACATGATGCGCGCACAGCCTACCCTCTAACGTCGCCATTTATTGTTGCGGCGCGACGGCGTTACATGGCGTATCATTGTTTTCTGTTGTATTGATCTCCATTGTTCTCCTGCTGTGTATTTAAATTTGTTTAATAACTTGTACAGTAATGAATGATCGAAAACGGAGTAGCGGGGCGAACTATATAAAATAGCAGAAGAGAAGAAGAAGAAAAAAAAAGTGCGGGGATCCCTCGGACACGAAAATTAGATGCCTTTTTCACAAAGCCTGCTGTCAGTAAAGAAAACAAAAAAAGGTAAGATTATATAATATGAATTGAATTTAGGGTATTTTGTGTAATGGACAATGTTGTAAAGCAGACTTTTCTAAAAACAAGTGTACCAATTGCAAAGTTGTAACTTAATTCCAATCAAATATCGTCAAATAATCGCTAACGTCTGTAAACTGGAAAATCATCTTGCACTTACAAATAAAAATGGTCGCCATTCAGTAACGGTGCAAGGCAATTTTATCAAGCTGTTTTGAACTTAATAGTTATAGGGTAATCACATAAAAAAATCAAAATATTTGAAAATGGTCAAGCAATCCTCACTGGACCACTTCATATGGACTGACCCGGGGATCAACCCCTTACAGTTCCTGTAACACTACCACTACCTTTTTGATCAACACCGGGATCAAAGAACATAACCGACATTGCACGTTGGGGCAGATGGAGAAATCGGCAACGGCGGAGCACGCACTGTTTGAGACCGACCATGTAGCAAATCTCGCCGACATGGAAATTCTGGCTGTAGAGAAGCACTATAACACCCGCTTGTTCAGAGAAGCGATAGAAATACAAAAACATGCGAATATCTTCAACAAAACGGAAGAAAGCCTTAGGGGAAACGGATCCTGGCTCCCCATGCTGCAGCGAACGACCGTCGTAGGTAGTAAGAGAAGAACCGCACGGGAAATGACCGCGGGGAAGCCCTCGGACTTCAGCGTGCCATGGGAAATTCTGCAGTGAATGGGTTTCATTGTATCTAGCCATCTCAGATAATAAGGCGTTTTGTGTCAAATGGCTTGTGTTCTGGCGCCTCAGTACCGCAGCACGCCGCAAGAGGGACCGAAAGAAAATGGCGCTGCGCACCGGTTAAAGTAGAGCATCATTTACTAATTCGTTTTCGGCAGCAGTGCATATGTTACAGTAGTGTAGGGGATTATGTAGATGACATCTTAAGCCGTCTGAGATGGTGCGGGGATTTCAGTGGGTACCCAGGACTACAGACCGATACGTAAATAAATGTCGTGTGATTAGGGCCTCCCGTCGGGTAGATCGTTCGCTGGGTGCAAGTCTTTCGATTTGACGCCACTTCGGCAACTTGCGCGTAAATGGGGATGAAAATGATGATGATTAAGACAACACAACACCCAGTCGCTGGCCGGCCATGGTGGACGAGCGGTTCTAGGCGCTACAGTCCGGAACCGCGCTACCGCTACGGTCGCATGTTCGAATCCTGCCGCGGGCATGGATGTGTGTGATGTCCTTAGGTTATTTAGGTTTAAGTAGTTCTAAGTTCTAAGTTCTAGGAGACTGATGACCTCAAAAGTTAAGTCCCATAGTGCTGAGAGCCATTTGAACCATTTTTGAACCCAGTCCCTGAGCGGAGAAAATCTCCTACCCACTCTGGAATCGAATCCGGGCCCTTAGGATTAACATTCTGTTACGCTGACCACTCAGCTACCGGGGGCGGACGACCTATACGTAATTTTGGTTTTTAGAAGTGATCGTTAAAAATTCATGTTTAGTCGTCGTATGTTCATGATGAATGCGGTAGCGCTCAATAAGCAGAACGCTGTGATCTTAATGTTTCCCTCTAGCCTGCTCTTCCCATCCCGCATAGACTTCGTCAATAGTCACAGATCAGTCTTCGTTTGTTGTTTGAAACGGCTGTGAGAGTCTTTTCGCTGTTTTCTGAGTGATTCAAGTAAAGTATGCAGTATACTGCGAATAAAAGGTTGTGTACAGCTAAAGGTTACATCTCTACTGGTTCATTTAAGAAGACGCGTGAAATATTTTAGGAAAAACTTTCGAAATCTGAGATTACTGGAAAAAAAGTACTGTTCAAATCTTGATAATATGGTATTCCAGTTGGGATGTCTCTAATTCAAAATGTAAACGCTAATTATTTTAGGCGAATGGAAATTATCAGCTAAATCTGTAATGATTTCTCTTCTCAACTTTCATTAATCTTGCAGAAGAACAAATCCCCAGAAACAGATAGCACTCCGCCTTCAGACCACAAGTGGCCCATCGGGACCATCCGAACGCCGTGTCATCCTCAGCTGAGTATGCGGATAGGAGGGGCATGTGGTCAGCACACCGCCCGCCCGGTTCTTACGATGGTTTTGTTTGACCGAAGCCGCTACTATTCGGTCGAGTAGCTCCTCAATTTGCATCACGAGGCTGAGTGCACCCCGAAAAATGGCAACAGCACATGGCGGCCCGGATGGTCACCCATCCAAGTGCCGGCCACGCCCGAAAGCTCTTAGCTTCGGTGATCTGACGGGAACTGGTGTATACACTGGGGCAATGTCGTTGCCTTCAGAAACAGATAACGAGCAGCAATTTTGTGTCCCATCGAAGTCAAAGCAATGTGATATATTGACTTGCGTTTATTCGTTTACTTTGACTACTTGACCTTACTTTACTATTTTTCAGTTTACCTTTCCGTCTCTTAATTCCATTCCACAGCTAGTTTCACCCATATTACCATTTTTAAGTAGATGTATGATTGAGACAGTCAATAAAATTCTTCTGAGTTTGTGACCGCATTGTCAACTATAAAATTCCGACGTTTCGGCGACTATTACAAGACACATTCCTCAGGGTGTATTGCTAACTACTGATTTCGGTGATAGTTTAATTACTTATATACTATGGAGGAGTTCTGTCATTGGATATGAGGGTGACGAGGAAGGGTATTAAGTGTTCTCTTATTGGTCTTTGCATTGCGTTTTGTCATTGGTGGAAATAGGCGTTTTGCATTGGAGTTTTCTTAATTGTTTGCCATTGGTGGAAATCGACGAATAGGAAATTGAGCGACAACTGCGGCGAGCGCTGTATGCTAACTGCCTAATATCGGCTCGGGGGTGTCAGCACTCTGTGTACCCTCCACACGCCTATTGCTTTGAGAGATCTGTCCTTCCGCAAAGCTGTCACTACTGGCAGCCAAGACGCTGGAGGTCGGTACCAGTCTTCTCCATTCATGTTGTCGGATCGCTCGGCTATTTCTGTAGCCTCTCTGATCTTCCTCCTCAGGCTAAGCGGCTGATTCGCCAATACGCGGGCTTCTCGAAATTCGATCTTCACCCTGCCCTGTTCCTGGTGTTCTGCCACAGTTGATTTGTTGTACTGTTTGAGACGGATATATCTATCGTGATCAGATAACCTTGTCCTTATTGGACGCCCAGTCTCGCCAACATACACCAGCCTACATTCGCACATTTCATACACTCCGGTGGCATGAAACTTGTCAATTGTATCTTTCATCGGGCCCAGAACGTCTGTTATTTTGTTGTTGCTACGAAAAATCGGCTAAATACCTGCCCGAAGGAGAATTTCACCCAGACATTCTGTGACCCCTTGTACGTATGGGAGCAGGACGGTGTTCCGTGCTTCGTTCTGCATTTCTCTATTGCCCTCCTCCTTTGGCGCCATAGTTTTATGTATCATCCTCATGTCGTAGCCATTAGCTCCAAAAATGGGTCTGATGTTCTGTAGTTCAGCTTTGAGATTGTGTTCATTCCTGATCCTGTGGGCCCTCTTAGCTAAAGTTTTCATTGCCGATTTATTTTGCGTAGGATAGTGGTGGGAGGATGCATGCAGGTACCTGTCCGTGTTGGTGGGCTTTCTGTAATTTCTGTGTCCAAGCTTCCCATCAGGCTTGCGGTAAACTTCGATATCGAGGAAAGGCAATATCCCGTTTTTTTCTATCTCCATGGTGAAGTGAATATTGCTGTGCTACTGATTGAGATATTCGTGGAAGTTCTGAAGTTCTCCTTCTCCGCCTGGCCACATGACAAAGGTGTCGTCAGCGCATCTCGGTGTAATGGTACGGTCAGGAGTGCTGTTTCTTCGAACGCTCGCATAAAAATGTCTGCTGCGACAGGCGATGGAGTGGAACCCATAGCTACACCATTCGTCTGTTCATAGAAATCCCCTTTCCGTCTGAAATAGGTGCTGGTCAAACACTGCCGCACTATCTCGCAGATATCGGGTGCTATGCGTTCCCCTTACGTTTACGTTGATGTATGATTAATTATATCCAAATTTTCATGTAAAAACAATTCCTTAACTTTTTAAAGAAATTTCCACCATTTGACTGTTAATTGTTCGTTTATTTTACCCAATCATGATTTCTACTCTGTAAACATTCTAAGCAAATACCTAAATGTTAAAATACGTCTGGCGTATCTGTGAATGTCATCGTCGACTATGTCATATCAAAGACGGCTCAGACATATTTTAACATTTCAACTTGCACTTGAGAACGGCTACAAAGCCGAAACCATGATGGTGCAAAATAAATGAACAATTAACAGTCAAACGGTGGAAATTTCTTTCAAAAAATTCTATATGACTTCGGTCTTCCAAAAAGGAATGATCGTTAATAATCCCTTAACATCATACTCGTACATCGTATCCAAGCACTCGTGGTTGCCATACACTGTCTCAAATGTGCAAACAAACATGACAAAAAAATACATTTTACCTAAAGTGAAATTTAATTCTCTTCGTTAAAACTTTTACTAGTTTCGATGGGCTTCATTACTGTATTCCTCAGAATTAGCCTGTTTATTTACTGTCTCGGAAGCATATAATTAATTACTGTATAAATTAGAAACTTGTAAACCAGCGGTGCAAAGTCTATATTTAATTTTGTTGAGGGTTTGGTCGTCGTTGGTATTATAAAGGCTGAGGACACTTATTGACCATTAAATTGTGACGGCGGGTATTTCTCGGTCTGTTGGACGATTCGCTACGCCCTCTGTGAGAGAGAATACGGTCGGTGGATCCCTTTGATCTCCTGGACTGAGGCCTTTCTGTGTCTCCGCAACAGGGCTTTCCAGATTCCGCTTTTCATTGTGCTCGCCCTGAGAGAAAATTCCCGCTGAAACTTGTATATCTGCATTTGCTTTTCATTACGTGAGGTCTACCACAATTGTATTTCTTTTTCGGTTTTAATACGCTAACGCAAGGTCAAAGTTGAAAAATCTATAGAAGAAGGGAAAATTTGACTACAAAAAATGTAGCAGTAACTTTTCAACCTTCCTGTTGACTGAGAAAAGAGATGGGAATGTTTATATACACACAGCACAGTGTCCGTTTGTGTATTTGCAATTCATACAAATCTACATTTTTATTCCGAATTCGATGAAATTTTGCACACTTTACGTTCAAGATAAGATGAAGATCACTGTCGACATAAGATTTCGAAATATATATATGCGTGTGTGTGTGTGTGTGTGTGTGTGTGTGTGTGTGATATAGAAAGAACTTTACTTCAAACTTCTACAGGATCTAGGCCGATTTACATCAAATTTCTACATTCAGATCAAACCACGATGAAAATAAATAACATATTGAATGCTCAGAAAACGAAATATATCGTGGTAAACTGACTGTAATTCCTGTATCGAGAGTAAATAACAGCGATAATACCCGTCTTCGAGATAGTACCTTCAGACGTCACTAGAGCGCAGGAGAGAGATAGCTCGATGATTTGACGAAAAAATGATTGAAAACTAAAATTTATTGAGTAGTTACCGGTGTTACATTTGTCATGTATGCTAGAAGATATTTTAGACCCTGTTTCACAGTATTTTTTTTTAAATTAAAACCCGCAGTGTCGTGGATATAGTACTAACGAAAGTCAACAGATAGTGGGCCGATCGTAAGATCGAACAGAACTCCAGATTTCCCGAAGTGTGACATAAACTGTTCAAACATTTCGAGTCGTGCTCATACACAGCCCTGCTTGAAACAATGGAAACTAAGCTCGAACGATAGAAGGCGAATTCTTTGAAAACGCAATGAGACACTTATCGTATAATGTAACAACAAATGGCGAAATTAATAGTCTTTTCATACAAGAGAAAACGTATTCATTCGCCCCATTCTGTTGACACCCAGTGTTTCAAATATGCTCATCGGTTCAAAGTGATTGCAGCTTCCCATGCAGCTTACATTCGTTATGAGTATCAACAGGGCACAAGTCCGATCGCTTTGTGTGTCGGATATTAAACATCCCGGGCAACGCTGGACATTGCAACCAATTTTAAATAACGAAATAATTAGTCTCGTCTCTGCCGCTGCCCTTAAAGGTTAAGTATCTCTTTCAACTGTAGTGAGGTACCACCGGAGGTTATCAGATGTCGATCCATATTGATTGGCCCACGAATAAGATGAAATCATCAGACAGGGGAGCTTGTCGAGAACGAAACCCGTTGCAGATCAGTTGAGTCACTAGTATACATCCTCCTGCCGAGCTTTTTTTTTTTTTTTTTTTTTTTTTTGGAGAAGCCTGCTCATCAGACTTACGTCATCAGTGTCATAAGCCTTCACTCTGAGAGGGAACGGCATTTGTTTTAGCTATCCAAATATTTGTCTAGAATGTATACAGGCTGTTTCAGGATGAATACTAAATATTTAAGGAGGTCACCCTAGAGACTAATTCGAATAAATTGTTGCATGTGACATGAGTCCGATTTCACAAAGTCACAATTACTGGAATACAACCCAAATAAATATTTACAAAAGATACTACGAAAAGATTAATTTTAAAATAGATTTTCATAAATTTTACCTTCGAGAACATTGCAGTTTAGAACACTCTTGGCAACACCTAATGTACCGGTAGCTCTTATGAAATCGTTTCGACGTTCTTCTACGGAGACAGCACTATTCGTAATCCGAAAGATTAATTTGTCTCTTGTGTTAACTTCATAAACTTCACCTGTCAACCACCCTACAGGCAAATATCTGAACGTGTAAGCTCCGAACAGCTTTGCGGCCAAGAAACGTTGCTGTTTCTGCTGATACATCTTCCGGAAAATGTTGGTTTGAACGATGTGTCACATGACAACTAGAATGTGCAGAGGCTCCACGATATTGGAAGAATCTATCTATCAATATTGGCAAAGGAACCTGTTCCAATAATGTTGGAAAGTCGCTTTCAATGAAGTCTACATAACGAGGTGCTGTAAGATGATGGGGTAACACAACACTCCCAATGAACTGACCCACACATCACGTCACACATTTACAGAGAAGGGTTGTAGAAAATATGGCACTTCACAAACGTATATGGAATTTCGTCAGACTGCCGAAGTGAGTAACTATTGTTACTCATGCCGTCACGGATGAAAGTAGCTTCACCAGTAAGCAGATTTATAGGATCGGTGATCTGCAATTAGCCAACGAAAAAAATCCAATTGTCGAGCCATAGCTCATTCTTGAACGTAATGAATCCGCTTTAAATGACGAGGATAGAGGCAGATCATATGTAATATCCACATTAGTCTTCTATTTTGAACACCGATACACGTAGAATTCTTGCTTCTACTTTAGAATTACTGCGTCCAGCTACCTGAATGTCTTCGTCTCCTTCCTCATCCTGTTCATTTGCACATTGCGCTGAAACGTCGGTGCTGGGCAACAGTCTCAGGCAGTTTAGGGAAAAAACGAATGACCAGTTGTGACTATTACGGAATCGTCGACCGTATTCCCTACGCGCTCCAGCAGAGATTATTTTAGAAAACTCGTTCAATAGTACCATATCGGCTATACGGTTTCTAACATTTTTGGTATTCAATTAAAGTGATGTGAATTCCCTTTTTATTCGACGTCGCACTTCGTATCTGTGCGCTGGATATTTTTTTTAAAACAGAAGTCTTCAACAATCCATATGTTACGCCACAGAGGCTCTGACAAGGGAGGCCACGTCATTGGGATCATAGATTTACTTGAAACTTTGTACACCTTTAGTAGGCCATTAACACAACATAATGTGCAAATAGTAAGGTGTACTACTCCGGTAATTCCGATAAAACCGCAAAAGTTTTACGCTTCTATTATGTAACTGATGTATCTGTGCGTAGGTGCCGGTTTCGTTCCTCCTTTACCTGCACCTACTTGTGAACACGTTCCAGCAGGTCGGCGGTAGGAAAACCGAGTAGAAACCCACCGTATTGCAAGTCGCACCAGACTGCATACGTAGTAACTATTCTAATAATCGGGAAAAGGTCTTAATTTTGAATAAAATGTGGAAATATTGGCAAAACTTCTGTATATTCAGAATCTTGAGATGTACATGTTCACTGACAAGCCCGTACTAATCTTAACACAGTCATCCAGAAACCCTTTCACTCACGTTACCGAGTTGATGATAACGTATTTCCCGAAATCTAAACAGCTACTAAGCGCGGATTGTTCTAAAACGACAATGATCGCCATAATATTAAGTTTATCGGTGTCTAATGTATTCAAGTTTTTAGTCACCGATCAGCCCAATATGCGACGTGGAACTACTGCCTTTCCTCCTACACAAAATTACTTAAAAAATCTGTACTTTCTAAAAACCACACGGGAATAAAAATGCCTTCACTTTAAAACACTTTTGAAACATGTAGAACAGCTAAAAGCGGAAAATTATAACTTCCTTCAGAGCTCATACTACACATGACCGTACCATTGAAAGCCTGGCCGCCAACTCCCTTCTCTATATCCCCAAGAGAAAAGACGCACGAAGAATACTCCGTTCTGATTGGTCAGTTTTCTTTAAGGCCAATTGATAAAACTTTGTTCGCCCGCGTTAGTCTGCGCTTTTCATGACTTACCAATCAACAAATCAACAAATTCCGAAATAAATATTTAACATTGTGATATTTTGTTTATACTTTACGTCATTAACTATTTTCATTTGCACTCGAATTAAGTTTTACCATAAACTTACTTAACATATTATGATACAAAATTCCCCGTCGTCTGTATTCACACTGTCTTAAAACTTTCTCACACTAATACCAACAGCGTTCATCAGTAGAACAATGATCTACCTATTTACTTTAGACCACACGCACGCATCATTCACACTACTAAAAGCACATACAAAACTGTATAAACATAAATAAGAGCCGGCCGCTGTGACCGAGCGGTTTTAGACGCTTCAGCCCTGAACCGCGCCGCTGCTACGGTCGCAGGTTCGAATCCTGCCTCGGGCATAGACGTGTGTGATGTCCTTAGGTTAGTTAGGTTTAAGTAGTTCTAAGTCTAGGGGACTGATGACCTCAGATGTTACGTCCCATAGTGCTTAGAGCCATTTGAACCATAAATAAAAAGCCTTCAAGAAATAAACATAGGCCGGCCGGAGTGGCCGAGCGGTTCTAGGCCCTACAGTCTGGAACCGCGCGACCGCTACGGTCGCATGTTCGAATCCTGCCTCGGGCTTTGATGTGTGTGATGTCCTTAGGTTAGGTTTAGGTAGTTCTAAGTTCTAGGGGACTGATGACCACAGCTGTTAAGTCCCATAGTGCTCAGAGTCATTTGAACCATTTGAAATAAACATAACATTTCACAAAAACATTCTCTTGACCTGTTTCTTGAATGTCTCTGTGCACAACTGGACTCTGGTAGTCAACATTCTTAAATACAATATAGTTCTTCCTGCGTAGTCCTGTCCGGTACTGCCCTCTAACAGATGAAAATTAGAACTACGTACTCGACTGAAGCCGCTTCAGACCATCTATCACTGTACATTCATGAGTCATTCTCCCGATACACAAGCTCTACACAGGAGCGATATAACGCCTCAGTAGGTTTGTGACATGTTTGTGGGAAGACTGTTAAGTGCAGAGGAAAAACAACCAACTCACTGATGTGTGTTCGTATTAAGGTACCACAGATAAAGATACCTGCATTTATAACACCCTGTATAAACACTGATATGACATATGGATATGTCAACATAACACGAGACATCAAAACTTAACGGATGACATGGAATTTGCCGGCCGGGGTGGCCGAGCGGTTCTAGGAGCTTCAATCCGGAACCGCGCGCTGCTACGGTCGCAGGTTCGAATCCTGCCTCGGTCATGGATGTGTGTGATGTCCTTAGGTTAGTTAGGTTTAAGTAGTTCTAAGTTACAGGGGACTGATGACCTTAGAAGTTAAGTCCCATAGTGCTCAGAGCCATTTGAACATTAGCTATGTGAGGGAATGCCTTCTAGAAATAACTTTCTTACTTGTCGTGTATGGTTTTTCTCTGCGCGAATAGTGGTTGGTGCGAAATTGTTAAGAAAGACGTAACAAAATAATGTGATTTGTCAGAAGAAAACAGGCAATCAGGAGCATGGACACGTTCAAAGAGAGATCTCTGCAGAACGCGAGGAGAGGCACGTTCTGCTCTGCGGGACTTGACTCTGACACCGCATAGGAGACCCATGCTGGTGAGACTCGACAGTAGACACAGCAGGGACATCGATGATGACCTTGATGAACTTGACTGCGTTAACACCAGCTGTGTGGCTCCTGCCAGAGACATCCACCGCCCACCGCATCCACGCCACCACTGGGGGTTGCTAGCATCCGACTCCAAAGTGCACACAACCACGCCAACATTGGTGGTAAATGACTCGCATTACACAGGACTTACATACAATCCACCTGCGAAGTCTGTTCGTCTCATAGCAACCACAACTGAAATCCTGGTAGTGACCCTGAGAACTTTATTTAACAATAAAGGGCAGACTGATACGGTCGTATGATTTTCGCTTTGTATTTCTACCTTATCGATTTCTGGCATCAGAGTGGATTTATGCAAAGAAAACCTGTTCTGTGGTCAGAAATACCAGGCGTAAATAGCAGATTTAAGCGCAAGCCGGGCGGGCAGGTGGTAACTGTGGGACGACAGATTTCAGAGTAAGCCGTGTAGCGAGAGCCGAGCGGATGCTATTGGTGGACTGCAAGCGTGGGCAATGCTACGGCGTGCCGGCCGGAGTGGCCGTGCGGTTCTAGGCGCTGCAGTCTGGAACCGCGGGACCGCTACGGTCGCAGGTTCGAATCCTCCCTCGGGCATGGATGTGTGTGACGTCCTTAGGTTAGTTAGGTTTAAGCAGTTCTAAGTTCTAGGGGACTGATGACCTCAGAAGTTAAGTCCCATAGTGCTCAGAGCCGTTTGAACCATTTTTGCTACGGCGTCGTCCGAGTGATGGGTCAGCTGCCCGGGAGTTGTTTAGGCGGCGGACTGCGGGGATCGTATCACATAGGAACTAGTGCCCCGCACTCTTACTGAGTTTGGCGAACGTCGGTATTCTGTTTGGAATTTGAACTGGGTCATTCGCCTTGGCTGAAACAGTAACTCATCCGTCCGTATTCGACTCCGGTCGCGTGCCGGTTCATCCCGTAAATTAAACTGTTTTCGGTTAGCAAGTCTCGGGAGCATTTTTCCTATTTTCTCTGGGACATATCACAATGGTTGTTGCGCCGAAGATAGAGTTGGGCTTATCTCGACTGTAGTGTCGCGAAATTGTACCATGGCAGTGTTCTGTAAATTGCCATGTATGTATGACTAATTGTATGCGTTTCTGTTGTAGACCTTCTGGGGTGTGTAAGTCATTTTGAACTGTGTGCATGACATTCTACAGAAGGGATGTTAGCTACAGGTCACTTCGTGATTGTGGATACGTGTCCTCAGGTTCCACAAGCCGACGTTTGCACGTAAGGGAGTTAAATAATTTACCGTAATGTTGATTTTCTCACGACCCGATTGCCTGAACTGGCGTTGAGTCATTGACATGTCATCTTCCCTATGGCCAGTTACGGTACACTAACGTGAAAGTGTTTCTGAACTTAAGCTTATTTGGTTCAGAAAGATTACAGTTGACCATTTTAAATTTTTAAAGTTATTTGTTGAAATGTTTGAAGGAAAAAGAAAACTTTGGCAATCTAGAACTTCTTTGGTTACTCTAAATGTCTTGGATCACTGTAATTGTTTTTAAAGGTTGTTGGTTCTAATGTTAAAGAAAAGGAAATTTCTGGCAATTCAGAATTACAGTAATTACGTTTAAAATTATTGAAATATTTTACTTTCAAGAAAAAAAGTTGCACGATATTAATGTTTCAAGAATTATTGCTTTTAATGTTTTGGAAGAACAAGTGTGTATTTACTGTATACCTGTGTACGCCTGTGAAAACTAAGTTCAAATGGCTCTGAGCGCTATGGGACTTAACATCTATGGTCATCAGTCCCCTAGATCTTAGAACTACTTAAACCTAACTAACCTAAGGACAGCACACAACACCCAGCCATCACGAGGCAGAGAAAATCCCTGACCCCGCCGGGAATCGAACCCGGGGAAAACTAAGTAAACCAACAAATCTATTTAGCCGCTTACCACACCAGAACCGATGTGTTCTAGCTTGACCAGCTCGAAAGGTTACCTTTCCCTTTCGAATTCTTAAGAGAAGGTTATTTGTCTTTGACATCCTCCGACCTGTTTTGAAGTGTTAAGTGTGTATCTGTGTCGTGTGGATGACTGAGATGAGCGCTCATACGGTGTAGTGTTGGCTTTATTTTGTTACAGGTGCAGGGAAAGGAGAGTGTGACACCCTGTGGCAGTACATACCCTACTCCAGAAGACGACTGAGCGAGTGTCTTTGTTAACAGCAGGACGCCGCCTGCAGCGCCTCTTCTGGGCTCATGATAATATCGGTTGGTCCCTAGACAAATGAAAAACAATGACTTGGTCAGTTGAGTCCCGATTTCAGCTGATAATAGCTGATGGTAGAGTTGGAGTGTGGCTCAGACCCCACGTAGCCATGAACCAAGTTTTCAATTAGGCACTGTACAAGCTGATAGTGCTGCATAATCGCGTGGATTCTGTTTACACGGAATCAAATGGGTCCTCTGATCCAACTGAACCAATTACTGACAAGAGTAGATCATTTGCAGCCAATCAGGGACTTCATGTGCTCAAACAACAATGACATTTTTATGGCTCACAATGCACCCTGTCACCGTGCCACAGTTTTTCATGATTGATTTGAAACCATTCTGGACAATTCGAGTAATTCGAGCAAATGATTTGGCTACCCAGATCAGCCGACGTGGAGACCATGGAACATTTACGGGACATAATCGAGAGGTCAGTTCGTGCATAAAATTCTGCATCGGCAATTCATTCGTAATTATGGACGGTATAGGCGCAGCATGGCTAAATATTTCAGCAGGGACTTGCACCGTCTTGTTGAGTCTATGCCACGTCGATCTGCTGCACTATACGGAGCAAAAGTAGGTCCGACAGGATATTAGGAGGTATCTCATGACTTTAGTCTACTCAATGTTTCCTGGGTTCCCAGTTAGAGCTGGTTCTTGAAACTTTCAGAGCGGGTTTGTGTCTGCCTCCTAGCGTGCGCCAGCTCAGTCTAGTCACGGCCTCAGTGACGTTGTTCCATGGATCGAACAAACATTTGACTAATCGCATTGTCCTTCTCTGTGTAAAGTTCAATATCCCCTGTTAGTCCTATCGGAAATGGGTCTCACAGAATAGAGCAATATTCTATACTGGTCGCACGTGTGCTTTGGAAGCAGTCTCCTTTTGGTTTCTATGTTCCCAGTACACTACCAAATATACGAAGTCAGCCATCTGCATTACCTCCTACTGACCCTGTGTGAACGATCCATTTCATATTCCTACAAATCGTAACAACCTGCTACTTGTATGTGTCACTTTCTAACTCTGTAGCGATAAGGCATAAATTTTTTATTTTGTGAACTGCACAATATTACGTTTCTGAACGCGTAATGCAAGTTGCCAATCCTTGTATCATATTGAAATCTTGTCAAGATCTTAGTAGTGCAATGTCTTTGAGAAGTACCTCATTATAGATAACTGCACCATTTACGGGAAGTCGTAGGTTACTGTTATGTTGTTAGCCAAATCATTAACGCAGAACATGAACAGCAACGTTTACAACACGCTCCGCTGAGGCACGCCAAGAAAGTAAATTCTACATCTGTTGAAGACTCTCCCTTCTACAAAATCCTCACTCCAGCCACAAACTGATGTTGACACGACACACGACTATATTTTGTAACCGCTGTTTTTGCGGCGTTTGTATTTCCGCTTGCTGTGTGGCTGGGGTGAAGGAGACTGGCTGCTCCAGTAAGCTAGCCTTCGGTACGATAGTAGCGCCGCGCGGTAGCAGGCAATAGGAACGCACTTGGTGTGATTCAACAAACCTGGGCCACTTCATAGAGTTGTTACAGCATTTCTATGACAATACAGTTTGCCGATAAAACTCGTATGGCTTCGCCAATTTGCATTTTGAAGTTTTGTTTAACTTAACGACAGTTGGAAGGAAATTAGTGTGTTGTTATTCTATTTATAGCCACTAATGCAAAAGAACTGTTTCGTTTCCTCGTTACTATTACGTGTTGTTATGGTTTGTGGATAAACTACGGAGAGTGAAATGTTATTTAAGCAAATTAGTAACTAAGAAGAGAGTGAGACAGATTTGTACCCTGTCCCCGATATCATGCAACATATACATGGATCAAAAAGTGAAGAAAACAAAGCATAAATTAGTGTTCATGGAGAAGCAGTAAGAGCTGTGAAGTTTGTCGATGTCACTGAAATTCTGTCAGTCACGAAAGGACGTAGAAGATCACGTAGACTGAATGGATAGTCTCCTGAAAAGTGGGTCTAAGATCAAAATAAACAAAAACAAAACAAGGGAAATACAATGTAATCGAATTAAAAGAGGCGAGGTTGAAGCATTTAAATTAGGAAATGATAGGGCAGAAATAGTAGGTGACTTTTGCAATTTCGGCTGTCAAAATAATTACTACAGCCAAAGGAAACAAAGTATAAAATGCAGATTCGCAACAGAAAGAGTAGAGTTTCTGGTAAAGCGAAATTTGTTAACCTTAAATTTAAATTTAGGAAGTGTTTTACGACAGTATCTGGAGTGCAGCTTTGTACAGAAGTGAAACGTGAATGATGAAATATTTCGACAGGAAGAGAATACAAGCTTTTGAAATGTGTGATACAGAAGAATGCTGAAAATTAGATAGGTAGATCGAATAACCAATGAGGCGACACTCAACCGAACTGAGGAAAATACAAATTTTTGGTACAATTTAAGTAAATGAAAAGGTTGTTAATAGAACAACAAGAGAGAGATCAAGGCTTGTGTACATTAAGCATGTTCAAGTGGATGTGAGTTGCTGCCATTATGCAGAGGTGAAGAGGCTAGCACAGCATAGATTGGTATGGAGAGCTGCATTAAACGAGACCTCAGACCGAAGACTGCAACAGAAATGACGTAAAACTGATATACTCATCACTTATACCACCAGTGCGATACAGTGCTTGGTTCAGATTAAGTACATGGAACGCCAGGAAAATACCAACAAAAGTAAAGAGAGAAGTGGCAATGCATTAGCATGTGAACGTTTCAAGCGGAAATCAGCTTTAGCACAGTTACTACAAACCTAAATCTCTCAAGCAATCATCATGGCAAGAGCGCATATGGCAATACTATATTTTCCCTAGTAAATCCGCAAAAAGTACTTGTTATAGCCAAGTACATTCTTTAAAAATAATGACTGCGTAAATTTTTATTCTGACATTGCAACTTCGGCGTTACCTCATTGTCAGTCACAAATAATAAGTGGGCTAGCAGCGGTATGCCAACGGCCTTGCCGCAGTGGTAACATCGGTTCCCGTCAGATCACCAAAGTTAAGCGCTGTCGGGCTCTTGGATGGGTGACCATCCGTTCTGCTGAGGGCTGTTCGCAAGCGGGGTGCACTCAGCCCTTGTGAGGCAAACTCAGAAGCTACTTGATTGAGAAGTCGCGGCTCTGTTCTCGTAAACTGACATATCGCCAGGAGAGCGGTGTGCTGACCACATGTCCCTCCATATCCGCATCCTGTGACGCCTGTGGGCTGAGGATGACACGGCGGCCGGTCGGTACCGCTGGGCCTTCCAGGGCCAGTTCGGACGGAGTTAAGTTTTTAGCAGCGGTGCACTTCCGCCCTTCACTCCAGAGCGTTAATAAAATTCTGAAATAAAGTTACAAAAATATTAAAATATTACATATTTATACAACTTTTTAAATTTATTTAAAGAGGCGGTTGTACAGATAAGATTTCAAGTTAAACTGTCTTTCTCGTTTTTGTTTTAAATACACTTCACGATAGTCTTTACAGTAACTGCAGCTGTGAAACATTATATGTAAATCGATGGGTGCCTCTGCTATCAGCTGCAGCGGGACATTAGGCGGAATCGCTGGGAATGTGGATAGACCGTGAGCGTGCTGAGATAGTCCGCGAAGCTGCGATAACGCCGGCCGGAGTGGCCGAGCGGTTAAAGGCGCTACAGTCTGGAACCGCACGACCGCTACGGTCGCAGGTTCGAATCCTGCCTCGGGCATGGATGTGTGTGATGTCTTTAGGTTAGTTGGGTTTAAGTAGTTCTAAGTTCTAGGGGACTTATGACCACAGCAGTTGAGTCCCATAGTGCTCAGAGCCATTTGACACATTTTTTTGCGATAACGCTTGTCCCAGATGGCGCAGTGGTTAACGCACATGCCTTGTAAGCAGAAGATCCCGGATTCGAATCCTTGTCCAGTACTAATTTCCGCTCGTCGCCACTGATTCCGCATAATGTCCCGCTGCAGCTGGTAGCAATGATCTCCTTCAATTTACATAGAACTTCAGTAAGTTGAAGGTATGGGAACAGTAGGTTTGTTTGAGGAAGAGCTTTTTGGAAACATTGTGTGACGGACGCGTTGGAAAGGGGACCCCGAACCTAACGTTTAGAAAGGGAGGGGGGGGGCGGTAAGTGAAGGTCGGAAATTATTGGGTACCCTGACGCAGAAGGGGGTCGGAGGGGGGGGGGGAGTGTTCTGTGTTCTGTTAAAGCCGGAAGGATGGTAAAAATTTGGGCAGCTTCATAGTCGTATAGAGGGAGGTTGATAAACTTTCCGATAAGTAGTACGCGCGGAGAGCGGCGAGTATGTGTGGGGGGGGGGGGGGGGGGGGCGTTGGTACAGGCACGGCAGAGTAAGAGTGCTAAGAATGAGGAATAAAACTACAGGTTGGTTTATGTCAGTTTTACAGGACGTGTGGGATAGCGTTACTGACTATGAATCGACAATGTCCGTTTGAAAAACATGAAAAACCTTTTTTAGAGACCACTACCATTCACCAAAGTTTTGTTCATTCATTTAAGTTATTTAATCAAGCAATATCACAGAATACACAGAGATGATTAAAGATAATTTATTACAAACCGAAAAGTCTCCACTGCTGAAATAGTTGAAGCTGTAGAATTCGTAGACCTGAATGGCAAAATGTATAAACAGGATGTAGATCTTGCAACGGTTTATCTACTCAGTGGGATAATGGCATAAATTTTCAGTAATCACGTTGAAAATAAACTTATGAATGACAAGGCTACATCACCCACAAAATTGTGCACTGCTACATGCATATTTATAGTATATTATGAAACTGAAGAAGAAATAGAAACTTTGTTAAGTAGATTCAACAGTATAAACGAAAACACCTAGCTCACAACAGAAGACCAGAAAGACACCAAAATAAAATTTTTAGACATGACAATAACCAGTAAAAACTAGACCCTGTAGATGAATGTTCACAGAAAACTAACAAATACAGACACTATCATTCATGAGTTCTCTGCACACTCATCCTCACATAAACAAGCCGCATTCGGAGCTGCCTTGTGCAGAGCACAGAATTTCCCACTAAGTGGCGCACACCATGAGACAGAAACAAACACAGTCAAATGCACTGAGCTTAACAGCGGCTAACATGAACACGAAATAATTTCACTTGCACATCACATAAGTAGATCCGAAACGAATCGAACAGTCAAGACCACCACTCACAACATCTTGCAAAAACCGACGTAAATAAGTATATAATATTTCGGTGTCATTTCAGACAAAATAGCCAAACTGTTTAAAAACACGGATATGAGATTCACTTTTGCCACTGGTCCCTGGTATCTCACAGTCAATTGAGAAACTGAGCAAACAAAGAAATTATAGCAAACACAACATTGGCCAAACGGGCAGAAATTTTAACACCCATCTTGAAGAACATATTGACTGTTTCACACTTCATAAAACTAACATACCAGCTCTGCCAAAACATACAGGAGAAACAGGGCATACTGTTGCAGTAGAAAACTATCTTAAATTACTGCACATTTTGAAGAACAGCTGGAGGAAATAGATATATTTAATCGTGACAAAAAGTGGAAAAAACGAGATTCTACATGAACTCACAGATTTCAAAAACTCATATTTCTTCACCTCTTCAATTCAGTACTGCTACAATTGGAAATATGTAACGATTAAGAATATACATAAATCTGTGTTCTAATAGCAATCTCTTTGTAATTATTTAAAATCCTTTTTTAGTTTCGTTATTAGCATCAAAATGTCACAGTCTCTGTACTTGTAATATATTTTGTTGACCAGTATTAGGAATGGGACAAGAAGATGTGCAGAAGGCACTGCTAGTGATTGGTAACACGAGGCTCAAGACATTGTTAGAGAAACCGAAACAAATTTTGTTTTGACCACCACTTTGTTTCTACTACATTGTACAGATGACTGCGGTGATATGTAGTAAGTTTCTACTGCATGTTTAAGAACATTGTTTAACGACATCTGAGTAGCCATACCATCTGGATACACCATTTTATATGTACAAAGGGAGTGATTATTTGAAATTTTTAAATGTGAATAGCATACAAACGAATGACGTAAATATTCCTTTAAGTTAGGTTATTATTCTCTTTCACCGCAGTGACCATAGACATGCCAAGACCGAAGCAATAACTTTAACGTCTCTACAGGGGATGGACAAAAATATCGAAACTCGAAAAACGCATCACACGATCATATCTAATTCGGTGTAGGAAAACCGTTGGCATTGAGAGCAGCTTCCACTCGTTTTGGAGTGGATAAATACAGATCCTGTATGGTTTTCAAGAGAGCCGTATACCACTCTTCCTGCAAAATAGTGGCAACGATGATGGAATTGGATAGCGATCACGCATCCTTGTCTCCAGAGTAGACCTCACAGGCTCAATAACACCGAGGTCTGGTGACTGTGTGGCCAGGGGAGATGCTACAGTTCATCCTCGTGGTCACAAAACCATACCTGAACGATGCGGGCTGTGTAAACTGAGGCCCTGATGTCTTGAAAAACAGCGTCACCACTGGGAAAGAAAAAATGGACCACAGGATGGACCTGACCAATCAAACTGATCACATAATCCTTGGTAGTAATCCGATCTTGCAGAGTAACCATGGAGCCAATAGAACACAATGGTATGCCTGCGCAAATCATCACCGAACCCCCTCCATCTTTCATTCCTGTAACGTAAACGCGGCCAGAAGCTGGAAACAGAGCAGCACATGACTCATGCGACCAAATCCATTTCTTACACGGCTCCATAGTCCAAGTTTCACAGCTGCAACATCACGTTTTCCTGCTACGGGCATTTTCATCACTGTTCAGTGGTTTTGCAATTCCAGCTCGCCATGTAATTTTCTGCTTATTGAGCTGCCTTCGTACTGTTTTGATGCAGACAGAGTTCGTTAGAGCGACATTCAGTTCTGGAGTGACTTTTGCAGGTGTCGTCCTCTTATTTTCGTGACAGTCCTGATCAGTGACTGTCTGTCACGACCACTCAACAAACAGTTCAGTTCGCGTTGTAACTTATCTGATGATACTTTTCCACTTTCCCAGTACGCAGTATAAATCTTCAACACGGCGCCTCTTGAAACACCAAGCACGTCGGCTGCCTAGGCTATGGGAGCACCCACCACACGAGCACCAACAATTTGCCCAGCTTAGAATGCACTGAGCAGTCACAACTAGACGTAACACCTATGACTCTTCAAATGCATTGAGGACATTGCACGAATTCCGTTCGTTGTAAAATACAACAGCTTAACCTACACGCTTGGATGGCACCTACATTTAAGTTCAAGCACTCATTTTCCGCAGTGTGTCCCTATTTCGGTCCACTACTCGTGTGTGTATTTTAATTAAATGTTCTCTGTATTTCGACTGTAGCCTAAAGCCAAGGTTTTGTAATGCTCAGGTTCTGAATAGAGCATTTTGTTGGGAGAAAATCCTAGATTCTATGGTTTTCATGCCAGGAAGCGCATACGTCCAGGAATGTAAAAGAAAAAAGTGAATACTTTCATGGAAATAACAAATGTGTAACATAAAAGTTGTTAATATGTGTCAGAGAGACACCGGCCGATGTGGCCGAGCGCTTCTATTCGCTTCAGTCTGGAACCGCGGGCCGCTACGGTCGCAGGTTCGAATCCTGCCTCGGGGATGGATGTGTGTGATGTCCTTAGGTTAGTTAGGTTTAAGTAGTTCTAAGTTCTAGGGGACTGATGACCTCAGAAGTTAAGTCCCATAGTGCTCAGAACCATTTGAACCATTTGTCAGAGAGACGACTCACAATGTGGTTCGCTGCCGAGGTGGCGGTGACTAGCGGGCACTATGAAAACCAGCCGACGTCACGCTAAGAGAGACACGGTTCAACTAAGACGATGTACGTAAGTGCCAGATATCCGGCCACAAGTTGCTATGAAGTTATGTCTCGTAACATTGAAGTATATTGTTTTACGGGAGATGAAGCATTCTTCTTTCGTGATGTACAGAGAGAAAACTTTCTGGGCCTATGGTCATGGCCCACACTATTATGTCTAAAGAAGACGTGCAGCCGTTGACAGGCGCTCTTGTATAGCAGTTTTTGTAACGTATGTCAAGAGTACAACGCTTGCTCTGTCCAGAA
Organism: Schistocerca americana; assembly: GCF_021461395.2. NCBI lineage: Eukaryota > Metazoa > Arthropoda > Insecta > Orthoptera > Acrididae > Schistocerca > Schistocerca americana. Next base: position 297,352,423 of record NC_060121.1, on the reverse strand, counting down.
TTAGAGCGAGCTGAGCTAAGTATTATGGGTGGTTATATACTGGAAAGAGACTAGTGTAGAAAAATTGCGCCTGAAATGAAGTATAGAAAAAAATGATAATCAAAAGATATTACGTTGCCCACTAACTCCTGATCTGATTAAAAAGAAGAAAAGAGAAGCTCGAATGTCCATACCTGTGGTTTTAAATAGAAAAGGAGTAAATTAATTAATTACCAGTTAGTTATTTATGATGAATACATGATAAATAGAGGCTTTGGTAAAGAAGCTCTCAATACTTATCGCGTTCTAACAGGAAGATCAGGTTTTTTCAAATACGCCTAAACTGTTGACGAAGTAATGTTGAGATACTTAAGTTTCTCCCGGTGTGGACTAAGTTTTTATTTTTATTTCTTTAAGTACAAAGAAGTTCGAGAGGTCAGCAGGTGTGGAACTGCAATAACAAGAGCACAGAATTCAGGACATCGTTATCAGCAGACGTAGTATTATTGGTAGCGCCCGTAACACATGTACATTAAGAAAATAAGAATACACCGAAGAATAATGAACGAACTAACCAGCAATATACGTTAAATTTTCACCAGTAATTAACACTCTTGTCTCATTTATGTGACTTATAGGTGAAATAACACATTGGTAATGCTGTGTTGCCATGTCTAGCTGTCACATACCGAATGAATCAGTAAACTTTAGCGCCTCTGCTTGTTGGGCTTACGTTGCGCCGCAGTAAAATAAAATAAAGCCAGCAGTTTGTACTTGAAACATGTTGCTTCATTAAATAATTTAAGTAAGTTTTCAAAAATTTGTGACCGGCAGCTGTTTCTGAAACACCTTTTCGTAAGTGCATTATAACCAAAGGTATTCAGTGTGGTATAGAAGAGAGGTGGAATTAGTAAATTGGTGCCTCGTTCTAGTGGCGAATGAGAAGGCGAGGCAGAACGCATGGTGCACGACGATTTGGAGGGAGTGGTATAATTTTGATAGAACAGAAATCCAAGAAACATTGGCACAATAGGAAACTGGTCATATCGAGGCCATGAAGGCGTGGAGTATGGTGGAGAGATGTAGTCCCCATGTTGGATCGGTTAGTTGTTTTAGTATATTGTGGACTTTTTGTTGGATGGTTAGTAGGTGAGGTCTCCATGCCATTTCACTGTCAAGAGTCAGTCTGACTTACTGTAGTGTGTACATTAGTTGGATAGGACGATCGGAAATGATGAGACAGGAATCGTGGGGGGGGACAGTAGTTTTGGGTGAGTCGTCCTGTACTTACTGCCTGCGTCTTGGAAGGGTTATTTTGAGCAGCCACTGGGTATAATGAAAGGTTGACAAGGTGGCATGGACTTTAAGGGATCGTTGGGATTTCTGGAGGATCGGGTATAGATGTAGGAAGGAGATATCATTGATGTACTGAAGGAGGTAGACAGGAGTGGGCTTAGGTGTCTTGGCAGTGCAGAAGATATACAGGAGAGGGGAAAGGTCAGAGCATTGAGATACACATGCAGTGGGATGAAAGATGCAGAAGTTAGTGTTGCTCATGATTACATAGGATAAGTGGATGGATAAAAACGGTGCAACAAAAAGCATGAGAAGAATAGGAAGTATTTTAGTAATTCATTGTGGAAAACGACGATGAGAGCAGAAAATCAGTATAGTAAGTAGTAAGTAATGGAACAGCGGCTAGGATGGGTCACTATAGCCCAAAGTTGTGTAAAACGTTTTTGTTGCTTTGAAATGAGGTATAAGTGTATAAAACCTTTATTTCAACACTTATTTTTGTGTATATAGTGGAAAAAGATTACTAGGTGAAATGAGCAGCAAGGAAATATTTTCTAAGACTTAAAATTCGAGATGGGTCACACAAAAAAATATAGATTTTTCGTGGTTCACAAATAAATTGAATCTGTTTCTATATCAAATGTATATACATTTAAAACATTGAGGTAAAACCTTGCAGCAGTAATGTAAAATAACATGATGCAAGATAGCTAAGCAACACTTGCCTAACTTTCAAATTCGAAAGTAAAAAAAAATTGTTTTCATTGTAATACAATGAACCCCTAGTGTCTACACAAAATTCATGTTTCCAGCCCTCACATCTTTCATATAGAGTCCACTTTTTTTAAAAAATTCCCCACAAAAATCATCTTTAGAAACTCCTCTTCTAAGGAATAATCGATGTCTGTTGATTCCCTACAATGATTTCAGTTTCCTTTGCGGTGGGTTTCTGGGAATGTTGATACAACCGACAGCAGCGCATTCTGTCGTTTTTCCTTCCAAAACATCTGAAACCGCTTGCATCATTGCAGTCTCAGGACACTCACATGGAGCCCCACTAGCACGCATCTTCTTGAACCTTGGGATCATACCTTTAAAAAATAAGTTATATGGCTAATAACCACCTGACATTGATACGGTCCGCGCTGTTCAACTGATATTGCACATTAGAATATGATGAAAATAGGAACCGATTTGGGTAAGCGTGATTTCTTTATTGCAAAACATCTGCATCAGACTACATAATATTAGTTTGATAATCTTATTTATGGATTCTTCCGTCGCTTTTTGATAGAAGTATTCCATATTGAGGATTGAATAGCACTTGGCGGTTTTCTGTTCTACTGATTTTTATTTGTATGAGCTAGTTTTCGGTTTATTAGGCCATCTTCATATAACTACTGGCTATCGTTTACAAGGATCTTGTGTTCTTACGAACCAAACATTCTAGACTAAGATACAACGTGCTTACACACAATCTTTAGTTGTGGTATTGTCTTTGGATTGTCAAAAAGGTCTTCTGACTTTTTGTTCTGTAAAAATTTTCTTTAACATAATAAATCACATATTGTGGTTTATCAGTAGCATGTATGACGACGATTAGAATTATTTAGAATACACATTATTACAAAATTACAATTTTTTGGTATTTGTTGTGAACAGTTGCACTGGCCACTAATTGTCGGTTGTACAACAGTGATGTTTTCTGAGGGGGTTACATTTTGTTATTAGAAAAATTGTGCATTAATATGTACCATATATTACATTGTTACAGTTGAGTTACAGTTAGGAATGTAAACACATAAGGGATATTACATTCTATTGGGGTGTGAATTTGTTTACTATTGCGCATCTTGTGGTTAGTAGCAGGTTTGCTTTATTGTGCACAGTTTAAGAGTCTGGATATGCTCAGTTGCAATTGAACATTTTGAGCCGGCTGGGGATTTAGGGCTAAGTGTTCGTTAATTTCCAGTGCTTCTAGCAGGCTGAGTTTTCTGCCTTTGTTGGCTATATGTAGCACTTCTGTGTGTTAGATATTTGTGTTCTTCTTTGAGCACATGTTCAGAAAGGTGGAGTTTGATTTATTTAATCTCCAGCTGCGTTCATGTTCAGTCAGCCTTGTTGATGCGGCTCAGCCCGTTTGACCAACGTACAGTTTATTGCAGTCAGTGCAACTGTTCACGACAAATACCAAAAACTTGTAATTTTGTAATAATATGTATACAAAATAATTCTAATTGTTGTACTGACAGATCATAAAATGTGATTTATTATGTTAAAGAACAGTTTTACAGAACAAAATGTCAAAAAACCCATTTGACAATTCCGAAGACAATACAACAACCAAAAATCTTAAAAGTGCGTTGTACCTTAGTTCAGAATGTTGGTTCGTGCCGGCCAGGGTGGCCGAGTGGTTCTAGGCGCTACAGTCTGTAACCGCGCAACTGCTACGGTCGCAGGTTCGAATCTTGCCTCGGGCATGGATGTGTGTGATGTCTTTCGGTTACTTAGGTTTCAGTAGTTCTAAGTTCTAGGGGACTGATGACCTCAGAAGTTAAGTCCCATAGTGCTCAGAGCCATTTGAACCATTTTTGTTGGTTCGTAAGAACACAAGCTCCTTGTAAAGAATAGCCAGTAGTTATCTGAAGATGGCCTAATAAGCCGAAAACTAGTTCATACAAATAAAAATCAGTAGAAGAAAAAATAGCTAAGTGTTATTCAATCGCCGCGCGGGATTAGCCGAGCGGTCTTAGGCGCTGCAGTCGTGGACTGTGCGGCTCGTCCCGGCGGAGGCGCGAGTCCTCCCTCGGGCATGGGTGTGTGAGTTTGTCCGTAGGATAATTTAGGTTAAGTAGCGTGTAAGCTTAGGGACTGATGACCTTAGCAATTAAGTCCCATAAGGTTTCACACACATTTGAACATTTTTTTTGTTATTCAACCCTCAACATTAGTTTGATAATATTATTCCTTTCGCTCAACAGTATATACGAGTATCAATGCTGAAAATTACACCGTTCACTGCTTCGGCACTCAAAAACAAACAACATTTATTTGTGAGAGAGACTGAACAGATACATCACTCAAGTTCTAGCAAATGGTGGAACGATGTCTGCACTTTATTTGAAGCACTGCATGCGTTTCCTGTCTGACAGTAAATCCGAGAAACATCAAGTTCCTCAGTGTCTCCCACCGGCTCAGTATAAGCGTAACTCACTGGGGGGTATTTCGAGTCGGACCACTTGTTCCATGTGGTGCTGCCCCATGGCGCTAGCTGAGCGCGCGTGGCATTTTGGGAGGGCGGCAGCTGAGCTGCCGGGTGGTCGGATGAGCGCGTTTAATAGTATTTCGCTCACTCAATTAGCGCTCGTGAATTGCGCCAGCTGGCGCCAGTTAGCGCTCGCACGCGAGCGACGCGCCCCGCTGGAAATTAAACAACATTCTGCGAGGGCCGGTCGGATACAGCAGCCGGTGGCGGCGCGGCCAGCAGCGGATGCGGCTTTTTTAAGGGCGACGCGCCACGCTGGAGCGACGGCGCTGCAGGGGGCGCACAGCGAAACCGGCCGCAGACGAGTTCGCGGAACTTCATTTACAGTTCCAGTCAGGCTCTCTTGCAACAGGGGTCACCTGCCCCAGCGCAGAAAACTACGTTCTAAACACTCGAGAGAACACACGCTTATACCTAGTTTGAAAGTTATCTGAACAAATAAGAAATATAAAGAAGATTATGTGAGGGTGTACCAGTCTGCTTCACTCTCGGATTGTCTCTCTCTGACTGTATAGTTCTTTATGAATGTAATCCGTTACATACTAAAAAGTTCCATCCATAAAAAAGAAATTTGTGCACAAGGTAATCTCACGCTTAGAGTTAATAACTAAATGTGTCTGTGAGAATGAGAAGCAAATTTGACTGGGAGAATTTAGATGAAATATTCCCTGCCTGAACCAACACTGTACTTTAATTGAGAATAACTAAACTCAACACGGTTCAAATGGCTCTAAGCAATATGGGGCTTAACATCTGAAGTCATCAGTCCCCTAGACTTAGAACTACTTAAACCTAACTAACCTAAGGACATCTCACACATCCATGCCCGAGGCAGGATTCGAACCTGAGACCGTAGCAGCTGTGCGGTTCCGGACTGAAGCGCCTAGAACCGCTCGGCTATAGCGGCCGGCTCTCAACACTATTAATTGACCATGCGAAACTGCAAGTTCGTATCTCCTGTATTTGGCTAACCTTCGTCACAATGGAAAATGCCACGCAACTGCTCTCATAGAAAAAAAAAGGTCTTTCTCAGTTTCTGAGCTACTGCTAACTACAGAGAATCGTGGAGGTGCAATGCGAACTATTAAACACGTGCAATGAAAACCTGGTTCTCATCAAATTTATCTCGCATAGAAAGGAGTGTTCATCAGGTAATGGGAGTTGGATACTAATATGGGATAATCCGAGCTACTCCCAAGACAAAAGTTCTTCTCAAGAAACTTTATTAAAAAAATTCATCTAAAAGAATTGACACTATTCCAACCACAAAATCTCAACCTTCACGCCTTAGCAAGCAATTAGAAAATCTGAAGGTAGGCTTCTGCAGCCACTGCCACAGTCAATAAAATTTTTATGGATTAGTGGTTTTACATATTGACAATGCGGTCACAACCAAAAAAAAATTTACTGACAATAAGGAAATATTTCATTAAAAATTACAGTAACGTAAGATCAACACTGGAGAAATACAAAAATGTAACTCAACATGAAAATTTCTTCTAACACAGAAGTCCTCACACTAATGATTAAATTCTTTTCGTATTTTCGAACACATTAGTACTGACTGCGACAAAACTTTATAAAAACAGCAAGAAATTCCTGATCAGGACGCCTGTGTTAAACCAAGAACGCCTAACTAAATACTGCCACAACCGAGTAAAATACGTTCATTTGTTACCTTAAATCACAATCTTCTTGAAATAAGATCTGTCTTAGTACACCCATCTCACTCAATGCATAATGGCAATATTCCTCTTGTAATAATATCTTCTATCAATCAATAAAATAATCCCCAAGAGCATCATGTTCTGCGTCCTTCTTGTACAAGCTCAATGCCACGACAGCCCCTCAACAATTCTCTATGCCCTCTCTTCACGTTAAACACTTTACACCTGCGCGTCTTCGAAGAGCAAAGATGACCTAACTAGTCTCCAGGCAGTGCGGCCCCTCTGACGAAGCTGCACGTGCATATATAGAGATATTACATGTCCATCCTTAAGAATTCCAAAAACAAGTAAATTACCTATAAAATTATGTATACACACTTTCCAAGTTGCCAGGACGGTTCCAGGCTCAGTTAAACGATTCACATTAAATGTCTATTGGTATTCATACATCGGAATTACGAGGTCCATAGATCGACATGAACATGCATTTTCCTCATATATGTCACGGTTTGAACTAATTATCAGCGACTATAAAAATAAATATGTTAATGATCAATAATTTTTTAAAATTACAGTTGCAGTCCAAACTGATGGAAAGAAACCACCAGATACCTATATCGAGATATTTTAACGAGTACTTGTTCTCCATTCTTTTCAAACACTAGTCCATTGCCTTAACACTTACTATGTCATCAGTTATTTGTTTGCCTACAAGATGCGCAAAGATACTGCAAGCAGTATACAAAATTCTTGGTTACGTATGATCATCACTATTCGATTGTAAGCCCTCTGGTGTTGTAGTATACAGACGGTGTGTGTATGTCTGGTTGCCCCGCGTTGCGTCCACAACGGAAATATCACGCATATAAATGAATTAAACAGCCATACCATTGACAACCTACACCCAGAGGAATCGTGCTGATATTTTATTCCAGCTTAATTAGGAGGCTGATAATGTTGAACAGATATGTTACTTGAATCAATAAAAATATATAACGTCAAATAATTTATTTTTAAACAACAGGAAAATGCAAAAGTTTAAAATCAACACAGAATGTTAAATCCTACTCTTAATCTAGCTTTGAGATTTGGAGAACATCTGTGACTTTCCTCAGAACAGCGCCCCGTTTATTAGATGGACACAATAGGTTGGCTGATACTCAGTAGCCCCAACAAACTGAAGATCTCTACCCTGACTGACATGGGCAGTAAATAGGTCAGAAAACGAGCAAATGGAACTCAACAGAATTACTGTAATTTTTTCCCTATCAGCCTGTCTGTCTGTATCACCGAATACCACACTGGGAGATACTACAGCGCCGGTCTGCTTGGTGCCGTTGGTCGCGGTGCACAGGATATACGTTCCACACCTATAGTCTGTCTACACAGTGGACGTAATACACCGTCCGCAAACACCTAGAACTAAAGCTACTGCAGTACGACACGGAACGTGAGCCGAAAATTAACTCAAGTGTTCATTCGTGAGGAAGCACCCCACAGACAACCACAGAATTGTCACTCTGGTTACTGAGAAACGACTGAAGTCACTCCTAGTAGCGAAATCGACACTTCGCAAATTATAATAGTGAGACTCTCCCTGACGCTCTGGTCAGTGAAGTCTCTAAGTCGCTCCCCACGTGATTTTTTATCTTCTATTGACACCTGTTAGAGAGTCCCCTTACATCCAGTATGCCAGCTTCCAGCAAGGCTAACTGTGTCTATGTGCGCACTCTCTGCAACGAATCCCCATACCCATTACAAAAGCAGACCCTCCCACTACATGGGTCACGAAGCTGCCAGCCAATCACCTGCAGTTCATATCCCACGTGAACATTGCTCCAGAACATACAAAGGCTCTTGCTGCTCCTAAGAACTCTGTCAATCAAATACACTTCTTTACTTTTTCGCGAAAAACGTGACTCGCTGTCTCCCGTGAGAATATCTGCGAAGGATCAACTCGCGACTACCGTTCGTGAACCTAGCGCATTGCTTCATACCAAAAGGATACCTCCTCCTCTGGTAAGATGCCATCGCCGTCCAGCCCCGGCTTCCAGCGCTTGACTGTTTTCACCTATTTTTAGCGGCAGGCTCTCACATCAGCTCACTAGCCTCGCCATGGTGAGGCTGTAATGAGGGCGGTAAAATCGCTGCCTTCACTCTATTCTCTTTAGAGCGGTAAAACATCAGTCAGTCAAACACTAGACGGCATATTTTCTAATCTCTCTTCTGGCGATTGCCCCTCTCACAGGAACACGTAATGGTCATTACACCCTGCTGTCAGTGTTCAGCTCAAATTAATTCCCAGGCATTTAACACTACATAAAATCTTAGTACATGGTGCTACCCAGTATCAACCAAAGAAAGGATAATCAATTATGTGATCAACCATCGTAAATTGCCATCGCATATCAAATAAAATATGTGAGCGAACTGGTATAATACACTGAAGAACCAAAGAACCTGGTACGCCTGTCTAATATCGTGTAGGACCCCCAACTGCATGCAGAAGTGCCGCAACATGACGTGGGATGGACCCTAGTAATGTCGGTAGTAGTGTTGGAGGGAATGGACACCATAAATCCTGCAGGGCTGTCCGTAACTCCATAAAACTAAGAGTGGGTGAAGATCTCTTCTGAACAGCACGTTGCAAGGCATCGCACATACGCTCAATAATGTTCATGTCTGGGAGTTTGGTGGTCAGCGGAAGTGTTTATTGCAGAAGAGCGTCCCTGGAGCCACTCTGTAGCAATTCTGAATTTTGGACGTGTCGGGTGTCGCATTGTCCTGTTGGAACAGTCCAAGTCCGTCGGAATGCACAATGGACATGAATGGATGCAGGTGATCAGACTGGATACTTACGTTCGTGTCATCTGTCAGGGTCGTATCTAGACGTTATCATGGGTCCCATATCACTCCAACTGCACATGCATCACACCATTACAGAGCCTCCGCCAGTTTCAACAGTCCCCTGCTGATATCCCGGTTATCTCCATACCCGTAGATGTCCATCCTCTCGATACAATTTGAAACGAGACTCGTCCGACCAGGCAATATGTTTCTAGTCATCAACAGTCCAATGTCAGTGTTGACGGACCCAGGCGAGGCGTAAAGCTTTGTGTCGTGCAGTCATAAAGGGTGCACGCGTAGGCATTCGAATCCAAAAAGCCCATATTGATGACGTTTCGTTTAATGGTTCGCACATTGACACTGAAATCTGCAGCAATTTGCGGTAGGGTTACACTTCTGTCTCGTTGAACGATTCTCTTCAGTCGCCGTTGGTCCTCTTGTTGCAGGATCCTTTTCCGGCCGCATCCATGTCCGAGATTTGATGTTTTACCGGATTCCTGATATTCACAGTACACTCGTGAAATGGTCATACGGGAAAATTCGCACTTCATCGCTACCTCGAAGATGCTGTGTCCCATTATTCGTGCGCCGTCACTAAATCTTGACAACCGTTCAAACAACTGCACCAGGAACTTCTTAAGTTAGGCGTTGCCGATCGCAGCGCCGCCGTATTTCGCCCGTTTACATATATATCTATTTGAATACGCATGCCTATAACAGTTTCCTTGGCGCTTCAATGTATTAGACATAGCGAGACAAAATATTGCTGCGTTACATGATGAGTTACTGAAAATCTCTGATGTGACTTTCTAATTCAAATGGTGCATTGAAGACATTGCACACTGACTAATGAAGGCAACAGAAATGGCCAAAGAATGTGGTAGAGATTAAGATGATACTTTGGTTCATATATAGCATTTATTTAGCACTCATTGTTTAATTATTCTAATTAATCCTTGTACAAGTGTTTTGTATACTGAACTTATGAACTCAGCTAGCCAAAAACCAAGAGCGCCCCAAAATACAGATACAAATACAGATCGTTATTTAACATCTTTAATTGTAATCATATTTATTATTCACACTGACGTCCAAATGTTTTGGACGAAATATATAATTGACGATCACTTATTTAGGAAGATAAATAGAAATTTTTGAAGTATTAAGCTGATGAGTGTTTAAGCGTTCATCTCATGGTACATAAACGATCAAACTCCCATTAATCTGGGTTGATGCGAGGCTGCACAGATAGGTTAAAAACACGGACAATCCAAAAATAGACCGGGTTTTACCGATACGGACTGTATACCAGTCATGTTTTTTTTTTTTTTTTTTTTTTTTTTTTTTTTTTTTTTTTTTTTGAGAGTACGCTGATAGAATAGCCCCTCACTTAACAATGATATACAACAGCTCGCTCATAGAAAAATCCATACCCAAAGATTGGAAACATGTGTAAGTTACACCAATACCAAAGAAAGGAAATAGAATGAACCTACTGAATTACAGACCTATATCACTATCGTCTAACTGCAGTAGGACTTTGGAACATATACTGTGTTGGGACGTTACCAATTACCTCGAAGAAAACGATTTATTGAAAAATAGCCAACACGGATTCAGAAAACATCGTTCTTGTGAAACACGACTAGATCTTAATTCTCACGAAGTCCTGACTGCTATCAACAAGGGACGTCAAATTGGTTCCATATTTCTAGATTTAGTCACAAGCGATTTCTATCCAAAGCTCGTGCATGTTGAGTATCGTCTCAATTGTGTGACTGGGTTCCTGATTTCCTATCAGAAAGGTCACATTTCGTAATACCTGACAAAGTCATTGAGAAAAACAGAAGTAATATCTGGCTTTCCAGAAGGAAGAGTTATAGTCTCTCTGCTGTTACTGATCTACAAAACGATTATGGAAACAATCTGAGCAGCCATTTAAGATTGTTTACATACAATGCCGTCATTTGCCAAGTCATCAAATGAACAAAAACAAATTGCAAAATGATTTAGACTAGATATTTTTGTGGTGACAAAAGTGGCAGTTGACTCTAAATAATGAAAAGTGTGAAGTCGTCCTCACGATTATTAAAAGGAATCCGGTAAATTTCGGTTATACGATAAATCACACAAATCTGAAGGCTATAAACGCAAATGAAAACATAATAAATATAATTACGTATAACTTAAATTGGAACGATCACATAAATAAAGTTGTGAGGAATGAAAACAAAAGACTGTGGTTTAGTGGCAGGAAACTTAGAAAACGCAACAGGTCTACTAAAGAGATTACCTACACTACGCTTGTCTGCCCTCTACTGAAGTACTATTGTACGGTGTGTAATCTGCAGCAGACAGGATTGATGGAGGACATCAAAAAAGTTCAAAGAAGGAGAGCTCGTTTTGTATTATCGCGAAATTGGGGAAAGAGTGCCACAGATGTGATACATGAATTGGACTGGCAGTCATTAAAACAAAGGAGTTTTTCGCTGCTGCAAGACCTTCTCATGAAATTTCGATCGTCAACGTTCTCCTCAGAATGTGACAATGTTTTGTTGGTGCTAACCTACATAGGGAGAAATGATCATTATAATAAAATGAGAGAAATCAAAGCTCGTATGGAAGGATTTAAATGTTCATTTTTCCCTCACGCTTTTCGAGAGTGGAACTGTAGAGAAGCAGCTTCAAGGTGGTTCGGTGAACCCTCTGCCAGGCACTTAACTGTGAATTGCAGAGTAACCAGGTAGATGTAAATGAAGAACTTGTTATTTAACATATCTACATGCCATGCTAAATGTTTCAGTTGAAAGCCCTCTTCATTACTTGCGTCTTGCTTGCTCCGACAACTTATTTAAAACACTACCATTAAAACACACTACAATACGTATTACGTGGTTTAGGTCTACTTTCGGGAATTAATTGCAAATTTTCTTCTGTTTCTCATTTTCATTCACTTTTTCCCTGACGTCGACTCTCATTTTATGGAGAATCGAAGAATTGCTCTGAGCACTATGAGACATAACATCTGAGGTCATCAGTTCCCTAGGCTTAGTACTACTTAAACACAACTAACCTAAGGACATCACGCACATCCATTCCCGAGGCAGGATTCGAACCTGCGACCAAAGCAGCCGCGTGGTTCCGGACTGAAGAGTCTGGAACCGCTCGGCCACAGCGGCCGGCTGTGGAGAATCAAATCATCTGTATAGTTAAACGAGTTTTGTTCTGCAAAGTCCAATAACAGAGAAATGCACTTCAAGCCTCGGTGAGTGTGACAGTTGGTCCGTAGATCTCCTCGTTTTCGCTTTCTTTCCTGTGCCTATATATATTTTATATCCGTGTCACTTTCCTGTTCGGATATTTTCGTCATCCTTGCCAACACAACTATAATTTTTAACGAAATTATTATTTTTAAATATAACAGAATATAAAGAATATGAAGGTCAGTCAACTGGAAGCCAAACAGACGAAAAAAAAAGTAAGGAGACTGTTCGTTATTTCAAAATTAATCGCCGTAAGTGTTAGTACATTTATCCCACTGTATGATAAGACGGCCAGTGCCTTTTGGGAAGATGTCTGCGGTTGCCTACGGAAACACGACTGTACCCAGGTATGTACCCCTACGACCGAAGCAAATCGACGATCACGAATTTTTTTTCTTCTAGGCTCAAAATATGTGCAAACCGCATTGGAGGAACAGATCGGTACTGTATGGAGGATGTGTAAGGGCTTTCCAGCGAATCTTCTGCACCGTAGTCGAAACATGTGGTCCACATGTTGCCACTGTTCTAGCGCGTGCTCGCTGTCTGTTCTCAAATGCGAGTCCAATGTATTAACAATTTCACTACTCGCCCTCCAGTGTAAAACATATCTAAGCAACCTGCGAAAAATAAGAAAGCTACTGGGCGCTAAAGAACTGACAAAAAGCTCATTTTAGATTCTTCATCGTATTGTACACTTTAAAGGGGCGTAATGACCGAAAAGTCGGTAGTAATTTTCACTTGTTTCTACATGTAGTCCTCAGAGAAGAAAATCTGAGAATTTGCATTCAACTAGTGTTAGCTAAGCATCGGATTAAGGAAGGATTGGAGACAAAGTGTGCCCTTTTAAAAGAACCATCCCAGCATTTTCCTGAATCGATTTAGGGAAATATCGGAAAACCTTAATCAAGATGGCCGGACGCAGGTTGGAACCGTTGTCCTCCCGAATGCAAGTCCAGTGAGATAGCCACTGCGCCACCCCGCTCGGTAAGGATTACTTTCAAACAATTTTCAACAGCAGCAAATTTTTCATATTTTAACTATTGAAAACAAATTCTTTCCAGTTTTTTAGTTAGCCTACTTTGTTTTCTAAATTGTTGTTTCCAGAACGAAAAAGTAGCGCCCTCTGCCAAAGGAAATGTGAGACAGGTGTCAGAGTATTGGTATGAAGGAGACGTAAAAATGTTTGTAGCCCGTGAGTTTTTGAATTAAGACGGATAATTAAAGCAAGAAAAGGAGCAAGCCTAAAAAGTGACTTAATCTAAATTTTTAGAGAATAATGCATCTGAGAGTAAAGTGCATCCACATTACATAATTTCATAATTTTCTCTACTACCACAAAAATCGAACAAAATATAAAATCTTATTAAAATGCCGTTCATTTCATATGTTAACAGAGAGTATCAGAAATGGATGGTAATTCCTATTATGAATCGTGAAAACAGCAACCGTTGCCTGGAGGAAATCACGGCAACTGCTGAGTTGTGAAACGTTCTTGTAGATATAATTTGTTCTTTAATAATTTAATTTAATAACAATTGACGTGTACGTGTTATGAATTTGGTAGATAACGTGCATGTTTTCTGATGAGTGTTGCTGACACAAACTTATTCTATCACTTGTTATGTGCGTGCTCTACAAACTTCAGACAATTGTGTCAACATCCCGCATTAACCTCGCTTGTAGTGTTAGTATCCTTTCCAAACGCTGTCGCTGTTTGAATAATGAGGAACAACGGAGCCTTGCAAATGCAAAAATAGGATTTTTCGTTTTATTAATAGTTTTTAATTATATTTCCCATTTTCGTCGGGTTTGTGGGAGCATAAATGAAGTATCCGGTTGTGGCGATATGCTGTCCGCGTCGACAGAATTAAGTGGTTGGGAGCTGCTTGTCTTTATGAGAAATAGTCGCATTCCGTGTAGTCTCAGAAATAGCTTATATTTCATAAGGGTTTTACTGCCAGAAAGACGCTGAATATTTCTGTATATTTTGTCACTAACTAGAACGTCGTAACCATTTTCGTGCGCATAACAGTCAAATCGCGATGACGTTCTCCCGTTTCGAATCTCATTGGCAGACTTCTCATCATCTTGTAGATGCTAGTCTGTACTTTGAACTAAGTCACTTTTGCGGCACGCTGTTCTTCCCCGTCTTAATCTGTCTTTCAGTTGCAGAAAGGCGCTGTGAATCTATTTTTCTCGAGGCGTCTTTAATGAAATATCCTATCTTAAAGTTGACTCTTTCTAAAACCTTCATCCTCCCTACGTTACCGATATCAAATAGAAGAACTGCTTCACAAATTGCCATTCTGACAACTGTAACAAATGAAAATGTGGTTTTAGAGCATCAAATCCGTATGTCTGAATTTAGAGACAGATGTTGATTCTGGATTCTGCCGTGCACACTTTCCAAAATTTCAGTTTGGGTCAAAAACCTGTAAGTAGGTTTGATAATACCAGGATTCAATTTGGAAGTCTCTCCTTGTGAATTTAGGGGTTGTTATCCCTCTGAGCCTGTAGATATTTACTCCAGTTAACGTGGCACAGCGTTTATTTTTGTAAATCTCAGACATGACGCTGGCATCTTCATTACGCCACACAATAAATTTCCTTATTCCCTCACGACGACAACGCACCTCAAGCCATAGGAAAACCTCTATTAGCTTCATAGTGACATGAAAGTCGCCCAACGCATTTAATTGTTTTTCAGGTACTTCGAAAGCGATTTCCTCATTGAAACTTCGGGAAATTATTGTCCGTTACCTCTACTAATAAATAAAAAATGTAAATTGACATTTCCGGTCAGTTTCATGAAAGTTCTCCGTTAATGACAAAGAAATAATGGCAAATTATAGAACATAACAGGCAGTAAATATACACATTAACAAAAGTTTTGCATCACCTCGCTTCCGAGATTTCCGCAACCTGTACAGAAAATTAGAGTAGAGATCAACATAAACATCATTTCCGTCCTTTTTATTGCTCATGACAACCACACATTGCATTTGTACCATCATAGAGCGAGACCTTTAGTGGTGGTGGTCTAGATTGATGTGCACACCGGTACCTCTAATACCCACTAGCACGTCATCTTGCATTGCTGCATGCCAGTACTCGTCGTGGCATACTATCCACAAGTTCATCAAGGCACCGTTGGTCCGGTTTGTCCCACTCCTCAACGACGATTCGGCGTAGATCCCTCAAAGTGGTTGGTGGGTCACGTCGTCCATAAACAGCCCTTTTCAATCTATCCCAGGCATTTTCGATACAGTTCATGTCTGGAGAACATGCTGCCCACTTTAGTAGACCGATGCCGTTATCCCGAAGGAAGTCATTCACAAGATGTGCATGATGGGGGTGCGAACCGTCGTTCATCAAGACGAATGTCTCGCCAATATGCTGCCGAAATGGTTGCAGTATCGGTCGGAGGATGGCATTCGCGTATCGTACAGCCGTTACCGCGTCTTCCATGACCACCAACGGCATAAGTCGGCCCACATAATGCCACCCTAAAACAGCAGGGAACCTCCACCTTGCTGCACTCGCTGGACAGTGTCTAAAGCGTTCAGCCTTACCGGGTTGCCTCCAATCACGTCTCCGACGATTGTCTGGTTGAGGGCATATGCAACACTCATCGATGAAGAGAACATGATGCCAATCCTGAGCGGTCCATTCGACATGTCGTAGGGCCCATCTGCATCGCGCTGCATGGTGTCGTGGTTGCAAAGATGGATTTCGCCATAGACGTTGGGAATGAAGTTGCGCATCATGCAGCCTATTGCGCACAGTTTGAATCGTAACACGGCGTCCTGTGGCTCCACGAAAAGCATTATTCAACATCGTCGCGTTGCTGTCAGGGTTCATCCGAACCATAATCCTTAGGTAGCGGTCAACCACTGTAGTAGTAGCCCTTGGGCGGCCTGGGCGAGGCATGTCATCGAAGAGCTCCTGTCTCTCTGTATCTCTTTCATGTACGAGCAACATCGCTTTGGTTCACTTTTGTTGATAGCCCTTCCTGGTACAAAGTAACAGTGCGGACGCAATCGAACCGCGGTATTGACCATCTAGGCATGGTTGAACTACAGACAACATGAGACGCGTACCTACTTTCTGGTGGACTGACTGGAAGTGATCGGCTGTCGGACCCCGTCCGTCTAATAGGCGCTTCTCAAGGATGGTTTTTTACATCTTTGGACAGGTTTAGTGATATCTCTGAACAGTCAAAGGGACTGTGTCTGTAATACAATATCCACAGTCAACGTCCATCTTCAAGAGTTCTGGGAACCAGGGTGATGCAAAACTGTTTTTTATGTGTGCATATTGCGGAAAAACAGACGAATATGAGGTGGCCCTGTCACAGGTTTTCTAGCATGCACTCTGAATGACTTGGCACGAAGCCACGTCGCTGTAGGACAAGGAATTAACATACGAAAATACATCAAAACACATTGAAGTTAAACGAGATTTCGTGCAGTCCCTAGAGAGCGAGCTATGGGTGAACGAAAGAATGATGCTAGTCATGAGATCTGTGTAACAGGGGAGCGGGCCGAACGACAAAGCTTACCTCTCCACGATTTGTGAGGTCGTGATGCCGAGTGCACTGTCTGAAAGTGGTGTGTAATCAACTGGTAGCAGCCAATGTGATTGCTACAAGCTTCCGAATGCGAATCATCCTGATGAGAGACACTTCAATACCAAAATGGCGGTAGCTTCCGCAGCGCTACTGTGCGCGTGGTGGAGCGAAGTGGGGGCGTCAGAGATCAGTCACCGAACGGGGATGGAGCGTGGTTTTCGGGGCTGTTTTTAAACTCGGGCACTTACACTGCAGTGTACGTCCGCAGTTCACAAATACGTCGCAGTAGCAAACATGACAGCGGGAGGGAACGAAGTTGGTGCAGCTTCGTCCCGGAGGTTTCCTCGGTCTCTTTGCCTCTGAGGTTGAGACACCTGTTTAGGCGACGGAAAACTGATATGCCTACGTCACAGTGTGACTTCATCTTAGATTGAAACGTAACTGCCAGAAACTGTTAAGGAAATTCGCCGTTTTGAGCATTTTCTACATTAATCAAATGAAAAATGTGAAAGTTACTCCGTCCTTCACCCCTATTTAACGATCCTCCAAGTACACAATCCTCGGGTCTGGCTGGGAAAAATTACCCTAATTGCATAAAATGATGAATTTACTTTCAGGAATTAATTAAAGATTCGTGCCGTCTCAGATAATTATCAATGAGTTCGAAATTTTGTGGGCAACTCGATTCGGTCGTTGGAATTATCAAATGAATTTTATTTGGCTCTCATTTGTGATGGTGTTCGCCAGTACAGCCGTTGTAGTCGCGTCCTGGGTGTTCATTGTATGCCCTCAAAAAGTCTCTGCGTTACAAGCATAATTAGTCCGACTGGAAGTTTTTTGCAGCGCAATATATGGTGGTAACTAGTGCGAATATAGGAGGCAGAAGACTATTCTTGATCGTCTTTTGTACAGTACGGGCGTTTTCTAATTTTGCAGAAGGACAAACATAAATATAAACACAACATGACACTCAGCAGACGCTTATTAGAGCCACCTATTTCAGAGAGTGACACCTAAGTGGCAACACTTCTGCTTCGCAAGAGAAGTCCCAATTAGCGAGGGCTGAAACTACCCTCCAATTACGGAGCTGAAATAAGTCCAGTGTCTTCAGTGTCTTCTAGCCAAAACCAGCTCGCCTTCGCAGAAATCTGCTTTTCATAATTTTGCTCAGACTAGGTGTGGTTGCTTGTGGACCAGTATGATACAGTAGAATTAAGTTGATGTTTAAGTACGTATTGTTTTTCCGTAAGTTTAATAAACACAATACATACACATAACAGAGAATTTAGTCATTAATAATATATTTTCCTTCACTATTTACAAGTCTGCCAACGCTGGGGTAACTTTTTGATTCCGCGACTGTAGGAATCAGGTGGTTTTACCCACACAGAACTTGTTGGCAGCGAATTTTCGTCCGGAATGGAGGTTCCTTGTTGGATGTTCGATAGAGAGCAAAAAAGCTGGCAATCTGAGGTCGCAAGATCAGTTGAATAAGGTGGGTGTGGAATGAATTCCCAATTCAACTACTGTCTAGTGTTTTTTGTCGGTTCAGCAGAATGCCGAGGGGCATTATCGTGGGTTATCATCACGTAGTCTTTCTGGCCGTTGTTCTAGAATTGTGTCTACAAGGCGCCTCAGTTGATGCTAATAAATGTCAGCAGTGATGGTTATGCCCCGGGAAAGCAATTCGTACTACACCACACCGTCGCTGTTCCATCATAAACATAGCATAATCTTTTGTGGATGCACGCAGGTCTTTGTACTGCAGCTTTTCTTGGGCTCAACCACTACTTTCTTGTTCTTATGTTAACACATAGACACCATTTTACGTCACCAGCACCGAGCGAGGTCGCGCAGTGGCTAGTACACTGGACTCGCATTCGGGAGGACGACGGTTCAATCCCGCGTCCGGCCATCCTGATTTAGGTTTTCCGTGATTTCCCTAAATCGCTCCAGGCAAATGCCGGAATGGTTCATCTGAAAGGGCACGGCCGACTCCCTTCCCCGTCCTTCCCTAATCCGATGAGACCGATGACCTCGATGTTTGGTCTCTTCCTCCAAACGATCCAATCCAATCCAATCCTTGCCCCTCAGAGCAAATGAATAATAATAAATACGTCACCAGCAACGATAGAAGACAGGAATGGTCAGTGTTGTTCACGAACCAATTGACGAGGAAGCAGGGGTGTATGTATGACCCCCGATGAGCTTTGTGATTTTAGCGTAGAGCATGTGGTACCCACACACCCGATTTTTTAACCTTCCACATTACATACAAATGTCGCACGATGGTTGAATGATCACAGTTCATTACATTTGCCAGTTCTCGAGTACACTGACGTGGATCATTGTGGATTAATGAGTTTAAACAATCGTCATCAACCCCCAAAGTCTTCTTGAACTTGGAGAGCCACTAAAACGAGAAAACCATTTTCTTGCCATACTCCGTTCAATGGCATTACCCCATACACGGCGCAGATGTTTCTGGCTGCCTCTGCTGCTGTCACCCCTATTTGAACTCAGACAGAAGGAATGTCGGATATGTTCCGATTTCTTCACTTCACACCCCGTTTTATAGCGTTCACGGCTCCAATCAATATCTCAAAATGACAATATGTCAACTGACATAGCAACAGTCAACTAAAACTAAAAAATGGCAGTCGAAATATAATCCCATAGCAACTGGAATAGAACATACAAAATGAAAACGCTTCGAACTTGTGCACCAACCTAACATTTAAACAGTTAATACTAACAGACTTATACATTTGAATACTGTGTAGAACGCCCTTCTTCGATGGGTCAAGTGGCAGGAAATATTTGGATATTTGCACAACGCAAACTATTGGCAATAAATATTGCAAAACCTTGAAGGCAGCGTGCAAGAAGCGTAAAATTTATATTATGTACACACTGTGTTTGGGTACACAAGTGTTTAGCATTCCAGCAAAACCACACAAAGTAGGTAGGAGTAAGGGCAGTAGCGCACTCGTGCGGCCACGGCCACGACCAACGGCTGGCCACAGCCGCAGCTTCTGCGACCAAGACTGCGGCTGGACGGCACGACTGTCAGTCGGTTGGCCGCACCTCAGTCGCACGACGGAGATTACGGAGATAGCAACGGCCGTGTACTCTGGCATCGTCAGGCGAAACGAAAGAAGAAAAGATACTGGGTACAACCTATGTTACAATTCCACTCTAAAAAACGGAAAGTTTGTTACTTTTTTTGTGATCTTCGTGAACACGAAGATAAATTCTTCAATTTCACTAGAATGTCTTTAAAAACTTTTGATGAAATGTTAAAGAAAATCGGAGACAGCATAAAAGGTACAGACAGCAATGCGACAATGCATAGGAAATGAAGACAAATTGCTACTCACATTAAGGTAAGTTTTATTAACGAAAATTTTTACCAATAATGAAATTGTTAATGTTACGTTATGTATTAAGTAAAACTAACTACATGATTCACCGAAACATGTAAGTAGTGGTGACGTAACACCATTATCAATACTGCCGTCATCATTGGTTTCTGGTGGAGACTGTAGTGAATTATTATGCTGTGAAGAAGAAGAACTAGACTGCCTGGGATAGGTTTCCTGATAATATGCTGTTCCATCACAAGATAACGATGTAGATAGAGGCTGGTGTTGTGAGGAATATCCGGCTGCTGATTGTGGACGGTGAAAAATGTATGCTGGACAGTGTTCGTAGGAAGATGAGTTTGGACAGTTAGGACGCGGTTGAGCGTCTTCATTAATACTTAAGATTCGTCGTTTTACAGACAACTTCAGATGTTGAGGTATTTTTTTGAAGTCGCTGACCAAAAACAATAAAAAAACCTGTCCTCATCTGTCATCATTTGTGTGTCCAGTTGCTGCCGGCTTCTGTTTGTTTTGCAGAACATCGGTTAGTTGTCTTCCAATTTCGTCCTCTGGTTTCCTTTTCTTACCGAGCAATCTAGCCTGCTATGGTCCACTTGTAACTTCAAAAATGGCTATGAGCACTATGGGACTTAACTTCTGAGGTCATCAGTCCCCTAGAACTTAGAACTACTTAAACCTAACTAACCTAAGGACATCACACACATCCATGCCCGAGGCAGGATTCGAACCTGCGACCGTAGCGACTTGCAACTTCACTTTCTGCTGTGACCGCTTTCTTAGCATTCTCAGGTGGCACGCTGCTATGTGTATGCGACGGTAGATTGGTAATACTCAGAAGTGATAGGAGATTAAAATACAGATATGGCGTCTTTCTCGCAGCTGCAGAACCACTTTTATCGGATAATCTCCGTTTTTCTCGGCTGTATGAACCTTTAATGTTACGCCATTTCTTCCGTAATGATATAACTGTAAAAATGAAATGTTATCTTAGCTACCAATAATGTCTATATTTGTAAAGGAAACTGCATGTAGTGACATGTTAGATGAGTTTCCGCACCCCGTATGTGGTAGGAACTGATGGGACATACGTCAATTTAAAGAAAATGATTAGAACAATTCTGTGTATTAGATTATGTTCGAAAAATATTTGCAGACATTTTGTTCAGATAAAGGTTTCCTTAAGACTAATCTATCTCGAAAAAGTGTGAAATAATTTAGCAATTTCTCCTTTCAGATATCTGGCAACTGGAAATTCGTTCGTTGATTTGCATCATGCTTACCGACTTGGAGTAACAAGAAAGAAATTTTAAGATTTTGAAACTAACGCCAATTTCCCTAACTGTCTCGTCGCTGTTGATGGAAAACGTGTGTGACTGGTGAAACCAGCAAACAGTGCATCAATGTTCTACAACTATAAGAAATATTCACCTATTGTATTAATGGCTGTTTGTGATGCAAACTATAAATTTGTAGCTGTAGATGAGGGATCGTATGGTAAATGTGCTCACTCAACAGTATGTCAACAATCAGTGTGCTATAAGCGAATAATGTCTAAAAACTTGGACATTCCGGAAGACAAACAAATTTGAGACATAAACGAAACGCCAGTGCCTTATGTACACTCCTGGAAATTGAAATAAGAACACCGTGAATTCATTGTCCCAGGAAGGGGAAACTTTATTGACACATTCCTGGGGTCAGATACATCACATGATCACACTGACAGAACCACAGGCACATAGACACAGGCAACAGAGCATGCACAATGTCGGCACTAGTACAGTGTATATCCACCTTTCGCAGCAATGCAGGCTGCTATTCTCCCATGGAGACGATCGTAGAGATGCTGGATGTAGTCCTGTGGAACGGCTTGCCATGCCATTTCCACCTGGCGCCTCAGTTGGACAAGCGTTCGTGCTGGACGTGCAGACCGCGTGAGACGACGCTTCATCCAGTCCCAAACATGCTCAATGGGGGACAGATCCGGAGATCTTTCTGGCCAGGGTAGTTGACTTACACCTTCTAGAGCACGTTGGGTGGCACGGGATACATGCGGACGTGCATTGTCCTGTTGGAACAGCAAGTTCCCTTGCCGGTCTAGGAATGGTAGAACGATGGGTTCGATGACGGTTTGGATGTACCGTGCACTATTCAGTGTCCCCTCGACGATCACCAGTGGTGTACGGCCAGTGTAGGAGATCGCTCCCCACACCATGATGCCGGGTGTTGGCCCTGTGTGCCTCGGTCGTATGCAGTCCTGATTGTGGCTCTCACCTGCACGGCGCCAAACACGCATACGACCATCATTGGTACCAAGGCAGAAGCGACTCTCATCGCTGAAGACGACACGTCTCCATTCGTCCCTCCATTCACGCCTGTCGCGACACCACTGGAGGCGGGCTGCACGATGTTGGGGCGTGAGCGGAAGACGGCCTAACGGTGTGCGGGACCGTAGCCCAGCTTCATGGAGACGGTTGCGAATGGTCCTCGCCGATACCTCAGGAGCAACAGTGTCCCTAATTTGCTAGGAAGTGGCGGTGCGGTCCCCTACGGTACTGCGTACGATCCTACGGTCTTGGCGTGCATCCGTGCGTCGCTGCGGTCCGGTCCCAGGTCGACGGGCACGTGCACCTTCCGCCGACCACTGGCGACAACATCGATGTACTGTGGAGACCTCACGCCCCACGTGTTGAGCAATTCGGCGGTACGTCCACCCGGCCACCCGCATGCCCACTATACGCCCTTGCTCAAAGTCCGTCAACTGCACATACGGTTCACGTCCACGCTGTCGTGGCATGCTACCAGTGTTAAAGACTGCGATGGAGCTCCGTATGCCACGGCAAACTGGCTGACACTGACGGCGGCGGTGCACAAATGCTGCGCAGCTAGCGCCATTCGACGGCCAACACCGCGGTTCCTGGTGTGTCCGCTGTGCCGTGCGTGTGATCATTGCTTGTACAGCCCTCTCGCAGTGTCAGGAGCAAGTATGGTGGGTCTGACACACCGGTGTCAATGTGTTCTTTTTTCCATTTCCAATAGTGTATTTGTTGCTGACGACGCATTTTCGCTGTCACGCAGAATTGTGTGTCTATACGTAGGTCTGCGGCTTGATTTTAAAAAAGTATTCAACTACCGTCATTCTCGAGCACGTAGAGTGCACATTCGGGATGGCAAATATGTGTAGGATCTTTCACAGGCCCCTGAATGTTGACGTCGATTTCGCCATAGACACTGTTAAGGCATGTTGTATTTTACACAACTATATACGAATGAGTGATGGTGTTCAATATTCAGATACATTGTATGGATATCCTTCATTTCATGAGCATATTCCACAACGAATACGGAGACGTGCATCCAGTTCACACGACAGAAACGTTTTTGCCGATTACTTTGTGCGGGAAGGCTCTGTCATGGCAGTTAGATTACATTCACTGAAGTCTGAGTTATATGTACATGTTACTAAAGATAAATAAACGTAATAGAACTTACGCAGCGTGTTTTGTTGCTGCGGTGTTGCACATTCTCTGCCCCCGAACATCATAGTCACTTCCTCCCACATTCTCTTTTTCACATTCTTGTCAGCATATTCTCCAGATGACAAGTCCCACAAAGCAGGTCTCTCCCTAACGTTTATAACAAATTTCTCCGTATCAGAGTCTATGATGACAGAAAGATCCACCTGCAGACACGCAGCAGCAAACAAATAATAAATTGTAAAATATCTCCACAGCTGGAGCCGCATTGACGGCTGTCCGCACACTGGCAGTGCTGCCCCATTCAGCTGCGTGTAACTTTGGCCGCAGCGGCGCGCTGGCCGGAGGCTGGTCTTATGACGTAAGTGCTGGCCGCACGGGCGGCTAGCTGCACCGCGCTCAGTGCGTGCTGCGCGGCACCTTTCCATGTAAACCTGGCCGCATTCGACCAGCCGCAGGTCTGGCCGTGGCCGCGCTAATGCGCTATTGCCCTAAGACCATCAACAATAAGTATGTAAGGAAAGGTTACTCAGTGAGTTGTTATTCAGAAATCGCATTTCAGTGTCGACTGTTTGTGATAAGTATCGTGTTGCGTTTCGTTAAGGAAGGAGAAACGTATATCCGGACGTATCGGAATTCGATAGCAGCCTAACGCGTTATTATGCTCCCGTATTTGGATTAAAAAGACTGAAATTGTGAAAAACTAATTAATAAATAAGATCAGGTTTTTTATCCTTGAGCAAGAGAGCAACAGTCATTGTTGATGCTGGCATGCGTTCTTCCTGTAGCAACAGATACGCTTGTAAAAGGATTGCACTGGCTGTAGAAAGCCGTAGTAATTTAACACTACTGTCGGTTCTGTGAAGCGAGTGTCTGACACAAGCGAGAGCAGCAGATTCACAATTCGGACACAATGACCAGATCACCCGTATTTTTTCCTTGCTCAAAATTATCGTTAGTCACTGTTAAACGATCCTAGGGACGCATTTTGGTTACAGCAGAATGAATTCAGTGGCAGAACGCGAACTGCATTCGGCATATTGCGTTTGTTTATCATGGTCTGCTGAGTTCGCTATTCCAGCTAACTTATATGTAACTAATATTACAAAATCATAGAGCGTGTACCACTCAATAATTGCGACGATTACATATATTTTAAAATAAAACGTGAATATACCCTATTTTAGCTTATCTAACTATAAATCAAAAGCTTATTGTTAGACGCATAGAGAGACTTACATACACTACGTCTGCTCTGTTCAAAGGAGATAAACAAGAAAGATACAGAATAAAATTTTCGCTCTGCAGGGATGTTTATGCTGATATGAAACTTCCCGGCAAATTAAAACTGTGTGCTGGACCCAGACTCGAACTCGGGAACTTTGCCCCTCACGAGTAAGTGCTCTACCGACGGAGCTACCCAACCTCGACCCACGACCCTTCCTCACTACTTAAATTCCACCAGCACCTGGTCTCCTACCTTCCAAACTTCACAGAAGTTCTTCTGCGAACCTTGCAGAACTAACACCCCTGGAAGGAAGGATATTGCGGAGACATGGCTTAGCCAGAGCGTAGGGAATGTTTCCAGAATGAAATTTTTACTCCTTTCTTTCGGGAGTGCTACTTCTGCAAGGTTATCAAGAGAGAGCTTCTGTGAAGTTAAGAAGGTATGAGACGAGATATTGACGGAATTAAAGCTGTGCTGACGGGTCGTTAGTCGTGCTTGGGTAAGTCAGTCGGCAGAGCAGTTTCCAGGGGAAGTCAAAGGTCCCGAGTTATAGTCTCGGTCCGGCACACAGTTTTAATCTGCCAGGAAGTTTCAAAAAAGAAAGTTTTCTGAAAGGAGCCAGGCTCCTCGATTACATTTTGTTTTATGTAAACTTACTAGCTGTTGCCGGCAGCTGCGCTGACATATTAGTAAAATTAAATGAGATGTACAGGGTGTTTCAAAAATGACCGGTATATTTGAAACGGCAATAAAAACTAAACGAGCAGCGATAGAAATACACCGTTTGTTGCAATATGCTTGGGACAACAGTACATTTTCAGGCAGACAAACTTTCGAAATTACAGTAGTTACAATTTTCAACAACAGATGGCGCTGCAAGTGATGTGAAAGATATGGAAGACAACGCAGTCTGTGGGTGCGCCATTCTGTACGTCGTCTTTCTGCTGTAAGTGTGTGCTGTTCACAACGTGCAAGTGTGCTGTAGACAACATGGTTTATTCCTTAGAACAGAGGAATTCCACCGCCTAGAACACAGTGTTGTTGCAACAAGACGAAGTTTTCAACGGAGGTTTAATGTAACCAAAGGACCGAAAAGCGATACAATAAAGGATCTGTTTGAAAAATTTCAACGGACTGGGAACGTGACGGATGAACGTGCTGGAAAGGTAGGGCGACCGTGTACGGCAACCACAAAGGGCAACGCGCAGCTAGTGCAGCAGGTGATCCAACAGTGGCCTCGGGTTTCCGTTCGCCGTGTTGCAGCTGCGGTCCAAATGACGCCAACGTCCACGTATCGTATCATGCGCCAGAGTTTACACCTCTATCCATACAAAATTCAAACGCGGCAACCCCTCAGCGCCGCTACCATTGCTGCACGAGAGACATACGCTAACGGTATAGTGCACAGGATTGATGACGGCGATATGCATGTGGGCAGCATTTGGTTTACTGACGAAGCTTATTTTTACCTGGACGGCTTCGTCAATAAACAGAACTGGCGCATATGGGGAACCGAAAAGCCCCATGTTGCAGTCCCATCGTCCCTGTATCCTCAAAAAGTACTGGTCTGGGCCGCCATTTCTTCCAAAGGAATCATTGGCCCATTTTTCAGATCCGAAACGATTACTGCATCCCGCTATCTGTACATTCTTCGTGAATTTGTGGCGGTACAAACTGCCTTAGACGACACTGCGAACACCTCGTGGTTTATGCAAGATGGTGCCCGGCCACATCGCACGGCCGACGTCTTTAATTTCCTGAATGAATATTTCGATGATCGTGTGATTGCTTTGGGCTATCCGAAACATACAGGAGGCGGCGTGGATTGGCCTCCCTATTCGCCATACATGAACCCCTGTGACTTCTTTCTGTGGGACACTTGAAAGACCAGGTGTACCGCCAGAATCCAGAAACAATTGAACAGCTGAAGCAGTACATCTCATCTGCATGTGAAGCCATTCCGCCAGACACGTTGTCAAAGGTTTCGGGTAATTTCATTCAGAGACTCTGCCATATTATTGCTACCCATGGTGGATATGTGGAAAATATCGTACTATAGAGTTTCCCAGACCGCAGCGCCATCTGTTGTTGAAAATTGTAACTACTGTAATTTCGGAAGTTTGTCTGCCTGAAAATGTACTGTTGTCCCAACCATATTGCAACAAACGGTGTATTTCTATCGCTGCTCGTTTAGTTTTTATTGCCGTTTCAAATATACCGGTCATTTTTGAAACACCCTGTATGTATGACTTTATTAGCCAGGAGACCCCCTTTGGGTTGTTCGGCAGCTTGGTGCAAGTCATTATTTGACGCCAGTTTGGCGACTTGCGCGTCGTTAATGATAGAATGATGTTAAGGACAAACAGAAACACAGGCGGCCGCTGCGGCCTAGGCGCTTCAGTCCAGCACCGAGCTGCTGGGGTCGCAGGTTCGAATCCTGCCTCGGGCATGGATGTGTGTGATGTCCTTAGGTTTAAGCAGTTTTAAGCCTAGGGGGCTGATGACCTAAGATGTTAACCCCCATAGCGCTTAGAGCCATTTGAAAAAAAAAAAAAACCCTTTGATGATAGAATGTTGTTAAGGACAAACAAACACACACACACACACACACACACACACACACACACACACAGTCACAATACGATCCGCTTGGGAATCCTAACATTATTAAATAGCGTTAAAGTGACGAAGAAATAAAATCAATAACTTGTAGTTTGGTGCAGCGCAAATTTTATACCGTTTGTACGTGCAATAACGTCAGCAGCCCTCACTTTTCTGCCTGTCACCCGTGGCAGTGATGGCATCATAATAATGAAATGCAGCATCACTAAAAGCCTCCGGCGTTCTACATGCAAAGGCACAACGTCTCCCTGTCTGCCGGACGGCGTTTATAGGACGTCGTTGTTGTGGCTCTTCAACCGTCTCAGAAGATATAAGAGACGCGTGACATTCAGCGGCTAATATGTGAGGAGCTTGTGAATGAAATTAGAATAGAAGTATAGATTAAACACGTTGAGGATTATATAAGTATTGTATCAGTTACAGGGAATCGTCTTATATAGAACATATCAAACAAACTCACAGATTCGTAAATGTAAGTTCAAAGATCAAAGAATAAATAGCTTTTCCAAAGAGCAATTATTGTTCCATATTTTGCTTCAGATTCTTCAGATCAATAAATTTCTTCTAATAAACACGTTCTGAAATAGTCTATGTCCTTCCTCGGCGTTCAGTCTAACTCCATATCAAAAGTCATCAAATTCGGTTCAGCGCTTTGGTCGTGAAGCGTGACAGACAGAGTTGCTTTCGTACTTATAATATTAGTACGGATGACATTTCATAGCTCCGACTCATTTCAGCCACACGCTGATTTCTCTGAAATGTTTGAGCTGAATTCACAGTCCATTCACATTTTATTATATTTTTCACAGGCTAGACGATACACTTCCTTAAAAAAAAGAGTGCACATTCACACAAGAAAATCAGTTTGAATTTTTTTTATATTTAAAAAAAGATGACTATCTTCACGTAATACTTAAAGTAGGATCGTTGCCTATCGAGAATGCGGCATATTGTTCATAGAGTAAATATCTCTGGAGTGAGCATTGCGTTCTGCGCATGTTGTCAACATTAAACCAGGATTGTCACGTGATCTCGGGACTTCGCTGTGCCTGTGTGCTTTCTGCACCGTTTGAAGTTTATAATACCAAAAGTTTTTGTTGTGTTTCACCGTTTGTTGATAGTGTAATAGCGATGGTGAATTACGTTGTTGCTACAGATGCAAGGAAAAATATGTGAAAGGAGGGATAGTAACTTTTCATGGGTACGTTCCATATAGCTCTAATTATAGTTTTCATTTTAGTAAGAGACACTGTATACGTTTAAAAATTTCGAGACGCATTATAGTTAAGACTTGATTCTGTAGACCTATTTTTCTACGATTTTATGGCTATATAATAGATATTACGGCTCGTACAAAAGCTTACAAAAAATCGCTTCCTCTCGTAAATTTGCTAGTGGAACAGGAAAGGGAAAGGTTAGTTGTTTCAGTAAATACTATCCTCCATGCATTTATCAGTGACTTGTCAATTATGTATATAGATTACTCCGTCTACTATTTATTTAATGAACTGGGAGCAAGTACTTAAAATGCGTTAAATAAATACCTAAAAGTGCCACCACTAAGAAAAATTGTGCTTTAGGTCGCAAAAACGAGAAAATAAATACGCAGAAATACAAAAAAAAGGGACGAATTAGCTAATGTGTGGTAAATTCGGTGTTTTTCGTACACTTGCAAAAGTACTAACGTACTGTCATGTCGTTTTGCAGGACTATCACTGCAAAAATGGAGTTCAGACTCTGTAATACTATAAAGTGCGGTATCATACCAAAAACTACCAAAAATCGAGTGCATCTGAACTATGGCACCTATCGCAAAGAAGCTGAATGTAAAATCACTTGCCCTTAAAAGTTACGCAGCTGGTTTATTCCCGGTATCAAATGGATACTGTTAAAACGTCTGCGCAACATAAATAAATAATCCACGACACGTACGAAAAGAATCCGTCTGTACTAGGGATGTAGTGACATTCTAAATATACAGGGCGCTATACGGACAAACACACGACGTCCCGAGAATACGTGACCAGGCCGGCAATGTATGTTGACAACACAAAATCTGTTCTGCGCATGTGAGTGCTCACTCCAGAGATATTTACTCTATGATATTGTTCCATGATGTTGTTGCTCGCGTTGGTCGGTATCTCACGACAAGTGAAAGCGCAGTCAGTGGGTTCGGAAATCTCATATTCAACAGCTGCAAATGACTAGTTCCCGAGAGGACACTCATATCGTTTGCTCGACAGTGTATGAACTTTTTTTCACCAGGACAAAGCCACGTGGAAGGTACGATGACGTCTGGAGCATCAGGAATTGCCAGCACAGTGATCGCACAGAGTGAGAGCGCAGTCAGTTGTGAGTCCAGCGATAATACTGTGCAAAACAGTGGCAGCACATCGCACTGGTCCTGCATAGAGCATCACGATCGACATACCAGCATGTGGAGCCTCCCAGGAAAACGAACGGCGCCAGATTGCATTCGTCAACGTAATAACGCTCCAGCACCTGGCGTAATTCAATGGAGTGGCACTGCGTAGAAGACACCGTCACCTCTGATTCGCATACGCGGCAATTTTGCTAGAGTCGCTACATTTGTAGACTGGTGACGTTATTTTTCAAAAAGACAGTACAAGACTGATCGTTTCCCCTGCTGTCCTGACATACCTTAGTAACGAGGATGTGTTAATCAACCTCTGGCAGGCACATTCTCCAGACACTCACCCACTGAAAATATACTGCCGGAATAAGTAAACATTAGTATATCCTTTTAGATGTTTCCAGTTCACTCAAGATTTATTGCTGCAACAGTACATATGGAGTACACGAAATGATTAGATTTACAGATCAATAGCACAAGCGCTTCTGAGATACCAGGTATTGACCTATGCTGAAACACGCTATTAGAACGTGGTGTAGCCTCCATTGCGCTGAGTCTGGCATTCAGTCGATCGGACAGATGGCGGATACTGTCCTCGGATACTTCATGCCACGCCTGCTCAACCTGTTCACTCAATTCTGTAAGAGTTGTTGGGCGACGGGACGCACGATTCACTCCTCGTCTCATCATATCCCAAATGTACTCTGTTGGAGACAGTTCCAGAGAACGTGATGGTCAGAGAAGTTGCTGCACGTCATGCACAGCGCGTTTAACTTCATGGGTTATGCGTGGACGAGCATTATCCTGTTCGAACACAAATAGCCTTCCTA
This sequence comes from Schistocerca americana, assembly GCF_021461395.2. Taxonomy (NCBI): domain Eukaryota; kingdom Metazoa; phylum Arthropoda; class Insecta; order Orthoptera; family Acrididae; genus Schistocerca; species Schistocerca americana. The sequence continues at coordinate 297,321,620 of NC_060121.1, read as the reverse complement.
TTGCAAGAATGGCAAAAGAACGGATTTCACAAATTTCCGTGCTCCAGAAGAACCAAAGTTTCACGTGAGTTGCAGCTTATCGCACCCCAGACACCTTGCGTGCAAACAACCATCACTTACGTGCAGGCAGAGACTACTTTCATGGCTGAAGACCACGGCGCCCCATCCCAAGTGATCATCTGATGACACCAATAGAGTCGTGCACGTCGATCCTGTGGCGTGCGTGGAAGACGGCCTAGAGGTTCCATGCCCGTAGACCCACTGCAACAGTTTGTGTTGACACGTCTGCACTCACAAGTCCTCTCACCTGTGCTGTCGTAGCTGCACGATGTACCACTGCTGACCTTACAATACGACGATCTCAAGGGGCTTGGTGCTGCTTGGGGCCAAAACCTTGTCTACGGGTGTGAGAATGATCACGTGACCAGTGATACCGGCATCGTTGCACAGCTGACGCAGCGTGTCCAACTTTTTTGGCAATTCTCCGAAAGGACCATCCCCCCAAAGCCACAGTTTCACCCCTTTCAAACTCGCTCTGTTGGTTGTGAGAAACACGAGTGCATTCCGTGGCATGATTGCCTGCTTGCTTCACACGTTTGCATCGCACTGAGCCTTCTAGCCGCGAGCGTTCTGTATTAAAGGGTAGATACAGATGGCGCTATGGTAGCTATGCCACATTGCTACCTGTTGGCGGACGACGTTGAAACCATTATGAGTACATTTGCTATTCCCCAGATGGGATAAGCCGTCATAGATCAAAATAGACGTTGCCTTTCCAAGTATAATTTTTTTTTCAGCAGTGATTCTGGCCATGGTTTGTCGAGAGCTCGTACGGCACCAGTGGCCGGCGATTAGCCACGCCGAATTAGCCGAGCGGTCTACGGCGCTGCAATCATGGACTGTGCGGCTGGTCCCGGCGGAAGTTCGAGTCCTCCCTCGGGCGTGTGTGTGTGTGTGTGTGTGTGTGTGTGTGTGTGTGTGTGAGTGTGTGTGTGTGTGTTTGTCCTTAGGATAATTTAGATTAAGTAGTGTGTAAGCTTAGGGACTGATGACCTTAGCAGTTAAGTCCCATAAGATTTCACACACATTTGAACATTTTTTGCCCGGAGATTATGATTAATGAACTTTGTCATACAACTGATGCAGCATAGAATGACGTAGCCATATCTCTCTTTCAATTTCAGTTCGACTCGATGCCTAGCTGGGGTATGTATAGATACTGGCAGTCTCGTAAGACTCGTATGCCGCATTTTCTCTGGTGTTTCTTCAGATTTTTGCAATGTGTAACTGGAGACGTTGCAAACAAAAACTTGTCATTACGGCTTGTACGGAAGACCTAGTGCTGACGGAAACCGTCGGTTTCTTTCCCGTTACAAAAAAAATTATTTTCAAAGCGGAATTACACTAACGCTCGATGGAGCAGTCCCAAAGTAGTCTGTTGCGATATTTGTTTTATATATATGTATTAACAGGGACACTACTACTAAAAAGCGAGAAAAAGAAAACCGATACTCCAGTGGCGACAGCACTGCCCTGGCCCGTGCTGACTGCTAATGTCGTGCAGCTGCGCTGCTCAGTCGCTGGTGGAGTACCGGTTTTATTACTGTTTTACTGTCCCTGTTATATATATAAGTATAGCGAATATCGCCCTAGACTAATCTGGAAATTCTCTCTCGAATGAGCATGAAAAATCCCACATTAAAATGAATTTTTTAAGAAGAAAGGAACCGATGCTTTCCCTCGACACAAGAGTCCCATGGAGGCCATGATAAGCAGTTTTTTCTGGGCTGATTTCAGCTACACTTTTCAATAGTGAAATTGTAAGTAACTTCCGAAACGCCAGAGAAAATTCACCCAACAAGTCTAGGAGAGACACCACGTACCGTCTGCAACGCTCTTGCTATGCACGGTACCCAAACTAAATGAGGCCCCATTTCTTATAAACAACACACAGACAATTCAGTCGCTTATATTTAAATACAGAACACAGAATAGTATATTATTATGATAAAAATAACGTAGTCATCAGTCTGTAGGTCAATAGTTCACGGGAGTAACCATTCGCAATTGTGTTGCTGTGCGCAATCCGTAGGTTTTACTGCTTGTTAATAAGTGGATAAATCAGCGCCTCATAAAACGCCCATCAAGCACTAAGTGGAAGGACTGGACCCTGGGGTATGGAGAATTCGCCTTCTATTGCATACAAAGTCTTATTCATGAAAACAACTAATTCAAATAACAATTAGAAAGAAAAGTTTGTCAAGTGATTGGTTACCACGTATCTAAACAGGCACAAGTTTGCCCTTGAGAATATAATTCATATACAGATATAATCAGCAACAAACTAGGATTAAATAACAGTTCTCTGAAAAGCTTGTCGTTACAGTGATTACTAGTTGCACATCAGACGGCAGCAGCCAATTTACGCTAATGCAACTTTCATGGGATTATTGTACCATGATTAATAGTAGAATGATAGGGATCATTCGTTACAGATCAAACGGCAGAAGCCAATTTACGTTAATGCAAATTTCATGGGATTATAGTAATGCGATTACAATAAAACGCTTTTGATATTGAGCTTCTCGAGGACTAAACTGAAGACAAAGTGAACAGTGACAAAGTTGGCTTACAGACAATAAATGACACCCTTGGCAAATGCATTAATAACTGAAGAAATAGACTAAGAAACTTTAAACTTGCTAGTCTTTAATCAGAATTTCTTTTTAAATTTAGGATTCATTGACTGATTGATTGAGAGGTTTATGGGTCTAAACGGCGAAGTCATCAGGCCCCCAATCCTAAAGTTACTCTCGAAAGAGAGAGGGTCCGCTAAAAGTAGAAGGATCCAGTCAGAGGGGTCAAACTATAAAACGATGAAGTTAAAACACACACAGTAGACAGTATGAAAGGGTAGACCAATCTAAAAAACTGGAAAAACAGAGGGATAAAAGAGCGGCCTTTGCATGGGGAGTGATCATGGATCCCAGGGAGAGAAAACATGAAGAGGTGTCCCGACCACAACCGCCCTGCCCCTGCTCTAGGTGTGAAGCGAAACCTTATATTTGAAAATAAAAGCAACTTTCACGGAGAAAACTAAAGACCAGTTTAACCATCCGTGAATCGTCTGCTAATGTTAAAGATAAGGAAGCTGGAAAACTGTACGCAGTACGAAGGGCCAAAACAAGGGACATTCCACCAATATATGGGATGCCATCAGTCTGGCTCCAAAACCACATTGTAGGGGTGGCTCACTACCCAAGAGAAAACAGTGGGTGAACCGTGTATGATCAATACCTAGACGGCATAAGACAGTGGACTCCTTCCCAGATGGACTCCTTCCCAGATGGACTCCTTCCCAGATGGACTCCTTCCCAGATGGACTCCTTCCCAGATGGACTCCTTCCCAGATGGACTCCTTCCCAGAGCAGTGCAGGGAAGAACGCCAAACCGCAGGAATCTCCTTGATTGTGTGGAGTTTATTACTGAGAGCAATAGCACACCACATGTCGTTCCACTTTTGGGCAAAGAGAGATTTGTTGTAGATCCGCATATCTGCAGCTCTGACGATGAAAAGAAATGGTGGGTCAGTATCTACTTCCGTAACCAAACGTTCAGCCAGTTCATTCCCTGGGATGCCCACATGACTTGGGTCCCAGAGGAAGACATACGAGCAGGCGGCATGGCCAAGGACAAAGTCATGGATAGCAGAGACCAAAGGGTAACGAGATTAGCAAGTGAGATGCATGCCAATTGGCAATACCACCGAGGGGTGGGTATCAGGAAGGAGACATGCCTCGTTTGCAAAGAGGACAAGGTACATGGGGTGGTCAGGGAATCGGCGAATGGCGATTGCGTAAGAAACTAAGAGTTGGCTCCGCCGTATTTGTAGAGGGGTAATCACCGCCTCTTGGAGGAGACTGTGAACGGGACTAGTGAGAAAGGCATCAATAGCTACACACACCTCATAATGGTGAACAGGGTCAAGTATATTCAGAGTGTATGATAAGCCGGCATGGCTCACCTGCGTCACTTCGTATGCTAACATATATAACAGCTTCAACATGTTTTGCTAGGACATTCGTTTGATGTGTAGTTGGGGGGATAAATGTTTATTTCCGTGGCATTCTTACCATAGTTCAATACTTTCCAGCGAACAAACTTTCTTTACACGGTTACATTTGGCGTTAGTGACTGAATCTGTTGCTCTAAATTTAGTGATCAATTTCTGCGTAACACTTTTTGCAGGAGTAGCTGTCTCTGCATATTTTATCTTGAACCTTTCATTTAACGTTTCAAGCAATTTACATCCAAAAAAGTTCCAACAATAAAGACATTGTTCGACTGAAAAAAGCATTCTGTAGAAATGTTTTAACAACAAGCTTCAAACTGACTACTGAGAACGCAACACTAATCATGAAATCGCCACTCCACATCACGTGTCCCTGCTCGACCGCCGACCTAGCGTTAAGAAATTGCAACACTCAGTTAGCTTCAAATATCACCTTTCGTATAACAGGGGGCGTCTGTTATCCCGTTCAGCGTGTAGAAGACAATATATCGTCTGCAATATTTTTAGTTACATCAGACAATAAAATTTTGCGTGGTACTTTCCCTATGGTTTCAGAACAAAATTATCATTTTATATCAACATATTCATGTTAAATTAATGCAGTTTATCCATCTGTGTCAGTGAAAAAGAAGTTCACAGATACCGTGCAATTGACTCATATCTTCCTGATCGGCTGTCAAAAGAAATAGTTAAAATCATTCAGGTTATTACCATAATTTTTAAGGGGTCAGGCCAGTCTATTAATTAACTGCTCTAAAACTATATCATACAAGGTGAATCTGGAAAGTTCCGAGAATAGTCTGAGAAAATAAAGGAAACAAGAATTACAAACGAAGTACGTTTACTGTCCTTCAAAGTAATTAATGACCATTAGCAACAGAAAACTCCTGTTATCTGTTGTAAAGCTGTTGTAAGCAGTCAGCAAACGCTTGATGTTGAATCACTCGAAGCACCGTAGTCACGAGTTGTTGGATATCTGCATCGTTACAGGAAAGGCGACTTGGTGGTACCAGTACGATAAGGAGGCCAAGCTAGAGTCGATGACACGTTTTTCATTGTCTCCGCCGAGCATCGTCAGCCGTTTTTTTTGTTTTTTTTTTTAGTCAGGGAAGACGATGAACACCGAGCCATTGACAGTCCCTTGCCTCTGAATCATGTTGATAGCACCAGACCTCACCATATGGCACGAGGCGGATATCCAACAACTGGTAACCACGGTGCATTGGGCGTTTCCACAGTAAGAGTTTGATGACAATTTCCAACAGCTATACAACCGATAACAGAAGTTTGTTGTAGCTAATGATAATTGTTTTGAAGGACAGTAAATGTATTTCGTTTTTCTTTATTTTCTGAGACCATTCTAGGAGCTTTTCAGGTGCATCTTGTAGATTCATAGAGAGATTGAAACAGAGATTTCTATCTTGAGCTATACTCGGGTGTGCAGTCATCACTCCCGTTTGGCGAACTTGTTCATTTCTTTGTAGCGCATATTGTTCACACCTTGTACTTGTCAGTGGGTGCTTTTACGAACGCAGAAAAATGTTTGAGCTGCTTTAACATTATAGTATCTTTTTCCATATAATAAATTCAGCTTTTCACCTTCCTGACACATTCAGTTTATTTTTATAACGAACGAATGACATCGTCTGATGCAAAATTGTAGTTAATGTAGTAATATTGGTGTAGAGAACACACATCAAAATGGATACGTATGTGAGGCTTAAATTACGAAGCCTCGCTTATAACTATTTTTCAGGTATAATCTCAGATGATGTGCTTGGACCACCATTGGTTACAGAATAACTGACGAGTTTTCAAAGTTATTATTAAAATTTTAATCAAGGCTATCTGTGAGAAAAATACGATCGTATTTCACCTATTTTTCTTGTTATTCTCTATTATGACGACCCGCAAATTGAAGCCGCTTGCTAGTTGAACACTATGCTTTTCAGTGTCTTTCTATAAAGGATGCAGACAGTACGTAATCTGATTACGGTATGGCTCACAGTGCAACGTTGATTGGCTGCCTTCATTTTTCTACGATGTTTCCCTCCGCTGTAAGTTGCCTGCGGTGACGATAGTTCTCTTGTTGTGAAAGAAATGGTTCTAACGAACTATTGCAATAGCGTGCAGTCATCATTTCCTAGCCATAACTGAGACAGGGAAATGACGATGTTAACATCTTACACAAGAGGCTATGTGTATATACCACAATGGCAGCCAGCACTTTGTTAGGGGTGGCGTATCAAGTAATGAGTCATGTAGATGCGTCTCGAAAGCGCCACTTCACAACGACAGTACGAAGCAATCTGCATGTTAGAGGTCTCGGGAAGTGTCGTGTCAGCTACTCACTAATCTCTGGGACAGATGTTACTCATCATTCACTTACGCCTGTGACCTGTAATGGCAAGTGTACGATTCTCGGCGCAATGTAACGTACTTATGTTTTAACTGTCACCCAAAAATGAGATTTTAAGTTCTCTCGCAGGTAACTACCCAACAGTATTTCCAATTTGAATGATTCTGTATCATTCGGGATGGTCATGTGTCATCTTAAGCCGCTCGTGGCTGTTACTAAAGAAGGACCGCTTTTTACTTTTTTGTCGGTGTATAAACGCCCTCTTTTTGTGTAGCCACGAGAAAACGAACTCTTTAAGGACTGCTTATTGGGCACGTGCTGATCCAGCCATTATAGGTGGGTTGTGAACCAGTGTTACGTAATTTATGTTTCATCTCTTTGTTGGCATAGCAGATCCTATTTTTATTTTTATTTTACTGGATCCCTAAAGCTTACGGGCATCTTGGCGCCCTCTTGGTACCTGAACACGTTTACGGGTGTCGAAACGGATACATCATCATCGATTGTTTAAGCGCCATTGGCATAGGTCAAGATTTAGATGTGACTTACTGTTTATTTTCAGTGTCTTCATATTTTTGGTTGTTGACGGTGTACGTACATTGAAAACCAAACAACTTTCACCATCAACCAACAGTAAAGCAGATTGTCACAATATGCAGGGCGAACGGGCACAACGTTCCGTGACTACTCCTCGAGCTGACCCCAGGATACAAAACCTACCGTAGCAGCAGCGATATCTGTAACAGCAACACAGAGACACTTGCAAATTAACACCGTGGTCTAGCTCTGGCGTGTAGGAATCAGAACATCTTGCGGTCCATGTTCAATAACAGCCACACCTGAATTGTATTTAAAATCGTCAGCATTGGTGGCTGAATACTTCCAGTACAAGGAGTCAGTCTCGTTCTGCAAAACGGCGTTTTCAGAGAGGACGGTTGAGCACACAGAGGTGCAACATATCATCTTGCCCTTGGAAACGGAAATTGCCCCTGAAAAGTAGAAGAGTCAGCACAGGCCAACGCTACGAGGATGCAGGAGGCAATGGAAGCAACTGCATTCTGTATCCGCGTGGTGCGTAGTCTGATGTCATAATGGTCTCTTCTTTGATAAAAGATTCCGGATTAGTTCGGCATTCGGATCACCGGAAAGGGGCTGTCAGTAGGCAGGTGGGGATGACCATGAGAAAAAGATTGAATACTAACGAAAGGTTAAAATTCTACGGGTGGAAGTGTGAAATGTGAGTAGTCTGAGGGAAATATAAATGGTAAATTCAGAGGTTCTGTCTAGATAAATCAGGGGTCAATGAAATGAAATGAGGAGAATATAAGGATTTCTGGTCAGTCTAATATTGGGTAATATTAACAACTCCCAAAAATTGTGCAACGTGAATACAATTTGTTATGGGTAGGAATGCAGAGCAAAGAGTGATTTCCTGCGAACGGTTCAGTGATAGGATTACCACCATCACTCTCGACATCAAACCAACTCTAACAACAGTAATTTAAGGATACGAGTCGACACGAGCAGAAGACAGAGACACAGAGAGACAGAAAGACAGAAAGAGTATGTGAGGACATTGAACGGTAATTCAGTATGTAAAGGGAGATGAGACTCTAATAATGATGGGTGATTGGAACGCTTAGCAGGGGAAGGAACAGAAGACAGATAATATTGACTCGGTAGTAGCAATGAGAGAGGAAAAGACGAACTGAGTACTCCAATAAATGTCAATTAGAAAAAGTGAATTCACTATTCAAAAATCACAAGAGTAGAAGGTATACTCTCAAGGAGTCTCGAGATTCGCGAAGATTCAACCTGGTTTACATCATGGTCAGAAACACATGACAGAAACAGACATTGGAAGGTAAGGCTTACCGAGGAGAGGACTATAAAGTAGCAAATTATCATAAGTCGTCACCTTTCATTGAAAGCGTAGCTTGGCGTGGAGCTAGGAGGAGAACAGATGTTGGTTCTCACTCTGAACCCACAGCTGACGCTGGCTACTGGACCCAGCGAGCAGTGTATTTGCTTCACACTGCGCGCAGTACGTTACACACACTCTCTATGAACTTAAAGAAGTACTATTAAACACTAATTTTATCATTTTCATACTTAGTGTACCAAATTCTGTGGATTACAGAACCATACTACTAAAATTTCAAATCAACAACTTCAGTACCTTTGGAGTTATAAATTTTTATTGATTGGCGACTCCATAGTGTCCTGTGCACTACGACCAGATAATGGGTATACTTGGAAGGAGAGACAGCATTGGTCGTATATTTTTGTTTACTATCGCAAAATCGATTTTCGGTCACTTAGTGACCATCTTCAGTGCTAGAAGTTAAAATTTTTTTTTTCACATAACGATCAGAGAGTATAAAACAGAAAATCACAATTACATCTGCATATGAACATAACACTTGTTAGGAACATACCTATAATATATAGCTTACTGACACCAGTGCTTACTAATTTAAGTTATATATTACAGGTATGTTCCTAACAAGTGTTATGTTCATATGCAGATGTAATTGTGATTTTCTGTTTTATACTCTCTGATGGTAATGTGAAAAAAATTTTTAACTTTAGCACTGAAGATGGTCACTAAGTGACCGAAAATCGATTTTGCGATAATAAACAAAAATATACGACCAATGCTGTCTCTCCTTACAAGTATATAACTTTTTACCTAAAACGTATTATAACCGTGCTGGAATTGTGAAACCCAATCGGGGCCGTAATCTATAGTATCAATTGAAACTACAACCAAGAGGATAGATTCATATAATCAAAATTTTCTGGAATTTTCTTTAGTTTCATTGCCACAGATTTCTGACGTAATTAACAGTATATTGGAAAATTGTGTTGTCATTGTGTTATGGTTGTAATGTTTTGGAGAGACAGAGAGTGAATGGAGGACACGCGTGAAGTGAGAATGTGATATTTTAGTAAAACTATGTAAATGTAAGCGTGAGAAAGTTATTGTGTAACAGGGGAATTTGTGATGTATGTCTGAGAGATCCTGATTTTGTAGAGGGCAGCCAGAAGGGGTGTTGAGTATTAAATTTACTAGTAATTTATATTGTGGAAAGGAATCGTGTTTTGTTTTCATTAAATTTTATTTAATTACGGAATTACGAGATTTCTAGTCTAATTTACTTGTGGTAATCTCATTGGCTCACATTAGAGTATAATACTCGAGATGATGCAGTGGCATGCAATTAAAATGCTAAAAGATTTGAACACTAAATAAACATAAAATGAGTAAACCAGGAAAAACATTAATACTACACTAGAAAAACAGTGCCTATATAAGAATTTGAATTAAATTAAGGACTCCAGTAAAATAAAATTTGTACTTGGCTAAAGTAGTAAGCAGTAGCCTGAAGAGGTGTTACATGTGGAAAGCAATACACAATAAAATTAAATGATAGAACTGACAAATTACAACAGCAGAATAGATGGAGTACTTCTGCAATCACAATCAAGTAAATAAACATATGATAATGGAGGAATAGAAAGGAACAGACAGTGTGGGAATCACTGGAAAAATGTGAGCATAAAATGCAGTCCAGACGAGGGGAAGTACTGAGCTCTGTTTGGTTATTTAATATTAAATCAGGACTGTGAGCCAGAGTTTGTTGATTTGCATGACTTTCAGTATGTTAAGTTTTTGGGATTTGTTAACCATTCCGAGAACATGTGACTGGCTGATGGCTGTGGTAAATGTCAGCAAATATAGAGACAGCTGCGTTCCTATTCAGCCAAACTAGTGGCTATGTCTTACTTGAGTGATCAATATAAAACCTATCACAATCAAGACAAGTAGTTTTGTATACCCCAGTGTTGCTTAGCAACTGTGTATTATCATTGCTATTGAAAGTACACTGACTGTGGTGTTGCTCGCACACTAGTAAATGTCATTTATGTATTATAAATGACATTTACCATGTGTTCCTGCCTCAATCTAGACGAGTAACATCTTTTACATTGTTGTTTACAAATATTGTAACTTCTTTGACGACGACAGCTATTTAAATTCTTATGATGGCCTTGTAAGGTGAAAATTATTTAGCAAAATAAATTAATCCTGTAGAATGCACACAGTATTTTGCTTTGATTTATAATGATTACGATGTGTTTGGTCCACATTACCACGATGGGGTTGAAAGACACACTCCCATGCATTCCTACTTCTGGTCGCTGTCACATACGAATACCCCAAAAATTGGGATGGACAACATTCCATCGGAATTTCTAAAGTTGGAGGAAGTGGCAACCAAACACTCTCAAGGTTAATGTGTAGAATCTATGAGACGTGCAATGTACCACCAAACGTCCGGAAAAAACAACATTAACTCAATCCCGAAGATAGCAAGAGTATATTAGCACGAGAAGTATCGCATACGTCCAGGTTGTTGTCAAGACTAACAAAGAGAAGAACCGAAAATAATATTGCAGATCTGTTAGTTGGTGATTAGTTTGACTTTAGGAAAGGGAAATATAACAGACATTTCTGATGTTGCGCTTGATAACAGAAGCGGGATTTAAGAAAAATCATGAAACGTTCGTAGGATTTGTCTACCTAGATAAAGCGTTCGAGAATGTAAAATGGTGCAAGATATTCGAAATTCTCAGGAAAATAAGTGTAAACTCTAGGTAAATAAGAGTAATTTACAGTATGTACAAGAACCAAAAGTGAGAAGTATGAATGGAAGACCAAGAAAGAAATGCTCATGTTAGAAGCGTTATTGGACAGGAAAACAGTCTTTTTGCTTAATCCGTGCACGGGAGAATCAATGACGCAAATAGTATGAAAGTGCAGAAGTGGGATTAAAATTCAGGGTAAAATGACATAAATGGTAAGGCGTCTGCGCTTGTCATGTTTGTAAACACAGAGTGATAAGCGGTTGCGTAATCACTGAGGTCAACGCTCACACAGAGTAGCGTTAGCCGAGAACCACTAAACGTACATCGCGAACAGGGGGGCTCAAGGATGCAACAGTTTTGTCTGTATAAGTAATGATTTTGTTAAAAAGGCGACAGTCTTCGTGCAGCCACTCGAGCAACAGCATTAGACCGCTCACACAGAAGATGCCACGTTACTGCAGGAGACGAAGGCGTATCCGCCCTACAGTGTATAAAGCAATAAACAATACTACCATTAATACCGAGAACTACGTAGGCGCACAAGTCGTCTTCATGGTCCATCAATTTTCTGTGGTGGAGTTCTGAACTTTACACTTAGCAAAAATGATGCCAATCAGCACGGCAATGGCTGTATCACCGTTGCTCTAATACATGGACCTAAAGTCGATAAAGCTGCAGGTCTAGAAAGTTTTAACAGCCGTGACATCATAGCTTATCGGACATTTCAGATGGCAGAGGTCTACAATAGAGATATGGGTAAATCGTATTACCTGTTTTCGATGCCTTTGGTTCTCTGGATCAGGAATCATCGGAAAATGAATCCGAATCGGTGTCAGTGTGGGTCAAAGGTGTTGACAACTGCAAAAAAATTAAACCCGTGGGTGATCTGACTCATTGTCATAGAAATTAAATAAGTTATTTCCTTTCCTTTATGGTTCAAATGGCTCTAAGCACTATGGGACTTAACATCTGAGGTCATCAGTTCCCTAGACTTAGAATTACTTAAACCTAACTAACCTAAGGACATCACACACATCCATGCCGGAGGCAGGATTCGAATCTGCGACCGTACCAGCAGTGCGGTTCCGGACTGAAGCGCCTAGAACCGCTCGGCCACAGCGTCCGGCCTTTCCTTTATCCTTACCAAAAAAAACTACACACTGATCGTGTCAAAAGGCGAGAAGCGATTCTTCTTAGCGTTGTAGCTCTCTAGGACACTCTGGGATGCACTCTGTGTGAGCGTTGAACTCAGTGATTACGTAACCGCTTATCGCTCTGTGTTTACAAGCATGACAAGCGCAGACGCGTGTTGCTTCTGCGGCGGCATTGTTATCCTCAGTGAAAGTGAGGAAGATTTGTAGGGTCTAATGAGCACAGACTATGGGGTACCGTCAGATCCGTAACACGATCTCCTTTAGTTCTCATGGCCCGTAACTTCGACAACATGCTTAATACTGGAATGAGATTTTCACTCTGCAGCGGAGTGTGTGCTGATATGAAACTTCCTGGCAGATTAAAACTGTGTGCCGGACCGAGACTCGAACTCGGGACCTTTGTCTTTCGCGGGCAAGTGCTGTACCATCTGAGCTACCCAAGCACGACACACGCCGCGTCCTCACAGCTTTACTTCTGTCAGTACCTCGTCTCCTACCTTCCAAACTTTACAAAAGCTCTCCTGTAAAGTTTGGAAGGTAGGAGACGTACTGGCAGAAGTAAAGCTGTGAGGACGGGGCGTGAGTCGTGCTTGGGTAGCTCAGATGGTAGAGCACGTGCCCTCGAAAGGCAAAGGTCCCGAGTTCGAGGCTCGGTCCGGCACACAGTTTTAATCTGCCAGGAAGTTTCATGCTTTATACTTCTGACGTGTTAAGGCCTTTGGTTGTATTCATTCACCAAAATGTCCATGGCGACAACTTTCAACGAGATAACGCAAGACAACGTGTTACCTGGGTTGTCCTAACCGACGTCTGCTCAAAGGGAGTGCGATTATTACCCTGGCTTGGATGTCCTCAAGAGTCCTCAATTAATGAAGAGACAGTCTCGCGACCACTCTGACTTTGAGTTAAGGCAATATGAAGTGACACTCTTCTGTGTTTTTCAAGTTCAGTTGCATGCTTTGCCAGCCTGTGTTAGAAGCACCGTTGCAGCCAAAAGTGGCAATCGTGTGTACTACATGCGGCGTCCTGCATACACCTAATCACCTATCGGTTTAGTCTCCCATGTATTCTATATGAGTAAATATGTAAAATTTCGTTAATTTATATCCTATCTAGTATTGTAGTTGTCATTATCAGTAGCGTAGTGAGAAACAGCTCCAGGAGCAATTGCATGTCATATGAAGAATCAGGGCCGGTCGGAGTGGCCGAGCGGTTCTAGGCGCTACAGTCTGGAACCGCGCGACCACTACGGTCGCAGGTTCGAATCTTGCCTCGGGCATGGATGTGTGTGATGTCATTAGGTTAGTTAGGTTTAAGTAGTTCTAAGTTCTCGCGGACTGGTGACCTCAGCAGTTAAGTCCCATAGTGCTCAGAGCCATTTGAACTATTTTATTGAAGAATCAGCACAATAATTTCTTGCAGCCCCGCAGTCTGCAGGTAGAGGCGTGACCTGTGAACCAACACGTGCCTGGGAGACTTGGGCGTGGTGGAGGAGGTAGATGTGACGGGGAAGGGGCGAGGGTCGGGGGCAGCGCTCATTAGCGGCTGTCACCGGCGGCGCGCCGCAATCGGAGACAATCCCGGCGTGGCCGCACGTCACTGCCTCTGCTCGCCGCCCGCTGAGTCAGCTGCCTGTCTGCTGATACAGGCAGTCGGGGTCGCTTCAAACCAAGGTACTCTCTGAGAGCAGCCGCTAGCGTAAGTTTCACGCTGTTTGTTAATTTCACGAATGACTGATCGGCAAAGGAACAGTACATGGAAGACCAATTACCGAGCTTTAAGGATATTTTTAAAGATATGAAAGATTGATCCTCAACAGAATAGAGAAGATCGTTGACTCGAAGCTAATTCCACACCAAGCAGGTTTTAGACATGGAAAGTCCTGTACCAGTCAAATTCTGGCATTGACGGAACATATCGAGGATGGGTTTGAGAATAAACTAATCACCGGGCTGGCACTAGTCGACTTAAGTTCCGCCTACTATACAGTAGATCACCAAACACTACTTCATAAAACCTACGAGACCCTGAAAGACTACCACCTAGTCAAGATAATCGAATCTCTGCTCCAAAATAGACAGTTCTTCGTAATGCTTGAGGGTAAAAAGAGTCGATGGCGGAATCAGAAAAATTGCCTTGCCCAAGGGAGCGTGTTGGCGCCAATCCCATTCCACATATATACAAATGACCAACCAACTCCAGACAAAACCAAAACGTTTGTATATGCAGATGACCTGGCAATAACAGTTCAAGGCAACAGGTTTGAAGCCATCGAGGAGAAACTAGAAACCTCCCTTTCTACAATGTCAAACTACAAAAAGAATTCTCTAAAACCTAATCCCTCCAAAAGTCAAGTGAGTGCATTCCATCTGAACTCGAGGCAGGCAAAGTACAGGCTCAGTGTTACCTGGTATGGGACACTACTAGAACACACAGATACTCCCACCTACCTTTGGCGTCGTGCTGGACAGAACATTGACATACAAATATCATTGCGAAAAAAACGCAAAAAAGTAGAAGCACGAAATTCCCTAATAAGAAAGCTGTCCAATAGTAAATGGGGTGCCAAACCTACCGTTTCAGAACTTCAGCCCAAGATTTGTGCTTCTCAACTGCCGAATATGCCTGCCCGGTATGGTGCAGATCCGCCCACGCAAAAAAGGTAGATATTAGCCTGAATGAAACATGCGGGATAGTGACAGGCTGCATGAAACCAACCCCCATAGAAAATCTTCACAGGGCTGCAGGTTTCACAAACCCTGAGTCACGTAGGAAAGCCCATGAACATACCGAGAAGCTAAAACAAAACTTTGATGCTCGTCACTCAATATTTGGCCTAGAGTGTGGCCCCAGCAGACTCAAATCCAGACGCCGTTTCCTAAGTTGCGCCTTAGATGAGCCCCCCATCTACTATCCACTAAGAGCGGACCCACCAAGCGGCGTTTCTGGTGATTGGAAAACCTGGAGAATGCTTAACCGCATCAGAACTGGGGTGGCTCCTATAAAATCTAATCTGATCAAATGGGGTTTGTTGGACGAAAATCACGGCAGTTGCGACTGCGGCAGTCGACAGGACATGGAACATCTCCTACAATGCCCTGCCTGCCTCCACAGATGCACTCTCGACGATCTATGGCTGTCTAAAGAAGAAGCATTGGACATTGCCAAATACTGGGCAAACAAATTGTAGCTTCCGGACACGAAAAAGTAAAGCAAGTTTTAAAGTTTGCGAACCTCTAAAGTCTCTTAAGTATGTGGTTTGCGCGTAAGACTTCTTTACTTTTTTGTGTTCTGCCTTACAGCAGGTCTTGTCATGGGGGAAGCCTCGTCAGAGAGGTCCACAGTATGAGCGTCTAGGGAAGTGATTCCAGTGGAGGTTTCCCGTTGCCTTCCACTGATGATGATATGATAATGAGGACAACACAACACCCAGTCCCCGAGCGGAGAAAATCTCCGACCCAGCCGGGAATTGAACCCGGGCCCCTTGGCGTGACAGACCGCCACGCTGACCACCCAGCTATCGGGGCGGACACATAAGATAAGGAGGGGAAATTTGAACGCGCTAGTTGCGGAGAATTTCATCTCTTGGTTTTCTGTGCAGGTTGAATTAAACTCACTGGACAACATGCGATTCACCCATTTAAAAGAGCAGACTGACGGTTTTGGAGCACTGCACATCGTACAATCTGGTACGAGGCGTTCACGTAACCCTTCTTCTCTGATGGAAGTAGTGGTAATGAAGTGGTGTTTAGGTGCTCGTCGGTTATAAGCAATCTGCGCAGTGAAAGGATCAAAGTCGAGATACAAAATGACTGAATAGAGTGTTGTGTATGATTTCATGGTAAGGAGAGGTGGGCTACAGTGGTGTAGCAGCTGTCATCGTAGAAAAGCTGGACAGGTGCAGAAAAGATGAATGAACAAATGCAGTAAACAAAGCTTTACATTAGTAGTTTTCACCAGCCATACAGAGACACATTACAAATAATGCACCAAGAAATGGAGTCCAGCTAATCCAACAGCAACAACGATGAAGCTCTCCGAACCAAAGGATGAATGATGGTGTCGGAACCGCGACTGGGTGGCGTCGCATAGCGAAGTGGCTATGAGTGCGAGTGGGGTGTGTGGCTGCCGGAAGCAGATGGAGCTCGTGGTACACAGCCACTGGGGGCGTGGCTCAGGGGGCACGCTTGACCCCTACCGGCGTCTGACGGATACTTGCAGTTCCATTGCCAACTTTATGACACACACAGGGTGCTATCGACAAATTATGCAACATGGAGCTATCGTGTTTCGGCGTACACATGGCCACAACATCCACGAAGTTATCTGAATTGTTGGTCTATCAAACCATATTGTCCATCGTTTCCGGAATGAATAGTGTACCACTCGCAATAGTCGTAAAAATCTCCGTATCATGAGGGTTTATTAATACCAGTCAGTCTCATACCTCATAGGAATTGCTGTTGTCAGTGTATATAGGCCCATCTCAACTAATTTCCGAGTGAACAATGCGAAAGCAGCTGCATGAAATGACCATTTCAAATCGAGTGTCTCGCAAACGATCATTGCTCACAGCAGCATATAAGGCTCCACGCCTTCACTGGCCCAAACAACACAGAAAGTAGACAGTAGCTGACTGGAGGCGTGTGGTGTGGTCCGAAGAATCGAGATTTTACTTCCTTAAAATTATGCATGGTATGAAGAGCACTAATGGCCCAGTGAGGTGCCTAGCCCATAATGTGTGGAGGATGTATTTTAGGGTGGATGTTTTGGGGTTTCTTTCTTATCACAACTTTAGCCCACTCATTTGGGTTACTGAGAACATGGACCAGGAGATCTGTTTCAACAACGTCGGTAACCAAGGACTGCCCTATGTTCCACGCCTTCATGATGAGTATGTCATCTTCCAGTATGATAGAAACCATGACCAGTGGGTTGCCTGTGTACGTTCCTGGTTTGACGAACATTCAAGTGGCATCTCGACTGGGTTGCTGCAGCACCCGATATTAATCCCATAGAAAAGAACTGAGACTATTTGCAAAATCGAGTGAAAGGTAACAATTATCATTCCCGTCATTTGGAAGCTTTACAGGAAGCAATCATCGATGAGAGGCTTCAGCCGGAAAGTGCATTTCTGAAGAAACATGTGGACCCTATTACTCACAGAATTGAAACCAGTATCAATGGGAGAAACGACGTTAGGCGCCCTACTGCAACCACACGTACAACCCCGTCCAGCGGGTGGCCTAGCGTCTGGCGTTGTCCGCTTTTACGCACAGGCGTCACGTCTGCAGGCGCGCTGCAACAAAAGTTCCTGGGTACTACCCTGCCACGATATCATTGCAATTGACCTCTCGTGGCAGTTATCGTAAACACGTGGTCACATTATAGTAAACAAGTACAGTGTTGACTAAGGAGAACGCACTGTACTGTCAATGCTTTCAGGTCGATTGTGCATATTCTATCAAGTGATCAGCCTGTCGTGAAATATTTTCAGCAGTGCAGTGTGGTGTTATTCATAATCATGAGTATCCTCGAGAGTGGAAAACAGAGAAATATGTCGCGAAAGTGGACACTTTCAGGCGAAAAAGAGCTGTTGTTGTTGTGGTCTTCAGTCCTGAGACTGGTTTGATGCAGCTCTCCATGCTACTCTATCCTGTGCAAGTTTCTTCATCTCCCAGTACCTACTGCAACCTACATCCTTCTGAATCTGCTTGGTGTATTCATCTCTTGGTCTCCCTCTACGATTTCTACCCTCCACGCTGCCCTCCAATACTAAATTGGTGATCCCTTGATGCCTCAGATGTCCTACCAACCGGTCCCTTCTTCTAGTCAGGTTGTGCCACAAACTTCTCTTCTCCCCAATCCTATTCAACACCACCTCATTAGTTATGTGATTTACCCATCTAATCTTCAGTATTCTTCTGTAGCACCACATTTCGAAAGCTTCTATTCTCTTCTTGTCTAAACTGTTTATCGTCCACGTTTCACTTCCATACATGGCTACACTCCATTCAAATACTTTCAGAAACGACTTCCTAACACTTAAATCAATACTCGATGTTAACAAATTTCTCTTCTTCAGAAACGCTTTCCTTGCCATTGCCAGTCTACATTTTATGTCCTCTCTACTTCGACCATCTTCAGTTATTTTGCTCCCCAAATAGCAAAACTCCTTTACTACTTGAAGTGTTTCATTTCCTAATCTAATTCCCTCAGCATCACCCGACTTAATTCGACTGCATTCCATTATCCTCGTTTTGCTTTTGTTGATGTTCATCTTATATCCTCCATTCAAGACACCATCCATTCCGTTCAACTGCTCTTCCAACTCCTTTGCTGTCTCTGACAAAATTACAATGTCATCGGCGAACCTCAAAGTTTTTATTTCTTCTCCATGGATTTTAATACCTACACCGAATTTTTCTTTTGTTTCCTTCACTGCTTGCTCAATATACAGATCGAATAACATCGGGGATAGGCTATAACCCTGTCTCACTCCCTTCCCAACCACTGCTTCCCTTTCATGCCCCTCGACTCTTATAACTGCCATCTGGTTTCTGTACAAATTGTAAATAGCCTGTATTCTACCCCTGTCACCTTCAGAATTTGAAAGAGAGTATTCCAGTCAACATTGTCAAAAGCTTTCTCTAAGTCTAAAAGTGCTAGAAACGTAGGGTTGCTTTTCCCTAATCTACCTTCTAAGATAAGCCATATGGTCAGTATTGCCTCACGTGTTCCAATATTTCTACGGAATCCAAACTGATCTTTCCCAAGGTCGGCTTCTACTAATTTTGTCATTCGTCTGTAAAGAATTCGCGTTAGTATTTTGCAGCCGTGACTTATTAAACTGATGGTTCGGTAATTTACACATCTGTCAACACCTGCTTTCTTTGGGATTGGGATTATTATATTCTTCTTGAAGTCTGAGGGTATTTCGCCTGTCTCATACATCTTGCTCACCAGATGGTAGAGTTTTGTCAGGACTGGCTCTCCCAAGGCCGTCAGTAGTTCTAATGGAATGTTGTCTACTCCCGGGGCCTTGTTTCGCCTCAGGTCTTTCAGTGCTCTGTCGAACTCTTCACGCAGTATCATATCTCCCATTGCATCTTCATCTACATCCTCTTAATTGAAGAAGAGCTAATATTCACAATTTTGTCAGGAAGAAAGAAATGTGGAATCGGATACTGATATCTCTACAGAAAGCAACCTTTCGGGCTATCAAAATGGTAATGAAAAATGGTTCAAATGGCTCTGAGACCTATAGGACTTAACATCTGAGGTCATTAGTCCACTAGAACTTAGAACTACTTAAACCCAATTAACCTAAGGACATCACACATATCCATGCCCAAGGCAGGATTCGAACCTGCGACCGTAGCGGTCACGCGGTTCAAGACTGAAGCACCTAGAACCGCTCGGCCACACCGGCCGGCATGGTAGTTAAGTAAGGAAGAACAGTAAAATACATTTTGAAAGACTTTAAGGAAGCGGAAGAAACTCGGGAAAAAGTGAAAACTCCTACAAAAGAAGAGCTCCCTAGAAAAGTAATTTCTATAGATGACTTCGATAAAGCACGTACACGAAAACCATTTTTGGAGCATTATGAGCAGAAGCCGGAAATCACAACGTTAAGAAAGCTGCATATATCTTTAAAAAACTGAGATAAATTTTCAGTGCTAAGGAAAAGATTTTGAAAATTTTGAAAGAGACGGGATTTCGTTTGAAAAAATGTAAAAATAACCCTTCAAACTGTACATCCCCATATCATTGCAGAGCATGCAGAATACTTGGGAGCAAACAGAAACGATGAAAAGAGGCCAAATAAATCAGTGGTATTCATGGTCAAAACTTGGGTGTATACACATTATACTACGGAAAAGCGCTGGCAGCATGAAGAAGTTGCAGGTAGAATGACTAACAGCAGTGCAGGTCAAAGAGCTATTGTTGTCCATGCTTGATGAGGTATGGATTTCATAGAGGGGGGAAAAGCTAGTTTATGATTCTAAATTTAATTTCGAAGATTATCAAGATGATATCAAATACAATAATTATCAGAAATGGTTACAAGACACACCGATTCCTAACATTCTAGCTGGTGGCATTGTTGTTCTTGATAACAACCCATATCAACGGACATATAAAGCCCTCACTGTTGCAAATCGCAAGAAGAACATAATTGGAGGGTTAATTCAAAACAGAATCAGTTTTGAACAAAGTTTAACAAGAAATGAGCTTTTATAAACTGCGCGTTATAACAAATCAAAGCTTGTTTTTAAAGCAGATGCAATTTTAAAGCGTAAGGGGTACACTGTTCCGAGGCTTTCAACATGCCATTGTGATTTGAACCCTACAGGACTAATCTGGAACACAATGAAGCAAAATCCTCCAGAAGAAAGATTCTTCCATTAACTGAAATACCTCAAAAAAATAACCAAAGAGTCTTTATCTAAGTTTGCCCGACAAGATTTGTTGAAAGCTTGCGAACGTGTAAAAGAAACTGAAAAAGAATATTGGTACAAATATGCGGTAGTGGAAGAAGCAATAGAGAATTTTAATGATCAATGTTGGTCTGAAGAGTGAAGATGAGTGCGCAGCACATAACGACAACTATTATATAGCAACTGACAAGGCGGACGAAATTGGAACTGATTCAGCGAAACAGATACAGCAGAACAACTTGGCGTCTACTCCTTGTGTGGTAAATCAGACACTTCACAGCTCTAATCACTAAAACTTGCACAGTTTTCATTGCATAACTGTAGTTGTACCTTCTGTCCTTCCTTCGTCGACCCCTATTACGCGCTGACACAAGGTAGGCTGACCTTAGCGCCATCTCCCCCAGGTGCAATCGCATTATGGTCGTCTAATAACTTGCTAGTACGACAGTAATAAAAACACGGCTTGTTATCGGCATTAACTCAGGACGCCATTACTGCACGCGCTACTCTCGCCATCTGGCTGAGTTCCATTCGACAGCAAGAGGCACAACCTGCGCGGGCGTTTTCCCTCCTTAAGTCACTTGCCTGAAAATGGTCCGCCTTGTATACCTCGATCACAACAGTATTTTGAGCAGTGTATGGCCTCCCAGAAGCCAGTCATCGTTAGAAGTTCCGACGTATAATTACGGCGACCACGCTACGGTTTCTCATTTGGTGTAACTCCGGACTAGCATCGATCTGACGAATTCACCTATCGACGGGCTCCAACTCACATTGAGGAGTCGCGTTGAGTGACGCGTCATTGTAGAGCTGCGTTACGCACGTTGAACGGAGTTACCAGCCTGGTGATATCTCCTCTAATAACTCCCTAGGTGATTACTTGTTGAGTGCTGTATCTTCCTGCAACACACAAACTGTACAGTTCCTTGATAATGTTATTTCTTCCCTTAAAGGTATACTGAATAAAAGTATTATTATGTCCAATACACTTGATTGCTGCTTTATCTGGATGTACCGAGTCCTACTACACGAACCTTTCTTGTCCATACTTTACACTATGGTTCTTAGCAATCCAAAACAGAGCACCTAATTCGAATAAAATTTGTCAATAAATAACGAGACTAGCAAGACAAAGAACCCGAAACAGTCAATAAAATGAAAGATAATGACAGGGCGAATTTGGCAGAATATTGGGAGAGTGAGAAAACTGAGATATCTGTTGGAGAACCGCTTGCTGCTACGCTTGATGAGAAACATTTCAATACCTGCTGGAAGTTGGCTGAAAATTGTTGGTCACGTGTGTCCATCAACGCTAAATGACAGGGTAAGTCCTTCCGGGCCGCACCCACACAAGCAACAGCTACTGCCTGCCTATCGCATACTCGTATATAGTCTGAAAGCCAAATAGTCGAATACATTGTATGAGACAGCCATGTGAAGTGAAGTAGTAGTGTCAAGGCTCCTTTATTTTCACATGCAATAACTGTCAACTACCTAAGATAAACGGCATGGTAAGTCTTCATTCATACCCGGGACGACGTGCTTCCGCTATAGTTTCTAATGGAGAGCCGTAGTTCCTCTGTAATAACAGCGCTGACAGAAATTAAACAAGGCGGGGTAGCCGCGCGGTCTCAGGCGCCTTGTCACGGTCCGCGCGGCTCCCCCCGTCGGAGGTTCTAGTACTCCCTCTCGCATGGGTGTGCGTGCTGTCCTTAGTGGAAGTTTGTTTAAGTTAGATTAAGTAGTGCGTAAGCTTAGGGACCGGTGACCTCAGCAGTTTGGTCCCGTAAGACCTTGCCACAAATTTCCAACATTTTTACAGAAATTAAATGAGTACAAAAAGAGCATAAGGAACTTCGTGTCAGCGCAAAAGAAAATGTATCTATCTGGTGGTGTTAGAAAAACTGCGATGAGAAATGAAGGACCAAAGAAAAGCATATGTACATGTGGATAAGTAAAGAAAAAGCGTAAAGTTTGATGAACAATTAAAGATGTTTTACTTGAACAGAATGTGGAGAAGAGAACAATGCAGAGATTATTGTGCATTTTGGAATTAAATACCAGTGTATTTAATTACAAATAATGCATATAGCTCCATGTGGAGTCATCATTAGCATGTGTGGATTAAAAGTCTGAGATATAAGTGATACGAGTTTGAGATTTTTCGGATTATTTATTCACCTTCAAAAACCTGGTGATATACACGTAGTTGATCCTGTACAATATTACAAAATCAATACACCGGGAAACCTTTAAAAACCGGGGTGACGTCTTATCGTGGGAATAAACACGTGTAAGCCAAGTCTGCAGTGGTTGACGCGTAACTGCTAAAGTAAGAAAGAGTCTAGGAAATGTGTGGATTTTAACGAGACATCCGTGTACCATCGTGCCGAAGTCTCCCCATTAATTCTGTTGTGCGTATGATTAACACAGAGGGTCATAAGAAATCAATTTGACATTGCACATACAGTGGGACACAGAAAAAAATTATTTCGCTCCAAGTTCTAAGAGTCATAAAGGTTTTCGAAGTACCTGGAATATGGTGAAAATGGTGTCACAGAGAACAATATCTAAGTACGAATAAGAATCAGGAATATAGGTTATAAGAATACA
Source organism: Schistocerca americana (assembly GCF_021461395.2). Classification (NCBI taxonomy): domain Eukaryota; kingdom Metazoa; phylum Arthropoda; class Insecta; order Orthoptera; family Acrididae; genus Schistocerca; species Schistocerca americana. The sequence continues at coordinate 297,298,328 of NC_060121.1, read as the reverse complement.
ACGAGCATAAGTGATCGCTTTTAGCATGGCCACCTTAGCCAAGCAGTACCAAACACATACTCAAGTATTTCCATGCATGTGTGTGGTTAGTATGTCATTATTATGTGTCTTATTATCTATACTTGTAGAGAAAAATATCATTCCTAAAGATGAAGAATTTAGTGAATATGTAATGGCTATTGGTTGTGTCAAATGTTAGTGAAACTTTTTGATTTAAGATTGCAATTCAGCATGCCTGGACGATATGTACGTGCAGATTATCACGAACCAGCTTTCAGCCTGCAGGTATCACGAAATGACTCAGCTTGCGTTTCATGCATGGCAAGGAATTCCTCAAAAAGGCATTGGATTCAGTTTGATTGCGTTTCACAACGAATGTAAGTGTAGTTACGTGCATGCGGTCACAGTGATGATGATGATGATGAACGTCAGTTCCAGATAACGTGAATGTTTAATCATGTAGCACCTACTATGTGATGAACATCTCCTCCACGTTTGATAACTATTGGACTGGTATTATCACGATGGAATTTAAGTTCTGTTCTCCTACTTGCAGGGATTTTCTCTGCCTCGTGATGGCTGGGTGTTGTGTGCTGTCCTTAGGTTAGTTAGGTTTAAGTAGTTCTAAGTTCTAGGGGACTGATGACCATAGATGTCAAGTCCCGTAGTGCTCAGAGCCATTTGAACCATCCTACTTGCAGGAAATAAAATAAATAAAATCGGTCCATATTATTGCAAGAGAAAAATTTGTTTTATATTTGACCACAATTGCTGCATCTTCAGTGGGTTCTTCTTTCATTGCTTCTGAAAGGTACACATATTTTTTATCTATACACAGGGTGAGGCATTTAAAATTGTTTATCTGAATATTTGGCGAAATACACATCGGATTAAAGAAAAGGTGGTGATAAACGTTGTTACCTCGAAGACGGACAGCCATTGACGTAACGCTCGACTGCCCTGTACTACCTAAGGGGGCGGGAGCGGGAAGGGGGGGAGGGGGAGTGACTTCGAAATCTGAAATAGGAACTCCTATTTTTATTGCAGATTTGGATTTTCCGTGCAAAAAACAAATAACTTTTGTATGAAACATCTATTTCGTTTCATGATAGGAGGCGCTGTAATAGATACTCATGAATATTGGGTGACAGTTGTTGCAAAAGGGTAATATCTCACAAAAATACACATCCGGTTAGGAAAATCAAAGTACATTATTTGATATATTTGGGAAAATTCTATCATGTGACACCGTCTAACCTCCCACAGTGTATTCTTAGACTACATTTAGCGTTACCCAGGAACAATGACGTGGACGTAATAGTAATGTGTTCCCTGGGGTGCTTGATTTTAGTGAGTCCCCTTGCCTCTGACTATCTCTGGGTACTTGGTTACTGAGAGTCCCCTTGCCTCTCACAAGTGTTCCAGTGCAGAAAATTTACGGAATGTTATTTGTTGTTTCTAATGCACAATGCAACTCAGCGTGTGAATGACAATCTGACATGTATTAGCGTCTCTGTGCTAATGTTTGTACATATACTGCGAATTAGGTGCCGCGTTTCTTCGGGGGTTGTTGGCACATCCACGTAATCTCTCTCTTTTAGCCATCCTCACAGGAAAAAGTCGTCACAATTAAAGTCGGGTGAACGCGAGGGCCTCGTTTGAGGACCTCCTCGTCCTCCAATCCATCGACCCGGATAGTTTCGATTTAAAACTTACCGAGCTAGTCGTGGATAAATAAATTGTTAAAACTACGTATCCAGCCTCATTTGAAGTAGAACATCGTCCGTTAGTATGGGTAAAATTTTATCCACCATGTCACTGAACATTTGACCAGTCAGATTACCTTCTATGAAGTATGGGCCAGTTACATGAGTACCTTAAATACCGTAACAAACGTTGACACTCCATGTACACTGACGTTCAATTCGCCTTTGTCGATTCACTCGAAAACGATTTGTAAAATTTGATTCATCGGAGAAAAGTATCTGTGAAGTGAAATTATTACTGACTGCCAGTTGTTCCTAAATCCAGTTGCAGAAATTCAGACAATTGTGGAAAATTGGAAATTTGCGCTAAGTTGTATGGGACCAAACCGCTGAGGTCATCGGTCCCTAAGCTTACACACTACTTAACCTAATTTAAACTAACTTACGCTAAGGACGCCACACACACCCATGCCCGAGGGAGGTTCAAATGGCTCTGAGCACTATGGGACTTAACAGCTGAGGTCATCAGTCCCCTAGAACTTAGAACTACTTAAACCTAACTAACCTAAGGACATCACACACATCCATGCCCGAGGCAGGATTCGAACCTGCGACCGTAGCGGTCGCGCGGTTCCAGACTGTAGCGCCTAGAACCGCTCGGCCGCCCGAGGGAGGACTCGAACCCCCGATGTGGGGAGAGCCGCGCTAACCGTGACGAGGGGCCTCAGACCGAGCAGCTACTCCGTGTGACGAGGTGATTGCAGAAGTCGTCACCGTGCAGTTCTTGATGCAGAGGTATTCGAACCTGCGACCGTAGTGGTAGCGCTGTTTCAGACTGAAGCGCCTAGAACTAGGTGGAGGAGAGGGAGCCCCGAGGAGGAGGCTCGGGCATGGATGTGTGTGATGTCCTTAGTTTAGTTAGGTTTGTCACAGGCTGCGGTCGGACTCTTTCTCTAGGTTTAACACTTCCCGTTTCAGTAAACATGTGGACAATAGTGCGAAACGTCGTTGCAGACGGAACATTCCTATCGAGGAATTGAATAGCATACATTTGACGAATTTCATCTACATTTCCATGTAGTGATACCGACGCTCTCTGAAATGGTCAACATCGCGGAACGAGATGGGGACAGTCCGAATCATTGAAGTAACATGCACAGTCTGACCGCAGACTGAGTGCATGGTTCAAATGGCTCTGAGTACTATGGGACTCAACATCTTAGGTCATCAGTTCCCTAGAACTTAGAACTACTTAAACCTAACTGCTCGGCCACTTCGGCCGGCCTGAGTGCATGATCACAATCTGTTCTTCATTCGAGGGGAAAGCGGATCATTCGATTGTGGAAGGTGTCACATGATAGAATTATCAAAAATATCAAAAAAGTACTTCGATTGTGTTAATCGGATGTGTATTTGTTTGAGATAGTACCGTTTCACAACAATTTTCTCATTTTAATATTTGCCGATTACAGCGCCATTTATCATGAAACGAAAGAAATGTTTCATACAAAAGTTACATATTTTTTCACCGAGAATCCAAATCTGCAAAAATATGGGTTCCTATTTAAGATTTCAAAGTCACCCTCCTCCCAGCCCCGAGGGTGGTGCAGGGGGGAGGGGGGGGGTCGACCGTTATGTTAATGGTTTTAATGGTTGTCGCTCTTCGAGATGAACAACGTTTATTACCACTTTTTTTTAAAATTCGATGTATACAGTATTTCGCCAGATATTCACACAAACAGTTTTAAATGCGTCACCCTGTATATAACAGGCAATGTCCTGACTTACTGACTCGCTCCACCTCCCTCCCCAACGCAACTTCCACCATCTACCCCTCCCGGATGATGAGCTTCGCCCTGACATCTACCCTTCCTACCAACCGTAAGCCCACCTTCCTCCTGCCTCCTCCTCTGGGCTCCCTCTCCTCCCCCTCCCTTCTCCTGATCCGCTTTCCCCTCCTACTCCCCCTCCCTCTCTTGTGCTCCCCTTCAGTGTTTCTGCACTCCCTCCTGCTTTGTCTTCCCTCTTCCTCTCCTGCCCTACCTGTCTCCTGCCTCTTGGTGCACCTGCTGACGACACCTACTCTTTTCATCCCGCCCCCTCCCCTGCAGCATCTTTCTCTCCCCTCCTTTTCCATCTTCTCAGGCCACCCCCCCCGGCAGGTCCCACCTGGCAATTTTATTCTTCATCGTGTGTGCTCCAAGTGGGTTTAAAGTGTGTTGTTCTGGAGTGTTTTTAATACTGTAGCCAACTTTTTACCTGTGCGTGTGACTTCTGTGTCTTTTTTGTATTCTACGAATCGCCAACAGTGTTTTTTAACTTTATGTCGACTTTTTTACGTGTTCCCCCATGAACCTCTCCATGTCAGTGTACTTTTACCTCCATTATCTCCCCTTACTCTGTTGTATGTCCCCTATTTTATCGCCTTATATATAAGATTTTATTCTTGTTTTAGTTGTCACACCACTCGCCTGAATAGGGGCGGATTGTGCCTCTGACAGCCTTCCCCTGACAACATGGGCAGAAAAAAAACTGACCCACTCATCATTGCCCAGCCCAAGCCACTAGGGATGGAAACTGGAAATTTGCAGAGGGTGTTGACTAATGCTTCAAATTCTAACACTTCCCGCGTCGGCGAATGAAAATGTGTACCCAACCGGGATTCGAACACGGGATTTCCTACTTACTAGACAGGTGCGGTAACCACTGCGCCATCCCGGACGCAGCGTTGTCGCAACTGGGCTCACAACCTCGGCTCGCCTCACTGCCGATCCTCACACCCATTGAGCACCGCCTACCAGCAAGCCCTGTCAATTTCCTCCGTATTCGCTCTTCCGAAATTCGCACAGGAGATCGGTTTGTGTATTTGCACTAAAGAAAGTGGATTCATTGCCCAATTGGGCCTATCAGATTGTATGAGTATGTGGCGTCTGTTATTTCGTACATTCGGAGATGGGAGTGTGGATCATCCGCGAGGCGAGCCGAGATAGTCCGTGTAGTTGTGACAACACTGTGTCCCAGATGGCGCAGTGGTTACCGCACTTGCCAAGTGGGCAGGAGTTCTCAGGTTTGAATCACAGTCCGACACACGGTTTCACTCGTCGCCGGCGATTCCGGGCAATGTCCCAGTGCAACTGACAGGAGTGATCCCTCCCCTTTCCTTTATTTCCCTCCTCACCTTCAGTTTACATATAATGTATAACAGCTGTGGATTCTGCGTGGTGTCTGTTCTTTCGGACATGTCCGGAAGAACAGACACCCCACATTCATATAAAATAACATTCGTATAAGCGAAAGAATAGAAACTACACTTTGATTAAATGGAGAAAAAAATAAGGGGAGAGACCGAAGAAAATAATTTGACTAAGTCAGTAGCGATTGATCCGTTCTGGCTTACATTATTATTGGGTGCGTTTTACAGAGTTATTATGTTGTTTCTGGTAATGGAGATCCACATAAAGAAGGGCCTCGGCATCGGTGTTTGTGGAACGCTGTAATTTTGTGATGCAAGGACCGTGTGACGTGTCGCGACACTCCACGACAGTAATTTCGCCGAATGAGAGGTTCAGGACTGCTAAGTGGTTTTAACCCGGGTTTCCCCACTGGCGCAGATTTCTCTCCGGATTAGCGAATTATCTGACACACAGCCTCGCGTATCGCCTGTGCGCAGCCAGAGGTCACGAAGAGAAGACGAGTGGAGGGTACAGGCAGTATGTTAGGGTGAGAGAGAGGGAGGAGTGAGGGAGCGAAAGTAGAGGCGACGGCGATAATCCCGCAAGCAGACAGCGCAGTATCCGTGATCGGCTTTATAGAGGGGAGGGGGAGGTGGGGGGCGGAGGGGGCCACCTCCCTGTGGCGACGGGGCGCATATACATCTGGATAATCACGGAACGGATTCCGGGCAGGATTTTCGTCGTCCGTGCCGGAGAGTACTAATCGAGACGAATATCTCCCGACCAGAGAGAATCGTTAAAACAGGTAATCCCAGGCGGTATCTACAGAAAGGGAAAAGTGCATCGGTCGCCAGCCTCGATGTAAAATATTCGTTAAAGCACGTCTACGCTGCCTTTCCTGTGATTATCGCGAAATTACTGTTAAAGTATCCGTATATCGCTCACGCTTAGCTATTGCGATGTAGTTTCTCTTCCGTCGTTAGTTCTTTGAGCAGCCGTATGGCTACCATGAATGTAGCCACTGTCATGTGGATTTGAAGCGCGAGGCGAGTGGTTACGTTGGAGAAGTGCCAAAGTGTAACACATCTGGCCAAGACTGGTCGCTATTTAGACAGCGCCGCTGTTCTTGGGAAAGGGGCTCTCCTCCAGCCTGGGGATAATTCAGTATTATTCGTCACTGTCAGTATTGCTTCGATGACTCTATTACTTTCATCAAATAAAAAACAAACATCTTCAGTTAAAAATCGCGATTTTTATTTCACTGCACGATGCACTTAGAGCCCCTGCGGCTCACCTTCAGCTGCTTGATCAGTTTACAACAGTTTTCCAATGGCTCTGAGCACTATGGGACTTAACTTCTGAGGTCATCAGTCCCCCAGAAAGGACATCACACACACCCATGCCCGAGGTAGGATTCGAACCTGCGGCCGCAGCGGTCGCGCGGTTCCAGACTGTAGCGCATAGAACCACTCGGCCACCCCGGCCGGCACAGTTTTCGACTCTAGGTTAATACTGATCTGTTTGTAGTAGTGTTTACATACTTTTTTAAATACAGTATGAGTAGACATAATAAAAGACACATACACATTCTTTGTCCTACAGTGCACTTGTAAATACATTTCAAAATACGAGTAATTCAAAGAATATTGATATTCAATGTTCAGTTTGCTATAGGTTCACACACATTCCACTTAAACCCGTTCCCTTCAAATCGAACCTCCCTCACCGTAATAGCAGCATTCCCTGTGCACCTCCCTGTCCCTGCAAAGTGAGCGTATGGCGTTAGATACTAACGGGAAGAAACTGGGGTCGAAAGAAAGCGACTGTTGCCCATGAACCAGGTTGCGAAAACTGATAGCGTAATGGCTGTCAACAGCATGTATTCGAGATTGGGTTTGGGCCCAGCACCAATTCCACCTCGTCACACACACACACACACACACACACACACACACACACACACACACACACACACACAACATGGTATGTGTTCCAGTAAAGAGAAGATTGCGTACTTAGAGTGTGGCGAAAATAAGGAGCTAAATTTTAAAAACATTATTTATTATTACATTCACTTTACTTGGTCAAAGACAGTTCAAAACACTAGCTTGAAGTTTAGTATGTTATCTATTTCTATGGATGTGAGGCAGCGGAAGTTACATTCAGTCACGTAAGGAACGATCAAATCAAAACGAGATAGGAGGAAAAAAGTAAATATACTGTGTACTATTTCGAAATTAATATCATAATTAAGTAATAAGGAATATATTTATCCCACTGTGAGACAACATAGTTCACTTGTTGCCAAGGTTGTTTCGTGTATGCTATAGAGGTTTCTCTGGCAAGCCGTTGCACATCCTCCGTACGCTCCTTATCTCTCCCCATAAGCTTTCGATATTTTTCACCCCATGAGAAAAGACATTCGTGAGAACCAATCTCCTTCGGACGAAGAATTAAACGCCTCGGAACAATCATGATTCCATAGGCAACTGCAAACATTTTCCTACAAAGCCAATGACCATCTTATCTCACAGTGGGATAAATATATTGATATTTACGGCGATTACTTTTGAAGTAATAAACAGTTTACTTACTTACTTACTTTCTTTCAGTATCTTACTTTCATTTGACTACCCCTTGTAACACCTTGTAGGCTACCAATGTACTAAATTCTATGGTCACAAAACACAGCAAAGCTTCTGGAGGATCTGTACGGTTGTTTACAACTATTGCTAGGAAGTAAATGTTTAATGAATTTACACAAAAATACACTTACAACAGCTGTACGTCAATAGCCCGGTAATGGACTGATTTAAAATAACATCCTTTTAACTTTGGTGAAAAGCACGCACCATATAATGAAAGAGGAAAACGCATATGTCGGTTGCTGTTGCTGCGAAACGACAACACAAACGTTGTGCTCCTGTACTGTGATGGAGTTATTTACGATGGAGTTATTTACGTACTTTGAAGATAGGGAGCACTGCATTCCATTTGACCCAAAATAATATTTCAGAATTCTACTAAGTAGCACTTTAACATGGTTTGAAAGACTTTTGCATAACATATGATAAGTCGTAATAGATTTTGTTTAAGCAGTGCTCGCTAAAGCTCTCACAGTGCCTTTCGCAGGGAATGTCACAGCACAGTTAGTACCAAGTCACAACTTACCTCTTTGTGTTCGTTATTGCCGCGGTAGTTTCACGCAGGTGATGTAGTTTTTAGCAAGGAAACAAATATTTTCAGTCAACAAGGCTGTAGAATAGGACTGAGTGCTCTCTCCTATCGTCACAACAATTAATTTTTCCTCAGTCAAATTCAGAGTAAATCGTCAAAATACTACTGCGCCACCACTACCTCTTAAAAAGAAGAAATATAATCGTCTCGTTTAGTCAAATCAGTGATTGGAAATACTAAATACTGTTGTTTTGTTGTAAGGATATCTGAGGCCAAATGTTAGACGGTTCTCACAATGAATTTCTTCATTTTACAGTGCGATGGACCTTTTCTGTAAGGAACTGTCTCAGACCAAACACAAAATACGTAGTTTTTTCTCAAATAGACCTATGCTACACTAAAAAAACATTTATTGTACTTTTTTAATTAACATCCAGTATATTCCCTTGCATAACGTAAAAACTCTGGCAAATTCCGTTTCTTCGTTAAGATGAAAGGAAACAACGCCAGCAATTCATTTAAATACATACTCAAGGCAGTAAATAAATCCACACAAGAAATATGCTCCTAAACTAACGAATGTCCAATCTGCATTGCACTTTTTACTCAATCTGAAAGCTGCTCTTTGTCTTCTGTATACCCTAGAAAATATTTAAATTCTTGGAATGAATGCTAACTGAAAATGAGTGCAAGGTGAAGTGCTTAAAAATATCAGCACTTTCAGCACTTGGAAAAGGGTGTGAATGTTGGCTGGAAATGCAAGGAAACCTTTTGTTGTTACAATTCGTTTGCGGGCTTCCGTTTTACTTGGTTTGACTATTATTTAAAGCTACCCAAAATTTTCATCCCGTGAGCACAGTATCTTCCACACAGATACGATTCCCTACACCAGTCTCCAGCCTCATGACATACAGACGCCGCAATTGCTAATTAAATTTTTTTGAGCTTTGATTGTACAGAGTATCCACTACACGTAGGTTATCATACTACGAGGGTTGGAACTGAAATAGTGGCAACTATTTATTAACAACCGATACAAAAGAGTTACATATTTGCACCTGTTACGGTACTTCAAAGTAGTCACCAGCGTTGTGTAGAACCCGTCGCCAGCGTTGTGGAATGCGTACCATACCGTTAGCAGAGCCTGTTCTGTTGATGGTGCGAATGGAGCGGTCTAAAGTTATGGTGTTTCTCGTGTACGATTGTGATGGTGTTATTCTAACGCATTACGCCCCTCCACGGCAGACCGTCAATGCACAGTATTACTGTTCCTTTTTTGGAGCATCACCTGCGACCAGCTTTGCGAAAGAAGCGGTAACACTTTCTGCACAACCCACCCATCAATTTGCACGACAATACAAGGGCGCATACAGCGCAAGCTGTGGCTGCTCTGTTCAGTCGATGGGACTGCGAAGTACTGTATTATCCACCATTCTCTCCGGACTTAAGTCCTTGTGACTTTGATTTGATTCCGAAGATGAAGGAACCACATCGTGGCATTCGCTGCAGAACTGTTCCAGGGATTCAACAGGCAGTAGACCGCTCCATTGGCACCATCAACAGAACAGGCTCTGCTAACGGTATACTACGCCGTCCATATCGTTGGCAGTAGATTCAACACAACGCTGGTGACTACTTTGAAGGACAGTAACAGTTGCAAGCATGTAACTCTTCTGTGTCGACCGTGAATAAATAGTTTCCACTATTTAAGTTCCAACCCTCGTATCTTTAGTACTGTACAGGTAACATACGCCATCTGATCAAAGGTATTCGGACAGCCCTACGTAATACGAAATTGACAACTAGATGTCATGAGAGACGGACGCGCCAGTACAAAAGGAGGCGGCGAGTATGTGCTGTCTGCACAGAAGCAGTAACAGTAGAATGGGTCAGTCAAGAGAGGTCAGTGACTTCGAACGCGGACTGGTCATTGGGTATCACCTGAGTAACGAATTAATCAGCGACACTTCAACCCTTCTACAGATGCCCAAATCGACTGTTTGTGATGTGATTGTGAAAGTTAAGCACGAGGGGACAACCACAGATGAATCAAGACCAGGCAGACGCCATGTACCTACCGACAGTGACCGCCGAACATTGCAGAGTTCCAAAGTGCTATCAGGAGCCCAGGTAGCGCAAAGACTGTGTGCAGGAAGTTAAAGAGGAATGGTGTACAGTGGTCGGTCAGCTCCTCATAAGCCACACATTTCCGTAGTCAACGCTAAGCGACGCTTGAGGTGGTGTAACAAGCGACGCAACTGGGCACTGTATGATTTAAAACGAGTGATTTGGAGTGCTGAAACGCGCTACAGCCTGTGGCAATCCGATGGAAGGCTTTGAGTTTCGAAAATGCCTGGAGAATGTAGCCTGACATCAAGTGTAGTGGCAACAATGTGGCAAGGAGGGGAGGTAGTGTCGTTATGGTGTAGCGACATTTTCTAGGCTAAGGTGTGTGTGAGCCGTGCTGTGGCTCGCGTTGGTGCTGTTTGTAGGTTAACGCCATCTGTTGGACGCCAGACAGTATCGTTTAGCTGGAATGGTTGCGGTTGTTCGTCTTCTCGTGTTGACTTACGCCACTCGATTTCGCAAGCGTTGCCTGTCCGCTAGTGGCAGCAGCGGTGGTTATCGATATGTGGTAACTGTTCCCCTGTGTTTGGAGCGACGTCGTCGTTTTTCCGGGTCGTGTGAGTGGGCCAGTTCGGTAGGGTAGTCAGGACAAGCCAGGTCCGCACAGTGCGAGAACATGCCGGGACTGCTGGCGGCACGCATGGACTGCCGGATGGAAGGGCTGTGGTCAGGAGGGTGCACGACCTCGTGGTAAACCAGATCCAGCAACCTTTAGGATGAGTGCATTTCAATCTAAGTACCGTAAAGAAACCTCCACCATTGCGATATCTCGCGATTCTCCAGTGACTTGGGTTCGTGTTGCTGCTCGTAGTGTCGCCAAGGCAAAGAGCAGCGGGTGAGTGCTTGGGGAAGGCGGATCTGCTTTCCTCGATTTCTTGTAACTATTTACTCCGTTCAACTTGTTATAATTTGTTAAGTTCAACCAGTGGTAATTTTTCTTGCCTGGTGGCCGCTAACGCCCCAGTTACCTGCCCTGGGGGTTAGTGTATGTTATGGCAGTGTACGCATCCTCGCCTTGCCGCTGCTGTCCGGTAAGGCGTGTAGTTTTGACAGCTTTCTTGATTGTAGGCCGGTTTATGATTCTTCTACTCTGGTGGTAGTGATTCCTTTCTCGTTCCGGGCGCTCTAAACACAGTATTCGGGGGACGTAGTGCAGACCGCCGTTTCCGGCTTTGGCATATTGTTCCATCGTTTCATTCGTTTTATCGGACGTCAGGTAGCTTCAACAAGATTATCATTTGTCATTCGTTAGACTGCCACTTGTCTGAGTTACCATCTTGTCAAGTGGATGCAACTCTTGGCTCCCTATCTCATCGCTCGCGAAAGTGTTTGTTGCCAGACCTTCTCAGAGGTCGATTCCTGGAGCACCGTCTGTGGCCCCTTGGTTCTTGTAAGACATGTGTGTTCGTAAAGGAGGTCTGATGGCCATAAGTTCAATGTAACGCTCCTTCAGCCCACGCTTTCTGCGGGTATAATCTGCCTCAGTACCCTTTAAGGAACTTATGTACTGGTCGTTGTGCTTTATTCTTGTATTATTTATTACAATAGCTTGTAATGCCTACATTAAAGGTTATATATGTCTAATTAATATTTCTGGTCGCCTTCTGGAATAAATGTAGCAGTGTAGTGTTCAGTGAATGTTAAAGGTTGTGTTAAAAAGTTTACCATCATCGTATTTCACCCGTTTGGTGATCAGTTGCTTGTTTTTTTAATTAACCTTTGCTATTGTATTTGCTGTATTTACAACAGGTTTCTAAATTTTTTATATTATCGCCGTTCCTGGAGTGTAAGGCCTTCAGTCGTGATTGTGGTCACTTGCCTTAAAATTCTAATGTGGTATTTGTGTTTACGCAGTAAGCCTATAAAACCTTAGTTACTGCCATTCCTGGCGTCTGATGACATCTGCTGTGTGTGTGGCAACTTACCTTTAATATTTCCATACTTGTAGTTTGTCAGTTGCAGCTAGTTTTAAACAATTCTTAATTTATTGCCATTCCTGGCGTGTAAGGCCTTCTGCCCAGATCACAGTGGCTTGCTTTTAAAACATTATCTGCTGTACCTATATTTAATGGTGATTTGCTAAATTGTAACTCACTGTAAACACTACTATTTACACAGTTGCTTATTCCTTCTTTAATAACGTGTGGTATTTTTATTTATTGTTAAGTCTGGAATTACTGATTTAAAATAAATTGTGTGCAACAGTAAAAGGCAACCAATAATAACTGATTACGACCCCGCCCACAATCGTAACCGAATCCTGCCTTCCCTTGCCTACCAGGTTTCTGTGTGGTTCCCTTACAACACTTAAGAGAAAACTAAATGCGGGAGGATATAATCACGTCTTACAGTGTTGTGTATCGCGTGCAGTAGCGGAGCAGTTCGGAGACAATTGTTGATTGTATTAGCATGACAATGCAGCCTGTCATAAAGCAGTATCTGTGAAGCAATGGTCTAAGGACAATAACACTCCTGAAATGGAAGGGACTGCCCTTAGTGTCGATTTGACACAATGGAAAGCGTCAAACATCATCATTTTTCTGGTTTTGGTTGTTGAGGAAGAATACGCTGTCATTTCTCCACAGACATTCAGATACCCCACTGAAAATATCTCCAGCAGGGATTAAGCCAACATAAGGGTGAAAAGGCGAAGGAGACACACACCGTACACTAAAGTTCACTAATAAGTGTCCTTATACATTTTATGAGATAGCGTACATTAAGGTTAGTGCGATGCAATTAAAGGGTTTCATTATACCGGGTGATCAAAAAGTCAGTATAAATTTGAAAACTGAATAAATCACGGAATAATGTAGATAGAGAGGTACAAATTGACACACGTGCTTGGAATGACATGGTTTTTTTTTTAGAACAAATGGGGCTTCATCTGATCAGAATAGCAATAATTATCTTAACAAAGTAAGACAAAGCAAAGAAGATGTTCTTTACAGGGAATGCTCAATATGTCACCCATCATTCCTCAACAATAGCTGTAGTCGAGGAATAATGTTGTGCACAGCACTGTAAAGCATATCCGGAGTTATGGTGAGGCATTGGCGTCGGATGTTGTCTTTCAGCATCCATAGAGATGTCGGTCGATCGCGATACACTTCCGACTTCAGGTAACCCCAAAGCCAATAATCGCACGGACTGAGGTCTGGGGACCTGGGAGGCCAAGCATGACGAAAGTGGCGGCGGAGCACACGATCATCACCAAACGACGCGCGCAAGAGATCTTTCACGCGTCTAGCAATATGGGGTGGAGCTCCATTCTGCATAAACATCGTACGTTCCAGCAGTACCTCTCACCCGTCACGGTAGCAGTTACAAAACCAGAATCACGCATTTCCTCGAAGAAAAAAGGCCCGATAACGGTAGGTGTGGTAAATCCAACCCATACTTTCTCGTCGTGCAATCGAGTTCCACGACAGTTCTAGGATTTTTGGTACCCCAAATTCTGCAGTTGTGGGCGTTGACAGACCCTCGGAGCGTGAAATGAGCTTCGTCGGTCCACGACACGTTACTCAACCAATCGTCCTCTTCCACCATCTTTTGAAACGCCCACACCGCAAATGCCCTCCGCTTCACTTAATCGCCAGGTAACAGTTCATAATGCCGATAGATTTTGTACGGATAGCCTAAGTGCCAACCAAACAGTAGTGTATGGAATGCCGGTGCGACGTGCGACTGCACGAGCGCTGACTTCCCCATGCGTAGACGAACCAGCTACAGTCTCCATTTCTTCCTGAAGTGTCTCAGCAGTATTATGCTTTGTGCTCGGTCGGCCACTACGGGTTCTATCGTCTAAAGAACCCGTGGCTTCGAACTTCGGAATCATTCTCGCCACAGCTGCATTTGTCAACGGACCTTTACCCATTCAAATCCCCTTCCTATGGCGATAGGATCGTAACGCTGAACTAGCACACTCCCCATTCTGATAACATAGCTTCACTAAAAGCGCCATTTCAGGTAACGTCACCATGCTGCGACTGCTGGCGCATCTGATTCTCTCTCACATTACAGCTCCTTTTATACACGATTGTCATGCGCAGTCACTGACGTTTTGCTGTCCAGCGCCATCTGTCAGACATTTTGTGAACTTTGTTTTTTGTTCTAATAAAACCCCATGTCACTCCAAGCATGTGTGTCAATTTTTACCTCTCTATCTACATTATTCTGTGGTTTATTAAGGTTTCAAATTTATACTGACTTTTTGATCACGGTTCTAACATTCTGCGTGGCGTCTGTTGTTCTTTATCGTGTCTCCCTACCACTTTCGTGCAACGACGCTCTGAGCGTGTTTTTTAGGGAATTGCCTAGTTTGAACCTGGGACCTGTTGCTGGTAAGGAGACGCCAAACCACACATGACATGTAGAATTCAGAAGAGTTCAGTGAGACTAGCGATGAAATAACCAAATACTTAATGATTTCAGTGTCAGCTCCACTGCACTCCGTGTAAAAGAATCTTAATACTAACTAAATTTAGTGGAAGGGGTTCAAGGCTTTCCTATTTTTAGTTAGCTGGCAAAATAACGTCGAAAAAGCAGTTAAGTTTACCACTGGAAATTTTATTCTACTCACAAAACATTGTTTATAAATTGCACTATTGATAAAAGGAAATGTTTTAATACAGGATGGTAAAAAGCAAATGCGTTCAACAAAAATGTGAACGAATATTCCCTGAGTGGGTTTCCAAGTTCTACAATGGATCGAAGGATGACCTATGCTATATCACATCTATAATCTAGGTTTAAATTAAGTTTCACAAGAGAGAAAACTATGAAAATGGTCTACAGTGACCCACAATTATCTTTAATTACTTATAACTTGTCGTAAATTACAGTGGCTGATGTGGCTTCTCAATAACTATATAACAGAAAAATCATCGCGTTTCAGATTTTTACTTCAAATGGCAAATGTGAACACCATGAGCTTTAATTGGCGATCGACACTAGTATTACGCAAAAAAGGGGGTGTAACAGATGAGACTTCTGCAGTTCTGAGTGAAGCTTTATGCGCTGTCATGCGGCATCGTGTGCGTTCATTGCTTTGTCAGTGTTCGTCAGGGGGCGGCGGACAGCACAGCTCCGCTCACCTCGCCGTCTCGGAAGCAACTCTCTCCTAACTTCTCCTTACTACAATTTACCGAAGTTGGTTTAAAAAAACTATCTGGCTGTGTTTTCATCTGACCAATGTCTCAGGGTCTCAATGTTAACCTTAAGCTCCACCTACAAAAATTCTGTCTATCCGATGAGAAATGTTATACTTTTCGTGGTGGGGCAATGTTTTTAAAGTTTGCAACGTAACAGAGACGCGAAAAAGTCTTACGCTAAAACTTGCAGCTGGTGTGGTCCTTTTAGCGTTATCGTATGATCTATACTGTTCTTATGGAGGGCTCTAGCTTTTAACATGGGCTGGGGGGTGGTCTTGACGTAACAGAAACGCGAAAAAGTCTCACGCTAAAACTTGTGGATGGTGTGTGGTCCTAGAGGTTAGCTGGCAACGTGGGTGTCCGTCCCTTATCGTAGGGCCTTCCAGCTTAACACGGTTCTGCTCTCGGCTTCTGTTCTCGTTTCTCCCCTCGGAACTGCGTCTGTCTCACGGTGGGAAGGTATGACATGCATTTAGGTATTCTTGTGTTAGACTGTGGTATTCCATTTGCTCACTCGTTACTCGTATTACTTTGGTTAATTTAATGTCACGATTTATTCGGAGCTATGTGACATACTACTGGATTTGCTTATCATGTCAGGGTTTTCATGGAAGGTGTCGGATTTGCCTGACACCTTACACGGTATTCAAAGTTAGTAAAGAGTGCCGTTACACCTTTTAAACATTTGCTAACATGTCAGTCAGCAGTGGTGGACAGGGTAGCTTTCCGTTTTCACATAACCAGAGATGCTTTGCAAATAAGCGACGGACAGGAGACGACAGAGTGCAGAGGCTGATGTCAGGCGGCCATATTGTTGCCTTAGACCGCGTGGCGCTGTTGCCACATAAATTCTAAATAAACGGTCACGACAATGCGACAGTACGCCTTGTGTGGGAAGACGAGGAGCTAAACAAACAAGATGAAAAGGAAGGCGCGGGGAATACATTTGCGACGCATACTGAGTAAGCGAAGCTGTCCTAGGATGGCCTAAATGCACAACACTTGGTTTTAGTTTTGCGGACACATTCGGCGGGGTAATAGCACTCTAATGAAGGGCCAGATGTTTACATTTAAATCTCTTTTACCTAGCGGATTCCAGAGCTCGGGATCCTATTACACTACTGGCCTTTACAGTTGCTACATCAAGAACAAATGCAGATGATAAACGGGTATTCATTGGACAAATATATTATACTACAGCTGACATGTGATTACATTTTCACGCAATTTTTGCGCACAGACCCTGAGATATCGGTACCCAAAACAACCACCTCTGGCCGTAATAACGGCCTTGATACGCCTACGCATTGAGTCAAACAGAGCTTGGATGGCGTGTACAGGTACAGCTGCCCATGCAACTTCAACACGATACCACAGTTCATCAGGAGTAGTGACTGGCGTATTGTGACGAGCCAGTTGCTCGGCCATCATTGGTCACACGTTTTCAATTGGTGAGAGATCTGAAGAATGTGCTGGCCAGGCAGCACTATAACATTTTCTGTATCCAGAAAGGACCGTACAAGACCTGCAACAAGCGGTTGTGCATTGTCCTGCTGAAATGTAGGGTTTCGCAGGGATCGAATGAAGGGTAGAGCCACGGGTCGTAATACATTTGAAATGTAACGTCCACTGTTCAAAGTGCCGTCAATGCGAGCAAGAGGTGACCGAGATGTGTAACCAATGGCACCCCATACCATCACGCCGGGTGGTACGCCAGTATGGCGATGACGAATACACGCTTCCAATGTGCGTTCACCGCGATGTCGCCAAACACGAATGCGACCATCATGATGCTGTAAACAGAACTTGGATTCATCCGAAAAAATGACGTTTTGCCATTCGTGCACCCAGGTTCGTTGTTGGTACACCATCGCAGGCACTCCTGTCTGTGATACAGCGTCAAGGGCAATCGCAGCCATAGTCTCCGAGCTGATAGTTCATGTTGCTGCAAACGTCGTCGAACTGTTCGTGCAGATGGTTATTGTCTTGCAAACGTCCCCATCTGTTGACTCAGGGATCGAGACGTGACTGCACGATCCATTACTGCCATGCGGATAAGATGCCTGTCATCTCGACTGCTAGTGTTACGAGACCGTTGGGATCCAGCACGGCGTTCCGTATTACCCTCCTGAACCCACCGATTCCACATTCTGCTAACCAACAGTCATTGGATCTCGAGCAACGCGAGCAGCAATGTCGCGATACGATAAACCGCAATCGCGATAGGCTACAGTCCGACGTTTATCAAAGTCGGAAACGTGATGGTGCGCATCTTTCCTCCTTACATGAGGTATCTCGACAACGTTTCACTAGGCAACCCTGGTCAACTGCTGTTTGTGTGTGAGAAATCGGTTGGAAACTTTCCTCATGTCAGAACGTTGAAGGTGTCGCCAACCTAGTGTGAATGCTCTGAAAAACTAATCATTTGCATATCACAACATCTTCTTCCTGTCGGTTAGATTTTGCGTCTGTAGCACGTCATATTCGTGGTGTAGCAATTTTAATGGCCAGTAGTGTACAATTTTAATACGCCTCATATTTCCATAAGTGTTTCACACTCGCAGCTCCTGACAAACCTCTTGGTTTTGGTTGCGGGTTTTACGATCATTTCCTTCATACACTACTTAATCCACCTGATCAAAAGTATCCAGACAGGTAATACAGTAATATGGGATGTGTCCACCCTTCGCCTTTATGACTGGTTGAACTCAGTCACTTTCAATGAGGCGTCTGAATTTTTGTAAAGGAATGGCAGCCCACTCTGCTCCAAGAGCCGAAACCAGAGCAGGTAGCATTGTTGGACGCTGGGGTCTGGAGCGAATTCCATGTTCTAACTCACCCCGAAAGTGTTCCATTGGTTTCAGGTCGGGACTCGGAGCAGGTCAATCAATTTCAGGAATGTTGTTGTCCACAAACCATTGACTCAAAGGTGCTACTCCATGGCAGGGTGCAGTTTCACGCTTATACAAACGATCAGTGTCTCTGCATTGTTACCCTGTTGCTCTAAGTAAACATTGCTGTAAAATGTCTTCATATCGTTCAGTGTTTACTGATTTCTTAAGTGTAATAAGAGGACCACATTCCAACCGGGAAAAAACACCCTCTTACTGTAACACCATTCGTCCATACTTCACTGTTGGTATCCATCGGATTGCCACAGGATACAGCGTGATTCGTCACTCCAAATAACTCGTTTCCAGTCATCCACTGTCAGGTGGCGTCGCTATTTACACCACTCAGTTTATAACAGAGCATTTAGGGAAAATATGAATACTCCCACGGTGTATTTATTTAATGCAGTTCTGGTACTCACCTAGCGAAATGGGGCATGAACTGAAGTCCCTTTTATGGCTTGAACAGCTTACCTGAAACAACATACGAGAATAGTTCATAACAGAGAACCACTACCATCATCATCGTTGCAAATATAAAATTATCCTGATCGTCTGAAACGCGAAATTGTACATCCTACAAAACGCTTAAATGTGGTGTCCAATGACTACGATCTATGAGTTCTCCCTTTATGGACTGGGTGATTTCACCTGTTCCGGTCAACAATGTCTCGCTGTCTCTACCGTGGTCTTCTCCGCTTTCTTACCCTCATAGTTTGTAATCAAGAACTATTTTCGAAAGCCTACGATCAAGCATTCTGTCTGCAAGTTCCCACCATCTCTTTCTATTTAGATCTGTTTTCTTGTGCAATGAATCAACTTGTAATTTATTTCTAATGTTTTCATTTCGGAAGCGCTCTTCTCTTTTGCACCCTTTAACACTACGGAGGAATTTCATTTCCGCAGTATGGTAGGATACTGGGCAAATAGAAGTCAGTCCACGAAGATGACAACTTGCAAAACATTAGTGTGGCCCAGCCTAGAAAGTTGCTCAAGAGTGAGCGACTCTTGTCAAATAACAATAACAGCGATATTCAACGTACACAGTGAAGGGCTCCAAGGTTGGCCGCATGTTTTTTGACTGCTGGGAGAGCGTCACCTTAATTGGAAGACGCTTAGTGGTATACGTCACTTTATGCATCGAAAGCCTACTTCTACAGGAGGTATCACTTTCTTTAAATGTTTCTGGGTGTACTATCTGGTTATTTCATATAAAACAAAAAATTCTGAAATAATATACAACTTTTCGCTCGACAAAAGATCCGTACCCAAAGATTGGAAAGTTGCACAGATCACACCAATACTCAAGAAAGGTAGTAGGAGTAATCCACTAAATTTCAGGCCCATAGCGTTAACGTCGATATGTAGCAGGATTTTAGAACAAATATTGTGTTCGAACATTATGAACTACCTCGAAGAAAACGGTTTAGAAAACATCGTTCCCGTGAAACACAACTAGTTCTTTATTCACATGAAGTGTTGAGTGTTATATACAAGGCATCTCAGATCGATTCCGTATTTCTGGATTTCCGAAAGGCTTTTGACAGTGTACCACACAAGCGCCTCGTAGTGAAATTGCGTGCTGATGGAATATCGTCTCAGTTATGTCACTGGATTTGTGATTTCCTGTCAGAGAGGTCACAGTTCGTAGTAACTGACGGAAAGTCATCGAGTAACACCGAAATTATTCCTGGCGTTCCCCAAGGTAGTATTATAGGCCCTTTGCTGTTCCGTATCTACATAAACGATTTGGGAGACAATCTGAGCAGCCGTCATCGGTTGTTTGCAAATGACGCTGTCGTTTATCGACTAATAAAGTCATCAGAAGATCAAAATAAACTGCAAAAGATTTAGAAAAAATTTTTTGAATGGTGCGAAAAGTGGCACTTGACCCTAAATAACGAAAAATAGCTCTGAGCATTATGGGACTTAACATCTGAAGTCATCAGTCCCCTAGACTTAGAACTACTTAAACCTAACTAACCTAAGGACATCACACACAACTATGCCCGATGCAGAATTCGAACCTGCGACCGTAGCGGTCGTGTGGTTCCAGACTAAAGCGACTAGAACCGCTCGGCCACAACAGCCGGCCTAAGCAACGAGAAGTGTGAGGTCATCCACATGAGTGCTAAAAGGAACTCAAACTTCGGTTACACGATAAATCAGTCTAATCTAAAAGCCGTAAATTCAACTAAATACCTAGATATTACAATTACGAACAACTTAAATTGGAAGGAACACGTAGAAAATGTGCTTATATGTCCGAAAGAACAGACACCATTGATGACCTGCAGCCGTCTAGAACGAAATTAGAATTGTATTAATACATTCAGCTGCTAACGGGTGTTGATATAATATATCAATGGGGACAGGTGAAAATGTGTGCCCCGACCGGCACTCGAACCCGGGATCTCCTGCTTACATGACCGACGCCCCAGCCATCTGAGCCACCGAAGGCACACAGGGTAGCGCGAGTATCCCGCGCACGCCTCCCGCGAGACCTACATTCTCGCCTTGTATGTCCACACACTACATTCGTAGTGTCCCACCCCAACACACTCATCACTCGTGGAAGACATTCTTACCAAGTCCCGTAAGAGTTCGAGGAATATGTGTGCATCTGCACAGAAGAAGAAGGTCATGGATGGTGTTGCCAGAACGATACTCTTACATGGATATGGCGTCTGTTCTTTCGGACATACTACCTTCCCGATGTGAATTTACATAGTAAAGAGGTGAAAACGAAGTGTTGACGAAAATTATACAACCCATTTATCAGCGTTGTAATCCAATGGAATATGAATCTCGAAAAATATTATTTTCGAGTGCAGTTGCCAGTATTGAGGGAAACGATTCGCCGATGTTATTGTATCTGCCCTAACAACGTCACTGGTTGTCTGGGTAACAAAGAAAATCAATACCACAATTTTACGATGATTCTTGAAAGTGATCGCAGAGAAGAACCTTCTTTTATCTATCTTATTCTTCCTCAAATAAGATATTAACGCCATACGATCAAAGGAGTATACATGCAGTGGTACATAATATTACACTGAAAATGTTCACTAGTTTTCATATTAGTGTTAGACTTACAGAAGAACATTCAAATGGATAATTACAAGCAATAATGTACTCATAACCTCCGAGCTACAAAGCAATGGTAATTCATCGCCATAAACCCTACTGAATTAAATTTCTAACACTGTTATATCATGTTACGTATAACATGCGTTGTTAAAAAATTAGTAGTTTACATTAGAATATTAAGAACAATTATTACATGTTACAATTAGAGTCTTGTGCCAAACTTTTTGTATGCTGTGTGTATTTGTCAAAATGTCAACCAACAAATCTGTTTCGGAAAAAATGCTCTGCTTGCTTTTAAAACTGCGACACCAGGAAGAATAGTAAATAACAAAGTTACAGTTAAAATGTTTGTATGCCTGGCCATCATCCGCAGCAAGCACGAAAATAATCGTTTTGCAAATATAAACCGTCTTTTTCTTGCTGCCATGTATTTTATTTGTTCCAGACACGTTTTGCCTTTGACTTCAAGGCGTCTTCAGTCGAATTATATGTATGCCTTCAAGAAAAAGGTGAAACGCGATTGGAACAAATAAAACACAATGGAACAAGAGCAAGGCGGTTTGTATTTACAAAACTAAAATTATACTTATTGTACATATACAGTATAGTAGGAAGAATGCATATTGCGTTTATAGCTGAATTGCAGACACAAATTTATTCAGGTCCCTAATCTAGATGGGGATCGAGTCGAAACGAGCTTCGATGACATATACAGGTACATCATTCGATGTTGCTTCAACTCTATGCCACAGTTTATAAATCGTAGTGGTGGTGTGACAGTCTCTTTGCAAGGCATGACAAGATGTTTCCAGTGGGTGAAAGATCTGAAGAACGAGCTGGCGGGGGCGACAACAGGCCACCTACTGTACTGTGGCAGAACGGGAAAACGAAGTTGCGGACTTGCGTCATGTTGCTGAAAGATAACGTCTGGGAGAATTTGAAGCATTCGACATAAACACTTCAGAAATGTAGCGCCTGCTGTCCATACTATGGGGTATGATAAACAGGAGTGATCATGTTGTGTACCGAATGGCACTCACCTACCATCATGCCTGGTGCTTGATCCAAAGGCGGTGAAACATCTGCAACGTTCATTTGCCTCAGAGCCTCAAGGCATTGATACGTCCATCGTGATGCTGTAGGTAGACCAAACACTCGCTTAAACCATGTCGTGGTGGCACTGCTGTGTGCAGTTTTGTTGTTGGGTGCAGCTACAGGCCCGCCTTTCTCTCCCTCTGCATCAAGGAAAACCGTACCAATGGTTGCTATGCTGACATCCCGTATGTTCCGAATGTCGTCGATACTCGTCTTGATACAAACATCATTTTCTGTCTCAACATACGAGCCATAGCTTTATGATCCTGCGTGGCTGAGCTAATAATATACAGGTTGTAGCGGATGGAAGTGGAGATATTTATGTTGGTGAATGAGGACGGTGTACTGAACAACATACATCAGTATTTACGTCATTTTCAGACTAATAACTGTGGTAAGATTGGGGTGGATGATACATCAAGAAAGCTCATCAAACAAACTCTCACTCACACAGTGTCGAAAATAAAATTTATCTGTGAGATATCAGAACCCTTTACAACCAGAACGGGCGTAAGACAAGGAGATAGACTATCCCCACTCCTTCTCAACTGCGTCTTGGAGAAGGTCATTAGAGAGTGGAGAAAGTTGTTAGCCCAAGAAGAAACAAATGAAGAGCGGTTTAGACTTGGCCCTACGAACGAAGGGGTGTACATTGACTGCTTGGCCTTTGCGGATGACCTGGCCATTTTTGCTAACAACTTAGAGTCAGCAGTCAACAAGATCAATAGGCTGTCAGAAACTGCTGAAAAAGTTGGACTCCAGATCTCTATTCAAAAGACAAAATATATGACGAACGTAAAACTTTGAACATAGCTGCTGAACCTTAGCAGCTATGTTCAAAGTTTTACGTTTCTTACCTGCCCAGGTATCTAAGGCTGCTTCGAAATATCAAGAATTAAACATGAGAATTTTAAATACAAGTATGGCTATATATTTTAACAAGCAGTATGAAAAAAGGGGACTTGTCCCGACTTATACAAAAGCCTACATCAATTTTTCTGTATGTAAGAAAAATCCAAAATCTTTTAGACCTATCATTAAGAATATTACTTGTAATAGGATAAAAGAGCTGTACGCTAAAAAAGACCGTCTTAACGAAGAAGCGTACCATTTGTACTTAAATATCACAAACATTTATCGTGTTAACTATAATTTTAATATTGGCGACATGTGGACGCAAATTAACGAACATCTACAGATTTTTAAAATAGGTATAATGCAGAAACACGAGAAGAAGCTCAGAAATCTTTTTTGTCTGCTTTCTAATGAAAACTGCTCTCAGAATACATTTCAAAAAAGCAGTCACGTCTTTCATGAAAGAATTTGAAATAAAACCAACATCGTTTTTACTCAGAATGAAAAAGTCCTGATAGGAAAAGGACTAAAATACAATGTCAAGCCTAACCTGTCAGACAGAAATGTAAGAGAAAATATGCTTGTTGATTTAAAAATCGGTCTCGATTATAATAAGATAGGTAATGTTTCTCAAGCCAGAATTGCGTATGATGTAACTCGCATGCTAGAGAAAAATACAGCTACTTCGCCTAATGCTACGCATAACGACAGAATTTTAGACCTTCCATTAATAATAAACTTAAAACAGCAAATGCTTTAATAACTAAATCCCATAAAGGTTGTTGTCTAGTCATTGCTTATATTTCTATTTCTAAAACTGAAAATTTCTTCAGTGAAAACAACATATCGGAGCTGCATGATGATCCGACACCTAAATTACAGAAAGAAGCCATTAACAATGCAAAATTTCTTATAAAACCTTTCGAAAAGAAACTACTCATCAATATCAACCCTCAGCCCCCTAAACTTCGGTACCAGTTCAAAATTCATAAACATAATCATCCAATACGTCCAATCTCCAATAGCATGAGTAGCGCATATCACGATTTGGCCCGATTTCTACACGAAAATTTGAAAAAACCTTTTGATTTCGAAAATAATTATTCCGTTCCTAACAGCCACGTTTTGGTCCAAAATATTAAAAACTTAGTATGCAGTTCAGACACCAAGGTATTTTCCTCAGATATTAAAAATCTCTATACAAATGTCCCGGTACATGAGACGATCATCTTGTGGAAGAAAATTTACGTCAATTTAGAAAAGATCTATCAGATGAACAGATTATCGATTTTATGAATCTCATTACTATCGTTGACAAGTACAACTACTTTGAATTCGACGGACAACTGTACCAGCAGTCTGATCGGCTCGCTTTGGGCAACCCTTTAGCCGGCATCCTTGCCCACATCTTTATCAATTCCTTGGAAAAAAAGCTGTTTAACCGTGTCTCAGCCGCTTCACTGGGTATCCTTTCTTACACAAGATACGTTGATGATATTCTAGTCATCTATAACGGACCCGCCGATAGAATTGATCATATATTTAAACTTTTTAACGACCTCCATGTAAAAATTTCTTTCACTATTGAACTCGAAAACGAAAACCGCCAATTACATTATTTAGTGTGCTCCCTGCCGCCGTTGGATAAGCAGCTGAGCAGCAAGTCGTATACTCCTAGCTCACTCATTTGTTACATAGTTTAATTCTTAATTTCTTTGCGTGTTTTTGGTTCTTGCATTGTTTAATTCATAAATTTCGGGCGTATTATACTATTTGAGAGTGTAGCATCGGGTTTTAGTACCTGAATAGTGTAATTTCGCTTAGTCTCCTTCCGCCGCCGAGCAGTGTCAGCAGTGCGCAAGTAGCAGCATTACTGCATTTACTAGGCAATCTTGTATTTTAATAACCGTTTAAATTTTGTCGATTTGTTTGCGCTCTCTGTAGATTAGTTCAGACGTTCTTTGCAAAACAGTTTTTAGCATGGATAGGGACTGCAACTGCTGTGTTCGGATGCAGGCTGAGTTGGCATCCCTTCGCTCCCAGCTTCAGGCAGTGTTGGCTTCGGTCACACAGCTTGAGGCTGTTGCCAATGGGCATCACTGTGGGGGTCGGGATGGGGGTTTGTCGGGGATGGCCAGCTCGTCCCACGCATCCCCTGATCGGACTACGACTGTGGTTGCCCGGGATACTGCCCGCATTGAGGCTGATCCCTCACCTGTGGTAGAGTGGGAGGTCGTTTCAAGGTGTGGCAGGGGGCGAAAGACATTCCGGAGGGCTGAACGGAAAGCCTCTCCAGTTTGTCTGACGAACCGGTTTCAGGCTCTGTCTCAGGCTGATACTGATCTTCGGCCTGACATGGCTGCTTGTCCTGTTCCAGAGGTTGCCCCTCAGTCTGCAAGATCCGGGCAGTCGCAGAGGGTGGGCTTACTGGTAGTTGGGAGCTCCAACGTCAGGCGCGTAATGGGGCCCCTTAGGGAAATGGCAGCAAGAGAGGGGAAGAAAACCAATGTGCACTCCGTGTGCATACCGGGGGGGGGGGAGTCATTCCAGATGTGGAAAGGGTCCTTCCGGATGCCATGAAGGGTACAGGGTGCACCCATCTGCAGGTGGTCGCTCATGTCGGCACCAATGATGTGTGTCGCTATGGATCGGAGGAAATCCTCTCTGGCTTCCGGCGGCTATCTGATTTGGTGAAGACTGCCAGTCTCGCTAGCGGGATGAAAGCAGAGCTCACCATCTGCAGCATCGTCAACAGGACTGACTGCGGACCTTTGGTACAGAGCCGAGTCGAGGGTCTGAATCAGAGGCTGAGACGGTTCTGCGACCGTGTGGGCTGCAGATTCCTCGACTTGCGCCATAGGGTGGTGGGGTTTCGGGTTCCGCTGGATAGGTCAGGAGTCCACTACACGCAACAAGCGGCTACACGGGTAGCAGGGGTTGTGTGGCGTGGGCTGGGCGGTTTTTTAGGTTAGATGGCCTTGGGCAAGTACAGAAAGGGCAACAGCCTCAACGGGTGCGGGGCAAAGTCAGGACATGCGGGGACCAAGCAGCAATCGGTATTGTAATTGTCAACTGTCGAAGCTGCGTTGGTAAAGTACCGGAACTTCAAGCGCTGATAGAAAGCACCGAAGCTGAAATCGTTATAGGTACAGAAAGCTGGCTTAAGCCAGAGATAAATTGTGCCGAAATTTTTACAAAGGTACAGACGGTGTTTAGAAAGGATAGATTGCATGCAACCGGTGGTGGAGTGTTCATCGCTGTTAGTAATAGTCTATCCTGTAGTGAAGTAGAAGTGGATAGTTCCTGTGAATTATTATGGGTGGAGGTTACACTAAACAACCGAACTAGGTTAATAATTGGCTCCTTTTACCGACCTCCCGACTCAGCAGCATTAGTGGCAGAACAACTGAGAGAAAATTTGGAATACATTTCACATAAATTTTCTCAGCATGTTATAGTCTTAGGTGGAGATTTCAATTTACCAGATATAGACTGGGACACTCAGATGTTTAGGACGGGTGGTAGGGACAGAGCATCGAGTGACATTATACTGAGTGCACTATCCGAAAATTACCTCGAGCAATTAAACAGAGAACCGACTCGTGGAGATAACATATTGGACCTACTGATAACAAACAGACCCGAACTTTTCGAATCTGTATGTACAGAACAGGGAATCAGTGATCATAAGGCCGTTGCAGCATCCCTGAATATGGAAGTTAATAGGAATATAAAAAAAGGGAGGAAGGTTTATCTGTTTAGCAAGAGTAATAGAAGGCAGATTTCAGACTACCTAACAGATCAAAACGAAAATTTCTGTTCCGACACTGACAATGTTGAGTGTTTATGGAAAAAGTTCAAGGCAATCGTAAAATGCGTTTTAGACAGGTACGTGCCGAGTAAAACTGTGAGGGACGGGAAAAACCCACCGTGGTACAACAACAAAGTTAGGAAACCACTGCGAAAGCAAAGAGAGCTCCACTCCAAGTTTAAACGCAGCCAAAACCTCTCAGACAAACAGAAGCTAAACGATGTCAAAGTTAGCGTAAGGAGGGCTATGCGTGAAGCGTTCATTGAATTCGAAAGTAAAATTCTATGTACCGACTTGACAGAAAATCCTAGGAAGTTCTGGTCTTACGTTAAATCAGTAAGTGGCTCGAAACAGCATATCCAGACACTACGGGATGATGATGGCATTGAAACAGAGGATGACACGCGTAAAGCTGAAATACTAAACACCTTTTTCCAAAGCTGTTTCACAGAGGAAGACCGCACTGCAGTTCCTTCTCTAAATCCTCGCACAAACGAAAAAATGGCTGACATCGAAATAAGTGTCCAAGGAATAGAAAAGCAATTGGAATCACTCAATAGAGGAAAGTCCACTGGACCTGACGGGATACCAATTCGATTCTACACAGAGTACGCTAAAGAACTTGCCCCCCTTCTAACAGCCGTGTACCGCAAGTCTCTAGAGGAACGGAGGGTTCCAAATGATTGGAAAAGAGCACAGATAGTCCCAGTCTTCAAGAAGGGTCGTCGAGCAGATGCGCAAAACTATAGACCTATATCTCTTACGTCGATCTCTTGTAGAATTTTAGAACATGTTTTTTGCTCGCGTATCATGTCATTTCTGGAAACCCAGAATCTACTATGTAGGAATCAACATGGATTCCGGAAACAGCGATCGTGTGAGACCCAACTCGCCTTATTTGTTCATGAGACCCAGAAAATATTAGATACAGGCTCCCAGGTAGATGCTATTTTTCTTGACTTCCGGAAGGCGTTCGATACAGTTCCGCACTGTCGCCTGATAAACAAAGTAAGAGCCTACGGAATATCAGACCAGCTGTGTGGCTGGATTGAAGAGTTTTTAGCAAACAGAACACAGCATGTTGTTATCAATGGAGAGACGTCTACAGACGTTAAAGTAACCTCTGGCGTGCCACAGGGGAGTGTTATGGGACCATTGCTTTTCACAATATATATAAATGACTTAGTAGATAGTGTCGGAAGTTCCATGCGGCTTTTCGCGGATGATGCTGTAGTATACAGAGAAGTTGCTGCATTAGAAAATTGTAGCGAAATACAGGAAGATCTGCAGCGGATAGGCACTTGGTGCAGCGAGTGGCAACTGACCCTTAACATAGACAAATGTAATGTATTGCGAATACATAGAAAGAAGGATCCTTTATTGTATGATTATATGATAGCGGAACAAACACTGGTAGCAGTTACTTCTGTAAAATATCTGGGAGTATGCGTACGGAACGATTTGAAGTGGAATGATCATATAAAATTAATTGTTGGTAAGGCGGGTACCAGGTTGAGATTCATTGGGAGAGTGCTTAGAAAATGTAGTCCATCAACAAAGGAGGTGGCTTACAAAACACTCGTTCGACCTATACTTGAGTATTGCTCATCAGTGTGGGATCCGTACCAGGTCGGGTTGACGGAGGAGATAGAGAAGATCCAAAGAAGAGCGGCGCGTTTCGTCACAGGGTTATTTGGTAACCGTGATAGCGTTACGGAGATGTTTAACAAACTCAAGTGGCAGACTCTGCAAGAGAGGCGCTCTGCATCGCGGTGTAGCTTGCTGTCCAGGTTTCGAGAGGGTGCATTTCTGGATGAGGTATCGAATATATTGCTTCCCCCTACTTATACTTCCCGAGGAGATCACGAATGTAAAATTAGAGAGATTAGAGCGCGCACGGAGGCTTTCAGACAGTCGTTCTTCCCGCGAACCATACGCGACTGGAACAGGAAAGGGAGGTAATGACAGTGGCACGTAAAGTGCCCTCCGCCACACACCGTTGGGTGGCTTGCGGAGTATCAATGTAGATGTAGATGTAGATGTAGACTTGACGCTTACAATAGAAGACAATAACATCACTTTCAATATTTTTCGAAAAGAAACATATACTGACCAAATCGTGCCTGCTTCCTCTTTTCATCCACAATCTCTAAAAATGGCCTTTTTTCACTCTGCCGTCCACCGAGCCACCTCTTTACCACTTTCAACAGAAAAGTTTAATGAGTAGACTAACTTACTTAAAACCATAGCAGGCAATAATGAATATACGCCTAACATAGTGGACGATATCCTAAAAAAGAAAACTGCAAGAACTACCACGCTCAACACCTCATGCACTGAAATTAACCCAAAAAAACGTTTTTCTATTCCTTTCGTAGGACCCATTTCCTATCAGATTCAGCGCTTGCTTCGCAACAAATACAACTGCAATGTTGCCTTCTCTACTAATAATAATCTGAAGAGAAACTTCGTTCATAATTTGAAATCCATTCGCTCCCCTACGGAAAGTTCTGGCGTTTATAAGATCATCTGCGATTCCTGCTCCTCCTATTATATAGGGCAAACTGGACGTGCTTTCACCATCACATATAAAGAACATCTTTTGAGAAAAAACGGCACCAGTCCCCTAGAGTCATCCTTTGCCGATCATCTCTTAATTACTGGACACGTGCCTAAAGCCATAGGCGATGGCAATATTCTGCATACCGAAAAGAAGGGGCGTAGGTTAGATGTTTTAGAGGAATTGGAGATTTTCAAACATCTCTCTCGTCATGATGGACTCATTCTCAACGAACAGCTGCAGCTGCGAAATAAAACTTTTTCGACTGTATAAAGGCATTGCTTGATCTTTGATTCAGATTTCCTCATGCAGTTTACCGAAATATTGTTTTCCTGTTACATCTTTGCTGTTTTCTTGTATGTCATAACTGACATTTTTTTACGTTACAAAATGTATCTCTGTTTACAGCAGATAAATATGTAACTTCATCCTATTATTACTAGTGCTTACGTTATGCCTGAATCAGCTGCATCACAATTTCATGTGTCTAATTTTGAATGTACAGGATCCTAGTTGTTTCTGCGGCTACTAGATGGCGTTCGTAGCAACACCATGTTTACTTGCCCACACTTTCTAACGTGGGCACCTCAGTCTTGTTGCAACACGTGTTCACTCAAGTACGAGCAGCCCTTAGCGGCTCGCCATCTTATTTACAACTACTCATGACGTCGCCTTTCCGGCTTAGATTTTTTAAAATGTGACTTGTAAGTACTGCATCTCTTTCCAGACAGTACAAACTTTAATTTTATTAAGTTATTATATACCTAATTGTTATAGAACAGTTAGTTTAATTCTGAAGACGACGCTCATAATAGCGTCAAAACCTCGTCAATTTTGACTTAATATTTGTGACCGAGGGCTCATTTGCTCTAATATATATGACTAACATCTGTGATGGACCTGATTGGATGATCACCAATCTGGGAAAAATCAGACGAGTTAACAATTTCAGGTATCTCGGTGAAGTCATCCAGGAGAATGGATTAGATGGAGCAATTAATGTCAGGATGAGGAAGTTATACCAAGCATACCAATTGACAAAGAATACCTATAACAAAATGCCTGTGAGTATAGAGGCCAAGTTCCGACATTATAATACAGTTGTAAAACCTGAGTGCTTATACGCGTCCTAAACTTTTACCATGAATAGACAAGGTCAAGTTGAGCGGCTGGAAAAGCGAGAGCGTAGGATATTGAGGAAAATCCTAGGTAATAGATGGGTTGATGGCCAATGGCCAATGAGAGCAATGAGAATTGGAACAGCAAGGCAGAACCTATCACAGCATCCATTAAGAAGAGACGATTGTTACTTTACGGTCATCTCATCAGGATGGACAGTTATCGACTAACAAAAAGAGTTTCATCCAATCTAAGAAAACAGGGCCAAGATGGTTCGAAGAATGTGAAAAAGGTCTTAGGCAGATTGGTATCTCAGAGAGAGAAATTCCCGACAGAAACAAATTTAGAAGATTGGTAAACAACTACCATGGTTTTAAAATGGCATCAACGTCCAAAAGACGGAGAGGACCATTATTCGAAGAGCATAAACAGACGCTTCTTGGTGGGCTCAGAAGATACTGGCAGGAAGTCAAAACTGGAATAAGAATAAGACCTGGACACTAGTGTGCAGTTGATTGTTACCACGCAGTCCATAGAGGCTCAACCCAACAGAAAAAAAAGTGGTAATTACAAGTCACAAGTTTTTAGGCTGGTTAGAATCTTCTAGTACGTGTGGCAAGACCAAGCTATTAATGCTTATTTTCCTTGGGCTGCAGGTCAGGGGTTGAAGTGTGGACACATGGAAGCAAAACGGCTAGTCTGTACTGGTATGTGTGGTCCATTTAGTGATGCAGTTACGACCGTGCAAAAGAATCAGGTCGTAATGTTTGTGATGTGTTTGAGGGAAGACTGTTTGTCACAGGGAAAAAACAACCAACTCACTGACGTTTGCACATATTAAGACACTTCATCTACACTACTGGCCATTAAAATTGCTACACCAAGAAGAAATGCAGATGATAAACGGGTATTCATTGGACAAATACGTTATACTAGGACTGACATGTGATTACATTTTCACGCAATTTACGAGCATAGATCCTGAGAAATCAGTACCCAGAACAACCACCTCTTGCCGTAATCACGGCCTTCATACGCCTGGGCATTGAGTCAAACAGAGCTTGGATGGCGTGTATAGGTACAGCTGCCCATGCAGCTTCAACACGATACCACAGTTCGTCAAGAGTAGTGACAGGCGTATTCTGACGAGCCAGTTGCTCGGCCACCATTGACCAGACGTTTTCAGTTTGTGAGAGATCTGGCTATTGCAGCAGTCGAATATTTTCTGTACACAGAAAGGCCCGTACAGGACCTGCAACATGTGGTCGAGCATTATCCTGCTGAAATGTAGGGTCTCGCAGGGACCGAATGAAGGGTAGAGCCACGGGTCGCAACACATCTGAAATGTAATGTCCACTGTTCAAAGTACCGTCAATGCGAACAAGAGGTGACCGAGACGTGTAACCAATGGCACCCCATACCATCACGCCGGGTGATACGCCAGTATGGCGATGACAAATACACGCTTCCAATGTGCGTTCACCGAGATGTCGCTAAACACAGATGCGACCATCATGATGCTGTAAATAGAACCTGGATTCACCCGAGAAAATGACGTTTTGCCATTCGTGCACCCAGGTTCGTTGTTGAGTACACCATCGCAGGCACTACTGTCTATGATGCAGCGTTAAGGGTAACCGCAGCCATGGTTTCCGAGCTGATAGTCCATGCTGCTGCAAACGTCGTCGAACTGTTCGTGCAGATGGTTGTTGTCTTGCAAACGTCCCAATCTGTTGCCTCAGGGATCGAGACGTGGCTACACGATCCGTTACATCCATGCGGATAAGATGAACGTCATCTCGACTGCTAGTGAGACGAGGCCTTTGGGATCCAGCACGGCGTTCCGTATTACCCTCCTGAACCCAGCGATTCCATATTCTGCTAACAGTCATTGGATCTCAACCAACGCGAGCAGCAATGTCGCGATACGATAAACCGCAATCGCAATAGGCTACGATCCGACCTTTATCAAAGTCGGAAACGTGATGGTACGGATTTCTCCTCCTTACACGAGGCATCACAACAACGTTTCACCAGGCAACGCCGGTCAACTGCTGTTTTTGTACGAGAAATCGGTTGGAAACTTTCCTCATGTGAGCACGTTGTCGCCACCGGCCCCAACATTGTGTGAATGTCTGAAAAGCTAATCATTTGCATATCACAGCATCTTCTTCTTGTCGGTTAAATTTCGCGTCTGTAGCACGTCATCTTCGTGGTGTAGCAATTTTAGTGGCCTGTACTGTACAAATATCTGCACATATATCCGTTGCACTCTGTACTTGCACTCTCAGGTGCTAGTAGCACGGGGTCGTTAACATGCTACGTAGCGTTCAGTACTTCTGTCCTGCACTCATAAATACGTTAGTACGATGATAGGTAAAGGACACCACTAGCGCGATAACGATACACCATAATCTCGACAGGCTAACACTGCGCCACTGTGGAACTCCGAGACGTGCGGGTTCACTTTTTCCCTACTTACACTAAGCATAACACCATACCACCAGCTTCTCACAAAAACCAACATTCAAATGCGGCTTATGACTGACGAACTCGCTGCGTAATCTTTCCTGATACAGAGAATGTTGGTAGCGTTACCCCAGTAGTTGCGCTGAGATTCTGATAGTTTGCATATCTGAAAATGTAGTACTGTTCATGGAAAGTTTACGTTCGTTGCATACGACCTTCAGTAGGTAACGATTGTAATAGTCAGTACTGTAAATGGTGCCCAAAACCTTGCTAGAATGTGCCCTTAGGTACTAAAAGGGAATGTACACGTTCAGTATTTATTGACAATACTAGTTTGTCAGACTTTCAATACATAAAAGTGACCCTCACACCATCAATAATATTAATATTGTTAGTTGGCAACGCTATTTTAGAAGACTGAGATGTTTAACACCGGAAAGAAAGTGTGTGCCGTCATTGTTTCAGCTATAGTTGCTAAACAACAGAAAACAACGAGAAATAGGAAATGGTTCCGAGAAAGGCTAAAAAAAGGAGCGACTTGTTGCATGTTAATTTAGTGACTAAAATAATAACGAAACCCAAAAGATTTAATAAACTATTTTGATATGAGTCCTGCGTCTTGCGACAAATTATTAATGTTGAGAACATAGAGAAAAAATTTACGTTAACGGCAGAGGCAAGTGCATTGGACGACAGGTTAGATGTAACTTAGAGACTTCTGGCGACAGGAAGGTCATCACGATGCTTGAAGTTTAGTACTATAACATCTGCAAACACAATCAGCAAAGTTATTATTGAAATTTGTGAAACAATTTGTCTGCACTACATACATTGAGATATTAAAAGTACAGAGCTTGTTTTTACGTTTTCTGAAAATTTGGTGAATCTGACAAAAATGTCGCGGTTATTGCATACATAGAGTGTTAGGGATATAGGTACATATAATGTTATCATTGCTATCTTAATATGTATCCATTTCAATGTGTTAGTTGTTTTCTTTCTGTGTCCAACACACTTCCCAGAAACACAGTATATAATTTTCCACCTTACGTTTTCTGCATGGCCGTAACTGCATCGTGAAATGAACTATAACTGTCAGTACAGACTATCCGTACTGCTTCTAGATGTCCACGCTTCAATACCAGACATGCTGCCTAGGGGGGAAAAAAAGAAATTAATGGCCCGCTTGTGCCACACCTGTTTGGAGGTGCTAACCGACCTGAAAACATGCTGGTTGTAATAGCTATGATTATTAGTCTGCAAATTAAGTAAATACCGATGTAATGTTGTTCAATAAACTGTCCTCAGACATCAATAGAAATATCTGCATTAATACTCTTGACACCGTGTCTCTATATGGGTGGCCTACTGCGTGTTCCAATTAATAAAGAAAGCAATGCCATAATGAGTACTCCATTTACCATCCTAAAGTGGTAACTACAATGACTGCAATTGTATACTTACTACTTACTACTTGGCGCTACAGTCCGTGTAGGGCCTTGGCCCCTCTGATGATCACAGGCCAATCCTGACGATTTTCTGCTCGTTTCCTGCGACTCTTGACTCCAGTCTTTCTCAAATCATTTTCCACATCCTCCAGCCTTCGTTCCTGGGTCTCCCGTTGCTCCTTTTTCCACCTGGATTTCCTGTGTAAACCTTTATGACAGCTCGATCCTCCGACATTCGCTCTAGATGTCCCAGCCATATCAGTCCGTTACACTTAATTTCAAATTCAGGATTTCTATACAGCTCTTCCAATTCCTTGTTTCTCCTTATCCTCCACTGCCCCGCCTCATGCACGGCTCCAAAAATCTTCCTTAAAATTTCCCTCTCCCATCTTCTCAAGAGCTCTTCTACCATCGCATAGACCTATTACAACTATTGTATGTTCAAAAACTAATTGAAGAATTGACTCTGGTGGATATTACTATCAAAGACGAACTGAAACATTATTAGTGCACACTAGCGCTATGTGGCTGGTTCATGAAACTCTATCAGCATCTGATTGGTTAATAATGTCATACCATCAATTCACGGCCTCACGTGCTCAGTACATACTGAAAATACTGAGAAAAATTTTAGGGCCAACAATACTGACTGTGTACTGACAGTATGCCATAAGCACACTCAGACAGTCAATATACTGACTGTTGTTGTTGTTGTGGTCTTCAGTCCTGAGACTGGTTTGATGCAGCTCTCCATGTTACTCTATCCTGTGCTTCATCTCCCTGTACGTACTGTAGCCTACATCCTTCTGAACCTGCTAAGTGTATTAATCTCTTGGTCTTCCTCTACGATTTTTACCCTCCACGCTGCCCTCCAATACTAAATTGTTGATCCCTTGATGCCTCAAAACATGTCCTACCAACCGATCCCTTCTTCTAGTCAAGTTGTGCCACAAACTCCTCTTCTCCCCAATTCTGTTCAGTACCTCCTCATTAGTTATGTTATCTACCCATCTAATCTTCAGCATTCTTCTGTTGCACCACATTTCTTGTAGAAACTATTTATCGTCCATGTTTCACTTCCATACATGGCTACACTCCATACAAATACTTTCAGAAACGACTTCCTGACACTTAAATCTGTACTCGACGTTAACAAATTCCTCTTCTTTAGAAACATTTTCCTTGCCATTGCCAGTCTACATTTTATATCCTCTCTACTTCGACCATCATCAGCTATTTTGCTCCCCAAATAGCAAAACTCATCAACTACTTTAAGTGTCTCATTTCCTAATCTAATTCCCTCAGCATCACCCGACTTAATTCGACTACATTCCATTATCCTCGTTTTGCTTTTGTTGAAGTTCCTCTTTTATCCTCCTTTGAAGACACTGTCCATTCCGTTCAACTGCTCTTCCAAGTCCTTTGCTGTCTCTGACAAAATTACAATGTCAACGGCGAACCTCAACATTTTTATTTCTTCTCCATGGATTTTAACAGCTACTCCGAATTTTTCTTTTGTTTCCTTTACTGCTTGCTCAATATACAGATTGAATAACATCGGGGAGAGGCTACACCCCTGTCTCACTCCCTTCCCAACCATTGCTTCCCTTTCATGCCCCTCGACTCTTACAACTGCCATCTGGTTTCTGTACAAATTGTAAATAGCCTGTATTCTACCCCTGCCACCTTCAGAATTTGAAAGAGAGTATTCCAGTCAACATTGTCAAAAGCTTTCTCTAAGTCTAAAAATGCTAGAAACGTAGGTTTGCCTTTCCTTAATCTTTCTTCAAGATAAGTTGTAGGGTCAGTATTGCATCACGTGTTCCAACATTTCTACGGAATCCAAACTGATCTTCCCCGAGGTCGGCTTCTAACAGTTTTTCCATTCGTCTGTAAAGAATTCGCGTTAGTATTTTGCAGCCGTGGCTTATTAAACAGATAGTTCGGTAATTTTCACATCTGTCAAAATGGCTCAAATGGCTCTGAGCACTATGGGACTTAACATCTGAGGCCATCAGTCCCCTAGAACTTAGAACTACTTAAACCTAACTAACCTAAGAACATCACACACATCCATGCCCGAGGGAGGATTCGAACCTGGGACCGTAGCGGTCGCGCGGTTCCAGACTGTAGCGCCTTGTACCGCTCGGCCGCCCCGGCCGGCTTTTCACATCTGTCAACACCTGCTTTCATTGGGATTGAAATTATTATATTCTTCTTGAAGTCTGAGGGTATTTCGCCTGTCTCATACATTTTGCTCACCAGACGGTAGAGATTTGTCAGCACTGGCTCTCCCAAGGCTGTCAATAGTTCCAATGGAATGTTGTCTACTCCAGGGGATGACTATTTGTCAATATTGTGAAACGTGTGAGGAGCCCTCATAAGTTTATGGACAATGGATTTAATCCGACCGTGCGCACGTAATGTTGAGCCAGTATCTGCTCGACCTTTACGGGCTGCTACGAAAGTTTCATTAGGTAGGACCGCTACCTTTGCAGACGGAAGCGAAGACTGGACCAACCCACTTGGTTGTCCACCACGGGCGGAGACAATAGCGCGGCCAGCGGCAGTAGCCTTCTTTTGTGCGCGGCGCCTGTGCGCGCCTTCCAGCGCCGCACAAAAGGCCCGCCTGGAACTGCAGCTCCAGCTCCAGCTCCGGTCCCCGCTGGAGGCGCGCATACAATAGCCTGCGCTCCTCCCTCCTACCTGTTGATTCCGGCGCCGCGCCGCCTTGGACTCGCGCCAGGCTCAAACCTCACACCCTGCCACTGCCAGCAACAGCAGAGCGTCTGAAGCCGGCCGGCACCTGCCGAACTGTGCGCGATCATTAGTACAAGTGAACCCGTCGAGAGTGCGTACTTCAGAGGATCGAAATGGGGCTGCCCGTACTAAGAGGATAAGAGCGGTGGTCCCTATCTCAACGTAAGTCTTCCACGATTACCGCTCTTGTTCCACACAACTTACAGAAGAAAAAAGAAGTAGTAAGTTGTTGAAAGGGCCATTTACAAGATCAAAAATTTAAGTGGGGTAGGACGTCGAACGGGACGACTTGGAGCAGGGGAGACACCACAGGAATTTTTAACTTCCACTGCCTATACTTTTAAAAATAAATTCATAAAACTTTGTCAGAAAGGATTCAGGATTTACACTTATAGTGGAGGAAGTTCAAAAATATAAGAAAATAATTTTTTTTTGTGTTTCACCTTTTTTTCACTTATCATTGGCTGCATTTGTTGCTATAGGTACACTTTTCTTCATAAGTAAGGGAGATTCTTCGATTAATTTTGCACAGCATACACACCATACTTACAGGCGTATGAAACTCTAGAATTTACCAAATATACTAAAAACTGCAGTAAAAGTTGAGATAATTAACTATAATATTTCAGTTTTTTCTAAACATAACGTTTAAAATGTAACAGCACATTCATTTTTTCATAAATTAAATAATTTCTAGAGTTTCATACACCTGTAAGTATGGTTTGTATGCTGTGCAAAATTCATCGAAGAATCTCTCTTACTTATGAAGAAACGTGTACCTATAGCAACAAACGCAGCCAATAGAAGTGAAAAAATGATGAACTTTCACAAGTAAAAAATTTTATTTTGTTATTTTTTTTAACTTCCACTGCTATGATTGCGGATCCTGAATCCTTCCTGGTCATGCTGACAAAGTTTTATCAATTTATTCGTAAAAGTATAGACAGTGGAAATTAAAATGTCCTGTGGTGACTCTCCTGCTACAAGACGGCCCGTTTGACGACCTACCCCCCTTAAATTGCTTTGTTCTTGCCTACAAAAATAAATGTGAAGTTTTGAATATCAAGCTCTATGGAACTCACACCTCACACAACCTAACTGCAACCAACCTAGTTGTGTTCCAACACAATTTTATGGACGTAAAACGATAGTAACGTACTCTTATATTACTATAGCCGACGCAACTTATCGTTTTAGAATAAATTTCTTTTATTTCCGTCTTTGCTCACAACACTGTTAGGTTCTGAGACTACCAGTTTCGGTGAGCGATCTGCAGCAAAACATGGGAAAAACCATGTGAACTGTCAACAACTTAAAACAATAAAATAAATCATAATGAAAACTATTACTGACATACATAGGGAAAACAATAGCTTAAAACATGACGAGCCATACCTGTTTTTTAAAAGGTCATAGTGGCATCGACAAAAGATACATACAAAATCGGTATAGCATAGTGGCACGCATCTAAAATGAGGTATATACTTGGCCACAGTATAAGTGGAATCATCTTGTTATTAGCGGTACTGTTCATGACAAAATACACTACAGTAGCCACCAAATGTTAGCGTCGTAAGTTCGTTAGACGTCGCTACTGTGAGCCTACTCATAATCGTCAATTATATAATTCAGTAAAAAGAAGAATGTAATTGATAAAGTATAGGATTGGCTTATCGGGTGTATATGTTATTACA
Source organism: Schistocerca americana (assembly GCF_021461395.2). Lineage (NCBI taxonomy): Eukaryota > Metazoa > Arthropoda > Insecta > Orthoptera > Acrididae > Schistocerca > Schistocerca americana. Next base: position 297,259,200 of record NC_060121.1, on the reverse strand, counting down.
ATGATAGCAATTCAGTAAATTAAAAACACGATTAAAGTTAGATTGTTTAAGTGACGATATGTAATTGTGACACTCTGTTGTGGCGATTTAGATAAAGATATAATGACACAGATAATAAAAATCTTAGGGAGATAACAGAATAATATAAACATGATAAAATAAGTACGGGAAGAAGCCACATGAATGAAAGAACAGACTGTAGTAGGCAGCCAGCGCCTTCTGTTGGCATGGCCGCCAGAATGCTGCAAAGAGGAGAAGTGTTCACACGAACGTGAACGCCAAAGGGCCACTCATACCCTGCGACACGTCATTCCAAGAAAGTAATGACAAAACACCATACCAGTCAATAACATTTCCTAGATAACGAAATGTATTATAATTCTGATAACGGACGAGTCAGCAAGAGAAAGAGAGTAATACGCTCAACGTACGAAAATAAAAGCAAACATGAGACCCAATCTTTTATATATATAAATAAAGGCCTTCAGTGATTAGTGCAAAACATTGTCAAACAAACAAAAGAAGGAGGCACTGGGTACAAAATCGCTCCGCCCATTCAGTACTTTTGTTGGCTCTTGTTCTTTGGACTGACGAACTTCGAGGTTTTACAAGTTAAAATCAGGGCGTTTTTGATCACCGTGAAGAACGCGCATACTATTTTCTTTACTCCCTGTAGTATCACCAGTTTCTCCCCACTGCGACCCCAAAGCAGTTTTTTGTTTGCTATGAAATGAAAATACAGAAAATTTTCGTAGTTAAGAGATATAATTAAGAATAACTAGTTTCCAACGGTGGACCGAACGAAACTATCACAAAATAAATGGTGGATAATGTGGGGTAATAACAATAATCGACACTTTTTTGCATATGGGAGTAACATAGAATTCAGAGGCTGACAAATCAAATGAAAGTCGTTCACGTTCGAAAAACTCTTACTTAGAAGCCTCTGTTATCACGACGCATTAGAACACATGTGGAACGTCTTAAACATTTTTCTTTTGCCATCCTAGTTCCTTCCACGTATTAATTTATACAATTCGTCGAGAAAAGTTGCTTAATATTTGCCAGCTACTGTTCCACCGTTTTCAAAAAAATCATTAACAATATTCTGTTTTCATACCAGAACACAGTAGGTGTTACCTTGCTGTGACTGTAGTTTCGTTTAAGTACGAAGTAATGAACCAACCACTTCCATGAGATTTTTAAGGTGACTTAAAATTCATTGATTAACGCAAATGTTGGGACGGTTCCTTTGGAAAGTAACGACTAATTTCCCTCACCATCGTTGTTCATTGCTGGATTGGTACTTCTCGCCTAACGCCATCATCGTCGTCTCAGGTCAAACCGAAAGACCTTATCATCATCATCATCACCTGCCGCTATCACATCAACTAAGAGGAAATCAAAGCTAAATTTGGGACTGAGTGTACCGTCATTGTGGAAAGAAGTCACTGTTGAAGAAATAGCCAACTGATCTGCTCAGTGCCAAGCCGTGTAAAGACAATCTGCAAAGCAAACACAGAGCATATCTGTTACAAACGCCAATAATAAGTAGTTTTTAATGAAAGTTGTTCTTCAAGTTTTAATGTACTGAATGCTGATATAATAACAAAAAGCTGTATTACCCACATTTTTTGCAATTAGAACATCATATTTTAAAAGCTTTTTTTAAGGATTTTAATGTTTTTTTCATATGCTATTTCAGTTAGTTGTAAAGTTAAAGTTTCGGTGGCAGTGATTGTAAACAGGTGTTCCAGGAGGAATGGTCAATACTCAAGCATGTGACAGGAACGACCCTTCTAAGAAAAAAGTGCAATAAACATGAGCTCTGAAAAGCATATCTTAGGAGCTGTTTAGTAGAATATTTATGTTTCGTAGTAGCTCTATGCATTTTAGAGTCCATGTTTATTAAACTTATTGCTTCGACTTATTGTTCCTGTCATCTCCGTGAATACTGACCATTGGTCTGGAACCGCGCGACCGCTACGCTTGCAGGTTCGAATCCTGCCTCGGGCTTGGAATTGTGTGGTGTCCTTAAGTTAGTTAGGTTTAAGAAGTTCTAAGTTCCAGGGACTGATGACCTCAGATGTTAAGTCCCGCACTGCTTAGAGCCATTTGAACCAATACTGACCATTCGTCCCGGGGTACCCTGTGTATCTAACTATTACAAGTTCTTTACTTATCCTTCTTTTTAGGAAACAAACTCTTGGATAAAAAGAAGATGTTTTACCATCTGTACACATTGGGCTTAGCATAATGAAACAGTTTGTGAAGGCGTTAACCACAGGTGCAGAATGTTAATCAAAATGAACATGAACAACATTTATTCTTCGCACTCTAAGAACATGACATGCTTAGCAGTTCACAACTGAGTCTCTGTCTTTGATAGGAAAAGAACTGTAGATTTGGTGCACTGTTAGCCACGGAAAACTTAATTACAATTTAAGGAGTCAGTACGTTGGTTCACGAGAAATGGAATGTCTAGTGCAGAAAAATCGCTGTGTCGAACGAAATCTGTCCAGTCCGGGAGGTTCGTGCTGTAGAGGCCAAGTCTCGACGTAGTTCGAAGACGACAGCTGGCTGCTCTGCGTTACAGCGAGGGAGAAGATTCCCCGTAAGTAGGCTCTCGCCGAGCGACAGATCGCGGGGTGTCTGCAGGAGAGCTTCTGATTGAGGAGCCGCTGCAGTGGAAAGATCGTCCGTGGAGAACTGCCTAAATACTGTTGAGATGCCAGGATACCGTGAGAGCTAGTTTCGTGGTCGTGATCCTGTGGAAGCGACCTGGTGCGCCTTCTTGCAGTGATACCAGTGCCGCTGAATTTCAGCAACTACCACACAATAAATGTTACGTTCACTGCAAAAACATGGCTCTGAGCACCATGGGATTTCTGAGGTCATCAGTCCCCTAGAGATTAGAACTACTTAAACCTAACTAACCTAAGGACATCACACACATCCATGCCCGAGGCAGGATTCGAAGCTGCGACCGTAGCGGTCGCGCGGTTCCAGTCTGTAGCGCCTATAACCGCTCGGCCACCCCGGCCGGCCGTTCACTGCAGAAAGATAAACATATGATATTAAAGTTGATGAAACTGATTTGTCAATCTTATTAACTTATCTTAGTACATTATTACATTAATACTTGAAGTAGAATACAGTTTATTTTATTCAATTCCTCGAAGAAAAAGAAAGAGAAAAATCAGACAAGACGAAATGACCGACACTACACGAAATAATAGTTCTATCTCTATTTCAGTCTCAAGCGTAGTTTCAAAGCGATATGCATTTTGAGTCTACTATATCACGTTGCAAGAGGATTTTTTCACTCAGATGATGGCGTTACTGGATTGAATGCAAACTGTTCATCTCATTTTCAGTTCATATCTCGTCTCAAGACACACAAATAACTGTGGATTGACGGTGTGTATCCGCTTTTTCAATGAGATTTGAGTCTCCAACATTGCAACGACATAGGGTCAATGAATTCCTTTATGTCAGTACCCTTGAATCTGGTGCGAAAAAAAGTCAAATGACCTACAAGCCAGATAAAGGCATTGTGTTTGAAACGGCAAAAGTAGGTCGAGATTCTCGGTTATACCGAGTTTTTTCCTCCTCACGTTCCAAATGGGACACTTTTCTTGTGTAGATTTTTATCTACCGTATTACTTCAATGTTACACACTTCTCATAAAGCTAAACGGGCCATTTTAATTCTCTACTCTTGTAAACAGCTAGATTGGTTTCGATAATGACTTCTAACCACATAACTCTTACCAGAAAACCCCTCACCGCCGATTCTTTAAAAAACTCAAACTACCATGCATAAAACAGCTTTAAACTTCTGATTACGTTACAAATGTGTTAAATGTTTGATATCATGCTTGTAAAACCTTTGTGACTGAATCTGCGAAACCAAAAGTATACTTCTGATGCTGAATTTTTTTAAAAAAACTAACAACACTTCCGTTACAGACGATAAGTTATGTAAACTGCTAAATTCAACAGCAGTATCTCATATTTCTATATGAAGTAAAATGTCAGTTAGAATGACACTATTGTTATTTTTTAAATTCGTTAATCGTAGGTCATATAGGGTGGAGTTATATGAGAAATACATCAAAACACAGGTTTTGTATTCTATAAACATCTGTACAACGTATATTTAGGTTTACATTATTCTGAAAATATGGAGTTTTTCCCAAAACTATGTGTAGGACAAATATGTAATTTAGTAGATATCTTCAGTGATGTAAGTGTATACTGTCTGCAAAATGAGTTTGAATAGCGACAGTAAGAGAGAGAAATACTGACTTAAAACGCTATACTTGATAGTGAAGTTTTAGGGCGTGAACAGTGAAAATGTGGCAAGCGATACACTTTTTTTCCTTTCATTATTTTGCGACGGGAATCAGCGAGAAAAAGTTTCTAAAAGTTTTGACATTATGCTTAAGATTTTGCTAGAAGTTGTGAAGTGCTCTCATTCTGAAATTCTGGATGAATAGTATGCCGCCTCAAGACATAAGCACTGGTCAGCCACAACATTATTACAACTTTCCACGGCGATGTTGGATACCGTTGGTCGCGTTGCGGGCACGGTAACGAAAGTATGTAACCGGAACAGACACGGGTGGGGTATCACCGTAGGGAAGATATGGGCTGAAAATGGTGAAATTCATTGAGATAAGCGACTTTGACAACGGGCAAATTACTGTTACACACAGCCTGTGAACGAGCATCTCGAAAACGGCGAAACTGGTTGAATGTTCACGTGCTACTGTCGCGAGCATCTACAAAAGGAGGTAGGAGGTGACTGAAACAAGCACGAGGCGCTAAAGAGATAGGCGTCAACGATTCTTCATCGCATGTAGGATTCGGAGGCTTGTCTGCTCTGTAAAGTACGATAGATGGTGATCTGTGGCATCTTCGCCGAAAGAACGCAATGCTGGTGCAGGCACAAGTGTTTCGGAGCACACTGTTCATCGTACATTGTTGAACACGAGCTCCGCAGCAAGGCCACCCCCTACGTGTTCACATGTTGCAACAACGACATCGTCAATTACGATTGCAGTAGACACGGGACCTTCGGGATTCGACCGTCGATCGGTGGAAATGTGCCGACTGTTCGGGTGAATCACATTCTTGCTACACCAGGTCGATGGTCGTCTCCTCAAATGGCGTCATCGAGGTGAACGGCGACTCGAAATGTGCAGCGCGCCACGGACACGGGATGGTGGGAGGAGTATTATGCTATGGGAGACATTCTCCTACACTTGCATGGGACCTGTGGTAGTAATCGAAGACACGCTGACGGCTGCGAACCACCTGCATTCCTTCATGCTTGATGTCTTCCCCGACGGCGATGTCACCTTTCTGCAGTGTAACTGTCCGTGTCTCGGAACCAGATCCGTGCTACATTGTTTCAGGAGCATTATAGTGAACTCGAGGTGATACCTTGAAGACCAAATTCGCCTAATGTGAATCCTATGTAATCCTATAGGGTCACTATAGGGATCCATCACCGCGTACAAGTCTCAGCGGTCTGTTATTTACGCGAATTACGTGACCTGTGCAGACACATCTAATTCCACACACCTCCACAAGCCTACCAACAAACAGCCGGATCCCTGACAGGCAGAATCAGTGCCGTATTTCGTTCTAAAGACGGACTAAAAAGCTATTAAGCAGGTCGTCATAATGTTTTGGCTCATCAGTGAACGTAGTTCCCAACTTTAATACACGAGTTATTGTTTTACACGTTCAACGTAACACTGTATTATGCCTCTTAGTGAGTAGAATATGACAACATTTCAAATTTTTAAATTCGATCAGTAATTATATGAAATAGTCAAAACGAAATTTTTGTTGGCCGAGAAGCCGTTAGACAGGCAACTAGAAATCTAATGCCCGTTTTTACCGTTTAGTAATATACAGTTTGTCCCAGTAGGAGTTGTCAATATTCAGGGATATAAGAACCAAAAAATTCTAAAATGCATAACTTAAAGAGACATACGCAATTCTGCATTTTCGGTATTATGGACCACATTTCTTCTACTGCAAGGTTTTTACCTTTCATATTTCGAGATGTGGTAGTAAGCACCAAAACATGAAAAATAAGTTCAGTAAACATGGGCTCTAAAGTGCATACCTGAAGTGCTATGGGCACTTGCTTATCTTCACTGTAGTAAAACACATGTCTTCTGCTGAACAGACGCTTCCTCACAGCCCTTAAGACACACATTTCAGAGCCCATGTTTACCAGGATTTTTTGCCTCGAATGATCGTTCCTGTCCTTTACTCTAATATTGACCATTTCTTCTGGGCCATACTTAATGGATATTCGTAGGTAAAAATCTTCGTCCGTACATGTCTTCAAACTTTTGGCCCGTATTCATTTGGATATTTGATTGCGATGGGATGTTTAGTTGTTCGTTGAAGAAGACACATTACGCCATTCCTACATAAGAGTCTATCAACACACTCTTATGTAGGAATGGCGTAATGTGTCTTCTCCTAGGTAGGTTGTTCGAGCAAAGCACTCATGACTCACGATCCCACCTCGTACATTTACTTCTGACAATACCATTCCAGATTCAAAACACAGTTTTAATCCGTCAACAAGTTTCGAAACAGTGCACAGTCATCCACAGAATTAAGCATTCATGTGGATTACAATGAAGTTCGCGGTCGACCGTCGAAAGTATCGTTGTGTATCTGGCGAACATACAGGTACAGGGCGACTATAATTGAATTGTATGAAAAAAATCGTAAAATAGTTACAAAATATGGCGTGCACACACGTTATTCAATATGTAAACGTCACTACGGATATTCGGATTTAGGTCATGACATGTTCGATATGCCTGCCATCATTGTCGATGATGTGGCGCAGGTGAATAGCGAAATTCTGCTTAACCCGCTGAACTTTCGGAACATTGAAGCCATCGATGACCAACTTAATGGCTGTTTTCAGCTCATAAATGGTTTCGGGATTATTGCTATGCCCCTTGTCTTTAATATAGTCCCACGAAAAGGAGTCGCACGTGTCCAGATCCAGAGAATGTGTAGGCCAATCGAGGTCCATGCCAATGGCCTCTGGGCACCTCAGAGCCAGAATGCGGTCCCAAGGTGTCTCTCCAGGTCATAAAAGAACTCTCTTGCTTCGATGGCGTCGAGCTCCGTCTTGCATGAACTACATCCTGTCGAAATCAGGGTCACTTTGGACAATGGGGATGAAATCATCTTCCAAAACCTTCACGTGCCGTTCAGTAGTCACTGTGCCATCAAGGAATATCGTACCGATTATTCCGTGACAGGACACTGCACACCACAGAGTCACCCGTTGAAAGTGTAGGGACTTCCGATCGCGAAATGAGGATTCTCAGTGCCCCATATACGCCAGTTTTGCTTATTGTCGAACCCATCCAAATGAAACTGGGCATCGTCACTAAACCAAACCATACTAACTCCCATAATGAACCGTGGCCAACCGTGCAGTTTGAACGTCCTAACCCAAATCGTTCAGAAGTTATGACGATCTTATTTCATGCAGTTCAAAAATTGTCACCCTGTAAGTAATCTGAGCAGGCCGCCGCCGTGATGTGGTGCCTGTTGCGGAGCGACTCGGCTAGTGCTGTAGCTCCTCCAGTCTGTACTGTGAAGACCAGTGGCGACCTGCGCTGGTGGCGCCGTATTGATCGGACACATCGGTCGTGAAAATCCCAGTGTCGACTGAAGCGCGTGCGGTCGCCCAGAAACCGGGCGCGTCTTGCCAGCGCACGGTCCCCTCCAGTCTCTCACCCCGACCTCCCCTCCGTCCTCTGCAGAGCTTTCTCCTCTTCCATCGCTCCCTTCTTCTCTCGCCCTCCCCCCACCCCACTCGCCACCGACCATGTCCCAAAAAGCCGCCCCTAAAATCCGGCATCTAACTACGACTTCCCAGACTAAAAGCATGTGGATTAAGAGAAAGGTCTATGTGTGCGTGTGGTGAGAGGAGTGGATGGGGGGAGGCGATAAGCTTACAACTTGGAATCAGACTGAACCAAGAGACATAAGCGAAGGGAGACTGCAGGAACGGAAGGGAATATATGTTAAATAGTAGGGGAACAACCGTACATTCAACCGTCGTATAACATTGACATACCCAACCTTTGTTTTCTTCTCCTTTATTCCATAAATAAACTGCCTTTCAGCATAAAATTCGATCATTCCTTAATAATAGTAGGAAACAAATTTGAAATAAATAAAAACCAAAGTAATAAATCGAAGAATTCCTTGTGTCATTTGTGTTTTAAAAGATTAGATTTCTTGTTAATCAATTAATCAAAATTTTATATTTTGTTTCTGCTTCGGGACGAGGGTTGTTGGTTACCATCTGCCATCGAGCCGCAAACACAACCATCAGTTTATATATCATGGTCCGCTTTCTAGATTACAACGATGGACCGTTACATGCAGAACTAAATTTGTGTGGACCTTCATGACAATTTAGTTACTTTCCTATCCTTTTTTCTGTTCTGAAAATTGAGTTAAATTTTAAGTGTCAATTATTATGTTTTTCCTTGTCTATGTATTTTTTACTGTTATCAACCTAATGTTTAGATGACTACCTATAGTTTCCCTATGGCATATCTTTCCAGCAGTTGGGACTTCCTTTACAATGACAAACGGACATAAAGATTGTAGTTATTTCAAATTATCTTAAATAGTTTACAATTACGATTATACCTACTGCTATTACTACTGTTACAGCACCATATACTACTGCTACTACAATAAAAACTGTCACTGTTACCATTGTAAGAAGAAAGTCTCTAATACTACTACGAGAACCTAGATTTATTTATTTATTATTTCTGCTTATTTTCATAAGATAATACTTCTATTACTGAAAATTGCCTTCCTATTACTAAGACTAATACTAATATTTCAATATTTCAACTATTATTGCATTTGATGATTTATCGTAATCTGGCATGGACACATATACAGTTTATTACTATCGAAATGACTCTCGTTTCTGTTTACTTTCCGTACCAGATCGGCCACCCCGTCGGGTGTAACAATACTATATTGCTGCCGCCAGACACCCAATATGTTGTCACCGTGAGTCAAGCTCGCCGTCTTCCTATGGGTGTCGTACGGACGCCACAAGAGGACGTCGTCTTCTCTTCGACTTACTGGATACAAATGCGATTCTCTTCTCATCTTTGCGAGTCGCTGCATACCGAGCTCCGACCCAGACCTCGCAAGACTCACAATGAGAATAGAACGACGTAGCACGACGCTACCAAGATTGTAAATCTGGAAATTGATTGTATATTGTAACACACAGCAAGTGCTTGAATCAGAGATAGTGTGGAAGAGAGAACCAAGTGATCAAAATATATATACTTAAGTCTTTCCGTCTAAATAGTGCAAATGAATGTGGTGTTTTACTTATTGAATGTATGCAGTGCTCTACGCAACTTCGTGCAGCTATGGACACAACGATGTAAGTATGTCGAAAATGATAACAGACTTTTTGAGGATATTTCTGTTCTGTTGTTGCAACTACAAAAATGCGTGACTTTTTAATCAGATGCGTTTCGCTTTATTGAGGTAAAGCATCATCAATGGTCTGTAATTAAGTTATTTACATTTTGATATGCTTTTCGATCGAAAAACAGTTCGTTAAGAATAAAGTGATTTGTACTTACGGCGATTTTCGTGTGATTTCTCGCTCACATCGGGAAATGCCGTCTGCTAGCACATCGTTTTTCTGCATTAGGCACTGATAATTTTGGTCTAATTTTTAAATGTTCTGCAGCACTATGCATTTCTTATGTTTTTCACAACACACTTTTATGCACAACACTGTATTCTGTTTGTTTTTATTCTCCAAGTATGTGTTGTGGTTTGTGTTTTGTAGTGTTGCCAACATAACCTTTCACTACTTTGTCTTTGACCTACAACATTTTTAATTATATTATTGTATGTATGTAATTCTATTTGATTGTATTTCTGTGTATTTATGTACTGTGTAAGAGTAGAGAAGGAATAGCGATGGAGGGTATTTTTTATAGGGGAAGGGGAAACCATGATGAGTGGACATAAGTATATAGCAAAGTGATGGAATGTGAGTTAGAGGAGAAGGTGAGGAGCGCGAAGTGAAATGAAACAGTGTTGGGGGGAGGGGGGGCGGTGTTGTGGAATAACGGGAGGTGGTAAAGGATGGAACTTCATCAATATTTACTTGGTCATTGAGCAACTGTTTATTTTGTGTTAATGCTTTTTGTATGTGGAACTTTCTTGGAAAGGGAGGAGGTGTCTGTCTTTACTGATTTTTATGATATTCATATCGTTTTCGATATTTCTTGGTTTATGGTATTCTTGTTTTAGATAAACCGCAAATGTTGAATGATTTGTACTGTATTTAAATGCTCTAATGTGTTCTTTATATCATGTGTCGAATGTCCTGCCAGTCATTGCAGTCTATACCTTCTCCAAATCTCTGCAACTAAGCTGATAGATACCACATTATTGGTATCTGTCTGGCTTTGATTTCAGTTTTTGGATGTGCTTTTGTATGGAATTGTTTGATTTGTAAGCAATGTTTTCTGACAATACTTGGTTGTAATGGCCATGTAACTAGCTACTGTGAATGATGGATTTAATGAAAACAGATGTAAGTATTAAACCTGTAAATATTACAAGTTTAATTTTAATTCATGTACGTAATTTTACTGTTTATTGAGTGAGGATCATTAAAATTAATGAAAGTCAAGTTTTTCCAATTACATTTTTGTAATGTGTTTATCTGACGTGCTCCACACCCAGGATGATTCCCTTTTTTGTGGGTCTATGGAATGAATAATTAATCTAATCTTGTTTTTTGAATATGTTACCTATTTTATGTGTGAATTTGTCGTAGTAGATCATTGTATGCCAATTTTTGCTGTAGCGCAAGTTGTATGGGTTTGTGTGGTTTGGTTAGTTTTTTTCATTATTTGTCTCTTGATTTTTTTGGTTAGTTTGTCTACCATTGTTTCTTTGTGTTCATTTTTAATGCTATTTGTTTTATAATGGCTAATTCTTCCTGGTAATTAGAAGTGTGTAGGGGGATCCTGTTCAGCCTGTTTAACATGTATCTGATTCCTGCTTGTTTGTGGTTCTGTAGGTGGTTTGAGGTTGCATTTAAGGTAACATCACTTCTTTTGGGTTTTTTGTGTATCTCAGATATGTGTTTATTATTGTCTTTTCTTATGGTTATGTCTAAAAACTTGAGTGTGTTTTCTTGTTCTTCTTCTATTGTGAACTTTATGTTTTTGTGTACAGTATATATCTCTTTGTATAGTTGCTACATTCTGTTTTTAGGTTTATCTACCATGCATATTATGTCATCCATGTATCTGTACCAGTAGATGATGATGTAGCTTTCCATTGTTATTATGTCTTCAAATATTAATTTTTCTATATGATCCATGAAAATGTTCCTGAAATAGGTGAAACCATGGGTAAACCTTCTTCTTGTATGTAGTATTTTTGACTGAATTGAAAGTAATTTTGCTGTGTTATTAACTGTAATAATTGTATTGTATTATCTGCATGTTCATGAGATGTTTTCAGGTTATCTTCAATTATTATTAAGGTTTCATTAACAGGGATGCAACTGTACATATTTTCTACATGAGAGGAGAGGAATGTTGCTGTGTCAAGGATTTTACCATCTATTATATGTTTGACAAGTTGAGAGGAATTGCTGACCTTTGGTTGACATCTCATGTTGGCTACTTGAGGGCTTTTTTTTGTAAAGTCTCTATTTCTCTCTGTCTCTAAATGTATACTCTATGTTTTTGCTGATGAAATCTTCTGTTTTTCTATGTATTCTTTTGTTTTCATGAAGTCAACGCTATTACCTTTGTCAGATTTTGTTATAATGACATTTTCTGCTTGCAGTTCCTTTTTTTAGATTTTTAAGCTGTGTTCCATCAGAATTATGTTTTATTTTATTGTTTTCTTTTTTAATCTGTGTTTCTATGTTTTTAATTTCTTCTTTTATTAACTCCCTAGTTAGCCCTGTGTTTCCACTACTGTTTTCATTTATTTCTTCTATAGCAAGAATATTTTCATATGCTATAATGAGATCTTGTATCGGTTCTTCATTTGCTGATGAGTCAACATTGTGTTTTAGACCTTTTTCCAAGAGATGTTTCTCGTTTTCATCTAGTATTACATCCGTAAGATTTACCACCCTATATAGAAATTGTATATGTGAATGTGTTTGCTGTTATGGGTGCTATAAGACTGCTCGTTGGCTGTATGCTGGTTATTTATATATTTTTAATTTATATTGAACCTGTGTGACCATCTCCTCGCGTTACCTCAGAGAATTGTACTCGACTTTGCGTACTGGCTGCTAATATACCAGGCCCATAAGAAATAGTGTCTATATTGTGACCCTTATTTGATTAACTTGGTAAACAAATTAATTATTTTAGAAATGTGTGCAACGGAAACTGGTGCGAGTTTCTCTAAGATAACACGTTATGGGGTTGTTGAACTCAAAACCGCCACTATAGGAGTTGGTAGCCTATCTAAATTCAAACTGCAGATTGTTTCTTTCATTAACTTTAGAAGATCTAACTGAAAAGACTTGCCAGGTTTAATTGAACTGAATAAGATACATCCTATCCATTTCATTATCAGGTGACTGGGGGAATATTTCTTAATTGAAATTCTGACTCTCATTTAATACATTTATTTTCTACTCTGATGAAAATATTTTAGAAGACGACACATTAGAATTTTTCTTTAGTTACAAGACTTATGTCTCAATGAGCGTTAAAACCTCTCATGGGTAGAACAATGACAAAACGAAAACACTACACGAATAATTTCAGCATGGTCTCATAACACAAAAATACATAAGTGGGCCACACCGTCTTTAGCGGGATAATCGTCATTCATTCCTTAAGACTCACGTATCAACATGCATGAATTACACTACTAGAAATTTAAGGTAGGCCACTGCTGAAGGTAAAAAACCTCTATCGAAGAAAAGGTTCTGGGCAAAAATGATGTACTATTGGCGCCAAAATGAAGTGCGAACTGAACTCACAAAGAAAGTACCAAAAATATTTAAATTTCGCGACAGAAATTTCTCGATCTACCATCCGATACGCAATCTGCACTCATTGAGCTAAAAATGAAGCTTATAACTCATGAAATAGCTACATAAACTGATGGTTCCTGTTGCATGCTCACTACCACAAAGCAAAATTTCACAAACACATTTCAGAGAAAACTATTGCAAATAAATGAAAACCGTAACCTGTACCGATGAAGGTATGTTGAATGCGTGCTATGAGACTACACTGTCGTGAATTTTTTGTCACATTAGGTCATTTTTATCTCACCATATCTGCGAGCTGCTGTGCTCCCGCGTCCGGTCCGTCTTATGGCTAGCCCCACAGTGCTCTCCACGCGCCAAAATCCGACCAACGTTCCTATTCAAACGCGGTGGTGGGGAGACTCACCTCACCCCCGCACCAACTTTGTAACCTACCCTCGTGCCTGTTTTCATCTATGCTTGCTACTCTGGCCTACCTGCCGTTATTCTTGTAATGTTGGCAATGACTGCTTTCCCTTAAACTGTTCCCTTTGGTCCATGCTCCCGCTACATTTGACTTCCATTCATAACCATGGACACTCATACAGGATGGAGCAAGGAGTATACATATAAACAGCGTGTGACCTCTTTGTGAAATGATGAAGAGAAATAAACAAATGCGTCAAATATTCCATTTACCCAGCGAAGTATTGAAGCTGATAGCAATCAAAGAAAAACTTATATCTCGATATAGAAAACATAATTACTTCCTACTGTAACCTGAGGCAAAACGAAAGTAACGCCTCATGGGGTTTTGTGTGGTGCAATTTGAGATTTTTGAATTTTCTTATTATGCTTTAGTCGCATTTTGTTTATAGCTCTGCAAGTGCAGCCTTCGACTTTTTCCACAACGGAAGCAAAAATAGCCAAATTATTTAATTATAGCTAATGTCAATTTCGGATAATTCTTCGTTCAATGTCTGTTTCTTTGTATATAGTGATTTAATTTCGTGTTTCACAAGGCACTTTTAGCGGCTTGTTTGGTAACTTTTGCTGCTTTTGAACTGTTTTTGATCTTTACATTTATGTATTTTGGCATAAGATAATTATGTTAACAATGGTTATTTAATCGGATGGTTTCAACTGTTTTATATAAATTAAAATGAATCTTCTTAAACTAGGATAAAGGCCAAAGGGAAATGCTTGAAAAGGCGACACTAAATTCTTCATTCGCGTGGCCATAATGTCCGTAGATGAAACAATACAATTATTACAGTTAATGACACAACAAAATTATTTTGAATTTAATCAAGAATACTACATACAAGAACAAAAAAAATGTCATACAATGACCTACCACGACAAATTCACACATAAAATAGGTAACATATTCAAAAACGAAAGCATAAAAACTGCTTACAAAACAAACAATTCCATACAAAAGCACATTCCAAAACTGAAATCAAAAGCAGACAGATACCAACAATGTGGTGTCTGTCAGCTCAGTTGCAAAGACTGTGGGAAGATACACATTGTAATGACTGGCGGGACATTTGATACAAGATATGAAGAACACATCAGAGCATTTAAATACAGCACAAATCATTCAACATTTGCGAATCATCTAAAACAAGAACACCATAGACTAATCAATATTGAAAACGATAAGATTATCGTCAGTAAAGACAGACACCTCCTCCCTTTCCAAGAAAACTTCCACATACAAAAAGCGTTAACACAAAATAAACAGCTGCTCAGTGACTCTATATAGAATTATGATGAAATTACATTAAAAAGAAAAGAGCCTTTTATATCGTTTACCTCCTCCCACTCTTCCACAACACTGCCCCCCCCCCTCCCCCCACTCACAGTTTCATTTCACTTTGCGCTCCTCACCTCCTTTAACTCACACTCCATCACTCTGGTATATACTTATGTCCACTCATCATGGTTTCCCCCTCCCCTACAAACGAACCCTCCATCGATATTCCTTCTCTACTCTTACACAGTACATATATACACAGAAACATAATTAAATAGAATTACACACACACAATAATCTAATTAAAAGAAATTGTAGGTCAAAGGCAAAGTAGTGGAAAGGTTATGTTGGCAACACTACAAAACACAAACCACAACACGTACTTGAAGTACAAAAACAAACAGAATACAGTGTTGTGCATGAAAGTGTGTTGTGAAAAACATAAGAAATGCATAGTGCTGCAGAACATATAAAAATTAGACCAAAATTATCAGTGTCTAATACAAAAAAACAACGATGTGCTACCAGACGGCATTTCCGGATGTAAACGAGAAATCAACCGAAAATGACCGTAACTACAAATCAATTTTTTCTTAACGAACAGTTTTTCGTTCTAAAAGCAAATCAAAATGTAAATAATTACAGACCACTAATGATGCTTTTTACCTCAATAAAGCGAAACGCGTCTGACGAACAAAAGTCACTCATTTTTGAAGTTGCAATGACAGAACAAAAGTACCCTCAAGAATTATAGAGCAACTACAGACACTGTGGCCACACAAATGAAGGAATTGTAACAGACGTTTACAGTGAGTGATGAGTAGCGTAATGGGCCAAAATGACTTTTCTTATCACTTACAATGATTTCTACTTTGCTGACCATCGTTGCAGATTTTACCAAAATCTCGGGAAGTCGCCCAAAGTTGCAGGTTCACGACTTTCGAATAATTGTTAATACAGAGTTAGTTCAATGCAACTGCAAAGTGTAATGGCAGCGATCATATTTTGCTAAAAGTCTGTTCTGTTGCTGCACCATTACCCTGCGTAGAGTGACGGCTCGGTAGGTTTTCTATCTATCACTTATGATACCAAATTCGGTATATACAGAGACAAAAACTCCAATAGCATGTTCATAAGCATTATGGATGTGCTGATGTAGTTATAAGAGCGAATATGCATCCTTCTTCTCTACATATGCTACAGAACTCACGTAACTGTGTTGAGTGGAATGCCATTCAGCAGCTGTGACATTAGTTAGGTATCTATGAATATTGGATGTCGCATTATGTACAGATAACGAGTTATTAGGCCTTTGATTTGAAATACAATGTGTTATAAGAAATATCTAATCTGGAATAATAAGTGGGACTGATTCCAAAGCTATTTTCTGCTACGCAGAATATGCTTAGTAAGCACATTGTTAGTGTTGACGGCTCTTTATATACCAAACTCAGTACTGTGGGTGATCGGAAGAAGTCCCCTTGGACCCATTGCTCTATAATGGGATTATCAGGCTATTCTATTTTTATTCGTTTTTTGTACAACTAGACAAAGTAGTTTACAGACACAGAGTACGATGTACAATACTTGCGGTCGTTCTCAAAGTAATAGTTAAAGTACAGGTGGAACATGGTGCCTCTAGTACCTAAAAGGAAAGAAAAGAGAGGACAGAGAGAGAGAGAGAGAGAGAGAGAGAGAGAGAGAGAGAGAGAGAGAGAGAGAGGAGGGAGGGAGGGAGGGAGGGAGGGAGGCGGGAGGGGGAAGGGAGAATGAGGGAGAGAGGGAGGAAGAGAGGGAGGAAGAGAGGGAAGTGGAAATATTATAACTAAATACTGTTGTAGATGGGAGGAGGAGAATCCAAGAGAAATTCTAAGAGAATTGTAGGGTGATATTTATAATATGTAATCATTGTATTAAGTTGCGAGGAGGAAGGGAGGGAGATGAGAAAGGAATACAAAGTGCGGACCTTATCCCCTCAAATGACATCATTATTGGTCACCTTTTGTCATATTTATTGAGTTAATTCTTTCCTATGGCTCCACGTATCGTAGTGTATGGGTTGTCGTGTTACACACCTAGTTAAATTGCCTCCAGTAGACGGATATTTCCTTTGCTTGTGACTGTATATGGAATTTATCGCCGTCGTTCGTGTGGCGCGGTTGAGACGGTTGTAACAGCGAGTTGTAAGTCGGAATTCGGCAGTCGAAAATAGCGAGTCTGCAGACAGTGCCGGCCGGAGTGGCCAAGTGGTTCTAGGCGCTACAGTCTGGAACCGCGCGACCGCTACGGTCGCAGGTTCGAATCCTGCCTCGGGCATGGATGTGCGTGATGTCCTTAGGTTAGTTACGTGTAAGTAGTTCTAAGTTCTAGGGGACTGATGACCTCAGAAGTTAAGTCCCATAGTGCTCAGAGCCATTTGAACCATTTGAGCAGACTGTTGAAATGCAGATTCGTCGATATTTGCACTGTGCCACATTATACAGCTAATTGTTGTTTTTTTTTACGGAATTTTCAGTATCAGATTAATCACTCGCGTCAGGAAATTTGGCAGTGTTTTAGTTTCAGTATAGAAAGGTAGCAGTTTTAGCAGGCAGGCGATGTTGACGCGTTACGTAATTACATTTTGGCGTTCGTGAAGCAAATGTGAAATATCGAAGAGGAAACTTTTTAACTGTAATTGACTGCTATCAATGAAATTTTTACTGCGTATATATAACACATATGCCTCAATTTAAAAGTTCAAATGGTTCAAATGGCTCTGAGCACTATGGGACTTAACATCTAGGTCATCAGTCCCCTAGAACTTAGAACTACTTAAACCTAACTAACCTAAGGGCAGCACACAACACCCAGTCATCACGAGGCAGGAAAATCCCTGACCCCGCCGGGAATCGAACCCGTGAACCCGGGCGCGGGAAGCGAGAACGCTACCGCACGACCACGAGCTGCGGACTGAGCGTCAGGAAAACCATCATATCTCACGAAAAAATTGTCGTATTTATACAAAACAAAAACTGTTTCACGCAGGAAAGACCAGGCATTTCAAATATGTTAAAATCTAAAAATGGAATTTTTGAAGCCCTCTTACCTTCCGTCTCACCTTAAAGGGGTAGGATTGGAGGCCATAGTGAGAGACCAGATAAATGCGGAGGGAAGAGTATTCATGTTTTACATAGGTAAGAAAAGTAGGATCATAACTGAGAAGCATGTGGACGAAATAGTTATATGAGAATCGTGAAGAAGTGAAGACGTATAAGAAAATTGTGGAGAAGGAGACTGCAAAATTTGACCGCTATGCAGGATTCTAAGTTTCGAAAGAGTGATTAAGCTAGTAAACAGGAGCTACTGATAATGGTAGCGATTTCAAGTCGTAAGTGTTCTGACTGGTTTGATGCTACGCCTCACGAATTCCCTGAATGTACAAACCTCCTCATCTCAGTTTAGCACTTGCATTGTGCGTCTTCAGGTGTTTGGTGCATGTCCCTATCTTCCTCTACAGATTCTACCCTCTATAGCTTCCTCAGGTACCACAGAACAGATTTCTTGATGTCTAAGCACACGTCCTACCGTCCTGTCCCTTCTCGTGAGTATCTTTCGTATGCTCCAGTCTTCGTCAGATCTGTGGAGAACCTTTTCACCCCTTCTCTCAACAGTGCAAGTAATTTTCAACATCCATCTGTATCACTTAATTTGAAAACCTTGGGTTCTCTTCTATTCCGGTTATTTCCCTTTCCATGGTTCACTACAATATAATCGTATGCTCCATAAGAACACTCTAAGAATTTTTTTCCTCACATTAAAGCCTATGTTTCAGTCGACTTAACAATGGCCAAGAATGTCCTCTATGCTTGCTCTAGTCTACTTTTTATGTCCTCCTTACTTCGTCTGTATGTGATTTTTTTGCTTACAGGGTAGCAGAATTTCTTAGCTACGTCTACCACGTGGTCCCCAATATAAGTTTACCGCTAGTCTCATTTGTGCTACTTCTCATTACTTTCGTCTTCCTTCGGTTTACTCTTAGTCCAAATCCTGTAGTCTTCATCCCACTCAAAAGGTCCTGTAATTCTTCTTCAGTTTCACTGAGGGTAGCAGTTTAATCAACGAATCTTATTGTTGGTATCATGTCACCATGAATTGTAATCTGATTGTTGAAATTTTCTTTCATTTCGATCTTTGCTTTTATGATGTATAAATGGAGCTGTGGTGGTGAAAGTTTGCGTCTCTGTCTCACAACCTCTTTACTTGGACCGCTTAACTCTTGGTATACCATTCTCATGTACCCTTCTTGGTTCTTGTACACATTGTATGAAATTTAGTGAACACAAAATTGGAGTGTGTAGAAATGGCACAGCAGTAAGATAAATCCATTGTTAGTAGCGAGGACAAACCAACCACAAAAAGTGCCGTCAACACTGTCCCTAATGGGACAACCTCCACGGCCTGCGATGTTCCCAGAAAGAGAGAGAGAGAGAGAGAGAGAGAGAGAGAGAGAGAGAGAGAGAAGGAGAGACAGCTAGCTCCACTTTAAGCCTCCTGTGGAGCAACACCACTTTCCCCTGTTGCAGTAGCGGGAGATGGGGGCTGACTTATTTACAAGCAGCCGAGACGGCGCCCCGGCTCTACGGAATGCGATATAGGAATTCCGCGCAGGAGAAAGGCAGCCCCCTTCCAAATCCTCTCAGCTGACATCCGATCTGCTGACCCAGAAAAATACTTTGCCTCGCTTACAGAATTGGAGAATGTATATATAAAAAACACGACAGAATATGCTTTCCGAACAACGAATGTGTAACATATGTTTAGGGATATTTTTTCTTCTTTAACGAAAGACAAGGAGGTTACAGATTTTAAATCTCCACATCGTGTCCATTAGAGATGGAGATGTTGCTCATGTTGCGCAGTAAATTACCCGTAGTCCCAGAAAGGGAACAATTACGATTTCGTCAAACGTTTTCCTTTTTCTTCCGTTTTGGCCAACTGTTATCTACTTGAGAATTTGAGGCTCAGTGTTTTTTTCTGTTTCTCCAATGTGTTTTAATCTTTCACAACATGCGTTTTTTTTTCTTTTTCAGGCCGTTTCACACATTTTCTCCTACAGCTTCCACCTTGGAATCCTTTACATTTAACACTTTCCTCCCGAAATTGTCTCTTTCTGTTGCTTCTTCTACTTTTGTGTTGTGCATGTCTATTTTTTTTTTCCGAATGTCTCTTTTCAGAGACATCATTCTTCAAAAAGAATTATCTTTATTGTTCTGTTATTTTTTGAGTTTTTCGCTATATGTTGATGGAAAAAATCCCAACACCAAAAAATTATTAATGTAGAGTTCTGAAATTTTTGGAGTACATTTGTCTAGCTAAAATATTTAAGTGATTAACATTGCAAGATCACAGGTTAATGGACGCGTGAAATACGTCATTGCAAATCTGAAATGCTGGTACATTAATAACCGGTGTCACCGCCAGAAAGTTGAATGCAAACATGCAAACGCTCATGCATGTTATTGTGTAAGTGCCGTATTTCAGTTTGTGGGATGGCGTTCCATGCACGTGGCATCTGGTCGGTCAATACAGGTACGGTGAATGCTGCCTGTGGATGATGCCCCACATGTGCTGGAAAGGAGACGGATCTGGTTATCGAGCAGACCAAAGCAACATGTCGGTTGGTTTACAGCAACGGTATGTGGGCGAGCGTTATCCTGTTGGAGAACACTCCCTGGAATACTGTTCATGAGTGACAGCACGACAGGTCGAATCACCATACTGACGTACAAATGCGCAGCCAGGGTGTATGGGTAACCGTGGGAGTAGTCCTGTTGTAATACGAAATCGCACCCCAGACCATACATATCTCCAGGTGCAGATCCAGTGTTCCTAGCACGAAGACAGCTTGGTTGCATGCCTTCAGCTGGCCTCCTCCTAACCAACACACGGCCATCACTGGCATCGAGGCGAAATCAGCTTTCATCAGAAAACGCAACAGACCTCCACAGGGCCTCTGGCTTGGAGCTGTCCTTGAAGTTACCGATTTTTAACAGTTCGTTGTGTCACTGTGGTGCCAACTGCTGTTGCAGGTGCTGCACGATGCGCCAAAGCTATACGCCGAACACCACGTTCTTCCTCTCGGTAGTGGCACGTGGCCATCCGGGGCCCGGTCTTCCTGCAACCGTACATTCTAGTGACCACCGCTGCGGGCTGTCATGAACAGTGGCTACATTCCTGTCAGGTATCGAAGAAGGAACATCCAGCTTCGTTTAGCCCTATTACACGACCTCGTTCAGCTCAGTGAGGTATTTATAATGGCGTCTTCGTCGCTTTAAACGCATTCTTGACTAGCTCCAACTCACCACGTCCGATTTCTAAGGTAACTGACACTCAAGACTAATAGAGCGTGTATTTAAAACAAATCTGACATGCGTACTTACAGTGGCGCTACTACTGCCACTCTTATGCGACAGCTGTGAAATATGAATAGACATCTTCAAGATGTGGACAGGCGCCGTTTATGTTGCACAACTCATTCTTGGTGTTGTGACTCTTTTCCGTCAGTGTATTTCATCACAGATTCTTAATTTCCACGCTGCCTTACTCCTTATTTAAGTATTTAGCGGGTGGCTTATCATGTAACATATTCTCAGGCACGTAAAATTCAAACAAGTGTGAAAAACGAGGACTAAAGTTCATAAAATACCAAAAGAAGATATATCAGTCCAATTTTGGGAATTCGATCGAATTATTGGGCCATAGTGAAGAAGTCGGTTTGCCAACCAGAGTAAGACCATAAACAGCAATCTGCTGTAGCTTGGTAAAAGGACTGTGAACTAGGACTACATTGCCATTCTGATGTAATTGGCTTCTCCCATCGATGTAACAGTTCGGCTCCTCTACCGTCGTTTCATTTTATCCTCTTCATATTTTTGGGTGTAAAACGTATGCCAGAGGATTTTTCTGCGATGTAGAGAATGTCGTAAGCACAATCTGACCAGGAGTTGTCCCACTCTCTTGCCACGTTTCCGAAATATAAAAATTGTCGCACTATTAATACTGCAGCACCACGAAGATGGAAACAGGCATGAACATTAATAGTTGCTTCGATAGTCAAATGATAAGTATTTCAGCGCAAACGGTCAAAGTACGTAGACGCAGACCCATCTACATTCTGTATATGAAGGCAAGATTATGCTGTGGGGTTCTAATTCAGGAATCTTATTTGAATAATGCTTGTTTATGAGAAGATGGGTTCATGTATGGGAGCTGTAAAGTCCCTACTGCGAGTGGTGTACGCTACTCATATAAACAGAGGTGCCCAGATAGCCAAAGGAAAATTTAATTTTATTAGCGTAGCACGTTCAAGAAGTACAACAGAAAGCTGTTTCCGATTTAATGTAAATGAAGGATCGTACTGATCTGATAAGAGTTTGACGCTAAACAGAGTGACATATTCTTTAATGAATGAGTCACACTGAGGTGGCAGAAGTCAGGGGATACCGCCTAATACCTCGTCGCATCTCCTTTTCCCCGGCGTAGTGCCTAAGGTCGACGTGGCATGTACTTAACAAGCCGTAGGAAGTCCCCTGCAGAAATATTGGGTCATGCTGCCTCTACAGATGTCCATAATTACGAAAGGGATGCCAGTGCAGGATTTTGTGCAAGAATTGAGCTCTCTATTATGTCCCATAAATGTTCAATGGGACTCACGTCGGGGAATCTAGGTTGCCAACTTATTCGCTCGAATTGTCCGGAATGTTCTTCAAAGCCATCGCGAACGATTGTGGCCCGGAGACATGGCACATTGTCATCCATAAGAATCCCATCGTTGTTTGGGAGCATCAAGACCATGAATGGCTGCAGCTGGTCTCCAAGTAGTAGAACATAACAATTTCCAGTCAATGATCGGTTCAGTTGGACCAAAGGACCCAGTGCACTCCATGTAAACACAGCTCACGCCATTATGGAGCCACCACCAGCTTGCACAATACGTTGTTGACAACTTGGGTCCATGACTTCGTGGGGTCTGCACGGCACTCGAACCCTACTACCAGCTCCGTACCAACTGAAATCGGGACTCGTCTGACCAGGCCATGGTTTTCTAGTAAGCTACGATCCAACGGGTAAGGCCACAAGCCCAGGATAGGCGCTATAGGCGATGTCGTGCTGTTAGTGAAGGCACTCGCGTCGGTCGTTTGCTGCCATTGTCCATTAACGCCTGATTCCGCCTCACGTTCGTATCAGATACATCCGTCGTACGTGACACATTGATTTATGTGGTTATGTCACGCAGTTTTCATTGTCTTTAAGCACTGACAACTCTAAACAAAAGCTGCTGCTTTCGGTCGTTAAGTAGAAGCCGTTTGCCATTGGATTGTCCGTGGTGAGGGGTATTGCCTGAGATATGGTATTCTCGGGACCTCGGAATGTTGAATTCCCTAACGATTTCCGAAATGGAATGTCCCACGCACCTAGCTCCAACTACCATTCCGCGTTCAAAGTCTGTTAATTCCGGTAGTGCGGCCATAATCACGTCGAAAACTTTTCAGATGAATCACCTGAGTACATATGACAGCTCCGCCAATGAACTACCCGTTTACACCTTGCGTAAGCGATACACCGTCATCTGCATACGTACATATCGCTATACCTTTTGTCACTTCAGTGTAAGGTGTTACACTGTGTTAAATAAGACCATCGCCAGGTTAATCAGTAGAAATATGTCACCTTAATTGTGAGCGTGTGGGTGCTATTCTGTTATTCTGCGCAACGCGTTTATCTGAGATGTACCCTTTACCCTGTTGCTCCTGCAAGATGCAATTTCCACCCCCACACTACTACAGAAGCCAGACAGACGATCCTAACGTTCTAAAGAGAAATGCCTGAAAAACTTTCAGCAATAAATATCTTCTGGAGTCGTCCGCTGTAAGGAAATGACACAAAAATTCACAAAATTTCTCGTAACTAGTGGGATACTTGGGTACTGGAGTAGTGCTAGTTAGTGTAAGAAAAAAATGAAACTAACGAAAGTTATTATTTATTTTGCAAAAATTCTGAGAAGTTACAATGACACTTTGAGTTATGAACTGAACAAGTTATTTCCGGGTTCTTTTCAGAATGTGAAGCTACCTCTTAAGGATAGGACTCGCTAATGAAATTTCTATACAAAGTTTAAGGTTGTTATTGACTTGGCAGAATGGCTGAGAGCAGCGCCTTCTCAACTTGGATAATTATCTGTTAGAATGTTGCTAGGTACGATCGAGGCAGTCGCATGTGAAATGCAGTGAAGTGTACTGTTGAGGAGGAAATGTGGGGCTCGCAATAGCTGTAGCGCACAATACTGTAATCTGCGATGACTGCTGTCTCCGCCGCTCGCTGCTGACAAATAAGATAACTCTCATTCTATCTGGATTGACCTTCGCCAATCAAACTCTCCCTATGCCTTGATGAAGTCAAGGACTCCTATTCGCCCCTAGTCCAACTATTGGCATGGTACACCGGTCAGATAACCAGTCCACCGCGTTGCCACTCAAAAATTCGCTCGCAGGCGTTTAACTATAACTCTGTCCGTTCACACTGCACAATAAGTATGGCGGCCAACACAGTGAACAACACTTCATCGCAAGGACTCAATGTAGAGTCACACTCCGATTCCCTCTCGACAGAGGTGCTCTCGCAGTGAAGTACTAAGGAGAGACTTGTTCCTCACTCTTTGAGTGCACGTACGAGCGCGCACACACTCGTTACGTGTTCTCGCTCCAAGAGCCACAACGGAACGGTCCCTCTCCACGCCAGATGTGAAGGGGTATATCTTTCGGTCTCTTCCATTACTCCTTCAGCTCAAGGCGTCAGGAATATCGTCTGCCAGTCAGCATTGCTCTTCTAAAACGGGAGAATGACGTTTCGTTTAAGGCGACCAATCCAGAAATCTGTAGCATCGGCGTTTGGCGATTCCTGTCTCCCTGTGGAAACCTCTGAAACTGTGTGCTATGTTTGTAAAGAATGCGTAGGCTGGGCGCTCCCACACAGTGTAGCGAAATTTGCTTTTAAGCTGAACATGGGGTCGTTCTCCCTTTCACTCGGGCGGTCGCCGGCTGATGTAGATAGGTTGACTCGTCCTCTGAAGGGACCAACCTACTGGCGTGCGGTTTGCCTCTCCCAAGCTAAAAGCTTTTGTGACCGTCGTGTCTTGAATGTGTGTGTGTACGCCAGCCTCGAGTATTTCAATCTTGGTGCGCACTTGTGATTTTTTTGTTATTTGCATATCGTTTACATGAATTCATACAACATTGACTTTATCTTATCGACTTTGGGTTCGAATGAAGCGTCTTGATGTGCGGAATATGTTGTGATGGCGGAATATGTAAGCAATGAAGGCCAGGAGACCACGACGTCTTACATAATGTATGCTAGTTACTAGTCTAAGTACACTGTTCGTACTAATAACGGTATTACTGACGTATATGTAGTCCGTGTTGATGCACTCGCGATGACTAGTGGACTGGACGTGATGTGCAGCAGTAGCCTTCGACTATAAAGTAAAAATATCTCTGGAGTGAACATTCGGATGTGCAAAATGACTTTAACTTGGACACGTGACCTCGAGATGCCATAGATTTTTCCATAAAGTGCTATGCACATTTTGAATGTCGGCACATCACTAGCGCTGAAAGATTCGCTTCGCAGGTGCTGTGGATTCGGCATAGTCGTTACGTAAAACATCTCAGCAGTCTTGTATTTGATACTTGGAATAAACCGGTTTGAGGAGAAATTAAGGAAACCAAGAAGTTGAAACTGCAAAGAGCTTCTTTGAGACAAGCATCACAGCTCAGATGCACCCACTTTTTGTTATCTGTGTCAGCCACCGCATTTTTTCGGTACTTCATGTCATTTAATCTCATTACTGAGTCTAATGTAATTTTTTTCTGTGGTAATATTACACAACGGCTTGATAGCAGGTCAGAACCTATGAAGGTGTCCGAAAACCACCGAATTTGCAGTATGTTGGCGACTATACAGCCTGCTTCATTTATTTTTCCACTTTTTTTGGATTTATTTTCCTCTTTCTTTTAGGCTCGCGTATAGTTTTGCTTGCTTACTGGTAACTGACGTACACATTTAGCGCATTTGCTTCATACTGCATCTCAGACTAAATAAGTGAATAAAAAAATCCTCTCCCTGGCTGAACGCACTACAGAGCCATATGTATCCCACACATTACAAATGTATATGGCACACGTTTACACGCTCCTCTCGCCGCTAACCTCCCTCCCACGTTTCCCTTAACATACAGTATATTGCATGGACTTTGGACTTATAATACTGTTGCTCCTGTAACGTTTATTTTAGCTCTTCAGTGTCGGACCATTTAACAGCATCAGGGGAACTGGGCGACACACTTAGATGGCATCTTATGTAACAATATTTTTTGTTTGTTAATGAAATGACGAAACAGATATATTGGAAGTAAAATTCAACAAAGCAGCTAGTTATAACTTCGGTTACAATGCTTCAGTCTGTTGATTTCTTACTGACTTGCTTCCAAAGCAGGCTATACAACCTAGGTGTGAGGATCCCAGTGTTGCGATAAAAATAAACAGCGGTTATTCTGTAACAGACTTATGCACAAAATGAATTTAAGATGAATGCACTCATGCGCACACGCGCAGACGCGCACACGCGCAGACGCGCACACGCGCACAAGCAAATTTAGATTTTGATCTCTATTTTGCAAAACATCCTATCCGACCAAGAGTGAAATATTTCATGAACATTTTCCATTTGAATAAAGTAGCTTTTTACGTGTATCACTACCAAGGGATAACATACATTTTGCACAGACAAATACAGATTTAAAACATTTATTCAAAATGCAACCAGAACAGCCCAGTACGTAAACGAAAATTTGTAATAAGGACTATGGGACCGAACTGCTGAGGTCATCGGTCCCTAGGCTTACGCACTACTTAATCTGTCTTAAACTTACTCTAAGGTCAACACCCAAACACCCACCCACCCACCAGGGAGCACGCGAACCGTAACAAGACGCCTGTGACCTCACGACCTCACCCTCACAGAGCCCAATATTCATACAACATATAACAAACTATTTCTGTTGCCACTTGTTTTTCTTTGGATCTGTAGCAACAACACTAGTTCATCTTGCTGTTATGAACAAACAAATGGTGAAACGGCAACAAATACATTAATATTATGAGTTTCGAACTCTGCAGAAAGCAAAGGCAAACGGCAGTATCCCGAGATCCCGTATGAATTCCCGTTCAATGTTGACAACATGCGAAGAAGGCAATCTCACTCCAGACATATTTGGCACCGACCGGTAAGTTCTGCGCGTTCGGCATTGAGCCGCGAGAATCTTGAACTGCCGCCGTCGACGGACTGGGGAGCGCTATATAAAGCCGTCCGGCGAGGGAACACCTAGAGATTGTGGTGGCAGCACGTCATGGAGGCGAGCTAGTGCATAGATAGCAGCGCGGTACCCGACGAACATCGCGCCTCTAGGTCCCGCAGCAGCTGCTGCTGCAGGCACGATGTTCTGCGGCTGAGTTCCAGGCACCTTGGAGGCGCAGCGACCTGTGGTACACTGCTGTGTGATTGGCTGTAGGCGCCAGCCTAGGCTGCAGCAGAATCTAGCCAACTTTTTTCTGTAGTGACATGTGGAATCCACGGAAAACCAATATTTGGAATGTTTGTAAAGAGATTTGAATCTTGTTTCTCCCAAATGTGATTCATGTATTTAAGCACTGCTCCATCTCATGACTGTGATATTATTGTAATCCACAACGCAAATAACTGAAATTATGTATGGTACAGAAAAACATCTCGATAGTAAAGATCATAGTAAGGTAGGGGGCGTCGAAGTGAGTAAAATGTTTTGTTAAGTAACTTATATGTCGGATATTCACCTTTGTGTTGCTATGGACATCAAACGACAGCCATTTGGCGACGAGTGCACGAAAATGTGTAAATTTAAACCAGCTTGCGTCAGCGAATACCTGTTATGCTAAAGAGTAAAGTTATTAAATAAATAAACTCCAGTAACAGTTTCAGTCGAATAGTCGTTGCCTTCGGCGGTTTCGTTAGATATGAATTTGCTGTGATGTTTGCTGGATAAATCAAACTACGCTAACATTGCCGTCACGTTAATTCGCTAAGATAATAAACCATAATATTAGATACATCCAAGCACGTTGAGTTCTTTCACAAACTTCTGCACGTTCGTCGCAAACTGGCTGTCGTTTTATAGCCATCACTAAAAATGGTGCATGTCCGTCCTACGGCTATTTGGAAAATTTCGCTTGACTGGATGTACCCTAACGTGCTCTTACATTATTATCGCATTGTTCCTCTCCATTCTTTAAGACACCCGTATTCTGCTGGTAGCTCACATTCCTGTGTGTCCATCATACTGGTACTTCTGCAAGAATGGTAGTGCAATATTTCTGATAGTGAGCTCATATCCAAGAGGACTGGAGTTTAAATTCCCGTCCAGATATATGGATTTTGGCTAGAAAAGATTTCGAAAAATTAGCAAAGCCACCCTTATTATATTGCCTTATTCTCTTCATGTTTGAGATTCTATAGCATCTCGAATAGCATGTCATATTTTTCTCCTCATTCTCAAAGTTGGTGAGCTTGTTTATCCGTCCTTGTTTCTTGATGCTAGTCTTTTGATGCTCTCATATATTCTTCATGAAAATTCTTGTCTCTGCAATCCTCTCTGTCTTCTTTTCCATATCATTCGTTTAATCTCGATGGTGAACTGAAATTAACGGCGAAGTGGGTTTCTAATTATGTTGTTCCTCGGAGAACTGACTATTTTGAGGAGACTCATTGAAGGAAGTAGGAAGAAGAGAGTTTAGGGTTTAGCGTACCGTCGACATCAAGGTCATTATAGACGGATCTCAAGCTCGGAGAGTGTGAAGAATGGGGAGGGAAATCGGCCGTGCCCTTTCGAAGGAACCATCCCGGCACTTTCCTGGAGCGATTTTGGGAAATCACGGCAAACCTGAATCTGGATGGCCAAATGTGGGTTTGAATCGTCGTCCTCCCGACTGCGAGTCCAGTGTGATAACCACTGCACCACCTCGCTCGGTAGGAGACTCATTGTCTCTCCTGCTTTTCTCACCATTCCTTTTTTTGAGATGCAGATCATGGTCTCTTCAATATTCTCCTTCAATATTACGTCTCGAAAATTTTCAGTCTTTTCTTTCGCACCTTCCTCGTCGTCCAAGTTTCTATCCCATACAAGAAAATTCTCGAAATGCATTTCTTCAGAATAGTTTCCAAGCAGTCAAGGAGACACTGTTTGACGCCAAGTATTCTTTCCTACATAAGTGATTCCTTTACATGTGTTGTTGTAGCTTTAACGTCCGTTGTACATTATACTTCCATCGTCTGCTGTGGTAAAATTCGCAAGGTAGCTGAAGATAGCCTTCAAGATGTATGATTGTGTTCCGTTTTGTGCACTTTATGGTATTTGTTTGTTTCTTCTGGTCTTCATCTCACACCGTTCTATTAAGATTTGACAAATCCTGCAGCCCGTCTTCATTTCCGCCAATATAAAATTCCATCTGCAAAAAGGATCGTTCCGGGCTTATGCGAATTACTTCATTGAATTCACAATATGCAAACGAAGTGAAAGCGAAGTCAAACCACAGGATTTACTCCCTTTAGTACCTTAGCCTGTGGTCCGTCCTCAGCCACCACAGCACTTTGATTGTTGTAGAGCTGCAAGATTACTCTTTTGCCCCTGAAGTCTATGACGATGACGGAGTGATTTTTCATCTACAGAACGTAACATTATTCTGTCATTACGAAATGCCTCAAGATTTCTAAATGGTCCTAAAGAAAGCCAAATGGGAAGAAATAATACGTTCAGAAAAATGATATTGCTTACTGACTTCATTACGTTTTCTCAGGGAAACAGCAGCTATAGATGGATTCCGGACACCAACTAAGTTACAAGCACTCACTTTTACATACCATGTCACTTCGTCTCACATGTCTTTACTCACAGAAACGAAACTTTCAAGCTAAATTATAAGCAATCAGACGTGACGTTTTCATGAATAGCTAGTCACAAGGTCAACCAGTTCTGTATACGGCCATATGCTACATGAAATGGTGTGGCGCCTTTTAAGAGGGGAAAAAATTTCAAAGGTTCTTGCCAAGCAAGTTAAATATAACAAATACAGAATCATACTAAATACACAAACTAGGTACTGTTCAAAACTAAAGACAAAATCAAACATTAAGAACGAAGTAGATTTAATTAGATTGGATGGAACCATGATGGGAAATTGTATGAGGTCTTAGAAGAAGAGAGAAGAATCGTATTAATAATCAGCTGGTTTTCCTGGTGTATTAGAGCTTGACTTCATCGAGACTGGTCTGTGTTCTCACGCTGTGGCCAGTTTCATACAATTTGTGAACTCAGAAGAAATAGACGAGCAGTTCACTACAAAGTATTACTGAGACCGATCATAAAACGTTGTGAATGGTATGAGACACAAAAGAACTAAAATTAATGCTTCGAAATTTATACAGCCATGTTCTGTTTGTTAGCAAACTCATACCTGGGTTGCCCTGCTCTACTGAACACATTTTCAAACATAAATACAGCGATTTAAGCCGTCCTCTGTCTTGTGAACTAGCACTTGTATGCTCATGCTGATATAGAATAATTATTTTATGATCTTTTTCATGTCCAATAGACTTGGCCACTGTTTCTATGTTTCGATACAGTGTATCGATACGTGGAACTGTTTCAGTGTTTCGGAACGGCTACGGTTCACTGTTTCGAAACAGTGGTGTTTCGTTCCGCCCCTGTCTCGGATAACTGGACCAGATTCGGTCTCGAGCCAGACACAAAAACTGTATCGTTGTTTCAAAATAAGGCTGTTTCAGTCTACCTGCGCTTGGAACGTACTAATTGTATCGAAACAGTGTTTCATTCCCCTCTGTGTTGGTCGAGATGCGGGCTCGGCGCAGGTACTGAAACACATTTAACATACGACTTCATGAAACACTTTCAAGAGTGTCGAAATCATTTTGACAAGCAATAGCGTGAAGCTTAAGATATCCGAAAATAAAGTTTCGTTTCTAGCTGACTGTCATATTTCGAAATGGCGTAACATCTGCTTTGTAAACACTAACCAAGCAATAAAACAACGCATACTATTCACATACAAAATAATAAATATGTGAAAATCATTCAGTTAAATTACACTTTTTGATAACATACGCTTCTCTGTTGATGTACAGTAATCATATTAAGAAACGTAAGTAAGCCTATAACATTTTGAATAAAAAAAGGCGTTGAGTGGCAGTTATTAGACATATACATAAATTTGGTGTAGGTATAATTGCAAGCAATCTGTTTGACATATCACTGATAGTGTAATGGTGAACGGGAAGGACGAGAAAGCATGGTGAATTTATAGTAACGGTTCGAAACACCTTGAAAGACAAAAATTTTTTCTGTTATATTTTGTTATTTATTCGAATTATTTGGCGTTCTTTGTGAGTCTATAGTCACTGTGCCTATTATCCACAATGATTCCCTTTGTGTGCGTGGAGGTTAGCAGGATGGGTATATTACCCACACTAACGGAATGTGGGAATTCCAGTAGCATATCCGTTGTTTCTGCAGTTTGCTCCCACCTCCAGTTCCGTTCGTGGTGGCTCTTCTGTCTTCAGCTATGGCTCTCCTCAGGCAATTGAAAAGTATGACAGTCACACGACACGAAAGCAGCGCATTTGCTGCAGAAATACGAAACTGTCAAGACGCCTATGTGATAATTTTATACTTTCTGCGATATGATTAGCGCTCTCGTACCTCATTTGTGTTTATGTGGACATACTTATATTTTAATAGGTAAGTCTATCTGCTTCGAAAGTGATAGGGAAAGACAGTTTACGCCCAATTACAACAACCATGGGGGTAAAATCATTTACTTTTAACTCATAGTTAAATATTAAGAACGAATTCTTAACTGCGAGTTGCTAGTTTCATTATTTCAAAGTGCAACGGAAAACACATAAGTGAATTCCACTACTGTTAAATGACCTACAATCCGTCTTTCGATTAATTGCAATAGACTGCAAGCTGTCGTCTCTCCACCCGAATGATTTAGGAGAAAACTGCACCCACATCAGAGAATCACTTACTATGGATACTGTGGGATCCAAGGGAGCATGGAGTACCTAAAATACCAGTCTCTACAAAACAGAATTTTTAGTTCGTTGAGTGAATTTGTTCAAGATTTCAAGATGGCTGCTGTAACACATGATAAGTTTAATATCCAGAAAAAGGAAAAATTTCTTCTTCTTTTTCTAGCATATTTGTTCCGAATATGCGCAGCGTCGACATGATTATTTGCAGATTTGGCACCGTTAGTTTAAGGGATAAACAGATGTCCTTCCTATCGCCATCCCGTTACACCCGTCACCGTGCCTAATTTGCGTATAGGACGACACTGTCGTTTAGTCAACTCCATTTATTAAGTGGCGACCCTGCCCTACTCTGTGACTACTACTCTCAACCTTTGATGGTACATCACTTTGCAATCTGGTGCCAATTTTTATCTGTATATGTTTACGTCTGTGTTTGCCGGCTACTATGTCAGATGTTTTAGCGGACGACACTAGTTCTGTCGATCGCGCGTTTTGCTTTTTATTCGTCGCAGTGGCATGGCAAAGCAAATTTGATTCGCTATCTCCCTCTGCCCCCGCGCGCGGAAGCCACCACCATTTCAACGATGTCCTTAGCTGCTTCTCTTTTAAAGTTGCTTGCTGAGATTTTGTTTTCGCCTCAAGTTTTCATTTATCACCTATTTTTCCTTACGTTGTGATACTGTCGCTCATGACCGTAGCACTTTTGCACCCAAAGGTGTGCGAAAGTTTTCCGAATGTCTGCAAATCTTGTGACTGAGGTAGGACTCAGGTAGCAGCCGTGTATTCACCTACTCGGTTGGCTGGTACACCTTTGTATTTGGTCTGCCAGACGGATTCGATCCGGGAGCGGCGCTTAATTAATGCTTTAACGCCAGGTAAATTCTACGAAGCTATAATCTCAAAACAGAATCAGGTACACAATTCAACTCTGGTGGCTCTGCTAATACATAGGAATGATCGTTTTTTTACCATCATCTTAAAATTACATCGAGTCGAACAAAGATCTACGATTACAAGGGAATTTCACCAACTCGACCTCGTATTTTAAGGAGAAAACAGGACATATGCAAGATATCAGCCCCAGTGGTCGATAAGGCACTATAATTTAGACCATTATTCTGAAAGTAGGCAGTTATTACTTTCTGAACGTACAGCTTTTAAACGCCGCGCGTCGCTTGTTTATCACTCGCTTAAGTGCATTTCGCCTGTTTAACGCGCCTCCTTTCCACATTTCCAAAAGGCGACAGCTCGTTACATACACACCTCTCTTACGGACAGGGGCAAAGTAGTATCCGCAGCCATTTCATATTCAAAGTAGGCTTCATCACCACTTAATTCCTCGTTTCACACCTATGTCCGTTTGTATTAACGACGGTCGTGGGAAGCTAGCTGTGGTGAAAAGACAGCTCCATCATCGCCACCGTTATCCTCTAGTAAATAAGCAGCGAACGTCATTCCACTATTTTGTTCTATGTCTAGCGCGTCTTCATCTGCGAAGTTGGCTATGCTTTCTGTAATAGAATTGAAAAGTATAACTAGTAGCACGAAATAAGCCTCACAAACTTTTGTTCCCCTTGCATAAAATATAGTCGCATATCTACATATAATGACGCTTTCCAATCACTACTTTCAGGAGCTGTCGTTTTTCACGTTTTAACCTTGCAATTTGGTCATCATTCCATACCTCTCCTGGAGGTGTTGGACTACCGCTTGCTGGTTTACCGACAGTATACATACAAAAGTCTTACTGACTTCACTGAACAGCACTTCGCGCTCGAGCATTAAGCGCGGGCAGTGGGGCGGAACGAGTTACAAACAAGCGATGTGTGCGCTTGTTTAAGGTTGAGTTAGCGATATTTCCTCGTTAGTATGCGAAACCACAACCGGTTAATCCGAGAAACAAGAGTTTACTTAAAACGAAACTAAAACCCAAGCCTCGAGGCAAAATGCATTCTTGACATACTGTATCTGCAGTGACGACAGTTCATTTGTCAACATTACCCGGCGCACCACGCACTTTTAACACAGCTACATGGGAGACGACCGAGCGAGGTGGCGCAGTGGTAAGACACTGGACTCGCATTCGGGAGGACGACGGTTCAATCCCGCGTCCGGCCATCCTGATTTAGGTTTTCCGTGATTTCCCTAAATCACTCCAGGCAAATGCCGGGATGGTTCCTCTGAAAGGGCACGGCCGACTTCCTTCCCCATCCTTCCCTAATCCGATGAGACCGATGACCACGCTGTCTGGTCTCCTTCCCCAAAACCAACCAACCAACCAACCATGGGAGACGGCAGGTTTAATTCTCTCGCCAGAGCGCTGTCAGGTGAGATAGCTCTTCAATTGGTGGCTGTCTCCGATGGAGGGCGCCACACATGCGCGCCACCAGAGGACGCTAAATTCGTGTGACCTCACTGCCAGCGATTTTGTTTGCCGGCGCATCTTCTTAAGCAATCGCAGGTCAGTATTTCTTCTGGAGTCAGTGAATGTTCAGACTAATATCAATCTTGGGACGAAAGACTGCAGTGAGAAATTACACATGCAGCACAAAGCTGCTAAGCATTGTTAATTACCAGTGACTTACCTGATTTTATCTGTATTCAGGACTACTTGTTTCTATCAAGAACATTATTTTAATTGCATGTAACTCAGCACTACAAATGGACATACAGCATATCAAGTTATGCACATCTCAATTATTAGATGTACGCATTGTAAATAAACTTATTAATGTGTTACTTTTTTGTAGATGACTGATGGTCTTTATTGGCTACCTCAACTACCGACACGTCAGTATCAGGATAGACTGCTTAAAAGCTTCCATCTTGTGCGTTAGATGGAAGGTCTGTATAAATACTTGAATAACGACTTGTTCTAAGTCAGTGCGCCTGGTCCTATCGAACTAATAGCATAGAATGCTTTGTGTATCTCGCGGGATGGCCGAAACCCAGTCAAAAATACTAACTCGCGTTCTGATTGGCGAACCAGGGTTCAAATACACTGCCGGAGAAAAAGTTGGCACATCAGGAAAGACGACGTCGGTTATCATCGGATGACGGCATTTACCACTTGAGAGATAGTAGATCCATGCCTACTGATAATGGTTTCAGCGTCGTCTGTCAACAGATAGCGTAGTGGAGTAGCTACTAGAGTGCCATCTGTGTCTACTCTTCAACAGAGAATTCTCACAGCCAGAAGGCTCGGCGTGATGTAAATGTGTGAAACAATGCTGGCAGCCATGCCATGGGCATTCGTGCTTCCTACAGCCAACTGAGCGATTTTGAAAGGCGTCAAACTGTGGGCTTCCGAGAGGCGGGATTGTGCTTTTGGAGAACTGCCACACTCGTTGGACGTACTGCGTCAGCTGTGCAGTGATGCTAGTGTAAGCGGTAGCGTGAACATTCTCACACCGGTAGACGAGGTGCTCGACGTCCATGCAGCACAGAATCCCGCCAGA
This sequence comes from Schistocerca americana, assembly GCF_021461395.2. NCBI lineage: Eukaryota > Metazoa > Arthropoda > Insecta > Orthoptera > Acrididae > Schistocerca > Schistocerca americana. The sequence continues at coordinate 297,223,710 of NC_060121.1, read as the reverse complement.
ATCGTCGTTTTGTGAGGGCAGCAGTGGCAGATCTTTCGTTTACTGCAGCACAGATAAATGGACACGTGAGGCCAGATGTGTCAACACGAACTGTTGGGAAGTCGTTATCAGCAATGGGACCACAGGAACGCACGCCTCTAGCCCGTCTTGCACTCATACCACAGCTTCAACATGAACGGCTGGACTGGTACCGTCAGAGGATCACTTGGAAGATGGAATGGCGCACCGTTGTTTTCCACGATGAAAGCAGATTCTGACGGCACGCAAATAATGGTCGTTGGCGCGTGCTACGTAGACTTGGTGAGGGCTGTCTCATAAAGTGCGTTCACCCAAGACACATTGGCCCCATCCTAGGCCTTATGGCCTGGAGTGTGACAGCCTACAATACTCGTTCACCTTTGTTTCTGGAGTGGCGCTAACCAGCGCTCTGTACTTGCATAAAGTTGTATTGTGACCGCAGAAAATTTTAATTTTTATTCTTGCTTTTGTGGCCATGATAAGAGACCAGGCTCCATAGGCAAACAGCCTGCCGACATTAAGAAATAGTCCACCAGGACGTAGGGACAAGATAAGCGGCGGAGGCTGCCAAGTATGTCTTGTTGGTCAAATAACTTAGTGTTTGACTTCCTGCCAGAGGAAGCAGCATGAATCAAACTTGCACAATGGAAGACGCAAACACCAGGGCGATAATACAGCAAGGGAGAGTGTCAGTCACGTGTGGAAAAGACTCATGTGGAATCAAATTAAGTTGTGCAGCTAGAAACGAAAGTGTCGTGTGGAACCGAAGGCATTCTTGCGCAATCCGACCAATTAGAAACGAGAGTGTCGTGTGGAACCATAGGCATTCTTGTACAATCCGATCACTTAGAAATGAAAGGGTTGTGTGAAACAAATTAATTCGTGTGCACCCAAGTACATGAGAAACGAAATAAAAGGAAAGGCAGCGGAATAGCTAGAAGCAGAGATTCAGATGCAGATTCAGAGCCAGTGCCAGCAGTTGGAGATTCCACAGCGAGACGCCAGCGGGGCCGAGTAGGCCCATAGCAGCCGATACAGCTGATAAAGACTTCAACTTCGAGAAGACGGTGACAGACTCTGGTGGACACTCAGGAACTGCAGTTCAAGTAGGATTTTTAGAGTTTCATTGGAATAGTGTTGAACAGAGGTTGTCAGTCTTTGTCTCAATTACTTAGAGAGATTTCAGTGCTAACCAAGAACAAGTGATTGCTCTGTACTTGTTTCTTATATGTATCAGCAGTTAGCTTTGAATTAGCAAGTCCGGATAAATAGACTGAATCTTACTAAGGGGTTTATGGTCCAACACCTCACATGAGTATATGTGGGAATAAACTTGATAGAAACTAACCAATCTTTTCTGCCTATTGCAATTCTGTAACCAATTTCAGGAAACTTATTTGCTTCAAACCAAGGAGATTCTCTCCCTCTTATCTCCGATATAAAGGTTGACAGCAATTTATAACCAACTCATTGTCGTTAACGTCCCAATTGCGCTACGCAGTTTGCACTTGCTTCATTCTGGTACGGTGAGGCTGTGCAGGGACGTGACAGTTGTTAGACACTGTCTTGTTCATTCTTGCAACAGGAAGGTGATCTGTTGCTCCAGCAGGATAACACTCGACCACACACCCCTGAAACCGAACGTGCTCTGCAAGATGTGCAGTAACTTCCTTGGATAGCACGATCTTCCAACTTGCGTCCAATCGAGTACGTGTGAGGTATGATGGGATGAGAAGTGACTAGTGCGACTCGTCAACGAACAACTCGTACAGAACTACGTGGCTAGGTCGAACAGTCGTGGCTTAACCTATCACATGACAGAAATCGCCATCTGTACGAATGACTGGATGCCAGACTCAGAGCCTGCACTGCCACACCTTGGAGGTCACTCCACTTACTGATATGGGTGTTTCAGCATGGGTCGATGCCTGGTATCTCAGAACCCCTTGTGCTACTGATCTGTAAATGTAATCGCCAGGTTTCGAGAGGGTGCGTTTCTGGATGAGGTATCGAATATATTGCTTCCCCCTACTTATACCTCCCGAGGAGATCACGAATGTAAAATTAGAGAGATTAGAGCGCGCACGGAGGCTTTCAGACAGTCGTTCTTCCCGCGAACCATACGCGACTGGAACAGGAAAGGGAGGTAATGACAGTGGCACGTAAAGTGCCCTCCGCCACACACCGTTGGGTGGCTTGCGGAGTATAAATGTAGATGTAGATGTAGATTTCATCTACTCCACACGCACTGATGGAACAATAAATACTGAGAGAATTGGAAAGCTCTGGAAGAGGTGTACTAATTTTTTTTTTCCGACAGTGTAGTTTAACGTATCGGAAGAGAACACCACATACTCACACTACCAAAGATGCATAGGCACCCGCACTAAACAGTCTACACGCTGATCGACACTCTAACCGACCAAGTGAGAAACACAGTGCTTAAAGCAGATTTACAAGGAATAAAAGGTACTCGTCACTTAATAGCAGCTTTTCAATAGACAAGGCTTTTATTGTACAGAATATCGGATAGGATTACCATGATTTTATTTACCCAATTAGGTGCAGTTTGTCGTAGGCTTTATCAAAAATGTTCTGGTGAGCTCGAGAGCACGGGCGAGGAGAGGGCGTTCCCGCTTCCCCCGGCTGGTCTACCTGCCGCTGCGCTGGGTATTGTTAGCCCCGCGAGCCGGAGAACACAGCTGCAAATTTTAATGATGTTTGCCGACCGTGACATCGATCCCCACAGCGGGCAGCCGGAGGGTAGCAGCTAGCAGCGGACGCCGCCTTGCGCCCCGCAAACACAGCGCTGCCATACACCGCGCAGTTTGTCCCGGGAGCGTGTTTGCGGCACGTGGGTTCGTGCGATACACCACCTGCCCAGCGAGTAATTGGATTTGTGGATTTTCGCGTGCAGCGAATAACGCACTTTGTCTCCCCAGAAACACGGGAAAGGTTAGAATTCGTCCTCCATCGCCTCCGCAGTCACGTGGGTAAGTTCTCTAAGCGGCCAACGTGAATCTGGACTTCAGACCAAGAAGTTTTATTCAGAAACTGGTTGCCAATGCCAATAGCACGTCTGAATATCTACCAAGGTTTACACTATAAAAAAAATTTCGGACTTCTTTTGAGCATGCGGTATATTCGGTGGCTCGCAATTGGTGTAAAGTTATAGACAAAACTAACGTGCACTGAAATGACAAAATATGCCGGAAAGTGAACTTTTTTTCCAAAAGTAAACACTGCTGTGTAAATGTGGGAAACAATATGTGCTCAAGTGATCAGCCTCTCTTATTTTCGGGAGAGGTTGAGGGGGGGGGGGGGGGGGGGGAGGATTGTTCGGATTGTTCGTAGAGCGTTTGTGACGTATCTTGTCATAACAGAGACCTTTATGAAGAGCAATTCGAAATGAATGCAGCTGTTATAAGCGGCTATAACCATTTACTGCATAGCGAGATACCATTAAGGATTATAGACAAAGCAAAAACACGTTCCACGGTAACACAAGTGTAGTGAATCGAATGCCTGTTAGTTTTTGAATCGACATTTTCCACAACGTTGGCTCGGTTGTACTGGACAAAACTAATCTCAGTTCTGCTCTTGGCCACCTAAACCTCTAGACCTGACACCCACGGATTTCGTTTTATGAAGGTGATGCGCGCCTCTTTCTTCGAAACCAATTCCAGAACTCAAAATGTTCATTTCTAACGAGCTATCGACAATGACTCCAAATGATGTTGAATGTATGGCATGAAACAGTTACAGCTTCGAGCTCGTCTGTGTGACCAAGACGAGTCATATATCTCATATAGTACCTACAAACAAATTTTGAATTCTCTTTTACGTTCTCTGTAATTTTCATCGAAGTATTACTATGTCTTAAAAATTTGTAGCCTTCTGTAATCGCAGTATTCCCATTTAGTGGACTTATACTTTCTTTCATTCGATTTTAAGAGTAAACTGAGGTTCAAGAGACTAATCAGGAAGAATCGTTAAGCAAAAAAGTGGGGTACGGAAGTACTAAGGAATGAAGAAATACGCTTGAAGTTCTATAAGGCTATAGATACTGCGGTGATGAATAGCTCACTGTGCACGCATTTCGGTTGCAGATGAATGAACTTCTCTAAAAAGGGCAATAACACTAGTTTGAAAGAAAAACATACACTCCTGGAAATTGAAATAAGAACACCGTGAATTCATTGTCCCAGGAAGGGGAAACTTTATTGACACATTTCTGGGGTCAGATACATCACATGATCACACTGACAGAACCACAGGCACATAGACACAGGCAACAGAGCACGCACAATGTCGGCACTAGCACAGTGTATATCCACCTTTCGCAGCAATGCAGGCTGCTATTCTCCCATGGAGACGATCGTAGAGATGCTGGATGTACTCCTGTGGAACGGCTTGCCATGCCATTTCCACCTGGCGCCTCAGTTGGACCAGCGTTCGTGCTGGACGTGCAGACCGCGTGAGGCGACGCTTCATCCAGTCCCAAACATGCTCAATGGGGGACAGATCCGGAGATCTTGCTGGCCAGGGTAGTTGACTTACACCTTCTAGAGCACGTTGGGTGGCACGGGATACCTGCGGACGTGCATTGTCCTGTTGGAACAGCAAGTTCCCTTGCCGGTCTAGGAATGGTAGAACGATGGGTTCGATGACGGTTTGGATGTACCGTGCACTATTCAGTGTCCCCTCGACGATCACCAGTGGTGTACGGCCAGTGTAGGAGATCGCTCCCCACACCATGATGCCGGGTGTTGGCCCTGTGTGCCTCGGTCGTATGCAGTCCTGATTGTGGCGCTCACCTGCACGGCGCCAAACACGCATACGACCATCATTGGCACCAAGGCAGAAGCGACTCTCATCGCTGAAGACGACACGTCTCCATTCGTCCCTCCATTCACGCCTGTCGCGACACCACTGGAGGCGGGCTGCACGATGTTGGGGCGTGAGCGGAAGACGGCCTAACGGTGTGCGGGACCGTAGCCCAGCTTCATGGAGACGGTTGCGAATGGTCCTCGCCGATACCCCAGGGGCAACAGTGTCCCTAATTTGCTGGGAAGTGGCGGTGCGGTCCCCTACGGCACTGCGTAGGATCCTACGGTCTTGGCGTGCATCCGTGCGTCGCTGCGGTCCGGTCCCAGGTCGACGGGCACGTGCACCTTCCGCCGACCACTGGCGACAACATCGATGTACTGTGGAGACCTCACGCCCCACGTGTTGAGCAATTCGGCGGTACGTCCACCCGGCCTCCCGCATGCCCACTATACGCCCTCGCTCAAAGTCCGTCAACTGCACATACGGTTCACGTCCACGCTGTCGCGGCATGCTACCAGTGTTAAAGACTGCGATGGAGCTCCGTATGCCACGGCAAACTGGCTGACACTGACGGCGGCGGTGCACAAATGCTGCGCCATTCGACGGCCAACACCGCGGTTCCTGGTGTGTCCGCTGTGCCGTGCGTGTGATCATTGCTTGTACAGCCCTCTCGCAGTGTCCGGAGCAAGTATGGTGGGTCTCACACACCGGTGTCAATGTGTTCTTTTTTCCATTTCCAGGAGTGTATTTACAAAGAACCTAACTGCGAAGGAAGCATGAGTAACAGAAGAAATACTTCAGATGATCGACGAAAGAAGGAACTACAAAAATGTGCAGGGAAATTCAGGAATGCAGAAATACAAGTCGCTTAGGAATGAAATAAATATGAATTACAGGGAAACGAAAACAAAATACACGAAAAATGTGGAGAAATCGAAAAAGGAGTGATCGTCTAAAGCACTGACTTAACATATAGAAAAGTCAAAACAATTTTCGGTGAAATTAAATGCAACGGTGGCAACATTAAGGGTGCTACGGGAATTCCACTGTTAAACGCAGAGGAGAGAGCGGATATGTGGAAGGAATACATTGAAGGCCTCTATGAGGGTGAACACTTGTATGACGACGTGGATGAAGAAGAGATAGAGGCTCCAGTATTAGAATCAGAATTTAGAAGAGCTTTGGAAGACTTAAGGTGGAATAAGGCAGTAGGAATGGATAATATTCCATAATAAATTCTAAAATCATTGGATAATGTGTCAAGATAATGGCAATTGCGCAAGACGTGCGAAATTCTGAGAAAAATTGGAGCAAGCTATACAGAAATACAAGTGATACACGTTATGTACAAGAAGCAGGAGGGAACAATAAGAGTACAAGACGCAGAACGAAGTGCTCGGTTTAAAATGGGTGTAAGACAAGGCTGTAGTCTTTCGCCACTGCTGTTCAATCTATACATCGAAGAAGCAACGACAGAAATAAAAGAAAGGTTCATGAGTGGAATCAAAATTTAAGGTGGAAAGATATCAATGATAAGATTTGCTGATGACATTGCTAGCCTCAATGATAGTCAGGAAGAATGACAGGCTCTGTAGAATGAAATGAACAGTCTAATGAGGACAGAATATGGACTGAGACTAAATCGAAGAAAGACGAAAGTAATGATAAGTAGCAGAAACAACAACAGCAATAAACTTAACATCGCGAGTGGTATTCACAAAGTGGATGAAATTAAGGAATTCTGCTACCTAGGCAGCAAAACAGCCCACGACGGACGCAGGAGGAGGAGGACATAAAAAGCTGACTACCAGTGGCAAACAGTATAAGTATCAAACATAGAGCTTGCTTTGATGAAGGAATTTCTAAGGATGTACGTTTGGGGTATAGCATTGTATGGTAGTGAAACATGGACTGTGGGGAAACCGAAACGGAAGAGCATCAAAGAAGTTGCCACATGAGTGGAGTTCGGGATGGGCCGTGTCAAACCAGTCAGGAAACTGATGACTCAAAAATAAATAAATAAAATAAAACCACGAAGATGCAGACTTCTACATCTACTTCGCCTACTTCTACATCTACATCTATACCTTTATTCCTCAAGAGATATTGCGGTATTTGGCGGTAGATATTTTGTGTATCAAAGCTACTTTTCCCCTTCCCTGTTCCAGTCGCGATTAGTTAGCAGAAAGAAGGATTGCTGGTTATCATCGGTGTGGGCTCTAACCTAATTTTATCTTTACTGACTTTTCGCGGTGTATACATAGGAAGAAATAACATGTTTGTTGACTCTTCTAGAAGCATACGCTCTCGGCACCGTAACAATAAACAACATCGGGATGCAGAACGGCTCTGTTGCAACTCCTGCCACTGGAGTTGGATGATCATAACTGAGACGCAGTCATGTTTACTAAATGAACATTTAACAAAACGCACTGTTCTTATTTCGATCTTCTTTGTTTCCTCAATCAGTACTATGTGGTACGGATCTCGTATTGACGAGTAGGATTCAAGTATTGGTCGAACGAGTGTTGATGGACATCATTTCCTGAGGATTGTTCCAATGCATCTCAGCCTGGCATCTGTCTTACTCGTGATTAATTTCGTGTGGTAGTTGCACTTGAAATAACTCTGTGCGCATACTCTTAGATATTTTATGGAAGTAACTGCTTCCAGAGACTGCTGTGCAATTTTTTTATCGTACAGCGAAGGGTCTTTCTGTCGAGGTATTCGGAATACGTTATATTTGTTTATGTTGAGAATCAGTTCTACCCCCTGCATCATGCGTCGATCTTCTGCAGGTTTTCCTGCTTTTTGCCACAATCTGCAAGCGTAGTGACTTCTCTGTATGCATCATCATCCGCGAAAACCCTGATATACAGACAGTCGAACACAGGCTACTTTAAACGGGTGTAATTTGAAAATAAAAGGCCACATTTACATCAATAATGAAACTCACACAACGTAAAAAAGCAGAAAAAATATGCCTGGATGCAAGATAGTGATTACAGGACAGGGACACAACGTTCGGCCATCAGTACAAACTGCACACATGAATTTTTAGAGAACGAATAGAAAGAGAAGAAATAAAACGCCGGCTCAGCAAGTGATAAGGCACCTTGCGCGGTGACATATAGATGGCGGATGCCCCAGAGAATGAACAAGTTGAATTTTAATAAGAGCTCTTCGTTTTGTAGTAAGCATTGCTACCTTTAGGTCATGGAATCATGTGTTTGGTTCCCGGCTGGATCGGAAATTTTCTTCGCTCGGGGACTGACTATTTGTCTTGTCCTAATCATCTCATCTCTGTTCCATCGCCTCGTAATTCGCCGAACCAGCACCAAGTAGAAAGACTTGCACCAGGCAGTCGAAAAGCACCAGGTGATGTCTCCCAGCGAGTAATGCCACACGGTCATTATCATATCAATAACGGTTGTTCATTTTTGACATAGAAGCTGTCACTAGAAGCGTCTCAGTCTTTGGCCATTTGTAATCAGATTCTAGTTTTGCTAAGTAAATCGCGGGTACAGATTCACTGTAGTTATACGAAGACATCGAGACGGTACAATACTACATAATAGGTTCCTTAGTGCGCCAAGGCAGTTACTTAGCACTTAGACACGATCACACGGAAATCTTTGTGTTACGTTATAGTCATAGTATTTTTCACTTTTGAAGCCATTACGTTCGTTAATATCCGAAGTGTGTGTTCCTCTAAGCTTCGCTGCTTTTAGTAAAAACACAGTAGTGGTATCCCGATATTTCATTTAAACGTAATGGTATCTCTGCGCACTCCTATCAGAAACCACAATTTATTGGTGTACAACATTATGGCGCTACCGGCTATCAGCGATATTATCTAAAGCAAAGGCAAGGTGGAGCATACAGGAGACTGTTTAAACGTGTGTTCGAGAAGTTTATTCGAGCACGAGCTATGCTCACCTTGTCTCCCTCAGTGACCTAATTTTGCCCAGCGTAAGCAGTAAGTTCGCTGCCCATAGGCGAAGCATCTGCTTCTATAAGGGACGATCAAAAATTTTCCGTTTCAGGGCGTTGCTGTAGCGAACATGCAACGTAGCGTGACTCTGATGCGGCTACATATGCACCGACATGTAAACAAGGGATTAGTATGGCATTTGTTTCACTCCGACGCGCCTGCGGTGAACGCGGAAACGTGAACTACGGCGATGTTGTTACCATATGCGACAAAACAGGACCAATGTTTTTTGTTTTCTTGGCTGCCGGATAACCATCGGTAAAGATCCATCCAAGAATGTGTATCGGGCAGCATGCCTGCCGAAAGCCACCGTTGTGGAATGGTGCAGTAAATTCCGTGTTGGTCGCGGTTCGACACAAGACACCCCCATCTCGCTAAATTCGTAACTCAGTAGTGTCGCCAAATAAAGCGGGAAATGCTCGAGCATCCACCCAATACTCTACATATTATTATCTCACTTCGGTCCCAAAAAAATAGCCTGAAGGGACGATTATTTCTGTCCGACGAGGATGAGCAGCAGCAGCTCACGCAGCAGGACACAGTTTTACCAGTTATCTTCAACCTGGTGCATCGGTGGGATGATTACCTCAATGCTCATGGCGATTTAGCTGCTTGGCATATCGATCCTGAACTGCACCGCCATCTACATCTACATCTACAATTTTAGTAGCTAGGCGTGAGAGGAATTCCGTAGACTGCGAGAATGACGTTTCTTTTCCTGCTATAGTGATAAACTCTTTATACATCCGAAAGGATGAACAAAGCAAAACCGTAACATGGGGAATTTGACTGATACCTTCTAGAAGTCGAAATACATAACGATTAGTTTTCAATAAGAGGACCGTCAACTGCCTTCGGACTGCGCGTTCTGGTTATCTTGGTGAAAAATGTTCGCAGTATCATCCTCTACAAACATATTAAATTTGTAAAACTCATTCAGTAACACCCCTGGAGGGGCAACTGTGACTGCGGAAAGCAGCTGGTATTTGAGAAACAGGTACAAGAGGGACAGTAACGAAGCAAGGCTACAAGTTATTCACAGCTCTTTTCAGTACACAAAATAGCCATATATTGAAAGAAACAGTAACATCTCAAGGAATTATTTGAGAAAAGAAAGTTATTTGAACAAGGTGCTATAAGTAGCAATAAAGTCACATCACAAATGACATACGATGATATGAAAAGATCTATTTATTGAGTACGGTAAGCAAGAGTGAGTCTGTTACCATCCTACAAGCTGGTTTGAACACTACAGTGCCAACAGAAATGGTCGTTGCCTTCCTCAGAACAGGAATACTTATACGAAAGCATGGTGAAAAGTAATGCCTCCAAATTTTTTAGAATGAAAACTTAAACATTTTTAAACAAAACAAGCGTTATTAACATTTGACATATTTATTCTTCAAGTCTACATACGGTTTTGATGTCATCTTTGGCCCTCTAGTTCGAATTGATGTTTTGACAGTTGCTGGCAGTTGTCCAAGGAGCACGTATGCCCGGGTGAGTATGTATTTGAGGGTACCAGACTTTATCTGTGATATATTTTTCGTTACTTTATTACTCATGTTGACCCCTCTCTTCGGAATAATCGTTACGAGACCAGTTAAAAGTGCTGTTGTATTTCCTAACACGAAGGTTACTCGATTGAAGCAGGTGAGTAGACATACTCTCGTGTTGATTTGTGTCTTTGTGGTCAATTACGGCTTAATGTAGGTCCGACTTAACAAATAGTAGTGGATTTACCTGACATGTTTCGTATAGTTAGACCAGTAGGATATGAGTACTTAAGGTTTAGTTACGTAGATGCTTCCGTCCATTAGGTTTTACAATGCCCTGATGACGGGTGTAACTGTCATATCAATGCAATTTTCATCTGCATTTAAATGTTGTAACGATGGTCTGTGTAGTGGCGATCATTTTCTACCGACTTTCCGCGATTACACGATTAAGAAGTGAGATATTCGGATATTATATGATGAAGTGTGTATCATCCTGTACTTGGCAAATTTTGGATCCAATATGGACTCTCATTTGACTGAACATTTCATGGTATGTATTTGAGTTTACCTCTTGGTTTTTCCGTTCCCCTGCGATCTATATATAACAGTCAACGTCCGGTTTGGTTGAATACTATTTGATACTTAAAATCCAAAGCGACGTAGTCTAATAATATGTTTGGTATTTGCGCGACTTCCTATAACGAAACTACTGTTAATTTTCTTCATTCCGTAGATACTCCCCAGAAGTATGATGTTAGGAATTTTCTGCCCAAATAACTGATGTGGGTTCCATCTTCCAAATTGTGTTCGTACAAGTAGAAACATAAAATCATTGTGTTATTGCTGCAAAAGGTGTGCTTTTTGAAAAGTTAACGTACACAATATCCACCTTTCAGTTGTGGTATGCAAGGTCTTACCACATGGATGGACACATGTTTACCTTTTATTTTTTACTTTTCGTATTTTTATTTTTTTACTTCTTAGAGTCATCATCCTAGAGTATTATTTTGGTTCCTCCTTGTGGAATATTGTCTAATAACCATTGAGTAGAGATATGGTGTTTCAATACGTGTAATGCTTTTTTAATGTATCGTTCCTTTAGGGTATACTTACTATAAATAGTCCCAGTGCTTATATTGCATCCCTATACTTTACCTGATGTATGATCTTGTTACCTACTTTACATATGATTAATCGGTCCCTTTACCCGTCTTTTACTTTTTGACTATACATTTTTGCAGACAATGGATGTACTGGATTGATGGTTGCATTACTGTGACACTTCTGTTTTATGAATACTTCCATTACGTTACTGAGGATTTCAGAACATGCATGAATGAATAACTAATTAATTTCTGACAGTACATATTACGTGGTATCTTGTAGATTTTAATTAAGACTGAGTTATTTTAACTGTGTAAATTAATCTGTAACACTTGCAGCCTTTAGACAATACGTTCTGTATTTCAATATGTACTTATTGTTCTGTTATAATCTTCACTGTATATATTTTAACTACGTAAATTAATATGCAACACTTGCATCTTTTAGACAACACGCTCTATATTATAATGTGTACTTGTTGCTCTGTTATAACCTTCACTGTGTAATGAGCGGAGGGTTACTACAAGAATGATGCAAAGAGAATTGAAGCCATGGGGATGAGCCTTATGAGCGCAGTACACACACGCGCACACACACACACACACACACACACACACACACACACACACACACACACACTTATGAGCGCAGTACACACACACACACACACTCACTCACACACACACACACACACAGTGAGGGAGAGGGAGGGAGAATGTGGTGGCGATACAAGATGGGAATTAGGGCGCAAAGTAACAGTAAATTCGAAAATATCGAGAGAACTACATCATACATAAATGATGAAAGAAAACATACTGTGGATGGTTTTTAATTTACGAGGATAGCCACAAGCTTTAATTATTACCCAGAAAACATAATGTTACGAAAATATTTATTTATTTATTTTTTGTATCGAGGTATAAATGGTGGTTCAACTGTTCCTACCGCTGTCGTTTTATGTAAGTCGCAATGTTATATCGGGCCTTCATAAAAAAAGTGCTAGATTTTCATATTCTCTCACTCGCAACGTGAAAACTATTAGTCATACAAAAGAAATGAACGATAGCTTTTTGCAGCAATTTTAATGCAGTTAAATGTGGTACAGGGATATGCTTTCGTTGGAGACCACAATTTTCTATTTATTCAACAAAAGCGTACAAAAGCAACATTTAAACGCACCTCTACCTCACACTCCTGTCTCACCAGTTAGGATTTCTAGTATGTTGTTCGTGGCACTGTACAAAAATCTGTACAAAACTTTCCAACTACACGAACTATTCCCGATATTAGACCTTTTTGGTCTCTGTTGAAGGGTTATTAGGCAGTGAGCGTAGTCGCTTACTTCGTTAACATTATTAATTATGCATGTATGTGTAATGAACGAAAAAACGACTATTGTAAATGTTACGCTCAAACAAATTACATTGAAAATAAATCAAAACTTTACCCTTAAAAGCACAATAGCTTCACACTCAGAAGGCTAGATGAATACCACAATGTAATTGTGCATTTCACGCTGTTAAAATTCACCAAATTATTATGTAAAATTTATATAAGCGTCTATTTCGCAATTTTTAGTTCGAGTACGCCGGTGGCGTCAATGAAGACCAAAAAAGGTCAAATGAAATAAATAAATCTTGCAGTGGCAAATAGTTGTAAAGTGCTACGAGGGAGTGCCACGAACATTCTAGAAATGCTGACCGGTGGGAGCTGAGTGTGGGAGTGGGGAAGCGTCTGAGATTCATTTTCTTATGTTTTTCTTGAATAACTCGAAAATGTGACCTTTAGCGAAAACGTATCCCGGAGAAAAATTTAACTACATTAAATTTTCTACAAAAATTTCCTATTCAATTTCTTTTCTATAGGACTAATTGTTCGCGTGTAAGAACGGGAGACGGAAAATCTCGCGCGTGTTTTATGAAGGCCAGCTACAACATTGGGGGTTATGTAAAGCGACAGAGGTAGGGCAACTGTACGTGCACCGTCCTGATATGCATTGAAATGTCGGCACCAGAGTCACGTGGCACCCCACTAGAGGAGCAAAATCAAGAAGACGCAGCCCACTGACAAAGCGATTGCCGATTACCGTGTGGTGATTCGTTTTCTGCATTTGAAGCCAATTAACGCTCCAAGAATCAATGTTGAGTTGGTGGAAGTGTACGACTGCACAGCCGGCCGGGGTGGCCGAGCGGTTCTAGGCGCTACAGTCTGGAACCGCGCGACCGCTACGCTCGCAGGTTCGAATTCTGCCTCGGGCATGGATGTGTGTGATGTCCTTAGGTTAGTTAGGTTTAATTAGTTCTAAGTTCTAGGGGACTGATGACCTTAGAAGTTAAGTCCCATAGTACTCAGAGCCATTTGTACGACTGCACTATATTACGGCGACGCAGATGTTTCCAGTGTGGTCAGACAAGTCTGAATGACGAAGATCAATCGCAAGAGAAATGGAGTTCCTGTTGATTGAAGACTGGCGTATGATAATTAAGGTGAAAGTGCAAAATTGAAAATAAGTTTTCAACACGTAGCACGACATTTTGAACGTCACAAATACAGCCACCCGTTAGATTCCGCAACTACTCACAACTATTTAAAAAAGTCCACCTAACTGAGACTACAGCGGAAATTTCAAAGGAGAAACCGACTCCAGCACCAACAGGGCATCTTAAAATTCGACAGTGAAAGTGGAAAATTTGTGTCGGACCAGCACTCGAACTAGGATGTCCCTCTTAACAAGAGCAATTGCCTTAACCGCCTCGGCCATCCGGACATCCTTCCTGTTCGACTGAAGTTCTCAACTTGTCACAAGCTAGTAGCCTCCGCTGTCCACTCATACTTAACTCACTGCGAGTCCGGTATTACCGCAAGAGCCACGGACTCTGTTGAGCATCTGCAATGAAGTTATCAAGGCAGTCATGATGACGAATGTAACACTACGTACATGTGAATGGTGCATGATCTGTCGGATATGTCCGGCAGAACAAACACCACAAGTGTATAATTTAACATTGGAAATGTTGCAACTGTGTCAGGCCCACTACAGACCATTTATTCAGACACTAATCACGATATATGCGTTCTAGATGTATTACTACGACCTTAAACATAGAAGCTAAGAAAGCTGCGTCAACACATGGAGTCATCTTCACCCAGAAATATCCTACCGAAGTTACTGTAGGCTGCCGAGACGAAGAGACGCAGGAAGCTGTCCAGCGAGGTGTTTTTGCCCACGACACCAATTCGGCAGAGGTCAAGTCACACATCCCGTTTCTTTGGGTAAAATATATTGCCCCTTCCCCCCACCACTACTCGGAATTTCCTGACAAGACAGAATGTAATTTCTTCCTTATTTATCAAAGGAAGAAGTCATTGCATCGCGGGAATATGCAGAACGACGTTTTCTGACGGTAAAATGTTTCCTGAACAGCAAAAAGGCAGATTTCTCGGATCCAGGTCTCCGACAATTCACCCATCGCTGGAAGAATGTATCGCCTTGAAGGGTGAACGTTTAGAGAAGCACTAACACAATCATCTAGTTTCATAACACTGTCCAAAGATGAAAATGTTTCGGGCTCAAAAATGACTGAATCTTAGGTATTTGTAGCTCCTGACTTCATAAATAACTATAGAAATGACTGATTAGTTCTAGTTTTGGCAGTAAAATAACAAGTCATTTTTTTTAGAGTGTACGTTTTCTGTTTGGGAAAAAGTTAAAAATTGGCACACCTGTCAACTGACAAAACACAATTTTCTTCAGCTGTTCGTTGGTTATGAACACACACGGAGCTGCTGTGAGTACAAGTTTAATATCGTTTCTGTTGTAATTAGTGCAGAATTTCTGGTGCTCTGAGTCGTTTAAGGTGTAAACTTTATCAAAATGCCACGAAAGGCTAAATTCAGTGAATAACTTTTAGTACATCTGTGGTGAAATAACATTTTCATCACAGAAATGGAATCTGACACATCTTGTGAAAACTGCCTATTGGCATTACTTTTGTGTGAAAGTAAGGGATGAAGATAAGTCATGCGTTCCACATATATGTTGTAACTCTTGTTGTGCTATACTAAGAGAAAGGCCGAAAAATAAAAAACGATATACAGCTTTTGCTGTACCTACGATTTGGCGAGAGCCTACAAGGCATGTTCGAATCAGAGTTAAGTGATCTCATTCAAGACTTTGGTTTTTCAAAGGAGAAAGCAGAATTTTTACGGCGAAGACTGCAGCAAAAAAATGGTTCAAATGGCTCTGAGCACTATAGGACTTAACATCTGTGGTCATCAGTCCCCTAAAACTTAGAACTACTTAAACCTAAAAAACCTAAGGACATCACACACATCCATGCCGGAGGCAGGATTCGAACCTGCGACCGTAGCAGTCGCGCGGTTCCGGACTGAGCGCCTAGAACCGCGAGACCACCGCGGTCGACTGCAGCAATGGCATCTCTTCCAACACGATGTGAGGGTCTCACATTACAGACAATGTCAGAGGAATCTGCTTCCTTATTTTAAGAAGAAAATCTATCTTCTTGTTTGCTGCAATATTTGATGAACCTTTGAATTTGAACAATGATCGATGGGGCTGTTCTCAGGCACCCCTCCCCCCCCCCCCCCCCCCCAAGCTAAGTCTGGAAGCTGTGTTACTTCACAACTTCAGAATCCTCCTGTTGTTCATGCAGTTCATATGAAGGAGACTTACACAAACATGGAAGCCGACCTCAACACGAGTGGAAGATAGGTGGCGATCTGAATGTCATCAGTGTTCTCTTAGGAATGCAACTAGGCAACGGCAAGTACTTCATAAATTTAGATAACATTATTGGAAAACAGCTAATAAAATTTTTTCCTTCACATTTTCGGTGACCAGGTGTGCAGATGTGAAAATGGAGGTGAAGTACTCTCTAGAGTTTTCTCTACTGTCGCGATTTCAGTGCAAAACATGGTCACTTTTCGACAAATATATATATATATATATATATATATATATATATATATATATATATGTATATATATATATATATAGCTTGACTTCGATAATAGGATGCAAGTGTCACGATGACTCACAGTAGAATAGTGTCTTCTGAACGTGATGTTTGCAGTTGGAGACGATATTGACAGTCCTATTGCGCCGCTTTCGCTGCTGCAGTGAACGTTCGATAGGCGCTCCCGACGGGCGTGCTGTCGACCGTGAATATGCAAATGCCTTCAAATCACGTCCAGACAGACCTGTCACAACTTGCACCTGGTGGAACACCCACCGAAATTTGATAATCGTGCGTAACTACAGCATCTGTATCGACATCTACATCCACACGGATACTCTGCAAATCACACGTAAATGCCTGGCAGAGGGTTTATCGAAACACCTCCACAATAAGACTCCATTATTCCTCTCTCGAACAGCACGCGGAAGAAACGAAGACCTGTATCCTTCCGTGCGAGCTCTGCTTTCCCTTATTTTATTATGATGATCGTTTCTCCCTATGTAGGTGGGCGCCAACGAAATGTTTTCGCATTCGGAGAAGAAAGCTGGTGATTAAAATTTCGTGAGAAGATTCTTTGTTTTTAATGGTGACCATCCCAAATCCTGTATCATGTCCGCGACACTCTGTCCCTATTTCGCAATAATACAAAAGGTGCTGCACTTCTTTGTACTTTGTCAATGTACACCATTAATCTAATCTGGTAACGATCCCAGACCGAGCAAGTGTACTTCAAAAGAAGACGGACAAAAATAATTTAGTAAGTCTCTTTAGTAGATCTATTACATTTCCTAAGTGTCTTGCAATAAGACGCAGTCGTTTGTTAGCCTTCACCACAACAATTTCTATGTGTTCCAATTTAAGTTGTTCGTAATCGAAATACCTAGATATTCAGTTGAATTTACGGCCTTTAAACTTGATTCGTTTATCGTGTAACCGAAGTTTACTGCATTCATTTCAGCACTCGTGTGGATGACCTCACACTTTCCGTTATTTAGGGTCAATTGCCAATTTTCCCACCATACAGATATCTTATCTAAATCGTTTTGCAATTTGTTTTCATCTTCTAATGACTTTATTAGTCGATAAATGACAGCATAATCTGCAAACAACCAAAGACGGCTGCTCAGATTGTTTCCTAAATCGTTTATATAGTAAGGAACAGCAGAGGGCGTATAACACTATCTTGGGGAACTACACTCCTGGAAATGGAAAAAAGAACACATTGACACCGGTGTGTCAGACCCACCATACTTGCTCCGGACACTGCGAGAGGGCTGTACAAGCAATGATCACACGCACGGCACAGCGGACACACCAGGAACCGCGGTGTTGGCCGTCGAATGGCGCTAGCCGCGCAGCGTTTGTGCACCGCCGCCGTCAGTGTCAGCCAGTTTGCCGTGGCATACGGAGCTCCATCGCAGTCTTTAACACTGGTAGCATGCCGCGACAGCGTGGACGTGAACCGTATGTGCAGTTGACGGACTTTGAGCGAGGGCGTATAGTGGGCATGCGGGAGGCCGGGTGGACGTACCGCCGAATTGCTCAACACGTGGGGCGTGAGGTCTCCACAGTACATCGATGTTGTCGCCAGTGGTCGGCGGAAGGTGCACGTGCCCGTCGACCTGGGACCGGACCGCAGCGACGCACGGATGCACGCCAAGACCGTAGGATCCTACGCAGTGCCGTAGGGGACCGCACCGCCACTTCCCAGCAAATTAGGGACACTGTTGCTCCTGGGGTATCGGCGAGGACCATTCGCAACCGTCTCCATGAAGCTGGGCTACGGTCCCGCACACCGTTAGGCCGTCTTCCGCTCACGCCCCAACATCGTGCAGCCCGCCTCCAGTGGTGTCGCGACAGGCGTGAATGGAGGGACGAATGGAGACGTGTCGTCTTCAGCGATGAGAGTCGCTTCTGCCTTGGTGCCAATGATGGTCGTATGCGTGTTTGGCGCCGTGCAGGTGAGCGCCACAATCAGGACTGCATACGACCGAGGCACACAGGGCCAACACCCGGCATCATGGTGTGGGGAGCGATCTCCTACACTGGCCATACACCACTGGTGATCGTCGAGGGGACACTGAATAGTGCATGGTACATCCAAACCGTCATCGAACCCATCGTTCTACCATTCCTAGACCGGCAAGGGAACTTGCTGTTCCAACAGGACAATGCACGTCCGCATGTATCCCGTGCCACCCAACGTGCTCTAGAAGGTGTAAGTCAACTACCCTGGCCAGCAAGATCTCCGGATCTGTCCCCCATTGAGCATGTTTGGGACTGGATGAAGCGTCGTCTCACGCGGTCTGCACGTCCAGCACGAACGCTGGTCCAACTGAGGCGCCAGGTGGAAATGGCATGGCAAGCCGTTCCACAGGACTACATCCAGCATCTCTACGATCGTCTCCATGGGAGAATAGCAGCCTGCATTGCTGCGAAAGGTGGATATACACTGTACTAGTGCCGACATTGTGCATGCTCTGTTGCCTGTGTCTATGTGCCTGTGGTTCTGTCAGTGTGATCATGTGATGTATCTGACCCCAGGAATGTGTCAATAAAGTTTCCCCTTCCTGGGACAATGAATTCACGGTGTTCTTATTTCAATTTCCAGGAGTGTAGTTTAGTCGATAACCCTTCGTTGATTACTACGAACTGTGACCTCTCTGATAGGAAATCACGAATGCAGTCTCATAATTGAGAGGATATTCCATAAGCACATATTTTCATACAAGCCGCTTGTGTTGTACAATGTCAAAAGCGTTTTGGAAATCTAAAATTACTGAATCAATTTGAAATCCTTTGTCAGGAGCACTCAACACGGCAGATGCTACTACGCTAAAAGGAATCAGTTTAGCATAGTGTGTTCGATCTCGCA
The DNA here is from genome assembly GCF_021461395.2 of Schistocerca americana. Classification (NCBI taxonomy): domain Eukaryota; kingdom Metazoa; phylum Arthropoda; class Insecta; order Orthoptera; family Acrididae; genus Schistocerca; species Schistocerca americana. The sequence continues at coordinate 297,204,411 of NC_060121.1, read as the reverse complement.
GTAGGGAAGCTTATAGACGTCGACGGGTTTAACCTACCATATGTAAACAATTTTGCGAGAATTGTCGAAAGATTTGCAAAAACTAGTCGGAAAGCTCTTCATAACCATCAAGATCCAGTCTTTGAGTATGCTACCGTAACTAATCTACCTTACTATTGCAAAGATCTCATAATATAACATGGTAATTTGCTGGTAAAAGCGCTGATTCTTAAGTGACCACGTTCCATTAAAAGACTATTTTCCAGTACCAGTGGTAGAAACGTTATGGTTATAGCGAACACAAAGAATATGTTTCAGAATTTTAGTACAAACACTTGCAATACTTACGCTTCGTATCACTGCAAGAATTATATTGGGTAGGTAATGACGTCAAAAATGGAGCACTGTTTAAAGACAATCGACTGGAAATTAGCTGCTATGTGCTGGCATAAGCTGTCGCCAGCACACTGGTTGGCAAAGGGGTTGCAAGAAGATCGATAACAGGCGCTGAATCAAGCGTGCTTATGGGGAGACAGGCAAAAGACAGACTCACAAGCAACATGCCGCCAACACCCTTTCGACCGCCAGTATTAAGATCACCGCCACTGACTAGACGGCCAGTCTCAGTCAGCCACAAACGGTCAGCCCATTTCCACACTGAGTCAGTCACAGTCGCAGTCAGCTCACATTCTAGCTCATTTATTAGTTAGCAGCTGCCAGTTCACATCACTGGCTACGAGAGTGTAGTGTGTATAGTGGGACTTGTACTTCAACAGCAGTGAGGCTAATGTACACTATCATGAAAGAGCTTGTACCACAACAACTTGCTTAAAGATTAGTAGCCTCTTGTTCTTATGAATAAAGAACACTGTTGATACATGAGTGCAGTTGTATTGTCGAGCCGGCCGGAGTGGCCGAGCGGTTAAAGGCGCTACAGTCTGGAACCGCAAGAACCGCTACGGTCGCAGGTTCGAATCCTGCCTCGGGCATGGATGTGTGTGATGTCCTTAGGTTAGTTAGGTTTAAGTAGTTCTACGTTCTAGGGGACTTATGACCATAGCAGTTAAGTTCCATAGTGCTCAGAGCCATTTGAACCATTTTTTGTATTGTCGAAAGAGGATACCAGCCACCAAACAACATCCCACCTTGCTTCCCATGGTACAAGAAACTACAGTGTCAACGACGACACAAAACTGCTATATGATTATGAGGTGAATATGATGTGCACGAGATAATTAAGCTTATTACGTTGCCTGCATAAGGAATAAATATTATCATATGCATGATATAGAATTCGTAAATAACATATTTGAACAGAAGGCGTAGTTTGAAACATTTTAGAGATTTATATGTCTACATTGGCGCTGTACACATTATATTATCATCTGCAGAACTTAAGGGCGAGATAGACAAAGTAACATAACATGTTAACAAGTAGGTTGGTTCAAATGGCTCTGAGCACTATGGGACTTAACATCTATGGTCATCAGTCCCCTAGAACTTAGAACTACTTAAACCTAACTAACCTAAGGACATCACACACATCCGTGCCTGAAGCAGGATTCGAACCTAAGACCGTAGCGGTCGCGCGGTTCCAGACTGAAGCGCCTAGAACCGCACGGCCATACCGGCCGGCTTTAACAAGTAGGTGGAAATGAATGAAAGTGAGGGAGTGTGTCGTCATAGGTCTCCCAGTCGTGCACGGCACTTGGACGTCACTTGCCTAGCGGTCAGCGTGACTATAGCTCCAAAGCTCCAAAAGCGAGTGGTCCCTGAATACGAAGGACTTTAGTGAACCAGAGAATATAGTGCATGTCATTCAGAGAGCAGTCACGGTGCGCTGTGGTGATGTTATTCACTACAATACAGTATGTAGCCAACATCTGGATAACTTTACATGGGAAAGAATCACCGGGAAACTGGAAAAAGGACGAAGTGTGATGTGTGTAGCCCAGGAATTTAGTACTGCTCAGAGCACGTGCATGGGAAGCCATCCGAATCACAGGCGTTGCTGCCTGAAGGACAGAAGGTGGTCGACCACGATCAAATACACCGGATAATGACGGCTACATTGTGAAGCAGCCAATAAGGGACCTACGTCAAACAGCGAATGCAATTGCAACCACATTTAACCGGACTGAAAGGCACACAATCTCACGCTCCACGGTGGCGTGGCGACTGCATGGTGGGTGTCTCTCTGCCCGACGACCAATACGTTGTGTTCTGTTGGTACCGGCACATCGGCGGCACTGTTTATGATGGTGACAAGAGCATAGGGATTGGACCAAAGATGAGTGGGGTCGAATGCTGAGAGCAGATTCAGACTAAGCAGTGATTTTGAACGTACCTTCATATGGCGAGAAGTGCGAACATGTAATGCATCCAAGGACATCGTCGAACATTATCATTTCGCTGATCCAGATGTTACGATGTGGCGAGGCATAATGTTGCATGTGGGTACTGGCCTCTAAATCCTCGAATCCTGTACAATCATCGGTCAACGTTATTTTGACATCGTACTCCTTCCCCATCTGCAACTTTTCAGAGGCTCATTCGGCCCAAACTTCATTTTTTTGGATGACAATGTCCGACAGCGTCGAACAGTGCAGGTGAAGCAGCTCTTATAACGAGAAGATATTCGGCGACTTTCCTCCTCTTATCTCGTCGAGCAAGGGTGCGATGCATTGGGAAGATGTAGTATATCTTGTCCACATGCGCCATCGTCCATCCAGCAGTTAACGTCTGTACTGTTGGAGGAACGGAACGGCCTGGAAAAGGAACTTCTTACCAACATCGTGGCCAAAGTGTGTGCACGTTGCAGAGTATGCATCGCTGTCCGCGGTGAATACACATCCTTTTAAGAAGCTTGTTCCCCATTTTGTAATGTCCAGGTGTCCACCATCAATCGTTGTGATTCAGTGTAACTACTTTGACTGTAAGTGTCATTTCTGTTTCTCTCATTCCGTATTTCTTTCAGTTACCTTCTGTACTTTATCGCAGTTCTTTCAGTATATGGCACAAGTTTCATCGAGCTATGTTACTTGGCATGGACATATCATGTGAAAGTTACCTTCATCTTTAAGTTTATCACACCAGTGTACCATACAGTGTAGAGGCCATAAGCAAATACGACGTGACAATTTATGTAAACTGTCCCAGTAACATAGAATGCCACAGCCTCTCTGCAGGTGTGACTGTTTAAGCTCATAGGCGATGTTAGCGGGCTATAAAAATTTTGTAAAGAAAATGGAAATTATTCCAACAATTTGTGAAGGGCAATACGTATTTATTGGTGAAACATAACTGCGACTTATATAACAAACACAGTAGAAACATTGAAGCTGCCAGATAGTCGTTGACCTGAAGTTTTGCGACGCTATTTTGTCTCACTCTCTACCTCGTTCCTCTTGTGCCAGGTGGTCCCTTCTTCTTGCCCTAACGAATGTTTGAGCGGGGCAAAACTCTTGATTAGTGAGTAAAGTGGAGCTGAAAGTTATACAGATTACGAAAGAAAAATATCAAGTATACAACTGTTACTGTATTAATGAATTACTACCAATATTAATTCAGAACAATTTTCGAGTAAAGAAGATCTGGCAACGAAAATGTCCCATTCGTCTCCATTAACGCTACACAATAATAACTGCTGAAAATTTGTGTGGCGACATAGACCATAGACGGCACAAGGATATCAGAAGACAGGAGGTGAAAGGTCGAACTTTATAATATTTGAGAACAAGTCATTCCTTTAAGAACTGATACACACATCTTCTCAGCATAGACAAATGACCAACACATCTTCATAATATTAAGTAAAATATGAATGTTACTATCATAAGTGATTAAACATTTACTTATTTTTATGCTTTCCCTGCTTCGACCTTCACACAAATGGCCAGGCGACAACTGCTGGTACGTAATTTTCAATAAAATAAACTTTACCAACAGCCGTGTACTTCAGGTTATTTTACTTTGTTTCGAACGCAACCAGTTTCGGCAATTCATTTTGACATCTTCAGGCCCCAAACGCTTTTTTCGAATCAACAAGCTTATCGTATAGCACCATAAAACTGGATACCGTGAATCCCAATTGCCATGCAACTGATTCATACGAAAGCGTGACACAATTTATTTTATTAATATATTATAATAGACAACTGAAGAGCCTAAAGATACACGATGTTGAACTACAGAGGCATAGATGAATGAAGCACCATATTTTAAATGTCATTCCTGTCAACTAATCTAAACCCTAGAGGATCCGCAGAACCTCTATGTATAAGAGGAACAGATACTATCAGGCACTTCAAAAAAGCTAATGGCTAAGAGCCAACAGAGAATTTATAATCAAGATGAAAAATAATGACTGCCATAAGCCAGGCAGTAGCGACTATTGCCACGTAACGAGGTAATACCCTCAGCGGTACGTGGATACGTACGAGCAGTGTGACAGCATAATGACAGATAGCGCTCTCGTAGTACTTCGCTTAAGGTCGGTTGACCGAGAGGTATATAAGACACACTTGGACATGGATTGCCTCACGTCATCGCTGTAGGTGGGCTGTCGTTGGCTGTGGGCTAGCAAATCCCAAGAGTTGGCAGCCGTGTGAGCTGTCCAAGCGTGGTGTAATGGCCGCGTTTACACAGATTGTAAAAATGGCGTAATGGCTTTTTATACTGTCCACATTATCTGTATATTTCGTGGAGTGGAGATAGTCGATGGACAAAAACTGCAAGTTTTAGATTAAGTTGAGACGGAATGACTGGTTATTAGAGCTTTCTAATAGGCCAGCATTTTCAGAGTTACAGCTAATCGAATAACATATTCTATTTCCATGTTTTGCAATTACTTAATTCTATTAACGACTCTGATATTACATTCAGTGAGGTGTCAATGACAGATCTCGGTGAGAGCCTCACACACCGGCATGCACGACTGTTAGGCCCTAACTGCCAGAATAAATATAAATCTCTATACTATCTAACATGCGGAGTGTTCTGGTTTTTGTGTAATTTATCACACCACTTAGTGGGCAAGGAGTGCACTGAAAAGGGAAATATTAAGACTGTGCTCCCAGGCCCTGTTAGGTAGAGAATACCTAAACACGCCGGCTGCTAGACAACAGAAGAACAGCTATTGTCGGTGTACCTAAAATATGTCAATAGGGAAGGGGCATCCCTATTTTAGGACAAACAAACAGTCTGTTCCCCGCACGAATAAATTTTTATTACGTAAATTACTATTCACATACGGGTTGAGGATGCGGAAATAGTAATCCTAGGAAAATCCTATAGGAAGACCCCATGACAAAAATACAAGTTCAGAAAATTATATTCATCAACATTAACAAAACTTAATACAGAAAAATATGAGAAAAGTGCAAGTAGAAATCTGAACTGAAATTTTCGTTAGAAATAATTATCCTGACAACATAAACTAAACTACTGTAGCTGGGTAGTGTTTCCCATCACCTTAGCCAAATTTACACCTCAGGATTACATGGCTGTCACGAAAACGAGGGAATTCTATTACTCCAAGCATATGCAGTTCTGAAGTAAAAGTGCTAAAAGCACACAAGTTACTTCAACTTTTAGTGCCTCGGCAGTGCGCCGTTTACAGAGTGACAACTTCTGAACTGCATTAAAGACAAGGTGTACAGTCATAGTCATAATTTCTGAATGGTTTGCGTTAGAACGTTCAAACTACACGGTTGGTGTCGATGCATGTTGGGAATTAGTCTGATGTGGATATCGTTTGATTTACCGATGAAGCCCGCTTTCATTTGGATGGGTTCATCAATAAGCTAATTTGGCGCCTTTGGGGGACTGAGAATCCACATTTCGCGATCGATAAGTCTCTTAACCCTCAGCAGGTGACTGTGTGGTGTGTAATGTCCAGTCACGGAATAATCGGTGCGATATTCGTTGATGTCGAAGTGACTACTGAAAGGTACGGGAAGGTTTTGGAAGATGATTTTATCCCCTTTATTCAAAGTGACCCTGATTTCGACAAGATGTGGTTCATACAAGACGGAGCTCGAATCCAGCAAAGCAGGAGAGTGTTTGATGTCATGGAGGAACACTTTGGGGGTCCGCACTCTGGCTCTGGGGTACCCAGAGGCCACTGGCATGGACCTCGATTGGCCGCCATATTCCACGGATCTTAACAAATGCGACTCCTTTTCTTCGAGCTATATTAAAGATAAGGTGTACAGCAATAGCCCCAAAACCAACGATGAGCTGAAAGCAATCATTCAGGTGGTCATGGACAGCATCGATGTTCCGACACTTCAGCGCGTCATGCGGGATTTCGCTATTCGTCTGCGCCACATTATCTCCAATAATGGCAGGCATATCCAACATGTCATAACCTAAATCCGAATTCTCTAGTGCCGTTAACATATTGATAAAAGTGTGTCTGCGCCGTAGTTTGTAACTAATTTACGTTTTTTTTCATATAGTTCAATAATTGTCAACCTGTACCTTTCAAAGCGCGCAGCGACAGTGGCGGCTATGGCCGGCTGGCGCGTTGTACTTGTCAACTTAATAACACTACGCTGGCCTCTGACCGAATTTAAGCACTCGAGAAGTTCCCTTAGTTCCCGTGATGTGGAAGCCTAAAACAAAATGGTTCTGCACGATCGCCAGGACTGTGCGATGTGCACAATATCGACCTCGAAGTTCTCGAAAGAACTTAACTAGAACGGCTCGTCTCGTTTTCTCCACTTCGGAGATCTACGAGGAATTCAGCACAGACAGGGCTGAAACAGAGTCTAGTGAACCAAAATGAATGCAGAAATACCCCTTCCTGCATCACCACGAGGCGTTCAGTGCCTCATTCAACATTCGACGCCTCTCGAGAGAAGAGAGCCCCAATTATCCATCCGCAATTGACTACATTGTCGTGAGCCTCCCCCACTCTACCATGGCCTTGCCTAGCACCAACGCTGGTCTCAGTCAGTGGGAGTGCTCCGTGCATTCCGTACTTGCTCCTTCGAGCCAATCAGAATTTTCCTTGTAAACTTCTGCGTCGCAATAACGTCGCCTTCTCCCTCTTTGCCTTCCTTTCGTGCAATCAGTATCCGACTTTTTGTCACTGCGTTTAAGTGTCGCCAAGGTAGGTGTCGTTTCATGTGAATCACATGCGCTGTTCACGACAGGATCACGTGTTTACTAAAACTGCGGCGCAGAGGAGGGTTTTTTCCACCTGCCTTGGAAATGCACAAAGGTGAGGATCCAGACCATTGTCGTCTTAAATTGGCTCCCTGTGGTGAGGGTCGGTTTGTTGTGTGTTCTACGCTTATGTTTCCTAAAGTGGATTTTAATGTCGCGTTTCTGTGTCCTAATCTGAGCCAGTGCTCCCTTTCATTTCAGTTCCACGTTGCTATAAAAATGTACGTATTTATCTGCATGAAAATCAGGAAAGGACTATTAATACCGTATACATGAAACCCACGTGTGTGCCCATCGCTCACTGCACTCCTCATTATGCAAACTAAGCTAATCACATCCAAAATATGGCACGTGCCTTATCAATCGAATCCGCAAGTCGTGGAGAATCATAATTATGCGAGGTGTTGAAATACCCTGCCACCTTACAACTATTACGCAAATTTAGATAAAAATTAGATTACAAAAAGTTTGTATTATTTATAGCACCGGTGACTTGAGACCAGAAGTGCTGCGTCAGTTCTGAGTCCATAATTCGAAATAGGAGATGTTTCTCTTAAGGAGTACGTCTACGAGCTTTCTGATACAAAATTAAGATAAATTTCAACTTTTCAGAGATTCGTCCAGTATAAAAATGCTACAAATTACGTTAACTCATATAATACCTACGCTAGGCGTACAGTATTCAGTATTAATTTGTTCAGGAACTAAGCAAGTAGTTGAGGTATAATTATTTTGTAAACATCATGTGTTGTTCTAAGGTTGTGAATTTCTCGAGTTTGATAAATCGGCACGGTAGCGGTGGGAGACCCACATCGAGTAAAGGGTATAAATTTCGACACAAAAATGTGGGATGGACTGTACAAGACGATTTTTTACGAAATACCTGTGACGATAAACGCTGCAGTTTAGCCACATCGGTAAAAATATTTGACCTGAGAAGCTCTAAATTCGAGACATGAATGGACTTAGCTCTGGGAGCAATGCTATGATCCTTCCGTAAAAGTTGTTGGGTCTTAATCGATGCTTCAGTGTCTTTAATCAGGCTTGCTAGAATTTAAGTTCAGTGTCAATTAAGAGCCCGACTGGTCTTATGATTCACCACATTTAACACAAATATCTGAGGACAGTAACACAATTAGACTTTACTACTCACGTATGTGCACTACCACAATTTTAAATCAGCCCTACATCATTATTATTTAGCGACACCTGCAGGTGTTTTCTATGAACAATATTTTTAGGAGTAGTCGGTGTCCATCCACCCCTTTTGACAATGCTGCGCCATAAACATGAAATAGTTATCTGTGGATCTCTTTCCAGAGCCTGAGTAGAATCGTTGAAATTAATAAAAACTTTTTTTAGTTTTGCAGTCTTAGGTATAAGAAGGAGCGTACGGGATGTACTATGAACAGGGATTAAAACTAAATTTCATAAAACTATGTCGTACGAAAACAACTGTGAAATATGATCATATACATCCACATATAAATAACACTGTTACAAATGGTAACTACAAAAAGAGTAAGAAAATAATGTCCACCGCCTTTCAAAGGCTTAAACCTCCATCATCAGGTAGAGGTATACATGTTAAGGTGACTTGTGTGTGATGAATTACAGCTTCTGGTAACCTGTGGCACTGTGTAGTGGAGAAAAGGAACGCTCTTTTAGAACATGGTTTTGGGGATATTTTTGACTAAAATCAATAACAGTCAATAACAGTCACTGTAAAGCCTAACATTAAACGTTTGCATAGCTAATAGTTGTGAAAATAATTATGGACGCTCGATGAATCTACCACTGTATGGTTAAGCGTCGTGTGCCTTTTGATTTTAACTGGCTGATGAATTAAGACACTTACGCCTGTGAAGAGACTGTAAAATTCAGAGGTTCTGTTGGAACAATTGACACGGAGTGTCACATCACATTATTGTGCGGGATCTGTCCTGTACGTGTATAGTACTAGTTTGTAATTGGATTTTCGAACATATACTGTGTTCAAACACCGTGAAGTAACTTGATGAAACCTGCATGGATTCAGATATTATCATTCTTGCGAAACAGATCTGAGGGTTTGTTTTTCATTCATTGGAGGCATTGAACACCATCGAGAGGAGATGTGAAGCTGATTCCTTATTTACAGATGTCCAAGAGGTTTTTGACACAGTTCTTGACAAACGGCTGCTGAACAGATCGTCTTAACAGAGCGATTCGATTTGTGAGTTCCTGTGGGAATGTCACAGTTCGCAGTAATTAATGAAAAGTCGTCTAGTGAAACCAAAGTTACATCTAGGGTTACCCAATGCCTCGTTACCACCCTTCTGCTGTTCTTAACCTATATAAACGAATTGGGAGATAATATGAGTAGCCCCTTACATTGCTTACAGATAGTGGCGTCGTTTACCGCCTAGTAAAGTTATGAGAGGTTCAAAAGATAAAATAATTTTGACGAGGTATAGGCATGGTGCGGAAAGTTAAAATTGACCGTGAACAATGAAGTGTGTCAGGTCTCCCCCATGAGCGCAAAAACATTCCGTTAAATTTCGGTTGCACAGTGTATCAATCAAATTGAAAGGCTGCTGATTGAACTGTATACCTAGGGTTGACAATTATGAACTTTCATTGGGACCATCAGACAGAAAAGTTGAGTGGGGGGTGAACTAAGGATTGCGTTCTATTGGCTCATTTCATAGATGGCGCAACATGTCTACTAAAAATACTGTCTACACTACTGTAATACGTCCGACAGCAGCCAATTTCGCCAACTCGCCACGAACGACCGGGGAGGAGAAGGGAGCTGGACACGCCCTGGGGTGAGCCCCTGAGGAGCGGCCACTGCAGTCATTCGGCAAGTACACAGCGGGAAGCCGGGTTGATGCCCTCGCCTTGCTCAAGGAGGGACACGTTGCGAAGGGCCTGTGTGACAACCGTACCGAGACCTGATGGACACCTGCAGCCTTTAGGACAGAACGCCAACAATGTACGCGCAAAATCATCAGAGTTCTTTTGGGCTGGAGTGGCCGCACAGTTTGAGGCACCAAGTCACGGATTGCGCGGCATCTCCTGCCGGATGTTCGAGTCCTCCCTCGCGCATGGGTGTTTGTTGTTCTTAGCATAGGTTAGTTTAAGTAGTGTGTAAGTCTAAGGACTGATGACCTCAGCAGTTTGGTACCCTAGGAATTCATAGATACATCTTCTGGCCTGGCACCAGGCATTTTACCTGCCTTAGAAAGCAGAAAGGTGCTGACACTTCCAGCACCCCATGGGCACAGCAAGGAGCGTACACAGACTGTGGGGCATTGGCGCAGGGAGGCGTGCGAAAGAAGTCAGAGTTCTTGAGAAGATGAATCTATTCAGGCCTCACACAGAGAGAGCGGTTATACAGAAGTGTTGTGTTGCTTCTCTCGCGACAGCCTCGAAACGAAGGAATGTTGTTGTTGTTGTGGTCTTCACTCCTGAGACTGGTTTGATGCTACAACCCTATCTCACTCCCTTCCCAACCACTGCTTCCCTTTCATACCCCACGACTCTTATAATTGCCATCTGCTTTCTGTGCAAATTGTAAATAGCCTTTCGCTCCCTGTAGTTTACCCCTGCCGCCTTCAGAATTTGAAAGAGTATTCCAATAAACATTGTCAAAAGCTTTCTCTAAGTCTACAACTGCTAGAAATGTAGGTTTGCCTTTCCTTAGTCTTTCTTCTAAGATAAGTCGCAGGGTCAGTATTGCCTCACGTGTTCCAACATTTCTACGGAATCCAAACTGATCTTCCCCGAGGTCGGCTTCTACCAGTTTTTCCATTCGTCTGTAAAGAATTCGCATTAGTATTTTGCAGCTGTGACTTATTGAACTGATAGTTCGGTAATTTTCATATCTGTCAACACCTGCTTTCTTTGGGATTGGAATTATTATATTCTTCTTGAAGTCTGAGGGTATTTCGCCTGTCTCATACATCTTGCTCACCAGATGGTAGAGTTTTGTTAGGACTGGCTCTCCCAAGGCTGCCAGTAGTTCTAATGGAATGTTGTCTACTCCGGGGGCCGAAGAAATACAACCTAAGAATGTGAAATCGCGAGAAAGATGCCGATTGACGATGCACACGCCAGTCCACACCAGATACGAAATTTCCACGGAGAGGTGTGGCTATGAAAGGGCTACACTGAAAATTTCATGCGCCAATGACAACGCTGAAAGGAAGAATATTTCGAAGAGGAGTTGGACAAGGGGAGGCCACGACGTTTGGAACGCGGATTTACTGCAAACTTCGTACACTCTTACTACTCCATGAGGACAACAAAGTGTGTCAGCACTAGCGCGTCCTTCTCAAGCGTTATTGAGAAAGTCGCAAGATAATTTCGGTCGTCAAATACATACAGGGTGTTACAAAAAGGTACGGCCAAACTTTCAGGAAACATTCCTCACACACAAATAAAGAAAAGATGTTATGTGGACATGTTTCCGGAAACCCTTAATTTCCATGTTAGAGCTCATTTTAGTTTCTTCCACCTACGCTCAATGGAGAACGTTACCGTGATTTCATACCGGATACTCTACCTGTGCTGCTAGAACATGTGCCTTTACAAGTATGACACAACATGTGGTTCATGCACGATGGAGCTCCTGCACATTTCAGTCCAAGTGTTCGTACGCTTCTCAACAACAGATTCGGTGACTGATGGACTGATAGAGGCGGACCAATTCCATGGCCTCCACGCTCTCCTGACCTCAACCTTCTTGACTTTCATTTATGGGGGCATTTGAGAGCTCTTGTCTACGCCACCCCGGTACCAAATGTAGAGACTCTTCGTGCTAGTATTGTGGATGGCTGTGATACAATTCGCCATTCTCCAGGGCTGCATCAGCGCATCAGGGATTCCATGCGACGGAGGGTGGATGCATGTATCCTCGCTAACAGAGGATATTTTGAAGATTTCCTGTGACAAAGTGTTTGAAGTCACGCTGGTACGTTCTGTTGCTGTGTGTTTCCATTCCATGATTAATGTGATTTGAAGAGAAGTAATAAAATGAGCTCTAACGTGGAAATTAAGCGTTTCCGGACCCATGTCCACATTACATATTTTCTTTCTTTGTGTGTGAGGAATGTTTTCTGAAAGTTTGGCCGTACCTTTTTGTAACACCCTGTATAGCTGTGCGTGGCTATTTTTACCATGAAGCGGCTGCAGCCGAGTGGTGCCGGCACGGTAGCTCAGCGTGTTCGGTCAGAGCATTAGCTACCCTTTATAATAAAAAAAAAAACTGAGCGAACGGATCATCGAACACACTGAACGGGTGTCATCGGCCTTTGTTCAAAGAACAATATAGAAGAATTTTTTTTTTTAACAAAAGAGAAGTGTTTGGCGTTCAAGCCGCTGGATCGCTGGATTGAGTTCCGTTCGTCAGTTTTTTTTTTTTTTTTCAACACAGTCATTTTCTTTATTATTTATATTACAATTGATATAATAGGGAAAATACGTGCAATGGGATGAACTTTTATTAAATTTACAATGTTATTTGGCAGTCTACTAATTTTTGCTATCACAAATAATGTAATATTCATAACCATCGACTAGTAAACGACCAAACGCATAAATTGATACTGAAAATGTATGCTTGTCCGTGATTTGAGAAATCCCTTTTACCTGAAGGAGCCCGAAACGACTTGTTACCTCCAAGTTTTGATCGGCACAGACGGTTTTCGAAAGATGTACAAATAATCGTCGCTTTCGACATTACAAGTTTCAGGATGGTATTTTTCATAAAAACATGGAAAACATGAAGTTAAACGGCACCAGCTGCATTGAATAAATGCTATGTTTCCACATACGCAAGGTCTTTTGACGTTTTCCGTGGAGAAACAAACCTCGTTAACATTTTCAAAAACCTCCCTTTCAGACGATAGTTAGGAAGCAAACCATGCGTAACGCAGTATTTCCTTAAAAATCGGCGCTGATAATTGTTTATGCAATATCGAGTGTATTTTAATAGTGTCTTCCGAGAAGCAATTTCTCGTTCTCGTTCGATTAAATACGAACAGTAAGACAAGCATATATTTTCAGTATCACTTTATGCGTTTGATCGTTTACTAGTCGATAGTTATGAATATTATATTATTTGTGATAATAAAAATTAGTAGACTGCCAAATAACATTGTAAATTTAATATAAGTATTTTTCCCATTATAACAGTTGCAATATAAATAGTAAAGAAAATGACTGTGTTGAAAATTTAAAAAAATAAAAAAAACTGACGAACGGAACTCGATCCAGCGGTCCAGCGGCTTGAACGCCAACCACTAAAAAAAAAAAAAAAACCCATTTTGTTCTATATTGTTCGCTGAATTTGTTCAGCGTTCATCCGTTCGCTCAGTCTTTTTATTAGAAAGGGAAGCTAACGCTCTGACCAAACACGCTGAGCTACCGTGCCGGCACCACTCAGCTGCAGCCGCTTCATGGTTAAAATGGCCACGCACAGATATATATTTGACGACCGAAATTATCTTGCGATTTTCTCAGTAACACTTGAGAAGTACGCCTACTGCTTACACATTTTGTTGTCCTCACGGAGTACTACGAGTGTACGAAGTTCACAGTAAATCCGCGTTCCAAACGTCGTGGCCTCCCCTTGTGAGAGACGGAGAAGAAGCGAGAAGGGAGGGAGTCGTGGAGACACCGCGGAAACGAGGGCACATGGGCGCTCTTCCACCCATCGCCAACATCCGCTTCCAACACCGCGACAGAACAACTTCGGTCACGCGACCGAGAACTGTCTGACAACGTGGAGATCGTTGCTGGGCCTCTCCGCAAAACCGCGCGATTGCTGATGAGGGCAGCCGACTGGCGCCGCACAGCTGAGGCGACGAGGCGTTCCGACGCAGCGCCCGCCGCCGACAGCACTACGTGACGAATGCTCACAGATAATGGTGAGACGAATCATCCCTCTCTCCTTCCCCATAATAACTGAGTCGTTTCCACGCCCAGTCAATTCCGCGCTGAGATTTGTAATTTTGTTTTGGTTTGCATAAACAGCACGAAAATAAATACTTTTCTTTCATGTTTTCATCATATAAGCAATCTTTTACATTCATACATGAACCCCTTAATTATGAACCATTTGTGTTTGATTTGATTTCATTATTTATATCAAGCAATTGTTGGCTCCTCGTGTAGGGCACTCTCATTAGTCATCCGCACGTCATTTCATGTACGATAGCAGAGAGAACAATCACAGTTCACTACATTTTGGCGCCCAACGTGGGGCGACCTGATTGGTAATTTTCATGGTATCTGATGTCACAAAATAATTTCTAGAGTTCACTATATTTTTGGCACCCAGCGTTGGGTGATCTCAATGTCACAAAGAAATTTCTCGAGTTTACAACACTACACTTGCCAGTCGACTTCTGGAGTACTGCTGGGTACTATGGGATGATTGCCAGATAGGATTAACAGAAGACATCGAAAAAGATCAAAGGGCAGCCCGTTTTGTATTATCATGAAACAGTGGAAGGACTGTCGTTTTTATAACACTTGCATTTGGTAGTAATCATAACTAAGGCGTTTTTCGTTGTGGCAAGATTGTTCCACGAAATTACAAACACCTACTTCCTCCATTGGATACAAATATAGTTCGTTAATTTCCAGTTACGAAGGGAAAAATTACCATAGTGAAAAAATATTTCAGAACCGATATGAAAAGATTTGTGTGTTCAATTTTCTCATGTGCTATTCCAGTGTGGAATGAGAGAGAAATAGTGTGAAACAGTCCTATACACCATCAGCCAAACACTTGACGTTTGAATTGCGGAATAACTATACAGAAGTAATAACAAATCTCCGAAGTGTTTCGAATTACCCCTACCGTTCGATTATCTCATCATTTACGTGTTCTATTCCATATAAGCATGTTTATCCCCAAAAGTAATATGTTTTATTACTGCACATCTCATATTCGTATATGCAACCATCTGGTTGCTAATTCCTGTCTTAGTTTCCACTCTAACTTTTTCGACGTTGTGCTACTTTTAGACATCATTTAATTCCAGTATACCTCTTGTATTGTTTATATTTTTCCTACAATTTTGAAACACACTACTTCACCATCATCCTCTGCATTCATGACGTTTGTTCTACAGGTGCTGGAAGATTGACTTTGGGTGAAACAGAGTACTTGCTGAAGAATACGTTTCACATCAGCTTACAGTGTCACATAATGTAATTTTCAAAGTTAATTGAAGTTGTAGAACACAGCCAACAGAATATATTTTGGTAAGTCATTAACATCCAATCAAGATGGAATGTGATGCTTCCAAAGTGGAATAGATGTTTTCGCACTGATGAAGACTGAACTGTCAGAGCGTGGAAAATATTCTAATGTCTGAGTGGCTTTCACTAATAGTCCAATTTACTTCGCCACCGACTAATACTAACGGCGTCACTATAAGATTCCCTGTCCCATTAGACTGCATTGCACGTACAAAGGGTTGATACGTTTGGATATCTGTGTATCTGATTATCTGATGAATGGACGTATGACACTGGAATAAAAGACGCGTTAGACAAGCTCGACAGGCGTTCTCAAAATAATAAAAATAAACTTTCTGACATGAACTTACGACCAAGTTTATTGTTTTAGGTTTGGTCAATACTTACTAACGGTGTAGAACAAGGGCGTGAAACTCGCGACTGATGGGCCTCATGCAGCCCTTAAAATTATTTGTGTGGCCCGCCACGCCAGAATAACGATATGTTAACACTTTGCCGTGTACACGTCTCGTACAAATTAATTCGCATGGCGCCGGCAGCGCCGATTCGGATTACTTGGCTTGTCGCTGACCGCTTGTCACCTTTCCGTTGATGACAAACTTCAGACTCTCTGAGTTTTGCGCGCTTTAACTTTCCGAAAATCCTCTATTTTGTCGTATCGTTCACACAACGTCGAATTTTCTTTTCAATTAACTTCTCTGCAAGTTCTACACTGTTATAATAATCATCCACGCAGAAGTGATGCCGCTTTCCATCAGAAGGTGTCAATAGTTCCATCACTGTTTTTGCTAAAGACTGTCCAGCGCCGGAATATACAGGGTGTTTCAAACATGACCGGTATATTTGAAACGGCAATAAAAACTAAACGAGCAGCGATAGAAATACACCGTTTGTTGCAATATGCTTGGGACAACAGTACATTTTCAGGCAGACAAACTTTCGAAATTACAGTAGTTACAATTTTCAACAACAGATGGCGCTGCGGTCTGGGAAACCCTATAGTACGATATTTTCCACATATCCACCATGCGTAGCAATAATATGGCGTAGTCTCTGAATGAAATTACCCGAAACCTTTGACAACGTGTCTGGCGGAATGGCTTCACATGCAGATGAGATGTACTGCTTCAGCTGTTCAATTGTTTCTGGATTCTGGCGGTACACCTGGTCTTTCAAGTGTCCCCACAGAAAGAAGTCACACGGGTTCATGCCTGGCGAATAGGGAGGCCAATCCACGCCGCCTCCTGTTCCTGTATGTTTCGGATAGCCCAAAGCAATCACACGATCATCGAAATATTCATTCAGGAAATTAAAGACGTCGGCCGTGCGATGTGGCCGGGCACCATCTTGCATAAACCACGAGGCCACGAGGTGTTCGCAGTGTCGTCTAAGGCAGTTTGTACCGCCACAAATTCACGAAGAATGTCCAGATAGCGTGATGCAGTAATCGTTTCGGATCTGAAAAATGGGCCAATGATTCCTTTGGAAGAAATGGCGGCCCAGACCAGTACTTTTTGAGGATGCAGGGACGATGGGACTGCAACATGGGGCTTTTCGGTTCCCCATATGCGCCAGTTCTGTTTATTGACGAAGCCGTCCAGGTAAAAATAATAAGCTTCGTCAGTATACCAAATGCTGCCCACATGGATATCGCCGTCATCAATCCTGTGCACTATATCGTTAGCGAATGTCTCTCGTGCAGCAATGGTAGCGGCGCTGAGGGGTTGCCGCGTATGAATTTTGTATGGATAGAGGTGTAAACTCTGGCGCATGAGACGATACGTGGACGTTGGCGTCATTTGGACCGCAGCTGCAACACGGCGAACGGAAAACCGAGGCCGCTGTTGGATCACCTGCTGCACTAGCTGCGCATTGCCCTCTGTGGTTGCCGTATGCGGTCGCCCTACCTTTCCAGCACGTTCATCCGTCACGTTCCCAGTCCGTTGAAATTTTTCAAACAGATCCTTTATTGTATCGCTTTTCGGTCCTTTGGTTACATTAAACCTCCGTTGAAAACTTCGTCTTGTTGCAACAACACTGTGTTCTAGGCGGTGGAATTCCAACACCAGAAAAATCCTCTGTTCTAAGGAATAAACCATGTTGTCTACAGCACACTTGCACGTTGCGAACAGCACACGCTTACAGCAGAAAGACGACGTACAGAATGGCGCACCCACAGACTGCGTTGTCTTCTATATCTTTCACATCACTTGCAGCGCCATCTGTTGTTGAAAATTGTAACTACTGTAATTTCGAAAGTTTGTCTGCCTGAAAATGTACTGTTGTCCCAAGCATATTGCAACAAACGGTGTATTTCTATCGCTAGTCGTTTAGTTTTTATTGCCATTTCAAATATACCGGTCATTTTTGAAACACCCTGTATCTTGAATGAAGAGATGTATCCCGTACTCGAATCACACAGCATCCAAATGAGTATGGCGTATGTCCTAATTTTCGACGGATTGCAAACTTTAAAATTTAGCCTTTCACGCCACAGTATCATTCCTTCATCAGCTGAGATGTTTTGACTTGGATTAAACGTTTCTTTAAACTTTTTGGAAAAATAGTCAATTACAAATTGCGCTTTGAGAAGCCGGTAGGCATTATCCGGTTTATTGTTGCTGTCGGAATAAAGTAAAAATGATAATATTTGTCTGAATCGGTTGCAGGACATCGTTTTGCGAAATTTCGGTGTGTCTACCAACGGATTCGTTGACCAATAATCATCGATTTTTTCTTTTTTTTTTCTTTTACAATTCCCATAAGGATAGCAAGCCCAAACCATTTTTCAAGTTCGGGTCCCGTAACGTCGACAGTTTCCTTGTATTGCAATTTTGAATGCAGTACTTGTTGGTTTCGTTGCTAATATATTAAAATAGATCGTTCCCAGTACATAATTCTACGATATCCTCGACGCTCTGTGTATCTTTGGAAAATATGTTTGGACCCGGATATCCTTCAAATTTATTATTGGTCCTCGATAAATCAAAGTCTGACGACTGTGTATTGTCTTCTTCGTCTGATTCAGCCGAATCAGTTGGCAACCGCAGCGTTCGCCGAATTATTCTTGGACTTATTCAACTATCTTCCTACGATTCTGCTTCACTTTCATTTTTTTGTATCCAATGTCTTCTTTCCAATCGGCCAACTCGTCCGGAATGTCAGACAAGACGTTCGCGCATTCATCGAAAATAATCCTATTTTCTCTTTCGTCCGCCATGATGAAAGATCACAAGTACTTACAAAAACAAAACAAAAACTTGTTTGTGTGTGTAACTTATTGTTACCTAAACAAAACACCAACAGAATGCAAAAGATACTAAAGTGCTGTCGCCGGCCACTGAGCGATACTATGCTCACGACACCTCTGTGGTGTCGCCGGCCGTTGACCGCAACTTCGCGCACACCACCACTTTGGTGTCACCGGACTGCATAGTGGTTATATCGTGTCACTTTGCGCGCAGTTACATAAAACCCAACTAGCAGTGAGTGTTTTGGTGGGCGACTACCACGTGACAGACACGAAGAATATAAAAGGAGATTGCACTCAAATGTTTTGCAGACTCCTCCTTTCAGTATGCGCTGCAGTCAAGTGAGTGGAGCAATAGCGTTGGCTTTGTAAAACAGGAATGTATAGTGTATTGCTCCGCATTCAAGCACTTGTGCTTTGACTGTATTTTTCTAAATTCCTTTTTGACTCTGTCAAAACTGCTTTTTTCCGCTGAGAGTAGAAAGTGAGGAATGCCTTAAGCGTGTCAGCACAGACCGAGAGTCTCAAAGACTTCACACACTAACATGCATAATCGTTTGCTTCCAACTTATCAGAATAATTTTAGAAATACTATGGGATGGACGTGATCAACCAAAACGGTCACGTAATCAGCGGCAGTAATGTCCGTGGAATACCACAATATGGTTGTCCAAATCATCTCCGAACCTCCCCAATTTCACTCTTGAGACGTAAACTCGGCCAGAAGTTGGAAACAGTGTGCAACAAGAGTCATTCGATCAAATGAATCTCTTCCATTGCTCTATAACGCTGGTTTTATGGCTTTGGCAGCACATTTCCCTGCTACAGCATTTGGATCACTGATGAGTGGTTTTGGAATTCCAGCCAGCCCTGTAATTTACAGCTTATGGAGCTCCCTTCATGGTGGTTTGGTGCTGAAAGGATTCGCGAGTGCGACATTCAGTTCAGTAGTGTCTTTTGCAGCTGCGTCGTCCAGTCTTTCAGTGGCCATCCAGAACTGCAGCAGAACATTGCGGATGACATTGCAGTAACTCCGGCAGTTCAGTTTCTATGATCTTGTTTACCAAGGCCAAAAATTTCCAGGAGATGAATGGTGGTCACTTATAATATCTGCTGTAGTCAGGTTTGTACTGTATTTCAATTCCTCTGCCGCGTTACCTTGTACCCTAGAACTTTGTTCTCCGGGCCACCTTCATTTTCCCCACCCTGTATTACGCTATATTAATAAATAGTTTATTATTAAATTTGAAAATCAGTTTGCTAGGAACTGATATAGACGAAGACAGTTATATATCTGACTTGCTGTGATGTTGGTATCTGTGATCTGACTTGCCATAAACTCTTTGTAGTTAATGTTCTATGTTTATAAATGAAGAGTTTATTCTTCTATGATCAAGAATTGTGTCGTACTGCCTAATACCGACATCACAACTTGGGAAAATGGTGAAAAACCCGGGTCCGCAGCTCGTGGTCGTGCGGTAGCGTTCTCGCTTCCCGCACCCGGGTTCCCGGGTTCGATTCCCGGCGGGGTCAGGGATTTTCTCTGCCTCGTGATGACTGGGTGTTGTGTGCTGTCCTTAGGTTAGTTAGGTTTAAGTAGTTCTAAGTTCTAGGGGACTAATGACCATAGATGTTAAGTCCCATAGTGCTCAGAGCCATTTGAACCATTTTTGAAAAACCCGGGGGAGTTCCACGATTGCTGTTATGACATTACGACTTTTGAATGCACTTCCCAGTAAAAGGAGAGAACAGTGCAGTGATTTGTTACGCCAGGCAACGAGCTCTTTGAGCGACACAGACTGCAGAGACTGCAAAGCCTAACTGCATATTCACGCGACACGTACTGTAGTATCGTTACTAAACGTAGTTGATTTCACTTTTGTGCACTATCCTTCCATTGTAGCTGTTCTGTTGACGCTTTAACGGAGTGTCAGAATCAGATCTTTACATATCGCTTGTTTGCGACTGGGGCTGCCGTCTGTTAGTTGCTTGTCAAACTATGTACTACCTTAGCCCACTCAGACAACTGCAAATTTTCTCCCGATGTCGGACCCACAAGCCATTCACATTCAGAATTAACCACTTAAAATATGTGCACTAGTTTTTCATTAATAATATGTGCATACAGGCTTATTACTGCCAGAGCACGAAGTGGTAATATACTCAAATATATAAGAAGCTTGTCATGCTGTTAAATCATGCACTCTTAGCTTATAGCGTAACCCCAGAGCCGATTAATTATATCCTACATATCATATAAACACACACTCAATAATTACAATATGATAGGACTCTAGCACATAATAAATTTTTAATCATTAAGCCGCTGCTTGTTTACCTCTGAACACATTACCTAAATACCAGTAGACAGCCAGAGAATGGAACCAGTAGTTATTTTGGAGAGCACAGACACGCACTTGGATATACACTCCTTGCCCATATCACAAGTGCGTCCAAAACAGGCAAACGACGTTCACACCGGTAGCGAATGTTCAATAAGCTGTGCCTCAGTGGTCAATACGAAACAGGTAACATGGGTGTTCAAACACTGGGAGAGCCGTTAACTGCAAACAGCACGAAATTCAATATACACATATTCAGCAGAACTTTGTTGTTGTGGTCTTCAGTTGATGCAGCTCCCCATGCTACTCTATCCTGCGCAAGCTTCTTCATCTCCCAGTACCTACTGCAACCTACATCCTTCTTAAACTGTTTAGTGTATTCATCTCTTGGTCCCCCTCTACGATTTTTACCCTCCACGCTTCCCTCCAATACTAAATTGATCCCTTGATGCCTCAGAACATGTCCTACCAACCGATCCTTTCTTCTAGTCAAGTTGTGCCACAAACGTCTCTTCTCCCCAATCCTATTCAATACCTCCTCGTTAGTTATATGATCTACCCATCTAATCTTCAGCATTCTTCTGTAGCACCACATTTAGAAAGCTTCTATTCTCTTCTTGTCCAAACTAGTTATCGTCCATGTTTCACTTCCATACATGGCTACGCTCCATACAAATACTTTCACAAATGACTTCCTGACACTTAAATCTATACTCGATGTTAACAAATTTCTCTTCTTCAGAAACTCATTCTTTGCCATTGCCAGTCTACATTTTATATCCTCGCTACTTCGACTATCATCACTTATTTTGCTCCCCAAAAAGCAAAACTCCTTTACTACTTTAAGTGTCTCGTTACCTAATCTAACTCCCTCAGCATCACCCTACTTAATTCGACTACATTCCATTATCCTCGTTTTGCTTTTGTTGATGTTCATCTTATATCCTCCTTTCAAAACACTATCCATTCCGTTCAACTGCTCTTCCAAGACCTTTGTTGTCTCTGACAAAATTACAATGTCATCGGTGAACCTCAAAGTTATAATTTCTTCTCCATGGATTTTAATACCTACTCCAAATTTTTCTTCTGATTCCTGCACTGCTTGCTCAATATACAGATTGAATAACATCGGGGAGAGGCTACAACCCTGTCTCACTCCCTTCTTAACCACTGCTTCCCTTTCATGTCCCTCGACTCATAACTGCCATCTGGTTTCTGTAAAAATTTTAAATAGCCTTTCGCTCCCTGCATTTTACCCCTGCCACCTTCAGAATTTGAAAGAGAGTATTCCAGTCAACATTGTCAAAAGCTTTCTCTAAGTCTACAAATGCTAGAAACGTAGGTTTGCCTTTCCTTAACCTAGCTTCGAAGATAAGTCGTAGGGTCAGTATTGCCTCACGTGTTCCAATATTTCTACGGAATCCAAACTGATCTTCCCCAAGGTTGGCTTCTACCAGTTTCTCCATTCGTCTGTAAAGAATTCGCGTTAGTATTTTGCATCTGTGACTTATTAAAATGATTGTTCGGTAATTTTCACATCTGTCAGTACCTGCTTTCTTTGGGATTGGAATTATTATATTCTTCTTGAAGTCTGAGGGTATTTCGCCTGTCTTATACATCTTGCTCACTAGATGGTGGAGTTTTGTTAGGCCTGGCTCTCCCAGGGCCGTCAGTAGTTCTAATGGAAAGTTGTCTACTCCCGGTGCCTTGTTTCGACTCAGGTCTTTCAGTGCTCTGTCAAACTCTTCACGCAGTTACGTATCTCCCATTTCATCTTGATCTACATCCTCTTCCATTTCCATGATATTGTCCTCAAGTACGTCGCCCTTGTATAGACCCTCTACATACTCCTCCCATCTTTTTGCTTTCCCTTCTTTGCTTAGAACTGGGTTTCGATCTGAGCTCTTGATATTCATGCAAGTGGTTCTCTTTTCTCCAAAGGTCTCTCTAATTTTCCTGTAGGCAGTATCTATCTTACCCCTAGCGAGATAAGCCTCTACATCTTTACATTTGTCCTCTAGCCATCCCTGTTCAGCCATTTTTCACTTCCTGCCGATCTCATTTTTGAGACGTTTGTACTCCTTTTTGCCTGCTTCATTTATTGCATTTTTATATTTTCTCCTTTCATCAATTAAATTCAATATTTCTTCTGTTACCCAAGGATTTCTACTAGCCATCGTCTTTTTACCTACTTGATCCTCTGCTGCTTTCACTGCTTCATCACTCAAAGCTACCCATTCTTCTTCCACTGTATTTCTTTCCCCATTCTTGTCAATTGTTCCCTTATGCTCTCCCTGAAACTCTGTACAACCTCTGGTTCTTTCAGTTTATCCAGGTCCCATCTCCTTAAATTCCCACCTTTTTGCAGTTTCTTCAGTTTTAATCTACAGCAGAACTTATGCAGGTTCTTAAAGCAGAACTTTAAGAACCTGAATAATTACCACCGTTTGATTCTGTAGTATCGGGTTGCACGCTGATAGATTCCAAAGCCACGTGCACATGTTCACATCGCTTAGCAACACAGACGAGACCATCGCCCTCTCACTAGGCGCAGTAGACAATCGCCGACCGCACGCACGTCTCCATCTACAGCCCCACTGCCCACGTGGCAGAGAGAGGCAGAGCCACCGCAGACAACCACACTGCACACCGGAGCGCCAACCAACGGACCAAAACCAGCCCTCTGCCCCATAGCGTCATGGGCTTAAATAGCCGAAAAGCGACCACGAATACAGAGAAGCGACTGGCGCCAACGGCGCCACGTATGCCTTCTTCGCATCACAACGAGTAAATCGTAAACAGAACACTGAACTGATGTTCAACTTCTACTTACACTCGCTTAGCACCATTTTGAAAAGTAATGGTCAAAAAATAGAAAAGGCAAACAAATACGGTTTATAGTATGCCCATTTCTTTTCCAAAGTTTGACGCACGGTGAATATTTGATCTATAGTTGATCTGTTCCTACGAAAGCCAGCTTGGTAATCTCCCACAATTTCATCTACATACGGTGTGAACCTGCTTAGCAGAATATTCGAGAAAATTTTGGAACATACTGGTAATAGCGATATCCCTCTATAATTACTACAATCCATTTTGTCGCCCTTCTTAAAAATTGGGATCAGAATCGACTCCTGCCACTCTTCAGGTATCATCTCTGAGTTCCATACTTCAGTTATCACTTTGTGAACTTCTACCACCAATTTCTGTCCCCCATTTTTAACTAATTCTGCAGTTATGCAATCTGATCCTAGTGCTTTATGGTTTTCCAATTTGTTGATTGCATCTCTTACTTCCTTTTCATAGATTTTGCAAAAGCATATGATTCAGTATTGCAATCAAAATTGTACAGAATTCTTTTGGAACTTGGAATACCAAAGACGTATGTTAGACTTATAAAAGCGAGTTTGAAAAACACAAGAGGTGGAGTACACGTGGGGAAATTGGGGTTAGAAGAATTTGTAATAAAGAAGGGACTTAAGCAGGGAGATGCCCTGTCTCTGCTACTTTTTTAATTTAGTCCTAGAATATATTGTACGAATGGCAGCAGATAATTCAGACGGTGTGAGGTTAAATGGAAATATTAAGATACTAGGGTATGCAGATGATCTAAATATCATCAGCGACAGGGAAGAATCTGTAACAGGAAATGCGAATGCGTTAATCAAGGCTAGTGAAGATGTAAGTCTAAGGATAAGTGAAGACAAAACTAAGTACCTGGTTACTACTAGAATGCCAACAGCAGTAGATCAGGAAATGTTAAGAGTTGGAGACATGCTGTTTGAAAAAGTGAACAAATTTAAGTATCTAGGCGTGGACATGACTTAGAGAAATGAGATTGAATCCGAACTGGAGAAGAGATTACGGGCGGGAAACACGTGCTACTTCTCACTGAATAGATTACTTTCATCACGGATATTGCCTAGGAATTTAAAGATTAGAATAAACAAAACTATTATTCTATCAGTTATGCTGTATGGATATTGTCTAGGAATTTAAAGATTAGATTATACAAAACTATTATTCTACCAGTTATGCCGTATGGGTGTGAGACTTGGTCTCTCACTGTGCAAAATGAAAAGCCGTTTCGGGTATTTAAAAACAAAATTTTGAGGAAAATTTTCGGAGCAAAAAGGGATGACATTAGCGGAGAGTGACGAAAACTGCATAACGAAGAGGTTCACGAATTCTATTCAAGCCCTGACATAATCAGTTTTATTAAATCACGTAGGCTGCGATGGGCGGGTCACGTAGCTCGAATGGATGAGGGCAGGGCAGCGCGCAGAGTACTGGTAGGGCACTTAGAGGGAAAACGACCTGTGCGGAGACCGAGGCGTAGATGGAAGGACAATGTGAAGGCTGATTTGAGGAGCCTAGGAAAGGAAATAGCCCAAGACAGGGACAGATGGCAAAAATACGATGCTGCGGTAATGGACTCTCGATCCGGTATGACCAGTGAGTGAGTGAGTGAGTAAACAAATTCGGCTACGAACAGAGCTGAAACGGCAAAAAACAGCAGGTTTGGAGATGCTGTCTAATTTCTATCAATATGAATCAAAAATACAAAATTCATACAGTTTCTTGTTCAGGAAAACATCGTTATTTGGAAGGATTTTTACTTCCTGCTGGTCACTTTATTAACTATGCTCCTGCTTATACAAAGTCAAGGGTGATCTAAAGACTGTTTGAGGAAATAGTCGATTTAGAACAACAATCTAACTACATTAGAACCTGTGATAAATGACTGCTAATTATTTCATGCGAGAATATAGTGGTCTTATGTTGTTGTTACTGAAATTGTTCCCAAACTGAAAAAAAAAAATTCCTCCAAATATAACCACGTGTGTTCCAGTTCCGTTCAGAAATCTACTTTTAATTCGATAGTAGAAAAGGAACAGAAATTATCTGCAATAAATATACGTTCTCTAGCACCCTACTGAGGTGGAAAACAAAAGAACATAGAGTGTGGACTGTTCGATAGCATGACAGCGCTTTATGATAAGATTATCAACTACGAACCAAGTATAAGCTGTTCGAAGGGTCCAACAGTTGACACAGAAATTACCGAAGCAATATGCTAGCCTCGAAAGTCCAGAACGTGCCGTTATTTCGCGAGAAAATAGTTGCGTTCCGTATCCATACCACCCTCATTCCATGTTTCGTTCTCACAAATGAGAGGACGTCGGTGGCTAAGCACGTATTTTATCCGGCGCGCTGCGGTAATCTCGCTTGAAATGAAAACCAAACACATACACTCAACGCAAACACCACACCTACTATCTTCTGCAGGCAGACGTGACGTCAGAGGACGCTTAAATTGCTAGCTACCGCTGTTCGTCAGAGCGCCAAAGTGACGTTACAAATGATGTGGCACGTGTCGCTGTGGACACATGTCTCCGACGGGGCATATACGTGACTCAACGATAATAGAAATTGCTATTCTGTTTTCGTTGGCCAATGACGATCTTCTGTCTTTAGTCAAATTGACTAAGTTGCCATTTTTCAGGAAAGTTGATTTATTTCATCGGTGGTCGCTACCAAATAAATTTATTTTTAAGAGTTTTGCGTTCAGTGAAACACGATTTCTTATTTCTCATTTTTATCGGTATATGTCTGAGCAGCGTTTGCAAAGGAACGAAGACTATAATTTAATGTACCGTCTACGGAGAGGTTATTAGTGGTGTACGCTGTTTGGACGATCCGAAAGTAAACATCGTAAAAGTGCGTTTTTTCTGAACATTATAGCAGTTTGTGATCACTTAAACCTCACTTACAGGCAGCTGAAAAAGAGGTACAATTTCGTAAATGCATCGCGAATATCTAAGCGAAAATGGAAGTTTATAAGAAGTCAACAAATTACGATGCATAATGAAGTGAAAACATACCGCTAATGATTATGGTGATGTAAGAATGTTCTAGCATGTATGGGAAAAATGACCAGTAAACATAAACCTAAAAGTATATGTTTGATTCATTCCTACTGGTATGCTAGTATGAAGGAACACGGTATTTTAAGATTTATACAGGAAGAAACTGCAACGAATGCGTGATTAGAGGCGAAGTATAAGTACTGATTACACAAGAATTGTTAAGAAAGGCCGGCCGCGGTGGGCTAGCGGTTCTGGCGCTGCAGTCCGGAACCGCGGGACTGCTACGGTCGCAGGTTCGAATCCTGCCTCGGGCATGGGTGTGTGTGATGTCCTTAGGTTAGTTAGGTTTAAGTAGTTCCAAGTTCTAGGGGACTTATGACCTAAGATGTTGAGTCCCATAGTTCTCAGAGCCATTTTTTTTGTTAAGAAAGTAGACTGTGTCCTACTGAAAGCAACTACCAAGCGTACAGTTTCGTTGATTTAGCGAATCTAAGTTTGAGAATTAATACAGATTTACAAAAGATTACTTCTTGTAAGGTGACGATGTAGTTGGATGTGCTTTTGGCATTCATAGTCAGCTATAGCGCCAGAATTTCAGCAACAAATTCCGAACGACACTTAGGCCCCGCATACAGGAGGTGCCTCTAGGAGAAGCCGTTAATGAACA
Organism: Schistocerca americana; assembly: GCF_021461395.2. Classification (NCBI taxonomy): domain Eukaryota; kingdom Metazoa; phylum Arthropoda; class Insecta; order Orthoptera; family Acrididae; genus Schistocerca; species Schistocerca americana. The sequence continues at coordinate 297,176,874 of NC_060121.1, read as the reverse complement.
GGCAGGCAATTTCTTCCACTTGCTACTCCTCGAGAGGAGGTATGTTTTCAGATGGATAATGTAACATTGTGGCCGGACTATGGCGCGATACGGCGAGTCTTAAAACCACTAGCGATTAGCATAGTTAGTGGATAGTACATCAAGAAAAACAGGAAATATAAGGACACTTATGAAAGACAATCATGTGCCTGGAGGTAAAAATTATTAAATAATATTGTATTGCAACAAGGGCAAGAGGCTGGGCTTGTGGTGAGGGGATAGAGTATTTGACGATTTTCTGTTGGCCAATCCGAAATGGAGCAGTTGAGTGCAATGCGGGTACCAGCCTGGCAGAACTATGGGAAGACCTCATCTTAATTATTGTCAGACATATCCCAGGGGCTACACACTATTGGCTAAGTACTGTCTTCCGTGAAAATGCGATAGCATAAGTGGATGAATAAACTAAGCATAGCTATACAGGGTGAACAGAGACAGACGGAAAGGTTGTAAGGTTGTAGCAGTGTAGGTTGTATTGAGAAATAATTTTTGAGGAAAAAAGTAGATACGTTGCGCCGTTTCCAAGTTAATTAGGATTGAAGTTTGTCAATCTGGTCGTTAAGCAAGCAAATTCAAGCTTCTCACCAAAGACGGTGTCACCAAGTGTGTTGTGAGCGAACAATAGAGTGATACAAAAATTGGACATGGTACGGTTGCAAGGATCGAACCCGAGCGAAAGACTGAGCAGTCTCGTGCTCTGTCATCTACGCTATGAGAAAAACTGGCGCAAATTGTATCTAGCTGGCCGCTTGAATTCGCGCACGTAACGGCCTGATTGAATAACTTCAATGGTAATAAACTCGGAAATGGCGCAACGTATCTAATTTTTTCTTAAAAATTATTTCTCAGCACAGCCTGTCCTGCAACACCATGTCAAGCTTTTCTGGCGAAATCATGTCACTGAACACAAGGTAACATTTATTAACGCAAGTAATGCCACTGTGGTCTAGTTCAGCCTCTACAGCTACCATTTCACCTCATCTAGCTTTTCACTTTTCAAATTCAGCACCAAAATGAACATAGTTTGATGCTCCAGTTGTCATAACAGTATCATATTTTAGCAGTTGAGGCGCAAAAATATGTTTATTTTAGCCTACCTTTGTTCAGTAGATTTCAGTCAACATACCAGTCACACAAGCACTGCATCACATTGAGGCTTCCTCCATAGCTTTATTCACATACATTTGGCACTGTCTTTCAGAAGGGCACAATACGAAATAGGTTTTCTGCACCGTATAGTTTGTGAGAAGAAAATCTACAGCCAGTCACTTTTACTATTGACATCAGCAACCTCACTCGCTTAAAAATGGGGGGGGGGGGGGGGGGGGCTATTTTATTACCAACAAAACATACATTACTTAACTCATACCCTGTTGCCTAAGTTAATGGTCACTAAACACATTATATTCAATTACAGTAGCCATTTTGTTTACGGCGGCGTTCAAGTTTCCATCGCTTCTAAATAATCACTAAACATTGCTTCTGAATTAGTAAATTACATGTTCCATACATCATTTGAACGATTCTTTTATCGCAATGGCGTGGAACGAGACAGTGTACTGGAATGTATATATGATAAACGTTAATTGATGTTAACTTATCTTTCAAATCTTAACCATTGAACTACATTTATAAAAAGGTTTTATTTATTTGTTATTTATTTATTTTTTTTACTGGATATCGGTTTCTAAGTAGAAATTTGACAATGGAATGGAAGAAGTTGTCCAGGAGAAATGGTTTTAAATTAAATTAAAAATTATTTTTCTATCTGACAGACATCTTATGTTATTGGGTAAATGATTAAAATCTTTTGTTGGTGCATACTGAAGTACGTTCTGAGCCACTGACAGCTTTAGTAATGACTATGGAGGTCATTTATCTCTCTAGTTTTGTGCTTAAGGGGATCACTGTTCTTCTCAAATTGTGATGAATTATTTATGATGAACTTCATTAACGAATGTATGTATTGTGACGGCGCAGTTAAAATGCCTAGCTCCATGAAGAGGTACCAAAAGATATTATTTTTACTGTTCGCTTTTGTGCAATCAATACTTTCTTTCCAAGTGATTAGTTACTCGATAAAAGTGTTTTGTAAGACAGTATTAAGGGGGAAACGTGCAAAACATGTCAGGAGGTTGATTCGTTTGTTTCCAGGATCAGGAATTTTATGAAGACAAAAATAGCTGAACTTCATCGTTTAAGAAACTCAGTAATATGCTGCTTCCAGGTCAGCTTTTCATCAATGTGTACACGCACAAATACTGAGCATTGTAGCACATTTACTGACTCCCGCTCATGAACTACATCAGTTGTTTATGTGACTGTTTGTCGTACAGAACTGAATATAGTGTTTTTTCCTTTCGAATTTAGGTAGATATCATTTTATGAGCACCACTTCATACTTCTTTGGAAAATATCATTTACCTTATCTTCTGCTGCTTTCTCGTTAATGGGATTTATTGTAACAGTATTTTCTGAAAAAAGTACCAATTCTTCATGCTGAACATCAAATGGAAGGTGTGGTGTCACCGCCAGACACCACACTTGCTAGGTGGTAGCCTTTAAATCGGCCGCGGTCCGTTAGTATACGTCGGACCTGCGTGTCGCCACTGTCAGTGATTGCAGACCGAGCGCTGCCACTTGGCAGATCTAGAGAGACTTCCTAGCACTCGCCCCAGTTGTACAGCCGACTTTGCTAGCGATGGTTCACTGACAAATTACGCTCTCATTTGCCGAGACGATAGTTAGCATAGCCTTCAGCTACGTCATTTGCTACGACCTAGCAAGGCGCCATTACCAGTTACTATTGATGCTGTAAAACATGTACCGTCAAGAGCGATGTTCACCAATTATGGATTAAAGTTAAGTATTCCAACAGATACGTACTATTTTTGCTAGACTCATATCCCTGACCTGTTCCAGACCTCACGCCAGCCTGCGTGAGCTTAAACGCGTGCCTTTCGGCTTCCTCATAGTGGCTTGGCTGTCTTGCGAAGCCACAACAGAAGGTCATTCAAGTATACAAGGAATAGGAGTGCAGAAAAAATTGAAACCTGTGGGACACCCATTGCGATTGCTGTCCAGTCACTAAAATTTTCTAATCTTCAGACATTGTTTGAATTGTTGAGATCAACATTTTGTATTCTGTTTGTTAAATATGATGCAAGCCATTAATTCTATAAAACTTGCACACCAGTTGGAAAACTGACCAGAAATTAGATTGAAACACCAAAATAATGTTCCTAGTTCATTTTCCTCTCCGTATCTTTTAACAGATCTACACTAAAATCTCCACAAACTACTAACTGTTTCTTCTTGCCTGATTGGTAGCTCAGTAATTCATTTAGATTTCTCATAAACAGCTTAATATTTCTGAGAGAAGATCTATAGACAGTTACAACTATCAGAGAAGTGTTCTGTAGTAACAGCTCACAAGCAAATGCTTGTAGGTTCTGACCAACACAGAAACTAATTGTTTTAAAACTTTTGACTTTGTGTCCAGCTTTTATATATGTTGCAACCTCTCCTTTACGCATGTTAACTCTACACGTAAATCATACTAATCTATAATCCCTGATAAATTTTGTAGACACTCCCCCGATTGAGCATACCTATTTCAGGCTTTATCACTGCATCCTTCGCTTGGTCAACTCATTCACATACTGTTATTGCCACAAAATTTCATAAGACAACAATGCAGTTCTAGAACATCTTTTCATGAAGCATACCCAAGCTACACTCTCTGAGCACCTAAAAACAACGTTGTATCAATCTAACTCAGTGTCTTGCCAATATTATTACTGACTCGTAACTCTAAAAGCTTTACATATTATGTTCGACCACAAAGAGAACATCTCACTTTGTATTTCAAATGACATCGCTGCTTTTTAGACATATTATTTTTATTCCGAGCAGGTTGAAACATTTATAATACTATAATGTACAGGATGGTCCATTGAGTGTGACTGGACCAAACATCTCACGAAATAAGCGTAAAACGAAAAAACTTCAAAGAACGAAACTTGTCTAGCTTGAAGAGGGAAACCAGATAGCGCTATGGTTGGCCCGCTTAAAGGCGCTGCCATAGGTCAAACGGATATCAACTGCGTTTTTTAAAGTAGGAACCACCGTTTTTAATTACATATTCGTATAGTACATAAAGACATATGAATGTTTTAGTTGGACCACTTTTTTCGCTTTGTGATAGATGGCGCTGTAATAACATATGGCGCTGTAATAACATATGGCTCACAATTTTAGACGAACAGTCGGTAACAGGCAGGTTTTTTAAATTAAAATACAGAACGTAGGTACGTTTGAACATTTTATTTCGGTTGTTCCAATGTGATACATGTACCTTTGTGAACTTATTTCTGGGAACGCATGCTGTTAGAGCGTGATTACCTGTAAATAGCACATTAATGCAATAAATGCCCAAAATGATGTCCGTCAACCTCAATGCATTTGCCAATACGTGTAACGACATTCCTTTCAACAGCGAGTAGTTCGCCTTCCGTAATGTTCGCAAATGCATTGACAACGCGCAGACGCATGTTGTCAGGCGTTGTCGGTGGATCACGATAGCAAATATCCTTCAGCTTTTCCCACATAAAGAAATCCGGGGACGTCAGATCCGGTGAAAGTGCGGACTTCGACGACCAATCCGCCTGTTGTGAAGTATGATGTTTAATACCGCTTCAACCGCACGCGTGCTATATGCTGGACATCCATCATGTTGGAAGTACATCGCCATTTTGTCATGCAGTGGAACATCTTGTAGTAACATCGGTAGAATATTACGTAGGAAATCGGCTTACATTGCACCATTTATACTGCCATCGATAAAATGGGGGCCAATTATCCTTCCATAATGCCGCACCATACATTAACCCGCCAAGGTCGCTGATGTTCCACTTGTCGCAGCCAACGTGAATTTTCCGTTGCCCAATAGCGCATATTACGTCGATTTAAGTTACCGCTGTTGGTGAATGACGCTTCGTCGTTAAATAGAACGCGTGCAAAAAACCTGTCATCATTTTGTGCCCAGTGACAGAACTGTACACGACGTTCAAAGTCGTCGCCACGCAATTCTTGGTGCATAGAAATATGTTACGGGTGAAATCGATGTTGATGCAGCATTCTCAACACCGACGTTTTTGAGATTCCCGATTCTCGCGCAACTTGTCTGCTACTGATGTGCGGATTAGCCGCGGCAGCAGCTAAAACACCTACTTGGGCATCATCATTTGCTGCAGGTCGTGATTTACGTTTCACATGTGGCCAAACACTTCCTGTTTCCTTAAGGGGCTCCGGAACGCCCTATACTTGCAATGTTAAAATAACGCTTATAAATTACATCTTTCCTCACAAAGTATTTGAGGTAGGAGGTTGAACTTTTTACAGGTTATTTATTGGAATATGGGCTACAACTTAACACAGGGATTTTACAAAATTTTAGTTCAGTTATCAAAGATGACTTTTTTTTCAATTGTAATGAAAATTCACAACATTTTTTTGCAATTTTTTATTTATATATTCAAAAATATACAGTTTTTTTGGAAAAATGCTGTGTTAAATTATGCAGAAGGTACTGTGTAACATTTACTGAAAGTTTGAAACAAATATGTTTGGAAGATCCTTAGAAAACATGTAATTAGTATGAGAAAATAAAAGTTTTGGGAATCGAGCGACAAAGATTGGATTAACTTTTTAGTTCATTCCAGGTCCATAGGATGGATTATCTTCATCCTCTGCAAACTCCTCCTCCAGCTTCCTCTTGTTCCTCCTCCTGTTTACTCTTGCTTGTATTTGTAGACTCTTTACAGCCCTGTCTGTAGGCCGAAGGCGTTCCTTGTCTAAAGCAAGCATCGCTCGTTGTTGATCCTTGACAAATGCTCCTTATTCTGGGATGATTAATAGACAGGATTTGTAGAGAAAATAGAGACGATCCAAAGAATAGCAGCGTGTTACGTCACAGGTTCACTTAGCGCGTAAGCCAGCTCTAATGCAGACGCTACAAGAGAGGCGTTGTGTGGTTTACTGTTAAAATTCCGGCAGTGGACTTTCGTAGAAGAGTCTGCGAATATATTTCATCCTGCTACTTAAATCTCACGAAAATACAATTAAACGAAAATTAGACGGTTTTGAGCTGAAACGGAGGCTTACCGACACTCGTTCTTCCAGCGCATCATTCGCCTCTAAAACAGAAAAGGTAGGAGGTGAAAATGGTATACAAACTACCCTTCGCCACACACACACACACACACACACACACACACACACACGATAAAGTGGCTTGCAGAAATGTTGTGGAGACACTGACTGGGTTTGTTCGGCCACCAGGTGACAAGTCTTTCTATTTGACACCACTTCGGCGACTTGCGTGTCGATGAAGACTAGACGGAATGCTGAAGACAACACAAACACCCAGTCTCCGGCTTGGCCGGGAATCGAAAATGGAATCTCACGATCTAGACACAGCGACGCTAACCACATTTTTTCCTTTCGTTCTACCTGTATCCTAGTCATTTTTCATCATCAGTTCTGTGCGGATGTCGCATTACGCCTCTCAGACACCATCGATGCAAACTTCATTCAGTTTTGTTTCTTAGAGAGGTTGGAAAACCCCCTGCCCCAACACACTTTTCTTCTTCTTCTTCCTCTTTTTTCGACCTGTTTCTCCAACGTTTGACGTCAGTGGTTCTGTGAGAAAGTCACGTGAGCTAAGTTACTGTGTCGGCACGGCTAGTCCATGAGCGGTGGGCGGTTTCACGACATATTTGCTGGTACTGGAGCGTGTTTAACCTAGCAATACCAACTCAGTTTTCGTACTGCCAAGAGGGAAGTCGTGTATTTCACCACAAGAAAATGAAAAAATTGTTAATTTCTCTTAACTTTCATAAACTACATGGTTTTGAAATAGGTTCTTATGTGTAAGTCGTGTTCAGTACTTGAAATCTAAGAAATACCAACGCATTTTGCGTAATTTGTTCACCGTTGGGAGGGGTACTTTACGACCATCACAAAAAATAATAGACAACTTCGTTAAATGTCGTTCACTATTATTCACAACATGCTTTCTGAAGATATACAGATGTGTAAAGAGGGTCCTGAATCTGAAAATATGAGTCTGACACTTGTGGCGAAAAGTCAGATTCACTACTATGACTTAAATGTTTGGGTTACGTTTTACTGAAAAATGTAATACAATTACGGTATGTGTATATGAAATCGTTAAACAGAATAAATAATTTTTACACCAGCACATAGCAAGATGACATGTTTTCGGAAGTCCCCTCCGTACTGCGAGGGTTGATGATTTAGCCCAGGTGCGTTACCGGTTTGAATCCCCTCTGTGGATTATTTTTTGAGTTTACTAACGATGTCAGTAATACATAATGATATACTGAAGAACGTCATTTTTAAAACTAATATGTACATTTTTGAGTTACTTTAACTGAGAAGCAATTCGTCATGCTTCAAGAACTCTTTAAAGACAGATAAAATCTAAATAGCCTAAATAATAATGCTTTCGCCGTTCGACTCTCATTTCACATACTTCTGGGTAGTTAGTTAATTAGTTACATGTTCACAGACCTTTTGAAGGATTTTTTATGGACATGATTTGAAATGAGACAGTTTACAAAACACTTTTACATGATTAGTTTTAACATAGCGAACATCTTAATTTTCAATTCTACTGATGCAACTACACTTAAAACTCACTTCTTTTTAAATTACAGGCTACCAGATTTCAAATAATAAATCGTGAATGAAACAGAAGGAGTTGGCTAGAAGAAATGATTTTAGGTTAGACTTAAAGCTGAATTGTTACGTACTTTTCAGACATATGGCTCAAAAAATGGCTCAAATGGCTCTGAGCACTATGGGACTTAACATCTGTGGTCATCAGTCCCCTAGAACTTAGAACTACTTAAACCTAACTAACCTAAGGACATCACACACATCCATGCCCGAGGCAGGATTCGAACCTGCGATCGTAGCAGTCGATCGGTTCCGGACTGAGCGCCTAGAACCGCTAGACCACCGCGGCCGGCTTTTCAGATATACTATGTTACTGGGTAAGTAAGTAATTTTTTTATTTTAAATATAGTTAACTCCTTTCTGAGACACTGACAGCTTTAACAATTGATAATAAAAGTCACTTTTTCCTCTGGTGCTGTAGGTGCGAAAACCATTGTTATAAATGGAAAGCCCAACACGGCATTAATTTATGTTGTTAACCGGTTTTCGTTTGACAGGGCCGTCTTCAGAAATTTAACTGATTATTTTATTTTCTTATTTATTGCTTATTTAGCCTGACCGGATCAGACCCTTAAAGCCCACTCTGACAAAGAAGTTCACAGTAATAACAGACGTAATAATATTAACATTGAAAATAGTAATAATAGTAGCAGTTGCTACTACAACTACTACTACTAATAATAATAATCGTAATAATAATAGTAGTTCTATAATAATGACAATAACAACAAAACTCCTCCACTGCCGGTCCCAAGCCCGGGACCTCATCTCGCAAGTGATGAGGAAGGAGGAGGGGGAGGAGTAACACCTCATTAAAAAACCTTGGTCCATCTGGCTCCGGATGGTAGAACCCTGTGAGGATCCCTGCCTAGGCTTACAGTCCAGACGCGTCTGTGTTACAGCCAATGGTACTCTGGTCAGCGTCTGTTGGCTCTGCGAGCTCGGCTGCGATTGAATCTTCTGGAACGCGAAACGCCAGTCGAAATTATGTGAGATCCTTCGTGATTTCACCACCAAAACCTCAACACAAACCAGTAATCATGACAGACAATGGAAAAGAATCCACTACCATGAGCCCCAATCAGTAAGACTGGGTAATAGAACTGATCATCTGCTTCCAGGGGATCAGGCGTGTCATAAAGAGAAGAATCGGAGCTTCTCAAAAACCCTCAAGATAAAGAGAATATCTTACATGGGAACACTCAACACAAACAGAATACTAAATCCAGGTTAATTGAAACAATAAACAAACACCATGGATAAATTCAGCTTCAACATTATGGCAATACAGGAAACACGATTCACAGATGAGAACCACTTTGATTCGGAAAATTACAGAATATACAAGGGGAAACCACCCATAACCATTCCAGGAAGTAATGTCAAACTCTTCGAAACAGGATTTGTACTACATAAATTGATGCTAGACTCTGTAATACATGTTACCTTAAAATCACAAAAAATCTCAACAATCACCATACGATCTGGAAACAAAGCCTATACACTAATTTGTGCACATGCCCTCACAAATAATTATAACAAGAAGAACCCAGGGATAATAGAGGAATTCTGGGAAGATCTGGAATAAACTACCAGCAAAATCCCCAAGAATCACGTAAAAGTGTTAACTAGGGGATTTCAATGTGCAATTATGAGAGGAAAGAAAATTCCGAGACACGACAGGGAAATACACGGCCCACTAGAGAACAAACAAAAATGGAGAGAACCTGATAAATTTCTGCAGAAATTTTGAGCTGAAAATCATGTCAACGCAATTCCAGAAACCACACGGAAAACTAGTAACCGGGAAATCCCCCACCAATGCCCTAGGAGAATTTCAGATAGACCAAGTAGCTTTACCCATGAAAAACGGTACAGAAATAATGAACGTAAGAACTAGGAAAGGAGTTTTTGAGTCAGATCACCACCTTATCCAAATCAAAGCAAAACTTATAGCCAACAGACAAATCAAGAGAACCAACAGACTTTTCGGAACAGATCCAGAGTACCTGCAACTAACCAAGAAAGAAAGAAGAATTGTCATAAAAAATGAGAGTACTGATAAAACTGGGGCAACTACCGAGAAAAAGGAAACATCGATGATGGAACATGACATGCGACAGAGCCATAGAAGATAGAATACAAGCCGGGAGCCGGCCGCTGTGGCCGAGAGTTCTAGGCATTTCAATCCGGAACTGCGCGGCTTCTACGGTCGCAGGTTCGAATCCTGCCTCGGGCATGGATGTGTATGATGTCCTTAGTTTAGCAGGTTTAAGTAGTTCTAAGTCTAGGGGACTGATGGCCTTAGATGTTAGGTCCCATAGTGCTTAGAAGCATTCGAACCATCTTTTTTTAACAAGACGGGAAAAAATTTAACAGCCATAGAACACAATAAAAATGGGAAGGATTCAACAGGATACATAAAAACACTTCAAAAATAATACGCAGAGTAAAAACGAGATTACGAAAACAGCAGGCTGGAGGAGATAGAAGAGGACTTAACCAGAAACAACAGACATAATTTTTTTCAGAATATTCCGAGAAAATAGGACAGGATATCAACCTCCAAACTTATGCTTCGAAGACAAGATGGAACACTAGTGACAAATCCGAAGAAAAGCTGTGAAATATTAGCTCTATACTTTGACAAATTACTCAACTGCGATGAACCAAATCAGAGATTACAGTTTACAAAACCAGATCCTAACCACGACTCCGAACCCCCAGCACGCCAAGAAATAGTGAAAAAACCAGAGCACCAGATGAAGATGGACTGATTGTAGAAATATGGAAATTATACCATGAAAACATTACACCTAAAACACACAAAATAATCAAAAACATCTGGGAAACAGAAAAGGTGGCAGAAGAATGTGTAACATCAATATCGATTGCCAGTAGGTTATACTATGCAACTGTGTGTTTGTAACTATGAAGTGGTTGTTCTTTACTAATCAAGAACATTGAACTGTCAGAGTGAAATTGAAGTTTGTAATATAAGTATTGTAAAAAAAAAAACTAACTAACTAAAGAATATTTAAAGAATATTTAAAAATAATGGAATTTTATAATATATGTCTGCTCATAAAGGAGAAATTGTGCTTCGAATGCCGGTTGATGCTTATGGAATTTTATTGTGTAGCATAAAAGATGTAGGGAACCTCTCCGCTACGGAAGTGGCTTGGCGGACGGTAAAAGGTGGTTTTGGCGGTCGACTTGGGCGGCTACTGGGTGCGCACGCTAAGCAGTCAGTGGCTAGCCGTTGTACGGTTAACATCGAGGGTGCCAAGTGAGGCATTTGGAAGGTAACCTCTATTGAAAACTTGCCTCGGATATGGATTCGGCTGCCGGATGGTGCTCTTGCTATTATGGAATGGCTCTAAAACGAGAAAAATACGTCGCCTAGAAGAATCTGTAAAGAGCATTCAACTTCATGAGCGTGGGACCAGTTAGCCGCCACATTGCTTGCCACCACTATTACTCTACTGCTCCACCAACTTCAGAAACACAGATACGTATTATAGCGTAGACCAGTATATTTGTGCGAGTGTTTGCAATAATAATCAAAGTGCTATAAGCTCGTGTTTTGAGCCCTAACTTTATCCGGATCATGAACCGATGCACGATCCTTTCCTAAGTGTGCAGAAAACCAAGTATCCTGTCTCGAACAAAACGATTTTTTTCTGTGTGTTAAATGTGCAATAATTCAGTGCCAAAGTGTATAAAAGTTACTGTCTAAAATACCTGCTTCACAGGTGATGAAAAGGCACACAAAATTAATTTTATCTGAAAAGCAATTTAGCCTTGATTGCTATCATTAATGACTTTGTTGAGATTAATCGAGTACAGTGTTGAGTAATTTGTTTTGAGAGATGAAAATTTAAACTATTCCAAGTAGGACTAACAATTAATTATGATAGAACTGAACTGCTGAAATTATCGTAGAGTTTGCCTAAAGAGACAGTATCAGCTTATGGCTGCCCCATCATATTCTTCTCATACCAAAACGATATTTGGAATATTACCTTTACTAAACAAATCACATATTTTCATATTAATGAGAATATAAAAATTGTGTATGTGGTATTATTTAATTTTATTTGTAATATTTATAGGCCAGTTAAGTCAGAACTCTTTCCATGCTCAAATTTAGTTCAGTGTCCCACGCAGTTTCATCTTAATACTATGTTACGTAATGATTGTGACTGCAACTATTATTATGAGGACTGAGGTAATATCTTGCTTTCTATGATTACTAGCTGGTGCATTAATAGTAACTATTGCTACCCACAACTTAGATCGTTCTGTATTCGTGTATATCCAACGCACTATTCAAAGGGAGTGAAATTTACTTTAGCTACTCATGTTCAATTTCCTTGAACATAATGTTTCGAATTATTATGCCTAATTAGGCTGGCGACCGTTTGTTATTTCATTTGTATGCATTTCTCTACTTTCACTAACCCCAAAGTAAAGCTTGTTGTTTTCTATCAATTGCCAATCGTAAGAAATTACTGTCTGACACCTTCTATCCATTGAGTAAAAACACGGTCAAGCATCAAATTCCTCCCGGAAGGTAACGCTAGCTTGCAGGAGAGAGTTATATTTGGAGCCAGCTTGCAATGTAGTGTTATAAATGGAAGTCAGCCATAATACACCCCCTCCACAAGAAAGGAGACAAAACAGACCCTAATAACTATAGAGGAATTCCGTTACCGCCTCTGGCATACAAAATTCTATACAAAGCCCTGTTTAATCGCCTAGAGCCTCAGACAGATCCACATATCGGAGAGTACCAAGCAGGTACGGCAAGGATAGATAGTGAACAGATCTGGTACCTCAGAACTGTAGTGGACTGGCCCGACAGCCAATCCACTATGACGGGTAGCCGAAAGGCACGCGTTTAAGCTCACGCAGGCTGGCGTGAGGTCTGAAACAGGTCAGAGAAATAAGACTAGCAAAACAGGAGGTAACTGGTAGAATACTTAACTTTAATCCATAATTGGAGAACATCGCTCTTGATGATACATAATTAATCTCAATATAACTGGTAATGGCGCCTTGCTAGGTCGTAGCAAATGACGTAGCTGAAGCCTATGCTAACTATCGTCTCGGCAAATGAGAGCGTATTTGTCATTGTAGCATCGCTAGCAAAGTCGGCTTTACAACTGGGGCGAGTGCTAGGAAGTCTTTCTAGACCTGCCGTGTGGTGGCGCTCGGTCTGCAATCACTGACAGTGGCGACACGCGGGTCCGACGTATACTAGCGGACCGCGGCCGATTTAAAGGCTACCACCTAGCAAGTGTGGTGTCTGGCGGTGACACCACAAGAACAATATTAACAACGGGAAAGTACAGAAACACCACAATAACATTTCTTGATCTCAAGAAGTTCTACGATTCCGTATACAGATAAACACTTTTCAGTACACTGGAAGAAAAGAAGGTAAACAACAAGACAACAAAACTAACCCAGGGAACATTCACAAATACAAAATCTAAAGTGAAGCTCATGGGAGAGATTTCGGAACCGTTCGAAATCAGGACGAGAGTGAGGCAGGGAGATGGCCTGTGACCCATTTTATTTAAGGCAGTTTTAGAGAAAATAATAAGGACATGGGACAAAGGAGTCAATGGAGGTAAAGATAGGGAGACACAAAAATAGAACCACCAACATAAAATGTCTGGTCTTTGCCGATGATATAGCCATCATAAGAAATAACAGAAAAGAAGCCACAGAAGCCAGGGGTCGTATGGTCAAAAAAGCGAACGTCAATAATATATCGCGCTTAAGCAAATATCGTTAGTTCCAGCCTGCGTGCGCTATCTTATGAAATTTCTTGGAGGATAGCATCACCGTAGTCGAGTATAAGGCTCGAAGTGACCCTACAAGCTTCTTATTAAGCTCGAAAGGAAACCATTTTTTATATTTTTATAGTGAGAGCTGTGACGCTGACACCTGCTTACAGACTGCAATTGTGTGTTCAGTCCAGTCTAGGTGATGGTCCACAATTATGCCAAGTTCTTAGCAGAAGAAAGAAAGGTTATTTCTGTGACATTCAGGATTAATAGTGGAAGAGATACTCTGTATTCAGGGGCAATGTCGTCAAAGAAGGTAACTTGCGAAGTATCGATGTAGATAGAAATGTAGAATTTGCTGATGACTGTTTCTTCTCTCATTCTCCCACGCTTCTGATCGGACATTTTGATGTACTGTCGCTCATCGGATGTTAACAATGATCTGTCGGTAAAGCCCATACAGTCGTCGTCGTCGTCATTGATTTGTCGTTGTTAATATGGATGCACGTAGTGGCCGTCTGCATCGAAGCCCACTACGATTGACCTTAGCGTGAGGAACCCCAGTGTTCGGTCAATGTGGTGCGATAACAGGTACACCTTGGCGAGCGGCCAGAGCACTTGCGTTGTTCCCGTGCATTGCGGAACAAGCGGCGAGTAAATCTCTCAGTGTTACGTTGAGTGGGTTGCCGGCCAATTAGGCTGCTAGCGGCCATGCAAAATAGCGCGCGGGGCCAGACTGGAGTGGCTTTGGACAATGGTCTCTGCGGTGCTATTGTTCTACCCAATGAATGGCAGAGGCCATGCGTTAGCTCCCGAGGGAGCAGCTAAGGGGCAAACCCGTGGGTTAACGGCAGGCAGTATTTTGCCGTGCGAGAGCCTATACTTTGACCGGCACGTTAGCATGGTTACGTAACACTGTTATCGCCCTACAGCACCTTGAACTGACGTCACGATGATGACTTGAGCGTTAATGAAAATTGCAAGATGTGTGTAATACGTTGGTTTCGATAGTATCATAAACAAGACTAAAAATTAAAAACATGAAAGTAAAATTACTTTATATTTAAATTAACTATTTTAAGGCGAAGCATCAGCAATCGTTTATTATTCTAAGATGATTTTAGTTTCCTACTTTCGCTCATCATCTTCGATGTTTCAGAAATGCATGCATCTGTGTCATTCATGAATTAAACAATTAAAACTTTACCACTTTAATTTTTCACGCTTAGCACAACGCGTTAGAGAATTTACTTTCATTTTCAAATGCATTTATTTGCATCAATATTTTTAGTGACGTTTGCATGTGTGATATTCTGCCTCTTGTAGATGTCTTCATTAACAGAATCTCTCTCTCTCTCTCTCTCTCTCTCTCTCTCTCACACACACACACACACACACACACACACACACACACACACCACACTCCTGAACATCCGATGTGATAGTGAAGTGGAATCGTAAAGGTACACGTACAGCACAAAAGCGTACGGGCCGACATCATCTGTTGACTGCCCGGACCGCCGACAGTTGAAGAGGGTCTTAATGTGTAATAGGCAGATACCTATCCAGACAATCACACAGATGTTCCAAATTGCATCAGGATCCACTGCAAGTACTATAACAGTTAGGCGGGAGGTGAGAAAATTTGGATTTCATGGTCGAGCGGCTGCCCATAAGCCACACATCACGCCGGTAAATGCCAAACGACTCCTCGCTTGGTGTAAGGAGCGTAAACATTGGATGATGGAACAGTGGAAAAACGTTGCGTGGAGTGACGAAATCACGGTGCACAATGTGGCGATCCTATGGCAGGGTGTGGGTATGGCGAATGCCCGGTGAAAGTCATCTGCCAGAGTCTGTAGTGCCAACAATAAAATTCGGAGGCGGTGGTGTTATAATGTGGTTGTATTTTTCATGGAGGGAGCTTGCACCCCTTGCTGCTTTTCGTGGCACTATCACAGCAAAGATCTACATTGGTGTTAAGCACCTTCTTGCTTTCCACTGTTGAAGAGCAATTCGGGGATGGCGATTGCATCTTTCAACACGATCGAGCACCTGTTCATAATGCACGACAATAACATCCCTGTAATGGACTGGCCTGTACAGAGTCCTGACCTGAATTCTATAGAACACTTTTCGGATGTTTTGGAAAGCCGACTTCGTGCCAGACCCGCCGACTGATATCGATAGCTCTCCTCGGTGCAGCACTCCGTGAAGGATGGGCTGCCATTCTCCAAGAAACCTTCCAGCACCTGATTGAACGTATGCCTGCGAGAGTGGAAGCTGTCAGCACGGCTAAGGGTGGGCCAACACCATATTGAATTCCAGCATTACCGATGGAGGGCACCATGAACTTTCTAAATCGTTTTCAGCTAGGTGTCCGGATACGTTTGATCACATTGTTCATGTTTTGATTACTAAAACAAATAGTGCGAATTATGATTTCTGTGTGTGTGATAGCGTAATAAAGAAGGTACAAAACTTTAACCAGGAAAACAAAAATACTATCTCTAAAAATACTCCAAGGTTACTTTGTCCGATTTTCAAACTGCAATGTTACTTCAAAAAGAAATCTACAGCACAACAGTCGCAGTCTCAGAAAACATCTCATAAAAAAACTATGAAAACAAATGTAGATGAGAGGAAATTCTCGAAACGCCTTGTGATAAGCATGAAAAAATATGTACCTGCTGCAGTTTTCATTATTTACACTGTGAATATTATTTTCAGTCCATACCGTAACCTTGTACAGCTGTAACCTGTTCCGAAGTTTGACTTACCAGCAGGTAGCCAGTCTTGTGGCTCGTGACCCTTCTGAGGGTGTTTTAGAAGTTGATCAGCAACTGCACTTCCACCTGTGCATGTTTAATGAAGACGACGTCCCCTACGGACCAAGAACCACAATGATTAGCCATCTGATGAGGACTTAAACGTCAAAACCTTTCATTACTGTAAATGTTTCCGACTGGAAAAAAATGTCTCTTTTCTTTTCTTTAGCGTAATCTCCGTTGGCCACAGTCCACATTTGGCAAATTGAGCAGTTACAATAGTGAGTAATAGATACTATACCCGCAATGTCTTGTCAATGGAAGAAGTACTTAATACTAAAGCTCATGAAGCTATCTATAGATGTTATTGTGTAGCAGATTCAGTAAATATTTGTTGTTAGTTTAATGAACTTTTAGTTGGCCCCATCTGAAAAGCCAGTTTGGTGAGTATCTAAGGATGTTCATTTGAACTGTTTTATAATTTCACACGTTCGTATTTCAGAGAATACCTGTGTCTCTCTAAGCATGAACAGAGAAAACATAAAAACAAAATATGATAGTAGCGTCCCCAATTCTATCAGCACCTTGCAGATAGAACTTACATCTTTGTACAAATTTTTGAGCCAGGTGCTAGTTGACGCCCTATTTGGTATGGATTTTAATATCTCTCAATCTTGTTCTGCAAATTCTGGGCTTTTTGGAGAGTGTAGTTTTAAAGACATTTTTCTATTTTTTTAACTTTTCACCTTTTGTAACTTCTTGTTTAACAAATGGCTGTCGCTCTTTATGATTCTTATAGCAAATACTAACGATAACAGTAGCGGAAACGGCGTAGGTAGTAAAGAAAATTTTAATAGCGCGCTGGATTGTTTTATTCACAAAATCATCACAGTGACCGACGACTCGTAGAGGAAATTAATTAATTTCCCGGATAGTGTCAGTGAAGGATTTTTTCGAATCAATAGCACCATTTATATCACATAACATTGCGAATGTTACTCTGATGCTTGATTGCCATAATACACTCCTGGAAATTGAAATAAGAACACCGTGAATTCATTGTCCCAGGAAGGGGAAACTTTATTGACACATTCCTGGGGTCAGATACATCACATGATCACACTGACAGAACCACAGGCACATAGACACAGGCAACAGAGCATGGACAATGTCGGCACTAGTACAGTGTATATCCACCTTTCGCAGCAATGCAGGCTGCTATTCTCCCATGGAGACGATCGTAGAGATGCTGGATGTAGTCCTGTGGAACGGCTTGCCATGCCATTTCCACCTGGCGCCTCAGTTGGACCAGCGTTCGTGCTGGACGTGCAGACCGCGTGAGACGACGCTTCATCCAGTCCCAAACATGCTCAATGGGGGACAGATCCGGAGATCTTGCTGGCCAGGGTAGTTGACTTACACCTTCTAGAGCACGTTGGGTGGCACGGGATACATGCGGACGTGCATTGTCCTGTTGGAACACCAAGTTCCCTTGCCGGTCTAGGAATGGTAGAACGATGGGTTCGATGACGGTTTGGATGTACCGTGCACTATTCAGTGTCCCCTCGACGATCACCAGTGGTGTACGGCCAGTGTAAGAGATCGCTCCCCACACCATGATGCCGGGTGTTGGCCCTGTGTGCCTCGGTCGTATGCAGTCCTGATTGTGGCGCTCACCTGCACGGCGCCAAACACGCATACGACCATCATTGGCACCAAGGCAGAAGCGACTCTCATCGCTGAAGACGACACGTCTCCATTCGTCCCTCCATTCACACCTGTCGCGACACCACTGGAGGCGGGCTGCACGATGTTGGGGCGTGAGCGGAAGACGGCCTAACGGTGTGCGGGACCGTAGCCCAGCTTCATGGAGACGGTTGCGAATGGTCCTCGCCGATACCCCAGGAGCAACAGTGTCCCTAATTTGCTGGGAAGTGGCGGTGCGGTCCCCTACGGCACTGCGTAGGATCCTACGGTCTTGGCGTGCATCCGTGCGTCGCTGCGGTCCGGTCCCAGGTCGACGGGCACGTGCACCTTCCGCCGACCACTGGCGACAACATCGATGTACTGTGGAGACCTCACGCCCCACGTGTTGAGCAATTCGGCGGTACGTCCACCCGGCCTCCCGCATGCCCACTATACGCCCTCGCTCAAAGTCCGTCAACTGCACATACGGTTCACGTCCACGCTGTCGCGGCATGCTACTAGTGTTAAAGACTGCTATGGAGCTCCGTATGCCACGGCAAACTGGCTGACACTGACGGCGGCGGTGCACAAATGCTGCGCAGCTAGCGCCATTCGACGGCCAACACCGCGGTTCCTGGTGTGTCCGCTGTGCCGTGCATGTGATCATTGCTTGTACAGCCCTCTCGCAGTGTCCGGAGCAAGTATGGTGGGTCTGACACACCGGTGGCAATGTGTTCTTTTTTCCATTTCCAGGAGTGTATGTATAGGAGTGTTAGCACAAGATATTATCTCCTGAACATGAATACAGAAATACAAAGTGCCGACCAGCAGTTGCAGCTAATTTTTCTCATCAGTCGTTGTGACTGGGGTAGATCTTCACTTACCTAAAATGATCTGACGCCCCGATTTGGCCGGGATAGTTCCAATTTTTGGAGTCCAGTCTCCTTATTCATATCGTGTTCTGCGGGGACGCCTAAACGTTCAGGTTTTTAGAAATCAAATCAAATTCTCAGTCATGTCATGTTTCGACATGTAACTCTTTATGTTTCTGACACTGTAAAAGTATCTATACTTTTATTTCATATCATTTCCCTAATTTAACGTACCATGACGCGCCGAATTATGAAATGCGTTCACATCAGCCTACTTACTGGTGCGCCCAATTTCGAGATCTCCGGCAATAATTGTGCTGAAGTTGGTATTATTCCAGTCGATTTGTTTAGCGATAACCAAATGTTTTCATATGTATTTCGTTGGAGTCAATATTGTACACGTGTAGCACAGTTAATAGGTTCTTTATTCACTTTGTTCAGACGGTAAACAACTTCGCAAAACCCAAGTCGCACTGCGTTTTCGATTAGGTACATCGGGAGAGGAAGGTAACGTATTCATAAACAAACGTCATAAACGGTGTAATATAACTACTGTTTTATATTCTGAAATAATTCGAAACTGGTTGCTGTAGCGCCCTGCCACAACAGAATGAAATAATTTTTACTGTGTTTTTAATTAAATAAAATTTAAGCAAAGAAATGCTCATAGATTATCAATTATATAATTTTAAAACAGGTATTCATTTATAATAGAGGGCGAGCCGACTGCGATGTCCGCTGCATGAAATGTAGAGGCGAGATTTTTGTTGCTGAAGGATGGAAGTACGACATACGTTATCGTTTAAAAACCACCAAACACAAGTTGGCAGATCCTAGCGCCGCATCTTCGAGAAATTTAACAAACTTCTTTCGCTAAGTTGTTGCAAGTGAGCACGAACTTAAAACTGTCTGTAGCGCGAGACACATGGACCTTCCAGTTAGTACAAGACAACCGTAGCTTTCGTTCAAGTGATTGTACGTACAAACTTATTCAGAAATGCTTCGAATCGAAGTACAATTGTGGTCGTACAAAGTGAGAAGTCATTATTGTTAAAGTGCTCGCTCCATATTGTGTAATATACGCTCAATAGTAAACGCCTGATGGCCTCAAGTTATCGAACAATTGTAAAGTAAAAGAAATGAACCATCGCATAGCAGCGACAGAATCTATTATTCTTTATCTTTGCCGCTCTTGCGCGGTACCAGTAAATCTCTATGTACATGTATCGATTAATGGTATAAAAAAGAATTCTGTTGTTTCAAGACAAATGAGGCTTTTGGCGCCTCACCTTTTATTGTTTGTATTCTATGAGAGGCGGACGCGGACTTGCTGCGTTTCGCAACTGTATTTTATATTCTATGTGTAAATATTGAGTGAAAATGCTAAATGTTATTTCTTTTTCAATCAGAAAGCATGTAGTTTCTGGTAACTGATTACGAACAGACAGAATCAAGAGGACATTTTGACTGTTATGTATAGAGTATTTAACCACTATGATCATCTATTGTAATGTAATATGAAAAGGTACGTAGCATTAAAAAAAACGTGTGTTAAAGATAAGTGTGCTTATTTTCGTAAATTAACCTTGATGATTCCATCTCCTTATTTAACTGAATGATAATTATTTTTGTGTTACTTCATCATCAGAAATTACGATCACGCTGATGGGCCGAACGCAGCATGAGGCAGAAGGAACATTATCGTTTTCCTAATATTTCTGAACCAACTTTTTCGTGTAGTGTTGCATTTCTTTTAAAGTCTATAAATCTTCTGGTCCCTTAGTGTTGATCCGGATATGACTACATCGCGACTATAAAAAAAAATGTACAGAAATGATAATGTTTCTTCCGAGCGATCTCAAATATATCAATATGCTGCTCTTATTCAGGTATTTAATGGTCAACGTATGTTATTATAATAGCGTAATAAATCCCTGATTCTGTAGCCAAGTGGCCCACCAAAAATATTCACCTTTTCGACATTAAAAAAAAAGTAACAATTCTTTTTATTTCCGTCCCCCAAGAGCAACGCTACACTTGGCGCCCGAACAGAACAATTTTTCTAAGCACATAAGACTGTACGCAGTAAAATCTTCTTGTGCAAATCCAATAATTCGTCGCATTGAAAATGATTATTTCCCACGATTCGGGGTTCCAGAATCAATCTTGTCTGATAATGCTTCAAATTTCACATCACGCCCGTGGCGTGCATTTCTCCTCGCCATGGATTCAAACAAATTTTGATATCCCTGTTTCGACCGCAATCGAATCCGACAGAAAGAATCTTCAAAGAATTTAACAGATTTATAAGGATGTACATTCCGAACAAGCAATCTAAGTGGGTAGACTTCTTAACACCTTTCGAACAGATTGTAAACCACCTTCCTCATCTGTCGACCGGATTCACGCCACATGAGTTAATGTCAAGATCAAAAGAAAGGAATGAATGGATAGACCCCCTTCCAAAGTTACAAGACAACGAAGTGGACCTAGACGCAAAAATCAGGCAAGCTCCCATATCATTGACAACGTATGCTAACCTCCGAAAAAAGGCATTTGATAAGAAGGTAAACAGAGTTATAGATCTCAAAGAAAATGAGAAAATGTATTAGTCAGGACTCACTTTAAACCATCCCTGTTGTTAAAGAAGAATCGTAAGTGGTAACACATTTATGAAGGTCCCTTTGTGATAATGAGGAAACCACACATTGGTAGCTATTTATTATCTGACCCTGCCACGAATAAAATCAAAGGATTGTTCCACCATCATGATTTAAGAAAATTTTATAACGCCAGGAATTAAGTTAATTTAAGCTGTAAGAAAATTCTAAGGTATTGGAGATCAGGATTAACCAATGAGTAACAAGAACGGAACTGAACTGACCACGGACGTTAACCGGTGCTAAAAGGAAACCTTATGTATCAAAACAACGTGTCTGGAAAATAAAGTACAGAATAAGTTGTAGACAAGTATTTACATGGATAATCTTTATGTAAACAGGAGGACATGTCCTAGAGGCGATTTTCAACTTTAGTTATAAGTTAGTATGTAAGAAAAATGATGTACTCCAGAGGTATTAATTAGCCCCGAGGTACTAAATGAGGAAAGAGGAAGGAGCGAATAATTCACTTCTCTCGCTAAATAGTAATTTGAGAATGAGCAGGAAGGAGCGAATAATGCACTTCTCTCACTAAATAGTAATATGAAAATGATGATTATATGTGCTTAGTATTAGTAAGTGAAATTTAATCGAGGACAAATTAATGACCTGTTTTAAAAGGAAATACTTAAACGTCCAGACAAAAGAGGAAAGTTGTGTGAAAAGATTCGATTCCATGAGGTTATTCCCTATTTTGAAATGTGACGTAAATAAGGCACCACCTGTTAGCGCAAAACAGTCGGTAGATTTAACTTGTAAGTTCCAGCACAGTGCTGTGCCAGCGATGAAATAACATATCTTTGAAGTAAACAGATATCTAGGATTAACCATGGACAGATTGATAACGCAGTGCAATTGTTCTAAAAAGGCCTGACGTTAACCTTAAGTAAAAGCGTGATGGAATAAAAAGGAAGTTTATTATATAACGCAAAGTAAGATGAGTCCAGACTATAAACAAGCTGAGTAAAAGAATATATGAGTAACATGGTTTATTATGGCAACTTCACGGTTCTATTGAACATTAGCGATACTGCAAATTCACAAGCTAGCAGCAAATAGAATAAGGATCTCGCCCAAGCTTCATAGGTCGCGACAGCAGCAAACAACAACACTCTAGTGAGAGGCTTATATATACAAATGATAATTAATGCCCAAATGCGTAATGCATAAACTTGACTTAGTCTAAGAAATGAGCAAAGAGTAGTAAGCAAGCTGCAGCAAGATACATATTAGATATAAATGCTTGAAGTGATAGATTTTATTTTAAGTGCGTACTGCAATATTTATTGTTTTCTCTGTGATTATTGTATCCCTTTCCTAAGTGCAAATCCTTTAAGATCCTTGATCCTATCCACTCCTCAGGATCAACTTGTAAAGATGCACGTGTGCTTAGGAAGTGAGGCACTACATATAAAAATGAGTAGATTCGCGACGCGCATATTGCTTTTGTAATGCGTAATGTAAATCAAATTCGACCTGGTTGAGGGGTAATTTAAATTCTGTCGACGATCCGCGAGTAGGCCCGCTTTTCCTACTTTTCTTTTTCGACTGTTTGTATTTCTACACGAAATCCAGAGGCGGATTTGCTATTTTCAAATCTGTCCTCGAACTTTCTTTAAAGACAAGCACATACGAGAAAAACTTTTGGCATAAATGAAGCTCCCCTCACAAGTCACTAAATAAGACGAGCACTAAAAAAAAAAATGTACTGGGCCTACAAAATGAATAAGCAAGCGTAATAAAGATTACTATGAGTGAAATTAATTTGTAAAGGAGATTGGAATGGATTTGGTCAAAGAAAAAGGACTTATAATAGCCTACCTGTGACCGTAGGCATAAATAATAAAAAAAGACTAATTAAGAAACAATTGTTTTGATTCAAAGTGGTCAATTAGATTATTTCCCGATTTAAATGAACTCTTGTAAATGTTAGTATGTAAATCAACTTGTAAACACCGTGTGATGTTATGAAGCGAAAATTTCTTTTAATACACCGTTCACGCAGACGCTCACCACAGTGCAAGTGAAGTTTTAAAGTTCGACGATTTTCTGTGGCAGTATTCTACTGCACCATATGTGTGAAAAATTCGTTGATGTGTGCAGTGTGTAATAATCAGTGTCATTCCACACATGCAGTTGCAGTGGTAGCTACCACTTACCTATGAATCCGTAACTGGATAGTGGACAGGAAGTGATGTGAGGCAGTTTCGGTGCCAGAAGCTCCCTCCAGCAATCTAAAAAGCACAAAGCCACGATCCGCCGAACAAAAGCGACGCACGGCACCTCAAGCGCGAAATCAACGCTTTGCAAGAAAGCTCCGGTCACGTGCGTGCGCACAGACTGAATTTCAAGATTGCTCGCAACAGTGGAGGCGGACAGCCACCACGTGACGAAATAATGTAAACGTTCAACCGCCAACACAGTTGCTGTGCGCTACCATTCTGTAGCAAAAACATTCACACCCAGTACTGAAAACATTTTGTATGTATCATAAACCTTCCGAGAGACTCTAAAATAGAGAAGTTAACGTAATTATTATAATGACTGATTGTACACAGAGACAAGTCACAAGGTCACCTCTGAACACTGTTGAAATGTAAACTTTAACGAGAGGTCACGATACGAATGAAAATAAGCACACGAAAATACGTCAAAGGATCCCATCCTCCTATATCCCATCCCACATGTATATAAAATTAGTTTTGTAAGCTATTCTAATATAAGATATTTTATCTGTTTCATATGTGAAATAATTCGGAGAGCCACACTCGAGCCCTGAAAGTGAAAGATATGGACTTCCTTGTCGAAGCCATCACCAGTGGCCGCTCTACAATCCAAGTCTATCATAAACAGTGTATGAGCGACGAAAATAAATGTATAATTAAGTGCGACAACGGACAAGGCAATCAATTGACAAGACGATGACAATAAAAAGAATACAGTCAAAACAGGAAGTTGTGTACCAGTTGTGACAGTCAAATTACTTTTGCAACGATGAAAAATGAAGAGTGACTCTATTTCCTTATAAATTTTGTAAATATGTGTACTTATAGCCTTAATTTTAAGAATCATCAAGATAGAATGAATCCATACAAACACAGATAGAAACACGGAACAAATTCACAATGATCCACCGTCAGTAATTACAAATTGAAACGTTAATTATTTTATTATAGAATGAATATGAAATGAAACTTTTAATAACCTGTATGTTACACCCGAAAATTACAAATATTCCAATGGCCATGAGGATGAAAGTAATACCTTCGGTATTCCTTCCCTCCTCATGGGAGGCAGTGTAATATTAGTAATTTTCGCCTCACAAACATTAATATATGCTCAATAGTAAACGCCTGATGGCCTCAAGTTATCGAACATTTGTAAAGTAAAAGAAATGAACCATCGCATAGCAGCGACAGAATCTATTATTCTTTATCTTTGCCGCTCTTGCGCGGTGCCAGTAAATCTCTATGTACATGTATCGATTAATGGTATAAAAAAGAATTCTGTTGTTTCAAGACAAATGAGGCTTTTGGCGCCTCACCTTTTATTGTTTGTATTCTATGAGAGGCGGACGCGGACTTGCTGCGTTCCGCAACTGTATTTTATATTCTATGTGTAAATATTGAGTGAAAATGCTAAATGTTATTTCTTTTTCAATCAGAAAGCATGTAGTTTCTGGTAACTGATTACGAACAGACAGCATCAGGAGGACATTTTGACTCTTATGTATAGAGTATTTAACCACTATGGTCATCTATTGTAATTTAATATGAAAAGGTACGTAGCATTAAAAAAAAACGTGTGTTAAAGATAAGTGTGCTTATTTTCGTAAATTAACCTTGATGATTCCATCTCCTTATTTAACTGAATGATAATTATTTTTGTGTTACTTCATCATCAGAAATTACGATCACGCTGATGGCCGAACGCAGCATGAGGCAGAAGGAACATTATCGTTTTCCTATTATTTCTGAACCAACTTTTTCGTGTAGTGTTGCATTTCTTTTAAAGTCTATAAATCTTCTGGTCCCTTAGTGTTGATCCGGGTATGACTACATCGCGACTATAAAAAAAATGTACAGAAATGATAATGTTTCTTCCGAGCGATCTCAAATATATATATATATATATATATATATATATATATATATATATATATATATATATATGTCAATATGCTGCTCTTATTCAGGTATTTAATGGTCAACGTATGTTATTATAATAGCGTAATAAATCCCTGATTCTGTTGCCAAGTGGCCCACCAAAAATACTCACCTTTTCGACATTAAAAAAAAAGTAACAATTCTTTTTATTTTCGTCCCCCAAGAGCAACGCTACAATTGTCACGATGAGTTGCAGCTGGAACTGTATAAAGTGGGTTGTATTGCTGTTCATTCTGATGCATCTTGTCATGGAAACACAAAAATCTACCCCCTTCTTGTCCGATACTTCTTGCCTCTTGAACGCATTTGCGTGAAAATTCTCCAGTTTAAGGAGCCACCTGGTGAAACTGCAGGCACTGTTGGAAAATATCTGTGTGACACCGTCACAGAAAATAATTTGGACGATAAAGTTGTAGTATGCTGCGGGCACTACGCCAAAATAAATTCTGGTGAGCCATCTCGAATTTGCACAAATTAAAGACTGTATTGCTCAGAACAACATTCGTTTAGAAATGCTGTAAGACAGCTGCAAATTGCTTGCGAGTGTATGCAGGGTGTGCCATTTACAAGATTCATTACTGTTCCAACATATACATAGCTTAAAAGAGTTCTGTACCTTTTTTTGGACGTAGAGCACAGGCAGTTGTTGGATACAGAAATAGGTGGTTAGCCTACTGCGAGAGTTTTGTAGCCCTATGGACCACTAAAATCATATTTTTTGTGAAAAGAAAAGTTCCCAAAAATATTAAAGGCAATTTTTGAAAACACTGTTCTGTAGACTTGTTTATGATTTTACACAAGTAGACATCAGCTTTTCAAGCAGCATTACTGAAGGTAGAAGGACTGTATGTTGCAGCTGTCCTGGCTGGAGAAGCACTTCATGATTTAAGAATGAATATGACAGAAAAACGAAAAAGCGAATTCATGCCACACGTTGTAAGAAGTTCTGTTGAATCTTAGTGTATAAACGTTATTAAGCTCACTGAAACCCTATGTGACTTTTATGACGGCAGTGCACAGTACATTGAGCAGTGGAGTGATCATTTTAATGTCTTTTCAGACTACAAATTGTTTCTACTGAACTATGCAACTACGTCGGATGAGGTTAAAAAATGGTACGAATCTCGTACAAATGTGTTACCAGACAGCAAAATTAATGACAATGACTTGCTACAAGTGTAGGTTAAATGCAGCAGTTTGTCACACCTCAGCGACTAGAGCAATTGAGCATAGAACAAACTCTGACTGATGTGCTTTGGGTACAAATGTTCCAGCACTTCACATACAAACAAATATCTTATGAAAATATGTCTAACATTATGGAACTTGTGTTAGGACTTCCCGGAACAAATGCAGTACTTGAGCGTGTCGTTTCATTGATGAATGAGGTATCAATACTTGAGAAAACTCATTATGGTAGGGACTCAGAAAGTAATACTGATGGTGAAATTTAATTTGAAATACAGTTGTTGGAAATCCTACGACTTCTTAAACTTAAGGCTAACATCTTCTGAATCAAATTAAATCATTACAGAAGTATGGGGGCATGAAAAATTGACTGTTAGAAGCAAGTTTTGCGTCCCACGTTACAGTTATGCAGCAACTATAAATGAGACTGTGCTTTAGATTATGTTTTTTACCTTATCATTTTAGTGCCTATCATTCATTTTGTTGTAATCTGTAATAATGTATAAGAATTACAGAGCATTGTTGCATTCCCAGCAGTAAACAGTTATGAAATTGGTCCCAGCTTCGACTCACAGAAATATGGTCACGTTAGCTTACTAAAATATTCGTGAGTGCCAGTGTGAACACCTCGCTAAATTCAAATTTTTCTGATATAAGCCCCAAAGACTGATGCTTTTGTTTTGCCGATATCTGTTGAACTTTAAAGTAAGCTATGGTTGCAGTTGTCAGCAGTTAGCCTGAATGTGAGCATTACTAAGTTTCCTGTCGGTTCAGAGTACACTGAAACTAGTCATAAATACACGTTCTGTTAACGGCTTCTGATCCGCACGCACTTTTAGATCATCAACATGCGCATCTCTCGCCGTGTTTCGTATTTTATAACAAGATATGAAGTTTCTGCGTTGTTCTTTCCTATGCATAAACTGCAACGACACACACGATTTTTCATTACTCTTATAGATACCCTACTTGTCTATTATACAGTGAAACTGGCAACTAGATACCTATCAAAAAGGTCTCCGTCAATTTCTGCTACGGTTTCAGACAAAGACTTCGTGCAGCTCCATCATAACAGTCGTGAGAGCAGAAGATCGGCCGCGCGGGGTTAGCCGAGCGGTCTCAGGCGCTACAGTCATGGACCGTGCGGCTGATCCCGGCGGAGGTTCGAGTCCTCCCTCGGGCATGGGTGTGTGTGTTTGTCCTTAGGATAATTTAGGTTAAGTATTGTGTAAGCTTAGGGACTGATGACCTTAGAGGTTAAGTCCCATAATATTTCACACAGCAGAAGATCTCAATGGCCATGGTACACAACCTACCCTTCGAACCCTATCGTAAAGACATCTGTGTTTCTGATGCATCCTCGTATTAATATGGAAATGCGTTGGTGCACCATCACTTTGAAGCCACATCTGCTTGTGGGAATCGAGGGGTTCAGTGTCCAGCAACTGTGACGGAGGATCTCGTATGAACACCAGGTGATGCGGACCAATGAAAAGGGATGGCAGAAAATAAGGTCCTATTGGTTGATCTAGCACACCTACAGCCCTCAAGGTGATGGGGAATTGTTTCTGGTGATCTGTAACAACTGTGGCGTATAGGTTACCTTCACTCCAAGTAAGGCTACAGCGGTAGTTGAAAACACCATCAAGCCTTTCCGTACTGCAGTACTCCTCTGGATAATCCATCGGCAGAGCTCATGTCTGGGTTCAGGAACTCTTGCCTCATTATTTGTACCCTTTGTTTTCGATGCAGGTTTAATAACTATAGCAACACTACCGGTCCTATTCTGCCCCCGTTTGTAGGTGTTCCTAGTACCTAGCAAGATTAAAAAATAATGGTTGTGTCAGTCTTTCATACACTGCCCATCAATGTTAATGATTTCCTTACGTTCATTCAACCGACAAATGGAAAAAAGACAGTCTTTGTTATTTCACCTACCTGTCGACATTTTCCACTGAAGCGTTGCCCTGTTTCTTGTCACCTATCGTGTGGGGTTTGTCTTCTGGTTCCGCGACCTGTTACGACTTTCAAATTATGTACTAGAATGACTTCGTTTCCGGAAGAGATCATTCTATTAGCTTAATACTTAACATTGCACCTTCATTCAGCTTTACTTCGAGTGCTGAAGATAGTTCAGTATTGATGAACACTGACAAAATGCGCGGTATCGGTAACATCACAGCCCCAAAATAACTAATACATTTTTTTCGCCTGATGTTATATTACAGACGCAACTATCTAAAGCTGAATAATCTAACTAATACTTTCACTAATTTTGGAGGCACCAGTACGACTTACAATGGATATCTCAGGAGGTCACTGCTCGATTGCCTCTGAGACTGAGATCGTTATAATTTTGAACTGAGTTTTTTGCACATTTTAAAACTCTCGTGAGTCAAAGGCTTCACAATACAATCGCAAATTATTATAACTGAATGGTCTTTTCATTGTAACACCACTGTCACATATCGCTTTGCGATTTTGTTTCAGCTCTGTTCTATTCCATGATAATTAACTGTGAACTTAATATGCTTTACTGCGTGTGGGAAGCATTCAGTTCCACGCCAGAAGAGAGCCGATCTTGAATGCTCAGCAGCTCCACAGGGTCGTCAGAAGGCTTTTCACGGTGCCTCAGAAGCGGGGAATGAGTGCTCCTGGAAAAGCAGACAGCTTTATTGGAAATGGCCCTGTTTCCCGGAATGCTTATTGTTGACAGTTCCTGGCGCTATTTCACTTGCCAAAGGCATCGTGCCGCCGCTCAAGACAGCTTTCATTCTGAGATTGTTTGAGAGTGAAATTTGCCTTTCTCTCCCCACATCAAAGAAAAGTCGTGTACTGGCACTGCCCAGGCATAAGAAAGTTCTCTGCATCCCTCTGAAATTACGTACTGTCTAAACCAGAGTGACGCCGTCGCTAGCATACGCTGTGCGGACAGCGCTAACCAATGGAGAGAGACTGTTTGAAACCAGTAACAACCTCATGAATGGTAATGATGATTTTTGGAAGGTTGAAGTTGTAAGCAGACCACATTCGTTCGCAAGGTAGGCAGCAGCATTTAATCCCCCTCCAAGTGTAGCCTGGTAATTGAGAGAGTGCAGGGAAGAACTTAGAATGAAGAGAATTTGCTTCCCAGCTCTCATCTTCTACTGACTGGCGCCACCTCGCTGTGCTTACGGAATGTAAGCTTAACTCGGTTAGTAGCGTAATCCACCTTATGAGCTGCTCGCATTTAACTCATTTGGTGATGCATCTTGATGCTCAATTATCTGTATAAAATATTAGTTTCATTTATCTAGCTGTTGCGAACTGTCAAGATCTGGGAGTTGTAACGGGACATCCTCCTATAGCAATACTCTTCCTCAACAGTAGATGTCGATACCAGTATTATTTTTATTTATCTCAGTTGCTTTTCAGGAAACTTTCATATAATTTTAAATTCCGTATATTAAATTTCAAGCTAAAATTTATGAAAATGAATTACTTACTTTATAAAATGTTTCAGTCTCTGTGTCATAATCTGTAAGAACTAATTCTGAATGTACAGTTAACATTATTTCTTTTAGAAACAATTGAAATTACGAACTATCGGCACAATTAAAATTGCTATTACTAATTATGCAATACTGTACTGGTTACTATGTTTATATCAGTATTCATTTATGAAATAATAATAGAAATTAACAACGTAACAGAAACCAGTAGAAAATCATTTGTTAAGAAAAATTGTAAACCCTTTGGAACATGGTTAATTCCGCAGAGTGTGGGAGCATGCCTCTGATGTGATCGGACGTATCTTTGTATTTTGGGCGAACAATGTAATTTTGGCTTTGTTAATGTGAAAAATCAAAAGACTGTATGATATACTAAAATGTGAGAAAATATTTTAACGAAAAAACAAAAATTCTGCAACAAAAATTTTAAAATTTGTTTAGATCAATCCTACTGTGAGGACCTAAAATGTGACGTTTTCAGCTTGAAGAATTAGACACTTAGACAAGTAAAACTGGAGCCAGCTCTACATGAAAAGCTAAGTAAATAAGAAAGTTTATTGTAATCGTCGCTTCTCTCAAATTTTTCATAAAAGACATTGTTAATTGTTGACAATAGCTGCAAGTAGGAAGGTGGGAGTAGATAACAGATTCTTATTCATTTTTGCATCGCATAGTCTTCCAATTAAATGCGAGTCCCACAGAGTTTTGAGTCATTTTATGTTAGTCTCCTACAGTTTTCAGGCCATTGATAATTATTGCTCATCGTCAATAGTTCACTTGATTAGATTAAATAAAAGTTTTGTTTTCTTGATCTGAATTAGATTTTGAGAGCCGTAATGTTCTTCAATTTCCCTGTGGTTAAGCGACCCTTAAACAATAAATATAAGCAACAACATTCCTAGAATGTTTGCTTCTTTGTGATGAGTTCCCGTTTTGTGCATTGGACAAGCCTATTTTTGAAGATATAAGAGACACAGAGGTGGCAGCGAGTGTCAAACGTACACTTTTTTTTTAAGCAGAAGTAGTTGGTCTAATGCTGTTGTGGCTCATTTAAAACTCCATCAAGTCTATTTACTGTGACACTATTCATATTAATTTTGTCATGTGTCCTGTGTAGGAAAATTCTGCACACTTCATATTTAATTTCCGTCGGCACCAAATAAGTGAACTGCACGCCTTCTTTACAGCACTAGGCAGGCAATTTTCGTGATTTTGGGTTTCTAAAGTCTTAACGTTTTTGATAAGATTATACTATCTCGTTAACAGAAAGAAACATGTCGAATCTTATGCATATGTCATATTGCTGTATCAGTACTCTCCACACTGAACTGAAGTTTCGGTGGGCAACTTATTGGTGAATATCCCATACGAGCGAACACAATCTCCTAAACACCTACTGTGGGAAAAAGGTCGTATCGACAGTCATGGTCAGCTCTCTGCTGCTTCAACGAGCCAGTGGTTCATTAGCTTTTATCTTCGGCGGTTTTTTTTCCATTTAGGTGAGAGCTCCATCAACGTCGATGCAGTAGACAGTGGCTTGTTATGAAAGCAGAGGCACATGGCACACAAGCACTGGTCATCCAACGCCTTGTACCATCTGAAATGCTAACTTTTTACCACTGGTACCTGAAGTCAAAACACAAGATGTGGGACTTTCTACGGCTTGTCTGTATAAGGTTGACAGTAAATGCTTGGGATGCCATGTATCATGGTGCAGGCAAGGGAGAAGCAAGAAGTAAGTTAGTGAATTCAAGGAGGCCTTGAGACTATGGGAGTGTTGGATACGTTTAAGGACGGATTCACGCTCAATTTGGCGTATGCAACACAGTTGTTCATTAGAGGTAGAAACAGACTGAGAAAACGAGAAAATACATACTGACTGTTGCAGAGCCAAGGTCACAACCACTGTCACAAAATGTCAGTTTTCGAGAGAAAAAAAAGGAAGCTTCTGAATCTGTCGTCAAATTAGTGCACCAATAAATTCTTACGTACAGGAGACCAAACATTAATGGTCAAAATTATAGGGAAAGAAAGATGATTCTAAATTATTCTAAAACAGGGAACCAATGATCAGAAGCAAACATTTCATATGGTACGAAGATTTCAGCGAAAAGCATGTAAAGCGCTTTACTTCGAACTGCTTGTACCTAAAAAAAAAATGGCCAGCCGCTAATAGGACTCGTGCAGTGAGGTTTTAGTGCAAGCTTACCTACGTATATAGAAGGTTCAAAAGGAAACAAAATAAGAGTGTAGTGGCTAATGCATTATCGTCCAGAATATTTAGATACAGCAATGCTTCGATTCAGTTATAAAATGTTACTGAAAGCATGACGAATTGCTTCTAATTTAAAATAATTGACAAAATGAAAATATGCATGTTAGTCATAAAAACAACCTTTCTCTATATACCATTTTCACATTATTAAAGCGTTCCTCTGTATTATTGACTTTGCTAGTAAACTCATAAAATAATCCACAGAAGTGATGCAGCCCAATGTTTCAACTCGGTTCCCACATTAAAAGCGCTCGAACACCTCTAAATTCTCCGCTAAAACAGAATGTTCGTAATTGCAAATGGAACAGGTGCACTTAATTGTCGTAATTTATGGACAAAACGACTATTATAAACCAAAAGCAATGCAAGGTAAAATATCACGCGATATTCCAGATACTATATAATGTTTTCGAAATACTGACCGTTGTGCGCTCATCAAAATGCACGGGTGTATTGCTTTAGAAAGCTGGTCATATGTACTTACGAAACAGGGTAGTTAAGAGCGGGAACTGTGTAAATTCTAGACAGCTACGCTAATCCTCTTAGGGACTGTGCATGAGCAGGAAATTCTGTTCTGTAAATATGAGCCAATTGACGTAAATTACTGGAAAGCAGCAAAACAAGCCTGTGATGACGGACAACATACACAAACAGTGCTGGTGTAGAATCACACAGTTTAGCCGTAATTAAGTCTATCCAAACAAACACCGCGTTAGAAGGCGAACTTTCGTGCATCCTGCGGGATTACTGGTGGCCACTTCACACTGGGTACTACGGAATACGGATCTAACTATAGATACAGCAACGGGTTCTGGTTACTTATGTGCTATAAAATGTACTTCTGACGTGTAAATTGCTTCCGCAGTTTCAGGAATATCACTCATGTTTTCCAGTCTATACATTGTAAGTGTACAAACTACTGACACCGACTTATTAAATGAGGTACAGTGGACCAGCAGCGGCCTCAAATCCCTTAAGTGAAGAAGTTATGAAGCTGATACTAGTCTACTGGTAACTTCCAGAGTCTCTCCAGCGGCGCAGTGCAGTGCCGCAGCGTATTGTGCACGACTAACACAACGCCTGAGAATACCCAATAGCAAATTTTGGGGAGGAGTGTAGCAAACTTATTTCTTCAACCAGGGGGGAATCTATAAAAACGACCATAGTGCATGCAGTACCATGAGCAACGCTGAAAAATTCATAAACCATTGTTCATATTGAATCTTATGTGTTTGTTTCGTGTAATTAACGTTACCAGTAATTAAAGAGGACTGAGGGTAGCACTTCTGTATCATGTATGTATTATGTTAACAAATGATCTAGCAAATATCGAAGTATGGTAAACACTGTATAAAGAAGAGATATTTATTATACACATATACAGGGGATCCCAGGAAGAATGATTACTATCATTCGAAAAAAGGTCTAATAAATGTGGGCTCTAATATACATGCCTCAAGAGCTATTCCCGCGCCCGGGTTCCCGGGTTCGATTCCCGGAGGGGTCAGAGATTTTCTCTGCCTCGTGATGACTGGGTGTTGTGTGATGTTCTTAGGTTATGTTTAAGTAGTTCTAAGTTCTAGGGGACTGATGACCATAAATGTTAAGTCCCATAGTGCTCAGAGCCATTTGAACCATTTGAATTTGAATCAAGAGCTATGAGCGCTTCATGTGTTTCACAGTAGCGAAGATGAACAGTTGCTCATATCTCGAAAGTTATGCAATGGATCCAGGATTACGGGACTTTTTTTTTCTTTTTTTAGTCCGTACTACCACCTCTCAAAATATAGAAAGCAAAGAGTTTGTACTACAAGAGATTTCGTTCATAGTATCAACGACCAACAAGTACTAAAAGATTTTAAGGCATGCATTTTAGAGCCCATGTTTACTTGTATCTTTTTGCTTCGAATGATGGTTACAATTACATCCCTGGATATTGATCTTTCCCCCTGGGACTCCCTGTATAGATGAATATTGACTTCAAGTATCAGCGTTTTATTGGATGTAAAGGATTATTGTGTGGACGATGACTGAATACAAGTCCGATGCTCGAGACATGTCGAAAAATAATGTGGATTGGAGAAGAAGTAAACTGAGAAGCGAATCGTACTCCATTAGGGAAAATCACTGGACAGCATTGATCCTTCCCATATCTATGTGAAGTGGTTTGTCGACTGCTGCAAGTGATATTTATTTACATGTAGAATACAGCGCCAGAATTAGATTTCAGCATTCATATTACCACGTTTTAGCGGCGTTGAATATAGGCAAGAATGCGTCCCCCATGCTGCTTCTTACATCAGAGAGATCTCTCCCAAGAAATGATGGTAAAATCGCTTCATGATTAATTATTATGAATTTATTCACAGTTATAGATACGCGTGCGAAAACGATACAGCATTTTGAATGAGTCATCTAATCAATGATAAGACTCCACTGTTGTTGTCTGTACCACACGCAACACAAAAGACGATTAATTACGTTTCAATAAATAGTTAAAAGTCAAGCAAGTTGCTATCGACTGGCACCGATCACACCCATCCTATGACGTACAGTCCCCCTCGACTGAACAGATACTGACCAAGTTATTCTGAGAAGTCACCAACCACTCTCAGAGTATTAGTTTTCGTTATTCAGATAATCTGGCTTTGGAAAAGTTAGTTCAGTCCTTTAACAAAATGAAAGCGCGTTTAACAGATGCTTTGAAGAAGACGAGTATATGTTACATTAACAGTCACGTTCAATAAAACCCAGTTGAACCAATCCGTCCGTTTTCAACCTCAAACGCAGATGGCGAGATCGTAAGTTCAGTGTCTCATAGTAAGGAATATAATTCGGTGCCCTATCATATCCGAAATATTTAGCTGTTAAACTTAATCTGTCAAGACTGAAAGTGGAAGCCCGAAATAACATCATTACGGAGATCCCTGCTCGTTGTTCGGCTCTCAGCCATGAATCTAAAGAAAAAGGCCACTGTCAGCCTGGTGCTCCATGGGTGGTACAAGTCTGTCCGCATGCACGACACGAGGTCGACAAGGACGCGGAATGAGACGTGCAGGCTTAATAATGCCCATCTGTGACGTAAAATCACTTCCACTAGGGAAAGATCAAACCCTAGTCATCAATTATATAATTACAAGCTCTATTTCTGTTTTTAAAGGTCCGATCACTCGTGAAATTCACACTGAAAATCCGACGAAGCTTTGCGCAGGTGTGTTGCACAGTCTCTCTAGTATGCCCGTCGATCGCGTCACGTCACACTTTTCAGCTCCGAGCACACAGAGAGCACGTAAAGACGCAAACAGCAATAGTATTTCCCACCAAGAGTAAATGATTTATTATTGATGAGGGGTTCCACCGGATTTCATGCAGCCCACATAACACAACTGTTATATATCACAGCAAAGTGCAGTAATGGTGCAAAAACTTTGAAGCAGGACGTAGAGACGTTCACGATGGACGTGGCCAGTGAAGGAAACGATTGTCACTCGATGATCTTGTTCAGTCAGTGGATCAGGCGATTCGAGAAAATCGTCTCCGAAGGGAAATTCAGAATAAGTGGAAAGAAATGTTGACATCAGACCTTGTCCTCCTCCATGACAACGTTCGGCTGCACACTGCAGTTGCGACAAAGACGGATCTAGCAGCGTTTTCGACTGGAAATGTTCGATTACCGACCACACAACCCAGACTTGACCACCTTTGATTTACGGGTCTTTCGCGCATGAACCCCTGGCAATGAGGACTGAATTTTGACACAGACAACGAACTGGAGAACAGCGCAGAAAATAGGCAAAAAGCACAGGCCTTCTACGACGAGGGTACTGATAAATTGGTACCACGCTATGAAAAAGGTCTAAGAGTGAGCGGCGGGTATGTAAAGAAGTAGTAGGAAGGTCTAGCTAAATGTTGAAAACAAAACAGTTTTATATTTTCACTGTGGTTTTCATTTCGCCACTGATCGGACCTAAAAAAAAAAGTTTAAAAAACAGCTCTCCTACATCCAAAGTCCAGAGATTGAGATCTGGATACAACTAAAAAAGCTATATGAAAAGTAACAATATTTTGCTAACGAATCTGTCCAAAGCAAGAATCTAAAAGTGCAAGGCACTGTACACGCAGTAAACAGTACTCGTTGGCCTCACCCACCTGAAATCCTCTCCTTGGCTACCAAGAGAAATGCACTATATAGCGCCCTGCGGAATTGAAACATCTAGATGTAATCTCCAAAACTGGAGATTCCCAGTCGTCACTGCCGACAGCTCCTGTGTTTATGTTCAAACGAGAGACGCCTTCTGGACTGCCGGTTCTGTTCCGCGTACTCCACCGTGGAAGATTTACTGAAGGTAGCTCCGTATGCTTCCGAGTTTGTCCACTGCTCGTTATCGATGCAGTAATTTTCTCTGCATAGACATGTTCATTTCAAGTAGCTTGTTCTATGTATTTTGTAGTTTTCTATGTTGATGTTTCTGAGAGTTATAAAAAAAATACTGAAGCAATGCAAGTATTGCAGAAGTGTAATTACAAGGTTCTGTAAAAACGGAACGATTATAGGATCGTTTTTTGTCTGTCCGTCTGCCTGCCTGTCAGTCTGTCTGTCCGACTGTTAAGGACCGTTTTTCTGAGGAAAGAGGCGACGCATCAAAGTCAAGTTTATGTCATATACGACGGTTGTCCAGGAAGTAAGTTACCATCAGTCGCTAAATGGAAACCACTGTGAAAATCACAGTCATTTTATTTGCAAGAGTTAGTTACACTTTCCAGATACTTCTTTACATAGTCGCCGCTCCGTCCTAGACATTTGTCGCAGCATTATACAAAATTTCCAACACTATCGTTATAGAAGGCAGCCGCCTTTGCCTCCCGATAATTCTCTACCCTGGCCTATAGAGCGCAGCCTGCGCCCAAGTGTTGTCTTCAAATCCAGTGTTTCATGTGAACAGAGATGATACTCAGGACGAGCCAATTAGGGCTGTGTTGTGGGTGATTGAGCACTTCCCATCGAAAAGGCTGGAGGAGCGTCTTCACTGCCCCTGCAGAGTGCGGCTGAGAATTGCCATGAAGAAGGAAGTGCGTGGCAGTTGTGTTAGGTGGGCTGCATTCATTATGTCGAAGCCTCTCAGCGGGCCCTCCTACTAGGAGGGAGACATAGTTGTTGTAGGCACCTTTACTCGGTCGCAGTGCGCTCACAACTGAAAAGAGCGTCTTGATGCGATCGACAGGCGTACTAGAGACACTACCCAAAACATCTGTGCAAAGCTTCATCAGGTTTTCACTGTGGTGTCCAGTTAACGAACGATCTGAACTTAGTTTCTGGGTAACCCTCGTATTAAGACCTATTGTCCCCTGGCGGTTTAAAAATTTTAAGCTTCTAAGTCAATTCAACAAAGAGATTTGGCCATCTATGTCACCTTTTTTGATACTCGAAAACCCTCAAGAGAACCATTCGGCACAAAGCTAGGTTTCACAATATAAATAAAGGTAAAAGTTTGAAATTGTTGATTTGTAATTACATCACACAAAAAAAATATTTCTTTTATCATTTTGTACCAGACCTCAAACTTGAAATTACAACATTCGCGAAAGACCTGGAATCCCTGAGACTGCTATCAAGATATTATCAATGTCGATAACAGGTAAAAAATCGTCAGTATCCTCGGATACCAGAAGGATATACCATCTAAGTACATAATTAACTTTCTGCGGAGACTTCTGTGCACGAGTCCTGTTCGCACCTAGCCAATATTTTATAATTGTCTTCTGTCATTAACTTGCTGTTGAAAACTTTTTGCTATCTGAAACTCTGTCTGTATATATACAGTCCTTGTACGACACACAAGGAAATTTTAAACATTCACTGTTCTATATTGAAATTATATTGCTATAACACATATGTTTCTAACCTAATGCTAAGAATAATCGTATGTTATTACCACCAATGTCATTTAGAAGCGGTAGATACTTGCTTTTAAAGATATGTGTATGCTATGTGTCTCATAACGTGTATACCTACAGTTAGTATAATGTACTATAGATATCCAGTAACCTTTGAAAGTTGTACAGTTTGTTTCAAATCTTATCTTTCCACCTAAATTTTTAACAATGACGGTAATAGCAGTTGCAGTTATTAATTAATTAAAATCTTGACGGAACAATGTAATAAAAAGCGGGGGCAGAATGTTTGGTGTGATTCGTGTTCACATTTATTACTCGGTGAGCGCTGCAATTAGCACACTGGCTGGGCCTGCAAATATGCTTAAGAAGTTCGCTCCGTGGATCGTAACACGTAAAAAGAGAAGGAGACCATATCCAGCCACTGCTGCCCATTCAAAGCAGAACGACTGGTCAATAGCACTCAAGCGCATTGATGCCAACTTCGTAGATTTTGCACATTTTCCTAATTTGCAGGGCTTTAATTTTATTTTATTCAGTTTCGAGACGCAGTGAGTGTGCCCTGTAACTCATTGCTTACGCTCTGACCAGCCTTCCTGGTACTCGGGACCGGAATCTGAACAGGATTCTTCCATATTTTTATGAACCGAATAGTGACGCAAACACGAGAGCAGCTGATGATTCGCGAGTGATGATGCCCAGGTAACATTTAAGCACACTTTTATTTGCACGAGAGGCAAATACAAAGTTGAACACAAAGCAGAGTCTGAGTAACAGAATTGAAATATCTTCCTGATCTGATATTGACACGACACAACCAAAGTCAGTTGTAACAGTAGCCCTATGGCCAGTACCAAGCACAAGTATTCCGTCTAAGTTTCATGGAAGCACTACCAGTCCAGCAGTACCGAGTCCCGGGAAGGCCTGCACGGAGAAGGGCAAGGCTCCGAGGGACGTGACTTCCCGCTCGGTGTGGCTGCTGGAGCAGCGTCGCTGTGCAGTGTACATTCTGTCCCAAAGGCGAGGCTTGTTGACAGGGCTAATGTATGGACCCCGAGCGGCCGGTGTAAAGCCCGTAGCGTGAGAATTTGATGCCTGCTTTTTTTTCTGGTGTGTAGTGTTGCTTGAAGTCTGACCCATTCTGGTGATCTGTGCTTTTGTAGTGTATAAGTAAAAGGTTTGCACATATTATTTATTGCTTCAGTCAGCCAGGTTTTGGGTACTCACTTGGGTCCGTGAACATGCTTTTGTTGAATTTCGTTCTTTCACATGGGCAGATTTGAAGGACATGATCTCTATACATCTTAATGTCTTGGTTTATGGAGTGCCGAACACTATTGACTTCGGAACTTTTATCTTGGTGCGGGTTCAACGTTTCCTACAGAGCCTATTTGGCGTGCCATGGCTCGGAGGACGACGAGCTTGTCGAACATGTTTGTGACCTTGTCTTTCACTTTGTCTTTAACGTATTTCTCTAGGAGTTCGCGGTGAATATCTTGGTTTCTCCCCCACAAGAGGGCTCGTATGGCCCAACGTAAACATCTACTTTCGAAGAGTTTCTTAGATTCTTATAATATTGTTTCGCACTTTGTTCCCCGCAATGTTGATCCCTACAAAAAAGTTTGATTCTACTGTGACGTGGTAAAGTTGTAGTTTTGTGTGTGGATTCATATTTGTGCCCTTCAGCAAAGGGATTAGTGCACCCATCATCCTCAGTCCAGGTCCCTTTTGGCTCTATGGGTGTTACATAAAGCAGCTTCGAGATGGACACTTAGTCCAGCTACCGGTCAAGCAGAGTCCTAAGTAGGCAGAGGGCAGAAGGATATTGCGTAGTCCTCGGCGAGCTCGTAACTCGCAAACTCTCGAGAGTCCCCGCAGTTGCAGCGCCCCTATCGCCGATGCGTGCACTGCTTGTGGGAGAGGCGAGCTCCTCTGTTGGCGCCTGCAAGAGGTTAGCGTGTCAGCAGGCGTGTTACTGTTGGTCTGCACTAAGTTTGCAAAGCACGCGCTGTAGTAGCGATGCTGGGAGCGTGACAGCTTCCGCACGAGCAACGCCTGCGGAACTGAAGCAGACTACCCGCTGGTCGTGGAGTTGGGCCGGAAACAGAAACGGCCGACTAACGACTAGTTACCATATACGTACAAGGTGATCCACTGATCGTGACCGGGCCAAATATCTCACGAAATGAGCTTCAAACGAAAAGACTACAAAGAACGGAACTTGTCTAGCTTGAACAGGGAAACCAGATGGCGCTATGGTTGGCCCGCTAGATGGCGCTGCCATAGGTCAAACGGATGTCAACTGCGTTTTTTTTTTAAATAGGAACCCCCCTTTTTTTATTACATATTCGTGTATTACGTAAAGAAATATGAATGTTTTAGTTGGACCTCTTTTTTCGCTTTGTGATAGATGACGCTGTAATAGTCACAAACATATGGCTCACAATTTTAGACGAACAGTTGGTAACAGGTAGGTTGTTTTTTTTGAATTAAATACAGAACGTAGATACGTTTGGATATTTTATTTCGGTTGTTCCAACGTGATACATGAACCTTTGTGAACTTATCATTTCTGAGAACGCATGCTGTTACGGCGTGATTACCTGTAAATACCACATTAATGCAATAAATGATCAAAATGATGTCCGTCAACCTCATTTGGCAATGCGTGTAACCACATTCCTGTCAACAGAGAGTAGTTCGCCTTCAGTAATGTTCGCACATGCATTGGCAATGGACTGACGCATGTTGTCAGGCGTTGTCGGTGGATCACAATAGCAAATATCCTTCAACTTTCCACACAGAAAGAAATACGGGGACGTCAGATCCGGTGAACGTGCGGGCCATGGTATGATGCTTCGACGACCAATCCACCTGTCATGAAATATGCTATTCAATAGTGCTTCAACTGCACGCGAGCTACGTGCCGGACATCCGTCATGTTGAAAGTACATCGTCATTCTGTCATGCAGTGAAACATCTTGTAGTAACATCGGTAGAACATTACGTAGGAAATCAGAATACATTGCACATTATAGAGTGCCATCGATAAAATGGGGGCCAATTATCCTTCCTCCCATAATGACGCACCAAACATTAACCTGCCAAGGTCTCTGGTGTTCCACTTGTCGCAGCCATCGTGGATTTTCGGTTGCCCAATAGTGCATATTATGCCGGTTTACGCTATCGCTGTTGGTGAATGACGGTTCATCGCTAAACAGAACGCGTGCAAAAAATCTGTCATCGTCCCGTAATTTCTCTTGTGCCCAGTGGCAGAACTGTACACGATGTTTAAAGTCGTCGCCGTGCAATTCCTAGTGCATAGAAATATGGGTGCAATCGATTAATATAGAATTCTCAACACCGACGTTTTTGAGATTCCCGATTCTCGCGCAATTTGTTTGCTACTGATGTGCGGATTAGCAGCGACAGCAGCTAAAACAGCGGGCCAACCATAGCGCCATCTGGTTTTCCCCTTCAAGCCAGACGAGTTTCGTTCTTTGTAGTTTTTTCGTTTGATGCTTATTTCGTGAGATATTTGGCCCGGTCACTATCAGTGGACAACCCTGTATACGAGGGGTATTCGGAAAGTAAGTTCCGATCGATTGCAAATGGAAATTACTGTCAAAATCAAAACTGTTTTATTTGCAATAGTTAGCTACACCTTACACTTACCTCTACACATAGTCGCCGATCCGACTTAGACATTTGTCGTAGCGTGGTACCAATTTGCCATAGCCTAGTCATAGAAGGCAGCCGCCAGTGCATTTCGTCAAGTCTCTACGTCCGTCTACAGCTCGCTGCTTTGTGCCAAAACTTTGTCTTCACAGCCAGCAGGTTCATATGAGCAGAGATGAAACTCATGACTAGACAATTACGGACTGTCTCGTGGGTGATCAGACACTTTACACCGAAAACACTGCAGGAATATCTTCATTTCCCCTGCTGAGTGCGGCCGAGAAATGTTATGAGGAACAAAACGAGTGACTGCTGTGTGGGCTGCACAGTATCATGCGAAATCTCTCGGCAAACCCTCATACTATTTTACAGGCACCTCTACAAGCTCTCTGTGCGCTCAGAATTGAGAAGAACGACGTGCCGCATACTAGAAACACTGATCAACACATCTGTGCAAAACTTCATCGGATTTTGACAGTGGTTTCCATTTCGCGACCCGATCGGAATTTACTATCCGAACAACCCATGTATTAAGTATCCGTATCTGAATTGGTAATGTTCTGAGGTCAATTTGAGCTTAGATATGAATATCTCATTACATTTATTGCTTGATCCGTGGGTAGCATGCACGACGATTGTATTACGTAACAAACCGTGAAAGTCACTCCGTCTTCAGACCACAAAGTGGCCCATCGGGACCATCCGATCGCCGTGTGATCCTCAGCTGAGGATGCGGATAGGAGGGGCGTGTGGTCAGCACACCGCACTTCCGGTCGTTATGATGGTGTTCTTTGACCGGAGCCGTTAGTATTCGTTCGAGTAGCTCCTCAATTGGCATCACGAGGCTGAGTGCACCTCGAATAATGGAAACAGCGCATGGCGGCCTGGATGGTCACCCATCCAAGCTCCGGCCACGCCCGACTGCGCTTAACTTCGGTGATCTGACGAGAACTGGTGTATCCACTGTGGCAAGGTCGTGGCCCGAACCGTGAAAGAGAGGGAAATTATATACATTTGTCGTTAGTTCCATGCATAACGTGCAAAATGATTCATTATGTTGTAGAACAGGGACTGGAAGGGAGGAAGATTAAGTTTAACATGTCGTCGACTACGAGGTTATTAGTAACGGAAGGCATGTTGAGGTTAAGAAAACGACAGTGAACGAAATCGGCCGTGCCTTTTCGAAGGAAATATCCTGGTATTCGAGATTTAGGTAAAACACTAGAAACCTGAACCTGGATGACCAGACAAGTATTCCAACCGAGTCTTTCTGAGTAAGAGAGCACTGTGGTATCACTGTGCCAGGTCTCCCGGTAACAAGAAGTGGACGTTTTCAGCTGGTACACAGTATGGTGCGAAACTGATTGGGGGAATGGAATAACAGGGTATTCGATACAGTAACAGATCCGTACGAGGTTACGATCGCTGCAAGTGAACGAAATTGACATTAAAGTGAACAGAAAGCTTTTTTAGTTGAACCGTGCGTGGCTCGTGTTCGTGCCATTTCTTATTCGACATCCTGTTTTCACTGTACTACCACCTCGTTATCTTAATTTCAATTACTGGTGTCACTCAGTTGCCGCCTTGCCTGCCCGTGAG
The DNA here is from genome assembly GCF_021461395.2 of Schistocerca americana. NCBI lineage: Eukaryota > Metazoa > Arthropoda > Insecta > Orthoptera > Acrididae > Schistocerca > Schistocerca americana. Next base: position 297,132,998 of record NC_060121.1, on the reverse strand, counting down.
CGGCAGCAGCGGCGCTTATCGATATAAGCCCTGGCGTATTATCTTTGCTGACTGCTATTACTTCCCGGTTGTCGTGAGTTCGGAGTTAGTTCGGATCTGCCAGTGAGTTGGGATGTGCCAGCAGTCAGTTCGGACCTTGCAGTATTTGAGATGGCACGCGGCACAAGTTCAGTCTCGGCGCGGCAGCAGTGAGGTCCGGACCGCCATGACTCGCCCGACGGTTGCCGACGCAATGATTAGAGTGGGGACGACTCTGGTTGGTCGTCGGTCGTTCGTCTTGCCGGACGACGTGTATTTGGCCGGCGATGGCTTATGGGTTGGCTGTCGTCCCTGTTATTGTACAGGCACTGCCGTTAAAATTGTTTAGTTCTTCGTGCAAGTGTTCGTGAAACTGTGTGTAGTTTGTGTGATTTTGACTGACAAGTTATTTTAAATTTTGTCAGCGTACTGGCTCTGAGCAGTCGGTCGGTTGGTGTGGATCAACCAGAAAATCTTTGCGCGGCGCAGTGAAGCGGGGCCCGCTGGCGGTCTCTCCGCAGTGTCGGAGTGTGTGGGAACTGTTCCGATTGCTATGAGGTTCGCTGATCACCGACCCAGGACATCAAAGTTGAGTGGTGATTTAACTGCCGAAGCCAGTCTGTTCACATTGTGCCGTTGGTTTTTCATGGTTGGCTGTTGGGGGTATTCCATGACCAACAGCGAGTGTTCGAATTGGCGAAAGTTTGGCTACCATCCGGTGGAGTTTAACTGTATTTTGGTCATTTGAAGTCCAAGTGCACCAGCGGAATTTTCTGCCTTGTGGCCGTTAGCGTTTCGGTTACCTGCCCTAGCCGCTGACGTAAAATTCAGGCAGTGTCCTTTCCTCACCGTGTTGTCGCTGTCCAGCACGTGTGCGTAGTTTTGACAGCTTATGCATACTTGGTTGTGGGCGGCTACGCCTTTTACGTTTTGGTTTTGAAGTTGCTTGTGTACTGGTCGGGTGGAAAGCAAGTCGTCTTGTCGGTGAGTCCGTTGACTGTCTCTTGGTTAGGTTGCCGGCAGATCGGATGTAGTTGAGCCGACTACCTGTCTCCCCTAAGTGAACGTTAATATTTCAAGTGCAGACCGACCCCCGGAAACTCCTGAGCGCCGCTGGCTGTACTGCCCTTTCTTACTGGTGTTTGATTGTGTATTTTAATGGCTCATAGCCGATGGTTTGAATTTGTATGCTTTTAGTTGGGTTTTAACTAATGGGCCTTCAGCCGTTTTAAAATTGAAAGATCCTTACGAGTCAAGTCTTGCGTTGTTTGGGCCTTCAGCCTCATTTAAAGTATTTTTTTATGAAGCTTTGGGCCTTCTGCCTTTTGAAAATTCATTGTAGTTGTGTTTTTCAATCATGGGCTTTCAGCCGTCTTAAAATGAATATTTCCTTACTCGTTAAGTCTTAGATTGTTTCGACCTTCAGCGTTGTTTAAAATATTTTTGAATAAAGCTTTGGGCCTTCTGCCTTTTGAAAATTTATTCTAGTTGCGTTTTTCAATCATGGGTCTCCAGCCATCTTAAAATTTAAATTCCTTCATTTAAGAAAAAAATTAGTTAAGGATAAGCCTTGTGTTTTCTGCCTTGTAAAACTTTATTGTAGTTGTGTTTTTAAATCATGGGCCTTCAGCTGTTTTAAAAATTGCCATTAAGCCCTAAGATTGTGTGACATATTCAGTCGATAGTTAAGCTCGGAAATTTGCGCTGAGATGTTTGGGCAACTAAATAAAGTTATGTGTGTTCGAGTGTAACTGACAGCCGCTCATTTCTGGCCCCTTTTCCACAATTCCAACTACCTGTTTATGTCCTGCGGATTTAACCAGGCGTTTCAGTAGTTCTGTCCAGGCGTAACTACATGATTTGATCAAAGCATCTGGATACTCATATGCAATGCAGGAATGAGCACTACATATCCATTAGAGGCAGACCCACCATTATAAAAGGATGCGGGTAGTAGTGCGTTGTCAGAAGAGAAGCGTTAACAGCAGAATGGTCAGGAGAGCTTAGTGACTTCGAACGTCGATCAGCCATTGAATGTCACCTGAGTAAGCGACCCATCAGTGACATTTCATTCCTCCTAATGCTGCGCATGTCGAGTGTTTTTTATGTGAGTGTAAAGTGAAAAAGGGGAATAAGAAACAACAGAAAAACCAAGAACAGGCACACCTCTTGTACTGACGAGCAGGGAACATCTAGCATTACGGGGGTCCTTCTAAAAATAGCGCAGAATCACAGGAAGGAATCATCCCTGAGTTCCAAACTGCTACCAACAGTCCAGATCGCATGTCGAGTGGGCGTATGGAGTTAACAATATTGGAGTACAGTAGTCGAGCAGCTCTTCTTAAGCCACACATTTCCATAGTCAGTGCTTTATTAATACGTCAGGATTGGCCAGGAGGGGAAAGCTGTAGACAACCGTAAGGAAAACATATTTTTATATGCAAGAAAGTTTAATGCCGTAAACAGGCAGGCCTAAAGCAGCCGCCGGGACTGAGTGGGCTACCGCCCAAGAGAGCAGGAGAGGACGGCGTCTGGTCGGTTTGGAAGCTGCCAGCAGAAGAGAGCGAACGGCATGTCCTCTCCCGGCAGCTGGCCGCGGTTCAATCACCACTTGACCACCTCCAGGCCACCCTATTGGTTGGTCAGATCGTAAGACGCGCAGTTCGGTAGCGTTATCTCGTCAGCAACAAGTGAGTTTAGCTCCTAATGGTTCAACTCGTTAGTTTCAGGGTGGTTCTATCCGATTTTGGGAAACGTGACAGACGTTGCAACTTGCCGCCAGGTAGAAAGCACTGACGAACATCAAGTAAAAATTAAAAATCAAATTTTTATACTATAAAACCATTCAGTAACGGCCCCCACTGCACAGCTTGAAGCATGAGGTGGTACACAGAATATGTTTCAGGTGGCATAAAGAGAACGCTGCTGTACAGAGGAAGAATGGAAACCAGTGATTTCATGTGATGAACCACGCTATACACTGTGTCATTCCGACAGAAATGTTTGGATTTAGCGAATGCCCGGAAAATTTGCCTGCCATCATATGTAGTGGCAAAAGTGAAGTACGTTGGCGGTGATGTTACAGAGCGGTTCTAGGCGCTCCAGTCTGGATCCGCGCTACGGTTGCAGGTTCGAATCCCGCCTCGGGCATGGATGTGTGTGATGTCCTTAGGTTAGTTAGGTTGAAGTAGCTCTAAGTCTAGGGGACTGATGACCTCATATGTTAAGTCCCATAGTGCTTAGAGCCATTTGAAGCATTTGATGTTACAGTTACGGCGTATTTCATGCTCCTGGTGTGATCTGCCTATTGCGCTCTAAGAAAAAGCTAAATGTGGGATGGTATAAACACACTGTAGAGCATTGCGTCCTACGTACAGTAGAGTAACAGTTCGAGAAAGATGTTTCTTTTTATCAACATGACAATATACATTACCAGCAGGAGAACATACCCTTTCGTAAACGAATGTCTGTGAGACAATCGCTTGTGGGCGATAACATTCCCTAACTGGACTCACCGCCAAGAGTCCCGACAACCACGGAATGGAACAGTTTTGGGATGCGTCAGAACATCGACTTAGCTCCAGACACCAACGTCCAACAACACTACCTTCTCTTGAGGAATGTCCTGCCACCTCCCCTGCACGGACATGCAGACACCTCACTGGTGGTGAAGTCACTGATGACAGTGACACTAAAGCAGAGTTATTAAACACGGTTCTCCGAAACTCCTTCACCAAAGAAGACGAAGTAAATATTCCTGAATTACAATCAAGAACAACTGCCAAGATGAGAAACATAGAAGTAGATATCCTCGGTGTAGCAAAGCAGCTTAACCCTTTACTGCCCGAATTTTTCAAAATTGGATATTTAAATTAATTTTTAATTTTTTGACTTCTTGTGCATCTAAGTAGTGCATATAAGCTACTATTTGACTCTTCTCTGTCTTAGTTTGTCTGTAACATAACGTGTCCACATGGGCACGCTGGCCACTCAGATGCATATTTGGAATATTTTCTGTGATATTGAAATACGTTTGAAGATATGTTTTATTAATCAGATTTTTAATACAAGTAAAGCAAAATTTGAACAAAATAATTCTTACAAACCAATTTATAATTCCATACACAAAATAATTCACAATCATTTGTATTACTGACTTTCATGGTACACTTCAAAGCATTTTAGACACAGTCCTGCATCACATTTCCCACATTTTGAGCGAACAGCTGATGATTTCTGTTTGCAGTACAAACCTACACATCCTCTCTTCTTCTCAGTTTTCTTGATATAGTGCTTTATACCATCATATCTGATACCACTTGGAACATGCGATTTGTTTCCACACATAGGACTGATAGACGGCCTGCCTGCTCCTTTTACGGGATTCATATATCTTTTTAGGTGAACTTGTAGAATTTCTTTTCTGAATTCAAATTGAGTAGTCCTAGCTCCCGTTCCTTTCTTCATCTACCACGCATTATGAACAGATACGTCAATCAGCCAAGAAAGTAAAGCCCAGTACCACTTCTTGTTTCGAATGTTTATTCTGCACATGGCAATGTTTTCATCCATCCTATCCACTCCTCCCATGTGTTTATTATAGGCTGTGATAATTTGAGGACGTTGTACTTGAACTGTCTTCTTCTCCTTTGTGGAATATCTTTTTACAAATGGTACAGGTTCAACTCCTTCACAGGTAGAAACTACAGTAACCACTGCATTGTCCACCCATTTTGTGACTATAACACCATCATCCTTGTAAAGTGAGGATTCAGAATACTTCCTTTCCTTTTTAACTAGCGCTTTCTTTGAGGAAACTGGGCACGATTTGAGAACTCTGTTTTCTCTGATAGGGCCTGTTGCTCCATAGCCCTTTTCTCTCAGGTACGACAGAACAGAAAAACCTGTAAATAGGTTGTCAAAGAAAAAGTTGAATGGCAGTAGCTTTACATCCAGTGTCAAATCATCTATCATCTGAACGAGTGGGGCAGTAGCCTTACCAAACTGTGCTTCATATACCGTTTTTGGATTGGGTGATTTTCCTTGATAAAAGAAAAACTTTACCAGATATCCAGAAGTAGTGCACAAACACCATGCTTTATATCCAAATCGTATCGGTTTTCCCCTGATAAATTGCTTGCAAGAGTGTCTCCCAAAATAATTTATCATTGATTCATCGTAAGACAGACGTTGCTGAGGAACAAACAGCTTATTACATTTGTCTCTTATTATTTCAATAAAGGGTCTAATTTTCCACATATTGTCCTTTTCAACAAATTTGTTACCGTTGTTACAGTGCAGAACTCTAAGAATTTGTTCAAAATGATTTCTCCTCGTCGCATTGCATACAAAATCGTTTTGTGTGTCTAAATTGGAATCCCAGTATAACTTCTTATTAGGGATAGAGTTATAACTACTTAGAATGAGGATCCCCAGAAAACACCTCATATCTTCACAAGTTATATTAGGATTTGGAAAGTTTATTGAAAAGTGTGTAATTGTTTGACTCATCAACTAGGAATTGTATCAGATCGTCATCAAAGAATAATTCGAAAATTTGCACTGCAGACTTATCAACATACGTGTCAAAGCATGGGTCAGGAAAAGGCTTCAAATTTGAAATTAGTGCACCATGAACCCAGGTTTTTTCATATTTCTGTTCCTGTAATCTATATTTTTGAAATCTGTTCCTGTGTGTGTGTCTGTTAATCTTATTTCAGCTTCAGCCCTGAGTTGTCTAGGATTGAGATTATCTGCTATTCCTCCGTCATCCTCATCACCCGAATCCTCATCCGTGATGACTGCTGGATCAGGGGGCGTGATGTAAATTCCATCAGCCTGAGGAGCATTTGAATCCTCAAACAGGATGTCTAAAACATCCTGCACAGTCAAACCAGGCTCTAAAGATTCTGCCAGACCTCTGTTATTATATGAAAAGATAAAAAGAAACGAAATCGTTTTTGACCCTGTAACTGCCCAGCATGTCCATATGGACACAGCTGAAATAATCACTTCATACACGGAAAGTGAATCAATGGATAACAACTTTTCTCAAATGAAAATCTCTATAAACATATTTAGATGCACTGCAAACAGTTTCACATGCCAGAATGAAGAAGTTCTTCCCGAAACATTACTTACTTTACATGAACATGCTCCATTGCGGATGTCAAAGCACTCCCTGAAATACAGGCTGTCACAATCACAGTGTAAATGGTAACAATGAAGTGTTAACACAATGTACATAAAATTCAAACCCTCCCTGAAAACAATATGTGACTGCCAACGCTAAAAATAATTGTAAGCCAACAATGAAGTAAAATAAAACTAGTCAACAATTGTGTCCATATGGACACGCTGGGAAGTTATGGGTTAAATCACTTAATAAAGGCAAGGCCTCCGGTCAAGATTATATACCAGTCAGGTTCCTCTCACAGTATGCTGATAAAATAGCTCCATATTTAGAAATTATATGCAACCACTCGCTCACAGAAAGATCCGTACCTAAAGACTTGAAAATTGCTCAAGTCGCACCTATACCCAAAAAGGGAAGTAGGAGTAATCCGCTGAATTACAGGCCTATATCACTAACGTCGATTTGTAGTAGGGTTTTAGAACACATACTGTATTCGAACATTATGAAGTACCTCGAAGAAAACGATTTATTGATATACACTCAGCAAGGATTCAGAAAATCTCTAGCTCTTTATACTCATGAAGTAATAAGTGTGTAACGCCGGAAATGCATATCCTCCTATTTCCATCTATTGTACTGTAAATTTGTTTTCCTTTGTTTTGTTACCTCAAGATATGACATTTCTGTCTCTTTATATATTGTAATTGTTTTACTGTTTGTATATATATATTTATGCACTCATGTCGATGTATAATTGGTTTGTTTCGTAAACACTATTTGTATTTTTACGCTGGGTCTTGCCTAGGGAAAACTGCTATCAAACGATTACGTCGACAGGTCGTGTGAAGAATCAAAGTGTGTAGGATCTTTGGTAGTGAACTCTGCCGCGTGGAGCGCGGGCAGAGCAGTAGGGGTCTGGCTGGAGTAGCGAGTGGAGCAGGTGTGTTGTGTGACGCTCCCGCGAGTTGCCGCGCTTTCGGGGTTTGGCAGCATGTAATTGCGCTCGACTCGCGATGATAGTTTCTGACATGGTGTCGCGGCCGGGAAGCATTAGCTGGCGCACATCAAGAGCCCATTTCGCCTGGTGACCGTGTCGAGAAGAAGGCGCGCCAACATCCAGCTTCTGCAACAGCGACGGCCGACAATGACTGACTGTCGCCACCTCCTCGATCGACGGCTTCAAACCTTCAATCAACCAACAAGGAAGACTAAAAGCACGTAAAGTTTCAGAACTGTATGGCAGACCTCAGCTTTTCAAATTGTTCCATTTGCCTCGCAAAATTACAGCAACTTAGCATGAACCTTTGTTGCTCATTGTCCCAATTGCATTGCCAAGCAGGGTCCCTTCCTTTTCCGAAATGAGCCCGAGGGTCGTTGAAATTCAAACGCCAGCATCATTCGATTTCACTGCTTTAATTTCAAAGTTCAGCTGGCTACAATATTTAGATTGCACAAGCACAAATTAAGAGTGCGAGTTTTGTTACCGTATTTTAGTTACCTGTGACTGCAGCTCAGCTTGGTACGTACTAAATTTTACTATTGTTAATTGTTCAGAATCATTTAATTCAAGTTCAAAGTTAATTCTCTTATTTCTAAATTGCGTAGATTCAAGTAGCTTTTGAAATGATTGTTGAGGTAGTCCAAGACTAACTGTCTTTCGATGTGCTTCAGAAAGAAAGCTCACTATTAACTTCAGTCACTAAATTAACTTTCGATTTTCCGGTTTCATTAATTCTTTTGCTAAATTAAGTGTAGCGAAATTTATTACTTCTGACAAACTTTCAGTTTTCACACTACACGTGTCAACCTTCAGTTGCCACGCTTCTAGTGCTAATTATATGTGTAATTACCTCGCTTTTTCAGTTACTATAGTAATTGTCCTTAGGACTGGCGACCGTGATTTCCCCCAAATCTCAAATATCTAATTACCGCTAGTTAATTGTTAACGTAACGGCCGCACATTTACTTTCTTTATTAACTTTATCCCTATTTCAAAATTAATTTCCACCAGTTTCACTTGCAATTTTCCTTTCATTTAGATGTAACCCTTTCCTCCCTCTTTACCGACAGGTTAACTTCGGTGACGATTGCTTTTCCAAAATTCCCATTAGGTACACGCGGTTTCATTTTTCACTGTCATTAAGCTCGATAAGTGAGGGGGAGGTTACAAGTGCTACCGACAGAGAATGTCAAATTGATTCCATATTTTTAGATTTCCAGAAGGCGTTCGACACCGTTCCTCACAAGCGTCTTCTAACCAAACTGCGTGCCTTCGGATTATCGCCTCAGTTGTGCGACTGGATTCGTGATTTCCTGTCCGAAAGGTCACAGTTCTTAGTAATAAACGGAAAGTCATCGAGTAAAATAGAAGTAATATCCGGCGTTCCCTACGGAAGTGTTATGGGCCCTCTATTGTTCCTGATCTATATTAACGACATTGGAGACAACCTGAGTAGCCGTCTTAGATTGTTTGCAGATGATACTGTCATTTACCGTCTTGTAAAGTCATCAGATGATCAAAAGGACTTGCAAAATGATTTAGGTAAAATATCTGTATGGTGCGAAAAGTGGCAATTGACCCTGTATAAAGAAAAGTGTGAAGTTATTCACATGAGTACTAAAAGAAATCAGTTAAATTTTGATTACGCGACGAGTCACACAAATCTGTAGGCTGTAAATTCAACTAAATACTTCGAGATTACAATAACAAATAACCTAAATGGGAACGATCACATAGATAATATTGTCGGTAGAGCAAACTAAAGACTGCGATTCATTGACAGAACGCTTATAAGGTGCAACAAGTCTACCAAAGAGCCTGCTTACACTACGCTTCTCCGCCCTCTTCTGGAGTATTGCTGTGCGGTGAGGGATCCGCATCAGGTGGGACGGACGGATGACATCGAAAGAGTACAAAGAAGGGCAGCTCGTTTTGTATTATCGCGAAATAGGGGAGATAGTGTCACAGACATGATACGTGAATTGGAGTGGCAATTATCAAAACAAAGGCGATTTTCGTTGCGACGGGATTTTCTCATGAAATTTCAATCACCAGTTTTCTCCTCCGATAGCGAAAACATTCTGTTGGCACCCACCTACATAGGCACAAATGATCATCACGATAAAATAAGAGAAATCAGGGCTCGCACAGAAAAATTTAAGTGTTCGTTTTTCTCGCGAGCCCTTCGAGAGTGGAATGGTAGATATAGCATGAAGGTGGTTCATTGAACCCTCTGCCAGGCACTTTATTGTGAATAGCAGAGTAATCACGTAGATGTAGATGGTGTCCCCAGCAGAGTTCAAACCATCACAAAAGCGAAGGTGGACATATGTGATATTAATGTCCAGTAATCGTGTCCGTCTATTTATGATCGCATAGTGTAGTTGCATGTCACTAGTCATTAAAGAGATACTTATCGCAGCACATTATGCAAAAATTAATGGGCATGCCTAGAATAACAGAACTGCAGAGTTGGTTATCAATCATATCGCACCGCACGTAACTCACAAACAGCGTTGACATTTACTGCCTGCAGAAGCGACATTTTCACCCGTCAACGCGTGACAACTACGACTGTTGCTGGTTCTATCGCCGGCAAACTTTGATGAAGTAACAGCAGGCTGTGTCAAATCGATGCGTCATGGGCGCTTAATTCTTCCATTCAACTCCTGTCAGATGATGTTATCTCCCCCCCTCGGGGAACTACACACGCTAATGGTGTAAGCGCATGTCGCCTCCTGGTACGGTGCTACACACTCCTACGGGCGGAGTAGCTGGTTGGCCGTAAATCACAGCGTGTTTAAAAAAATGTACACCTATTTCAGAACACTAAATCTCCTGCATGAATGCAGATAGAAAGTCTGGGCCAATTTTTTGCGCTTAGGGCTGTCAAGTTTTTATTTTCGTACGAAACTTCCGACTTATGATGATATTTCTTGTACATGTAAGAACTTATAACCTGGGCTACTTTTTGAAATTACGTTTAGGATGAATGTTTTCATGTACGTCCCACACGTGCTAAATGTGGCCTCCACCGGACACAAGACAAACGTAAAGACCATTGCATTTCTGGAGGCATCGTACTAACTGGTGTCACTATGAGGTCTCGTAGTTTACCCAAAATTGTTGGAAGGCGATGCACGTAGGCGGAGTGACCAAAAATGTCACATACCTTGAGATCAGGAAAGTTTGGGAGGCAATGGCGTAATGTAAGATCTTTACGTCTCTGACAGCCAATCTGTCGTTGAGGCAGCTTGACGTTACGAATGCTCTTGCTTGCACCTGCCAGAGTGTTTTTTGTATCCTACTCTCCATAGGTAGAACGCAGGTTATGATCACTCGCACAGCCGGTAATGGAGAGACCGGTGGAACGACAGGCGGTTGCGAAAGTCTATGACGGCGGAGTTGATGAAGTGAAGGACTAGCCAAAGCCAAATTCAGAGCGTAGCAAAGTGATCTTAAGCGTATACAAAAGCCCAGGAAGCAATGCGAATCACAGTCTCCGTCAGAAGAGGCCTTGGTACGCTCAACGGCACCAACCGACAGACCGTCGTGTCATTCTCAGCCGTTAGTCGTCACTGGATGCGAATATGGAGGAGCATGTGGCCAGCACACCGCTCTCCCGGCTGTTGTTAGCTTTCGCGACCGTAGCTGCTACTTCGCAATCAAGTAGCTGCTCAATTGGCGTCACAAGGGCTGAGTGCACCCCTCTTGCCAACAGCGCTCAGCAAACCTGGACGGTCATCCACCCAAATGCTAGCCAAGCCCAACAGCGCTTAATTTAGGTGTTGTCACTGCGACAAGGCCGTTATCCCCACTTAATACAACCAAGGTCAAAATTCTACTGTTCAGTGTTGCATAGTTAAAGGCTTCAAAGACCAGCAAGAGACTGGGCAGAAAGAGCCGGACCGCGGTATTTAGCGGTATACTGACGCCAGCGACGGGCTCCACGTGACACGGTGGGCACGGCTACGACAACGCTTCATACGGGAACAAGCTGCAGCCGGAATATGTAGACCGAATACCTCTGACTTGTTCTCCCCAATGATTCTCGTGCTGGGAGGGGAACCCGAATCACTGTCGGGTACTAAAGCCGTTCTGTTCAAAAACCGTATTTATAGAATATTTTCGCGTTCGTACGAAAGGCCAGCTTTGCAACATATCCAAGCGCGTGATTTCTGTAGCCATATTTTCCGCAAAAATAACTGGCTATAAATCTTTTCTCTAAATACTGTCCAAAACCCAAATCTTTACAGAGTGTCTTGTCATGTTCTTTTATAGTACATGACTGCTGTATTCCTCATATTCTTGCGCTGCGATGTCTTCCACTTAAACAGGACGTAGCCTGGTCACTGAACACTAAACGCAGAAAGTGATATTTCCAGGTTCAGAATAAATTGGCAATCTACTCTACATGTTGCTGGTGATAATCGAGATGAGGATCTTGCAGCTTTGAAGCACAAATTTCGCCAGAAAACATGCCAGACGGACACATGAGAAATAGCTATCTCCCACGATGAGCAGATTGCTGTTGATTATGAGCCAAAGTCTGTTGTATGCGACCCAGGTCATGAAAGGGTTCGTTGTGCCTTTCACGTTGGATAAACAATCAGTGCCTTGACACAAATGGTGCCGTTATAAAATGCTTTGAGCTGTAGGAGGCGCTGTGCTGCACTCTCAACGAAAATGACGCCGCAGTAGTTGAACTAAATTGCGCCTGTTGAAACGGAGAACTCAAAACGCCTTTCATTACTTTCTATCGCCGTCTCTGTTCGACACACATTGATGATGAACGAGCGGACCAGCAGCAGCAGGTAGACCCCTACCAGTAACTACACAGACCGACAACTTCCAGCTACCATCGAAGTTTTAGTTTTGACACGTAAGACGAAATCCACATCAAGGTTTCTCTTCCCATTCATGTACAAGATACAGTCTCGTTAAATCGAATGAATCTTTTTGAAAAATCCTTAGAGTGAGATACGTTGTTTTGAAACTACTTATCAGATTAAAACTGTGTGCCTGTAAAATGTCTTTGTAACGGTGACAGACGTAAAATTTCTGTCCTTGTCACGGCAACAATTGCAAAGCCACTTTTACATTATTTTAATTGTCTTTCGGCTGTCGGGCTCGGAATTACCAGCTTAACGTAGAGAACATGTTTCGTTGTGAAACAAACCTAACCAGTGTAGCCTTTTCCAATTATATACTAATAGCAATATGTTCTGTCATGGAAGTTACTCATTAAAAATCCGATGCTATCTCGGACACAACGTTTCTAAATATCGTCGTCAAAATAAATGTTCCATATTGCCGAAATTTCAATACTGAACACTGTGACCTAGAAATACGTTATGATATCAGTACAGTTTTTTGTAATGTAAGTGTAGCAGAAGCAGTCCATGTTTCTGCAGTGATGGTGCAGAATGTACGCTCTATAGCAACCGTCAAAATAAATGTTCCATGTTGCCGAAATTTCAATGCTGAACACTGTGACTTAGAAATACGTTATGATATCAGTACAGTTGTTTGTAATGTGAGTGTAGCGGAAGCAGCCCATGTTTCTGCAGTGATGGTGCAGAATGTACGTTCTATAGCAACCGTATCACCTGTAAACATGCATTACTTCTGTTGTATGTCATTACGAGAGTTGTGTTGCTTCAGAATGGTTCGGACAACTGTCACGTACGATCAGAGGTCCCTTATAGTCGCTGTAATGGAGCAGGAAGTGAGAAAGGTGAATGTCGCTGTGAGTCAAATTGATGTCTCTACAATCCGGAAGAAGTTTGTAGCGAAAGTTCAGTTGAGAATCGTTACAGAAGCGGCAGCGGAAAGAAAAAGAAACAGATGAAGAAGACCAATATTGCGTACAACACCAATCAGAAACTCTCGATACAATGCTACACGTCTACAGCGGCATTACCAAACAGCTAAAGTAGTGCCGGTGTCAGCACAGACGATACGAAATAGGCTCCACGAGCAGGGATTACGTTGCAGAAAACCTCTCAAAGCTCCTCCATTAAATCGAGTTCGCAAATGGGCTCGCGTCGCTTGGGTACGAAATCACTCTTTGTAGATTAGTCAGCAGTGGGACGCCACCTCTTTAGCCGGCCTCTGTGACCGAGCGGTTCTAGGGGCTTCAGTGTGGAACCACGCGGCTGCTACGTCGCAAGTTCGAATCCTGCCTCGGGCATGGATGTGTGTGATGTCCTTAGGTTAGTTAGTTTAAGCAGTTCTAAGTCTAGGGGACTTATGACCTCAGATGTTAAGTCCCATAGTGCTTAGAGCCATTTCAACCATTTTGAACAACCTCTTTTCCGATGAGACCCGTAGCAGTCTCCAACCTGAAAATAACGATATTCATGTGTGGAGTCAACGAGGACAACATTTGCACCCTAACTGCCTCATAGATACCCACCCTAACCAAGGCATATGACTTAAAAATAGTTGGGATATCACAGATAACAGTGACTAGAAACTGCAGTGTTAGCAGTGGAATCATGTGTAAGGTTTTGTTTTTGTTTTTTATACTGTGCTTATGAAGTGTAGATGCGTTTATCTTCTTTATTTCTGTTTTATTCTGATTGTACCTCACAGAAAAAAATCAGTTTTGCTTCCTTTTACATCCAGTATTGACACTAAAGCAATATGCAACATTTATTTCCTCGCAGCTTACCACGGGTAAACCGAAACAAACACTTTCACTTCATGAACCGAGATAATGTTTTCAACTTTTAATCGTACTTTGCAGCAAATTTTTCCAACTATTTGATCGCTATGTGGGCACACGACCACTCTGTACATACCCCCAACAACGACTCTCTGCAAACCAACAACGCACGACCCGTAGCGCTTGGGCATTGTTGACGTTGAAGCAAGACAGTGACCCCACCAGAGGAAAAGCTCGTTCACCTTCAAAAATTTCTAGAAGACAGGGATGAGAAAGGAGTACGTTATCACTACGGTATAACGCCAAAGACGGCAGTTCTCGTTACATGCCGCATCGGGACTCGAACCTAGAACCACCACGAAGTTTCGGAGGGTAGAGAGGGGGAACGATCATCCCAAATGAGCTATCCAAGTGTGACTCTCCATCCACCCTCACAAACTTCAATTTTGCCAAAATCTGTATCTTATATTTTGACTTCTCATCGTATTTAGAATTACAAATCTTTATCTTACTTTACCTTTCTTTACCCGTCTTACAGGAGACCTAGTCCAATAAGTTGTGGCTATTCAAGAGCGCATGAATGAGGTTTGACATATATGAAAAAGATACTGTCAGAACTGAAGCTGCAGATTCCCGTGGCTGACGTTGTGCATGGGTAGCTCATTAAATGAGTGCAATGACCCGGAAAGGCAACATTCCAGGTTTGCGTGCCTCTGTGCTGCAGACAGCTTTAACCTTTAATCTTGTGTGAAGTTTGAAAAGAGTGAACACTTCGCTGTAGAGTGAAAGGCTCATTTTGTTTCCAACTTTATTTACATCTAGCGGGCCCTGAATCTCCCAGTAAAAGACGAACACTGCTAAGTCAAATATTTTCACACCAATTTTAATGGATATTCTTCTTTTGGAAAACAGTTATTAGTATTTCCGAACTGAATCCTAGTTATTTCTTTTAAGTGATCTTAGGCGAACTCCGTACTCCACATTTGTAGCGCCGGCCGGTGTGGCCGAGGGGTTCTAGGCGCTTCAGTCTGGAACCGCGCGACCGCTACGGTCGCAAGTTAGAATCCCGTCTCGGGGATGGATGTGTGTGATGTCCTTAAATTAGTTAGGTTTAAGTAGTTCTAAGTTCTATGGGACTGATGACCTCAGATGGTAAGTACCATAGTGCTCAGAGCCATTTGAACCATCTGAACAATTGTAAATAGTTGCGACAACGTAATATTATTTTCGTTGTATGCTCTAAAAGTGTTAAAATGTCTCTAACAAACGCAGGCAGAATGCCTATGGCACAACAGTTAGCGCCATCAGAGAGTCACTCGTAGTACACTGTCAGTATTCTGGTGGTCAAGATGCCAAAAATTAGGCGAGTGCTTGGTTGGACTGACGCTAAGATCAAAATTAAGGTAACGGAAGCAGAGAAAACCAGAAGGGAGGAGGGGACGAAGCGGTATTGGTAGGAAAGATCACGTGCTGAAGGAAACACTTGGGATTATGAAGGGTTGAATTGAACAAAATAAAAAAATTCGATTTTAACGGCCCTTCGACAAGGGAGTCATTAGAGATGGAGCGCAAGCTAGGATTTGATAAGAACACGGGAGGAAATAGGACGTGGCCTGTCAAAGGAACAACTGCGGCATTTAAGTGCAGCGATTTTGGGGAAAAGGATTACCTAAATCTGGATAGCTCGACTGTGATGTGAACAGCTTTCTACTAGAGTACAAGTCCAATATCTCTCCATTTTGCTCTGTGTCTGTATAACGAATGCCATGAGTTTAATGTAGCTGTATGTTGCCAACCCTCGTAATTTCAGCTAGAGAAATATGGGCTAGACCTCGCACCGAGGATGAACATAAGCGATGCAGTCGTGCACAACGATGAAGAAAGTCGGCGGTTTCAGACACTATCGCACTAATGGGCCCCCCATTGACTCTACCTCGTGCGGGAAACAGGAGGCGATTGATGTCACTCCGATCCGCGAAAGAAATCTTGAGAGGTAAAGCGAGGCGCTCGCATTGTACTCCACCGGAGACGCATTTTCGGATGTTTCCGCCGGCGCTCGGCTCGCCTCGTGTGTGCATTCATGACGGAGACCAGTGGAAGTCGTGCCTACTTCGCCAATGCGCAATGCCATTTCGCCGCCGCTGGATTTGAAAAAAAGAGAAAACGTTTCCAGTCTTAGCGGCTATTTGCGGCTCATATGCTCATGTACATGCGGAGAATGTGGGAGAAGTATTTTTACCTCTGGATCAGTGCCGGCAACACATGCGTTATTTGCTGCTTGCTGCCTACAGATCGCAAACCTTGGTAGTAGGCGACAATGGCACCAAAGTTACTGACTACTCGCGAAATTTCCCGAATTCAACAACGGCAGCAGGAACTGTAACATGGTAAACAAATCAATTATCAGTTGTTGTTGCAGATGTTGATTTTTCCACGATGACGTTTCAAGATGCCTGGTGTCCCATCTTCAGATGCTTACAAGTTTTATTTGTCAACATTTCTTTCTTTCTTAACGGAAGTTTTTAAGGCAGCTTCTGTAAAACGTCGTAAGTAAAGAAACAATGTTCACTACGCGTAAATAAATGCAAACGTCTGAAGATGGGGTGACCATAAATTGATGCACATTCGAAAATGCATGTGTTGAAGCAAGGGTAATTTGTTGGCGTGGTGCGGTGGGAAAGGGATGCCATTATTACCGGTGCGTTATCCAAGAAACACTAGCGTCAGGGACGCTCTAGTCACAGTCTAATGCATGAAGTCATGAGACTCTGCTGTGAAACTTTTTTTTGTTTTTTTGTAAAGCCAAGTACTAATCTGCGAATACAGAATTTTTCAAAATGCACTTGTGGGCCGGCCGGGTTGGCCGAGCGGTTCTAGGCGCTACAGTCTGGAACCGCGCCACCGCTACAGTCGCAGGTTCGAATCCTGCCTCGGGCATGGATGTGTGTGATGTCCTTAGGTTAGTTAGGTTTAATTAGTTCTAAGTTCTAGGGGACTGATGACCTCAGAAGTTAAGTCCCATAGTGCTCAGAGCCATTTGAACCATTTTTTTTTTTTTTTTTGCACTTGTGGTTAAATAATATAGGTCTTAAATTCTATAAAGGTTTCCTAAGTTTCACATTCACTATTTGGCTGAAAGTGTTTCGAACAAAACTCTGCTTTGATCGGTAGATATATAGTACGTCTTTGTGCAAAGGTCGGTTCTTCTGGTATTTATTTGTAATATTTGTTATTAAAGAAAAACGGTATTATCCAGCAAATGTCTGTACGTTACAAGAGAATCATGAGTAAACTGTCCTGTAATGTACCGTTTCTTACCTTTCAGGGTTCTTAGGAAACTAAATAATGACAAATGTGGTCTTTTTTGTTATTGTAAATTTTTATGGCAGTACAGATGCCTCCAATTGGAGAAAGTGTGTTACAATTCAATATAAACTTTAGTATTCGCCGAAATCGTATTCAGAAGTGTCGCTTGCTGGCCGCTTGAGGCGCTGTTATCGCTGTAGATAACAAAAGCGAGACAGAGTGTCGCGACTGTTGTGTTACACTGTACTAAAGTTTTGATTTTATGCTCTAAGACCACAGTGGCTAGTCACATGACGACATGGCCTGTGACCTTAAGTAAGCATGCGAATCAGGGCGGTGGCTCGCCAAAAATGTCATATGTCTGGATTATACCAATGGCGAGATTTCATCATTTCAAGCTACTGTAACAGGGTACCGAGGGAATTGTTTATTCGCAGGTTAGCACTTGGTCTCATAAATGGAGTCGGTAGGTTCTATTAGAAGTCTGTGTGGGATTCGGTTGTTTCTTTATTAAAACAATATTTGATTCAAGTATCATTCACATCTTTTACAAATATATTGCTGCGATAAAAAAGTCTTTGGCTGCGATGATCTCTCTTTTTAAAAATGATTTCTGTTACTATTTGCTCTTTTGTACGGTTTGCGACAGTGCAGCCCAACTGCCGCGGCTTCAAATCGCACGGTAACACCTATCTCGCTTAGATTTCGTTCGTTGAAAATTTGCACTTTCCCGTGCCATGTTGAATAATGAGAGGAAAAAAAGTTTTGTAAACGTCACGCAAAGACCAATTATGTATACAATTCCATCCAACCTTAACCCACACAAGCACAATAGTTACGTAGTATGAAAGTCAGGCAAAGAAAATGATTTCATTCATTATTTTATGCACTTAAAATTCACACTATTTTCAGGTTAAATTTAAAGAAAGGTCGATTTCAATTATTTCAAGTGGAAAAACAACGGATTTTTAATACTCGTGGTGATTTGGGCCAAAATCTCGCACGACGCACAACCGTGGTGGATTAGGTGGATTTTGTACGCCTATTTGAGGCCGTTTCTCTGCTTCATAGACCACGAGTGTCCTGCATCAATTTGTACGTCTCGATCTCACCTACATCACCGTGGTCCGTTGTAAATAGCTATTCTTTACATCTTGCATATTATCGTCTTTTTACTTACATCAGTTTCCTTCAGAAACGCTCCGAATTTCATCATTAAAAATAAGTCCACATTTATACATCGTCTAGTATTTCGGCGACACCTGCAGATGTCTGCAATGATGATCTAAAAACAAAAGTTAATGATGAGATACCATTTTCCTCTCTTCATCTCACTATGATGCACAAATATCACGAAAATCTGCAACAGGGGTAGAGAAATCAGAATAGCAATCAACAGAAATGACTTATTTTGCAACTTCTAAAGTCAAGAGCCCTTTCAGACATACGCTAGCGCCGTGAAAGCCAGGCGAGAGCAAAGCCTTGGAGGCTTGAGGAGGGACGGATGGGCGGCTGTGTTGGGCTCCGTGAGGATAAATGAGACTCGCGCTTGTGGTCTCGGCCCAGCTGGGGCGCCCTGAAAGCAGCGCTTTGTCGCCGTCGGTGGCGTCTGCAGCTCCGCGTAAATCATTCCTGTCGAACCGCTTCGGAAAAGTCTTCTGATTTGTCTCACCTCCTGACCTTCCGTACCGGTTTGTGAGAATTACTATGCCCTTTACTTCAGCATGTGACTGCAATACGACTTTATGCTACAGAAAAAAGCAGGAGACAAGTGCACAAATTTACGTTGACGTGGCCGACTAACACACTCTCTGGAATTAGGTTTTGGTATATAACCCAAGCCACCATTTAATAGTTTCTCAAATCAACATCTCGCAAGGATATACGTTCATCTGCATCTACACCTACATCCATACTCCGCAAGCCATCTGACGGTGCGTAGTGGAGGGTACCTTGAATACCTCTCTCGGTTCTCACTTCTATTCCAGCCACTTATTGTACGTGGAAAGAAAGATTGTCGGTATGCCTCTGTGTGGGCTCTAATCTCTTTGATTTTGTCCTCATGGTCTCTTCGCGAGATATACGTAGGAGGGAGCAATATACTGCTTGACTCCTCGGTGAAGCTGTGTTCTCGAAACTTCTACAAAAGCTCGTACCGAGCTACTGAGCGTCTCTCTAGCAGAGTCTTCCACTGGAGTTTATCTATCATCTCCGTAACGCTTTCGTGATTACTAAATGATCCTGTAACGAAGCGCGCTGCTCTCCGTTGGATCTTCTCAATCTCTTCTATCAACCCTATCCGGTACGGATCCCACACCGGTGAGCAGTATTCAAGCAGTGGGCGGACAAGTGTACCGTAACCTACTTCCTTTGTTTTCGGACTACATTTCATTAGGATTCTTCCAATGAATCTCAGTCTGGCATCTGCTTTACCGACGATTAATTTTATATCGTCATTCCATTTTAGATCACTCCTAATGCCTACTCCCGGATAATTTATGGAATTAACTGCTTCCAGTTGCTGACCTGCTATATTGTAGCTAAATGATAAATGATCTTTCTTTCTATGTATTCACAGCACATTACACTCGTCTACATCGAGATTCAATTGCCATTCCCTGCACCATGCATCAATTCGTTGCAGATTTTCCTGCATATCAGTACAATTTTCCATTGTTACGGCCTCTCGATATACTACAGCATCATCTGCAAAAATCCTTAGTGAACTTCCGATGTTATCCACAAGATGATTTATATATATTGTGAATAGCAACGGTCCTACGACACTCCCCTGTGGCACACCTGAAATCACTCTTACTTCGGAAAACTTCTCTCCATTGAGAATGACATGCTGCGTTCTGTTATCTAGGAACTCTTCAATGCAATCACACAATTGGTCTGATAGTACATACGCTCTTACTTTGTTCATTAAACGACTGTGAGGAACTGTATCAAACGCCTCGCGGAAGTCAAGAAACGTTGATGGGAAAAAATCGCAGCACCAAAAAATAATTAATGTTGAGTAATGAAATTTCTGGAATACATTTGTCTAAGTGATTAACATTGCAAGATCACAGGCTAATGTACGCTCGGAATAATTCATTGCACATGTGAAATTCTGGTACATTAATAACCGGTGTAACCGCCAATATGTTGAATGCAAACATGCATGCATAGTATATGCAGGTATCAGATAGTTTGTGGGACGGAGTTCCAAGCACGTGGCACTTGGTCGGTCAGTACAGGTACGGTTAATGTTGTCTGTGGATGACGCTGGAGTTGTCGTCCGATGATGTCCCCTATGTGCTCATCAAGTGTGTGTGGACGAGCGTTATCCTGTTGGAGAACATCCGCTGGAATGCTGTTCATGAATGGCAGCACATGAGGTCAAATCACCAGACGGACATACAAATTTGGTGTTAGAGTGCGTGGGATAACCACGAGGGTGCTCCTGCTGTCACACGAAATCGCACCCCAGACTATAATTGCAGTTGTAGGTCCAGTGTTTCTAGCATGCAGACGGGCTGGTTGCAGGCACTCAACTGGTCTTCTTCTAACCAATACACGGCCATGACAGGCACTGAGTCAGAAGGATCTTTCATCAGAAAACGCAACATTCCTTCGCCCTGCCCTCCAATGAGCTCTCGCTTGACACCACTGAAGTCACAATGGCAGTCAGTGTAGTACGCGCTACACGGCGTCTGGCTCGGAGCTGTCCTTGCAGTAACCAATGTGAAATTGTTCGTTGTGTCACTTTGGTGCCAACTGCTGCTCACATTGCTGCTGCAGATGCCGTACGATTCGCCAGAGCCATTAGCCGAACACGATGGACTTCCCTCTCGGCAATGCCACGTGTTCTTCCGGAGCCTGGTCTTCTTGCGATCGAACATTCCTGTAACTACTGGTGCAGCAATCCTCTACAGAGGCTACATTCTTGCCAAGGAAGATCTAGCTGAAACCCAGCGAGGTGTTGACAGTGGCGCCTTTGTTGCCTTATAGCGCCACTCATATGCAACTGGCGTAATGTCTGAACAGACTTAATCTTTCAGATGTAGAAACACTCCTACCAGCTTCCGCTTATGTCGCACAACTCATTCTTGGTGATCACATTTTTATCCGTCAGTGTACTTATCTTTTGCAGATCCACCGCTTTGCATGGTGTCTGATGTTATATAAATGCTTTCTATAACGAAAGGAAAAACTGCGTATTGTTTGTTTATTGTTATTAGTCATCAACACAAAACAAACATGTCTGTGCGTCACCACAAATAACCACCACCAGTGTTACCACCACATTCCTACTCAGAGTTGAAAATACGACGTCATCTGAAGCCGTAAGGGAAACCATTACCGCCGGCCGCTGTGACCGAGTGGTTCTAGGCGCTTCAGTCCGGAATCACGCGGCTGCTGCGGTCGCAGGTTCGAATCATGTCTCGTGCGTGGATGTGTGTGATGTCCTTGGGTTAGTTTGGTTTAACTAGTCCTAAGCCTAGGGGACTGATGATCTCAGATGTTCAGTCCCATAGTGCTTAGAGCCATTTGAACCATTTGAAACCATTACCTGCGGCTCCCGTCACTTTCCTAACAATTACCCAAACTACCTGAAAAGCTGCTCACCTCAATGTGAAAGGCCTACTTTTAGATGGGTGGCTTGTGATGTCATTCTTATGGCATCAGCTAAATCGTAAGTCACGGTGACAAGTTGGTTTTTAGTAAGTTATCCTTTGTACACATTCAAATACTGATTTCTCGATTACAAATCAGGAATCAGAATTTAACATGTCAAAGTGTTTCGTAAATTATCGATGTTTTCATTAATCAAGCACAAAATTAGGAACAATCCACGCCCAAGTTTATCGAAATTGTCCAAAAGCAAATTTGCTTACAAAAGCTAAAAATAGCCTTATTGGAAGGACAATTAGCAACGGGAAATAAAATCTCGGCAGGATCGGCTCAAAATATGAAACAGTGAAAATCTCTCGGAAAGGAAACTGGCAATTGGCGCCAAACAGCCAAAAAATTTCAGAGAAGCTAGCAAATATTTTAAATGAAACTGCCTTGAGACTCGGAAAGATTTCCATCGAAAATACGACTAAAAGCCGGTCCAGAGTCACAAGCATCAAATGATGTGGAAATTACTAACCAACCTAAAAAATTAAAAAATAACAACTTGTCTTATGAAGACAGAATTTTTCCAGAGCTCATGAAATCATGCAGTCCAAATACCTTAAATGAATGTTCGTAGTTCATACAAAACCTTTGCAGACTGAGAAAATTTCGGATGAACGGAAAACTGCACTGATGCAGCCAGCAAATAAAAAAATGAAGTAGAATTGATGTTGATAATCATAAAGAGATTTTCCTTCTTCCTGTCCAATACAAAATTCTATCTCAGTATCTCCTGGACTGTTCACGACAACAACTTCAATGCAAAACTGGTGTTGTGAAGCGGATCTTAGTGATAAAAAGAATTTAGTTCTGAAACTTAATCTCAACCATCGAAAAATTATAATAAGAGAGTGGTCTGTAGGTCTAAAGAATAATAATTATGAGTGAAACACTAAATTGTACAAAATGTAAGGCAAAATTTAGGGGAGAAAGTTATCAACATTTTAAAATTAAAATAGCAGTAAGACAAGTAGATGGTATCTCCCCCATTACAGTTCAACTGTACCTCAGAAAAAGTAATTGAGAAGTGGAGAAAAATTTGAGACAGACTGCTTAGCTTTTCCGGAAGGCCGGGTTACTTTATGCCGGAACATATAAACATTACAAAAACAACCAGAAATTCTTAAAGAAATGGCAGAAAGAGTGGGCCTCCAAAATCATTGAAAAACAGAAATAAATGGTCAGCCAACGTGACACTCAAACTTCTAAAATTAAATATGGCAGAACTGAAAGCATTTCTGATTCAAATGTTTAGCCGAAACTATTGAGAAAAACTGGCCTGGGAAAGCTAGGATACGAAATAAGCTTTCACAAAACTGAAACAGCTTTCAGGCGCATAAAGGGTATCTATAACAAAAAGCGGATCTCGAAAAATATATAAATGAGACACTACAACACATCCATAAAACAAGAGTGTCTTTATGAGGACGAAACACTCTTTTTGAACATAAAGAGCGACCCAAAAGCAGCCCAAAAGAGAGAACGAAAACTAATTAGGAAAGTTTTAAATACAAATTGTACTGGGAAGTAACATAAAGACTAAGAACAAATAAAGAAATTAACATTTATTCGGAAATGAAAAATGCTGGCTAAAAATTTTATGGACATACTAATATTTAAAACTTGGAACCAAGCAGAGTAATTAGGCAGGATGTGGAATTCTACGAAACTCGCAGGTGATCTACAATTGGAATAATATAATAGATTGGTGCAGTAACGGGAGACCCGGCAATTTAACTAAAATGAAGGCAGAAGAAAATTGACGATCGGACAGATTGCCTACCTGAAATCTCAAGACGACCGCAACAGGTTGGGCTGACGAGCGGAAAGAGCCCATTCTGAGAGAGTGAAAGTAGTGTGGACTTAAAGAAAACTAAAAGAAAAATCTCAAGAAGACCGCAACAGCTTGGGCTGACGAGCGGAAAGAGCCTATTCTGAGAGAGTGAAAGTAGTGTGGACTTAAAGAAAACTAAAAGAAGTCTCGGAAAATGCCCATTGTTACTCCTTGCGTGTCACAGAAGTGCTCAAACATAAATAATAATGCAAGAAAATCATCTTTTAAGTGAAACACATTAAATCGTATTACGGTATTTTTATCCCGTGCTTCGACTGTGACCGTTTTGTCATGAAGACCGCAACAGCTTGGGCTGACGAGCGGAAAGAGCCTATTCTGAGAGAGTGAAAGTAGTGTGGACTTAAAGAAAACTAAAAGAAGTCTCGGAAAATGCCCATTGTTACTCCTTGCGTGTCACAGAAGTGCTCAAACATGAATAATAATGCAAGAAAATCATCTTTTAAGTGAAACGCATTAAATCGTATTACGGTATTTTTATCCCGTGCTTCGACTGTGACCGTTTTGTCTTGATGATTTTCGAAGAAAGTAAAAAAAAAGTAACTTTCACAGTGCTCCAGTCGGATTGGTCGGATTGGTTGGTGGAAACTGACCTCAAAAAAGATATTGAGGGAGTAACAACTGTTTCCGACTTCCAGTAAATGTTAGTTACGTGGCATATAATTTCTAAACAGGAAACCATATGCGAAAACTTCTCTTACTCAGTGAGAGCTAACAAAGTAAACAGAAAAGTTAAGATTGGTTCAGAAAAGAGACGAAATTGAATCTGTGAGCCGTGCTTGGGTACCACAGTCAGTAAGACAGAAGTCCCAGGTTCGAGTCATAGACCGCACCCGTTAAACTAAATTACAGTGTCGTTGTGAAATCTTAGATCTGAACGTTTTATCGCTAACGGAAACTCATCCAAAGTTGGCGAAGGTATATTGGGTGTAACTACTAAACCCCTTTTTCGTCCAACTACATTACATTATATCGTGATAGATCAAATTAATCTCAATCTACTACGTACATGAACGTTTTTACCCTGAAAATGTACAATAAAAAGCTAGAAACCTTAATGTAATTGTCTTTTCCTTATAGGATCATCCGTGCAGTGCACATGTTCGTGCAATTTGTGTTACGTGCAAAGCTATACGGACATAAAAATTTAAAAATTGATTTCCATCCAACATCAGACCATTTTCAGTTCTCAAAAGCAAATCGGCTATGCATTCTCACAGTTTTAGTACCAACTGTAACTTATACACAGTTGCATTACTTTTATTAATTGCTGGGTTGCTATTGAGACCTGAAGATGATCTAATGTTGGGCCGAAATAGATTCTCTTCAGTAACAGAAAGCAGTGGTACAGTTGTGTATTTTATAATACAGTTTTAATCTACTGAAACATTTTCAACGCCACCTACACAAAAAAACGTACAGATATACTGAAAAGTGAACAAAAAGAGATACAACACTGACTCCGAGATATTAGCGGAGAAGAAGGTACAGCTAAATAGCGTGATATCCGTAGCACCAAGTGTTGCAGACTTGTGAAAGCCTGAGAGAGAGATGGAAGTAAATCTTGAGGAAAATCATTCACAATGGACGAGATCTGTTTTATTTACCCCATATTTGGTCGGCGACATGATACAAACAAGACGGAAATAAAGTCTACTGACTAACTAACAGTATAATTCAGCCATCTAAAGAATCCGAAAGCCTGCTAGAAATGGAGATATTAAGCGGTAACAGTGTATGTAAATCAAGAAACATTACCGCAAGGGATAAGGAAATAATTGTAGCCACTACTCATACACATTGTCTTTAGTTCCAGAAATAAAGACAACTACATAACACAAGATGAAGATGCTTGAAATTAGATTAGGAAATGAGGCACTTAAAGTAGTAAAGAAGTTTTGCTATTTGGGGAGCAAAATAACTGATGATGGTCGAAGTAGAGAGGATATAAAATGTAGGCTGGCAA
Organism: Schistocerca americana; assembly: GCF_021461395.2. Taxonomy (NCBI): domain Eukaryota; kingdom Metazoa; phylum Arthropoda; class Insecta; order Orthoptera; family Acrididae; genus Schistocerca; species Schistocerca americana. The sequence continues at coordinate 297,107,382 of NC_060121.1, read as the reverse complement.
TGGCAAGGAAAGCGTTTCTGAAGAAGAGAAATTTGTTAACATCCTGTATTGATTTAAGTGTCAGGAAGTCATTTCTGAAAGTATTCGTATGGAGTGTAGCCATGTATGGAAGTGAAACATGGACGATAAGTAGTTTGGACAAGAAGAGAATAGAAGCTTTCGAAATGTGGTGCTACAGAAGAATGCTGAAGATTAGATGGGTAGATCACATAACTAATGAGGAAGTATTGAATAGGATTGGGGAGAAGAGAAGTTTGTGGCACAACTTGACCAGAAGAAGGGATCGGTTGGTAGGACACGTTCTGAGGCATCAAGGGATCACCAATTTAGTATTGGAGGGCAGCGTGGAGGGTAAAAATCGTAGAGGGAGACCAAGAGATGAATACACTAAGCAGATTCAGAAGGGTGTAGGTTGCAGTAGGTACTGGGAGATGAAAAAGCTTGCACAGGATAGAGTAGCATGGAGAGCTGCATCAAACCAGTCTCAGGACTGAAGACCACATCAACAACAACAGTCAAAAATTAAGTAATTGAACAAAAGCAATGTCTTGATAGCAGACTTTGTTTTATAGAAAGTCTGGAAAAAGCATTCTTTATACCAATTGCTTCATATTCTATTAATTAATTTAAACCAAACAAGCAATAAGCCTCGAAATTCAGGCGCTAGCAAGGAAAGGCGTTTGTATGATTCTCACTAACCGCTTTTTCGCAATAAAGAACAGTGGTAATTTTTTATTTCCTATTGTACTTCGACGAAACGTGAGTAATTCATAGTCACACCAAGAGTGTTTGTCGGTATTTTGCGTGACATTTTAAAGTCCTCCGGGAGATGTATTGAACGATGAGCTGCGTTAGCGTAATGGTTAAAGTATATGGCTGCTAAGTGAAAGGTTCTGACTTCAAGCCTTGTTCGGTGCTTAATATTTTCTTTATTTAAAAACAATATCGAAGTGTATTACTTCATGACTCTTATTCGTTTCAATGCATTTTTTTGAAATTTCTAGTAGTAACTAAAGTCGACCATACGGAAAGTATATGCTGTGGACTTTTACCTCTGCAAACTCTTCAAAATTTCGTGCAATGGTTTACTACATCTAATGCTGCACAATAACTGCGTTGAACATCGAAACAAAATTAAGTCGTTTATGGGGTGAAGGTATCAGTCAAGAAGATGTGTAAAAATCAAATTTTTGGACCAAATAGTTTTTGTGAAATCGAATGTGTGTGACAAAGCAGTCGAAACACCATGTGTCTGCACAGGTGAGTAGTGCAATGATGACAAAATCGCGCACAGCGCGGAATGCGGGGAGCACGTCTCTGTAGCAGCGAAAGGGTTAATGCGGCCGTGGTGGCTTTACTTCATAAACTGCGCGCTCCCCTCTAAACGTAAGTTTGCTAACTATACTATGGCGCTGCTTCTCTTGGCGCGTACAACTGGCAACGCAGCAATCTTCCGCGTCTGGGCGGGCATGCGCGAGCCGCCAAGATAAAAGAATTGAACTATAGCGGAAGTGAATCTGTGAGGGCAGATCGTAAGTTGTACACGGGTGGGTCAGTCAGTAAGAGCACCCAGTCCTGGTCCAGCACACAGTTTTAATTTGCCAGGAAGTTTCAGGATATGGGCCTGTTTGCAGCAAGACAGGTAGACAGGTACTCACATGGACAGCACAAACACGTCTGTGCACAGTGGCGCTTGTTGCGGCTTCCCTTGTGACGTGGCGGCAGAGTGTGGGGCGGCGGTTGCCAGCGACAGAACTGTACATCGGAATGCCACCGCCTCTGCTTCACATGGTGCTGGATTGCAGCCATAACGTTTCTGACGTTTTAAGGGCAGCGGCTGCGCCCAAATTTCGAAGCCTCCGTGACGTTATCTTTCAGCGAGATAACGGAATACCTAATGTTGTGCGCTCAGTCCTCACCTTCCTAGACTGTTGTCATCGCCATGACATTCTCCAGATCGCTCACCCACTGAAGAGATACGGTTCTGATGCTGAGAGAGACTGGCACACGATCACTCGCTAGACACAAAGTTTGATGAACTCTGCCATGGAGTCAGAGCAGCATAGAATGACGTACTCATATTTGTCATCAAGTTTACTTTGACTCGGTGTCGAGTTGGGTCAGAGCGTATGTGACTGCCAGAGGTAGCAACTCTTTCTCAAATGGTTCAAATGGCTCTGAGCACTATGGGACTTAACTTCTAAGGTCATCAGTCACCTAGAACGTAGAACTACTTAAACCTCAATAACCTAAGGACATCATGCACATCCCGAGGCAGGATTCGAACCTCCGACCCCAGCGGTCACGCGGCTCCAGACTGTAGCGCCTAGAACCGCTCGGCCACTCCTGTCGGTCCAAACTCTTTCTATTAAATTTCACGCCCCCCTCCCCCATCCTTTCGCACACGCCTAAAATCACCTACGAATTTAATCACGTACTATTCTTACTGTACTATATATGCACAATAAGTAAAATTTCTTTATTTTCTGTCCCTCGTACTGCACTTTCAGTGGCCATCGGGGTATACACGGTGTCCCAGGGCGAATGATCCTTATTCATGGATACGACAGGAACGATTATTTGAATCAAAACCTTTATATGAACATATGCACTTTTCTGAAACAGAATACATGTAATGTACATTGTTATTTATTTTTGTGTCATACAACTAGCGAAAAAAATACTCCTATTGTAGCACAAAAGGGTGAATGTGCTTCTGTTTAAAAGACCCCGACTGAAAAGTGAGGTACCAGGTGCCTCATTCTACCTTCCTCAGCACCATTAAAAATTCTCCAAAAAAGTTTGGCATGCTAATATATTCACGCTCTTTTTAACATGCAGTTCACCTCTCACTTCCACAAGCTCTCCTAACAGTAACTCGCTGACAACCCCAGTCCATCGCTGTAAGTCGCTCATACCCATCCACTCCTAACTGCCCATTCTCAGTCACTCACTCAGCCCAACTATTCACGATCATCTCTTCGTGTCTCTCAACTGTCACTGTCTCCTGACGCTCAGCCGCAGTCACCTTCGTTCTGTCCTCTTACTACTGTCCCCTCTCTCACTGTTTCAACTCTTGCTCTCTCTTACTGCTACTGTTGTTCCCATTGGTGCTGTCTCTTCTCACTGTTAATATCTCTCTCCTCCACACTGTCGCTGTACCTCTCCTCCTCATTGGCACTGTCGTAGACTCTGCCTCCCATTATCACTGAGTCTCTCCTACTTCTCCTTTTCTTTACTCCTGTCCCACTTGCACTGTCTGTTTCATACTTTTCCTAGCACTGTTCTGTCACTCTCAACTATTTTCCATTGTCATAATTTTCCTCTCTTTCTCTCACACTGCTATTGCCTCCTTCACATTTTCTCTCTACTACCTTCCAATATTTATCACTTTTCCGTTTCTTTCCCATTGCCACTATCTCCTCTCTCCGCATAGAAATGTGGGAATATATTTAAATGTCAAAATTTTTGCGAAATTTTTTAAACGTGCGGAAGAAAGTAGAATGAGGCAGCTGGTACACTACTTTTCAGTCTCTTGAACAGGAGCGTATTCGCCTTTTATGTGCTCCGATAAGAGAATTTTTGCCCTGGTTTCCTTCTCTTCCCTGCTACAGCAGGGCATGCATCACATATGAAAAGAACTTCATGGGTCAGTAAAATTTTCCTGATTTACTTATGTGAAATCGAAATAATGCATGATTAATTTTACTTTTACCTGCACAAAAATGCTTCAATACGTGAATAGGAACGCGTTATATAGGTCTTGGATTCACTCGCGTCCATCTAGAAAAGTTTTTACTGAGTTTAACGAAGGTGATGTTGGCCTGATGTATTCGACGATGCCCTTTGGCTAAACTGTCTAAAGGATCGTTTTAAGAAATATCAAATTAAGATCAGCCTGAAGATGTCTAAATAAGGCGAAACGCGTTGTTGAAAAATAAAAAAACTAAAATTGCACCAAGACTATTTTTCACCAGTACTGCTTCAATATTATAATATTGGGTTTCCAGAACCATCTGATGATAGCCGAGACAATTCATACCATGCTTCTCCGTGCTACGTTACTTTACAAACTACTTTTCCGCCTCACACCAGAGTTTACGTGAGTGTTTCACCTGTGTAAGTAAGGCAGCTTTGAACTTCTGTATCTCGAAATGGATGAAGATATCAAGAAAATTTTCAAGGTTGTTCGAGATCGGGATCTTAGTAATATATCGTTGTAATATATCGTAAAAACTACAGCCATTTGCTGTGCGTAGCAGTCTTGGAATCCGCGTCTCAGATTTAATACGCAAAACCCATGTTTTTGAGGGGTTTCCGATAACAGATAAAGATTTAAGACGGAAAGATAGGACTGCTAGATAAATGTCTAGAGATTATATTGTCAAAATCTGAGTAATTTGCAGCAGTTAGTTATTTAAATATCTGCTGCCTCGAAAAATGTAGAAAAACGCTTTTTTTCTCAGCAACCACTAATGATCTAAATGGTGCCTCCATAGACCACATCTAATGCAAAACGTATCATTTGCTCCATTTGCCTAAGCTGGAGAAAGTGCGTAATATTCCAACTTTGACCCTATACTGCAGGATAGTTACAGTAAGACGATCCTTATGTTGGGTATATGAAGGTGTCTGACCCAAGCGTTATCCAAAACACTTTACTCGACCTTCAAATCACCAGTAGAACCTGAGGTATGAGCCCCGGAAAAATCAAATCATGCTGTTATATGCGGCGTTTTGGAACAAATTGGTAGCTCATATTGTCGTATGCGTATCGATACATTGTCAGGTTTACAGGTGTACACATCTGTAAACGTGGCTTCATCAGTGTATAGCACTGATGGAAGCGTATGAAGATTGTCATTTAAGACTGACAAAATTCAAGTCGTGTGGTACTGTCGGCAGTGCGAAAACTATGGATGCGCTTTATGTGAAATGGCTACAAGTTTTCCGCATGTAATGTTCGCCATACATGTGCTCGTGGGACACTGCTACGCGCAGAAAGTCGCCGTGTGCTGGTAGTGGGACTACGCTGCACCATTCCAACAACGTGATGTTCCTGCACCAGTTGCTGAAATACACGTTTAGGAGAAAAATGGAAACTTGAAAAAATATCTGTTTTACAGAAATTGCTGAAAACTCTAGTAAACACTCTACGATCAGGAATTCGATGTGTCGGAAAGCGCGGACGGTATTTTTCGACAGCAGCAGGAGAGCTACCATCGCAGATGCTGTAAAAATACACAATATCTGTATATTCTTCATTAATGTACATGGGTGCCATTTTAGCCAGTGCGCGTGCAACCACAGTTAATGGATACTTCTCTCTGATACATTCTCAATCCTTCCGACTACTTCACTCACAACACACCATGGACCACTGTGAGATCAACGTGGTAATTTAATGGCGGAAAGACATCCCAAGCAAAGAGATTGAAAGCAGTGAGATAGTTTGGGCTAGAATAAACCGGCAAAGAAGTTGGATGGTAAGACACCAACCCAAAAACAGATTTACATTAAATGTGTCCTGTCTCGGAATAGTACAGATGTCCATATGAAGTCTCTTGCTCCAAATGACCGTTCCTGTCATACCCCAATGTAGAACATCCCTCCTGCGACACTCTATACATCATTTCATCCATCAAAACTCTCGTAGTGTAATGTAAACGAAGCTAATGAAAATAGTTTACCTACATAGTAATCCAGCCATAATGTGGTAAAATAATGTGAGAGATATCACTTTAAAACAAGAGTTTAGGAGTATTACCAATTAACAGAGCCAAATCACCAGGTTGGACCACGCTTTCACGTGTAGAAAATATGATGATTAACTCGCTAGTTATCGTCGTTGAAGGAATATCAGATCGTTTATATTGAGGCAGTCTGAAATACTGAAATTGACCTTGTAGTATGATTTGGTAGTAAGAGTACCAGATTATCGATGAAGCCTTCCTCTAGACGTAGCAATTACTAATACCAGTCCACAGATCTTTATAAAGAATACATTCTTGGGACGTTAAACGTGTGCTACCTGTGAAAGAATTTGAGCTGTGGAGAACTAAAGAAAGGAAAACGTTCCACAAAGGCTCTCCCACGATACCACGACTATAGGTTCTTCAGATGGGTATACCATGTTTTGCATATTTATATGAAGTTACAGTGACGACAGGCATGAATTCACAGAGACACCAGCATCACGTCATCCGAGCTGCGCTACTCAACAGCAACATGAGACCACTGTGTAAATTTAACATTTTTCTTAGGCGGCTGTCAACGGTTGTTAAATATTTATTCATGATGTGCAGTTCCGTGGGATTCTGTCAGTAACAGTCCTACCTCCACCTATATAATCAGTTAAAACTCTAACTCTAAAAATGCTCCACAAAACGCGTTTTGGCGAATATTTGTAATCGAAATTCTCTCTAGATTTGGGAGGTAATGGAAAAGAACTAATACCAAATTGAACCTTTCAGTTGTTTCGTGTTTGTTTAGTTCAGGTGGCAGGACACAGATTGCAGAAAATGAGGGTTTGAATTCGATCAAGGCAAGGCCTATTCAATCGGAAAAGTTGATCATAAACATTATTCACCGCAATGACAGTACCACATTATATCCCCGTGGGTTCCCACGCAATGCGAAAACATTAAAACTAATAAACGAATTTCAGTTGTAATTGGGATGATTTTTTGTGCGCACAGGAAATAGTAATAGCTTTAACGTTCACGGGTTTAATTACAGTTTCAGTAATTAAATAAACATTTGGCCGACGTTTAGAGCTTGCCCCTAAAGCTGAGCTACTGCAGAAGTATTACGTGGTGCTGCGGAAGAAATAATAAGAAAATTTTATTTTCCAAAATGACAAAAAGCTTCAGCAGGTACCTTACGTTTTTCAGTAAAGCATCATGAGTAACTTTTTGTTTCTAGACTGAAGTGTAATCTTTCGAATTTCAGGTACAGATCTATTGGAAATTCTGGATCAGGCGTCCATATCATGTTTATTTGGTAGTCATTTTTTATAGCGAGTGTTACATAGGAATGATCAGATTGCTTTTTCTGTTCTATAATCGTACACCGACTGTGCAATACATTTCACTAGAATTCTTTTACTTCATTGGGAAAACGTTATGTATGGTGATACAATTTTACTGTTGCTTTTCTCATGTTAAAGGATAACTCTTTCTTATTTTTGGTTTAGCATGGACATTACCAAAATAATAATTGGTATAATACACTAATAAAAAAAAGCTTTGCATCACCTCGGTTCCTGTACAGAAAATTGGAAATGAGGTCAACATAAACATCATTTCCATCCTATTTACTGCTCATAAATGGTTCAAATGGATCTGAGCACTATGGGACTCAACTGCTGAGGTCATTAGTCCCCTAGAACTTAGAACTAGTTAAACCTAACTAACCTAAGGACATCACAAACATCCATGCCCGAGGCAGGATTCGAACCTGCGACCGTAGCGGTCTTGCCGTTCCAGACTGCAGCGCCTTTAACCGCACGGCCAGTTCGGCCGGCCTTACTGCTCATAAAAACCATACATTGTATACTGTATCACCATACAGTGAGACCTTCAGAGGTGGTGGTTCTGACTGCTGTATACACTAGTACCTCTAATACCCAGTAGCACGTCCTCTTGCATTGATGCATGCCTGTATTCGTCGTGGCATACTATCCACAACTTCATCAAGGCACTGTTGGTCCATATTGCCCCACTCCTCAACGGTGATTGGGCGTAGATCCCTCAGAGTGGTTGGTGGGTCACGTCGTCCATAAACAGCACTTTTCAATCTACCAAAAAAAAAAAAAAATGGTTCAAATGGCTCTGAGGACTATGGGACTTAACATCTGTGGTCATCAGTCCCCTAGAACTTAGAACTACTTAAACCTAACTAACCTAAGGACATCACACACATCCATGCCCGAGGCAGGATTCTAACCTGCGACCGTAGCGGTAGCGCGGTTGCAGACTGAGCGCCTAGAACCGCTCGGCCACTTCGGCCGGCTCAATCTATTCCAGGCATGTTTGATAGGTTTCATGTCTGGAGTACATGCTGGCCACTCTAGTCGACGGATGTCGTTATTCTGAAGGAAGTCATTCACAAGATGTCCTCGATGGGGGAGCGAATTGTCGTCCATGAAGACGAATGCCTCACCAACATGCTGCCGATATGGTTGTACTATCGGTCGGAGGATAGCATTCACATATCGTACAGCCGGTACAGCACCTTCCATGACCACCAGCCGCGTACGTCGGGGCCACATAATGCCACCCCGAAACAGCAGGGAACCTCCACCTTGCTGCACTCGCTGGACAGTGGGTCTAAGGCGTTCAGCATGAACAGGTCGCCTCGAAACACGTCTCCGACGATTGTCTGGTTGAAGGCATGTGCGACACTTATCGGTGAAGGAAACGTGATCCCAATCCTGAGCGGCCCATTCGGCATTTTGTTGAACCCATCTGTACGGCACTGCATGGTGTCGTGGTTGCAAAGATGGACCTCGCCATGGATGTCGGGAGTGAAGTTGCGCATCATGCAGCCTATTGCGCACAGTCTGAGCGGTAAGACGACGTCCTGTAGCTGCACGAAAAGAATTATTCAACATAATGGAGCTGTATTCAGGGTTCCTCCGAACCATAATCCGTAGGTAGCGGTCATCCACTGCAGTAGTTGCCCTTGGGCGGCTTGAGCTAGGCGTGTCATCGACAGTTCCTGTCTCTCTGTATCTTCTCCATGTCCGAACAACATCGCTTTGGTTCACTCCGAGACGCCTGGACACCTCCCTTGTTGAGAGCCCTTCCTGGCACAAAGTAACAATGCGGACGCGATCGAACCGTGGTACTGACCGCCTAGACATGGCTGAACTACAGACAACACGAGCCGTGTACCTCCTTCCTGGTGGAATGAGTGGAACTCATCGGCTGACAGACCCCCTCCGTCTAATAGGCTCTGCTCATGCATGGTTGTTTACGTGTTTTGGCGGGTTTAGTGACATATCTGAACAGTCAGAGGGACTGTGTCTGTGATACAATACCCACAGTCAACGTCTGTCTTCAGGAGGTCTGTGAACCGGGGTGATGCAAAACTTTTCTTGATGTGTGTACTTGCTGCATAAGCAATCCACCGAAACAAATAAAGAAATAAGAAGTAAAAGACGTAGTATGTCAATAATTCTGAGCAGGAAAAAGCTTTGTAAACATGTGTCGTATTTTGACCAGATTTTCTGGTACGTTTCTTCATATTGCATGGTCACAACGATAAAGACCACAGAAACTAAATACTCTCTTCTAAATTTTCATACGTTAAAGAGTATCGCACACAAATTTTCGATGCAGTACGGTTATGGGACTGTGGGTGCTACATTCTTGGATATGGATATCGATTTATACATATACAAATGGTGATAGTATCATGTACATAAGGTATAAAAGCGCGTTGCATTGGTGGAGCTGTCATTTATACTCCGGTGACTCAGTATTTTTGCAGGAGATGTCCAGTGACTTGTTGAATCCATGCCACGTCGAGTTGCTACGCTACGCCGACGAAAAGGAAGTCCGACACGTTATTGAGATGTCTCACATGTCTTTTGTCACCTTAGTGCAGGCATGTATAGTAGTGTAATTCTTCCAGTATATAGACTCAGCATTAGAATTAATGTTTGCATGCACCACATTCTCTCAGTAGCAACGCATAAGACAGATACCTTCATATGAACAGAAGTTCATAAAGAGTTTAATGAGGTAACATCACATTATATCTTCCTATGCCAGGACAAATAAAACCCACGCACTATACTTGCGCGTGAGAGGCAACCCAAGAGAGAACAGAATGTCCATAATGGACCGTTGTGACGCCAGAGTTCCCTCAGTAACTACTAGCCGCGACCTGAAGTTATACTTGATGTCTCCTCACGTCATGATGCCAACACTAACTAGCCTGTGCCTCTCCAAAACATCTGAAGAATGGGATCTGTTCCCAGATCACCGCCATACTGGCCGACAACAGTCATCCCTGGTAGTGCAGAACCGTGATTCATCGCCATTCATGGCTTCGTGGTCTGGGTACCATTCCAAACGTCGGGGTATTAACAGCAGCTTACGCAGCGGACGGTAATGCCCTAGACTGACTTACGCTAGTCTCCGAACAATGATATGGGATGACACAGAATGTTCCATGAAGTTCATTATTTGATCTCGGACGTAGGGCGCAGATATGAAGGGGTTACGATTTGCCTCGCGCTGTATAAAACATGACATTCTGAAACGCTTATTTACCGCAGTAGTGCTTAGCCAAGTGCTGGTGCTTCCTGAAAGCCTAACTGAAGCTGTCCAGTAGAACCGACTGGGATTGACATGTGTGTAATCTTGGTGGCAAAATGAGGTCGACTGTCACTTTGACAAGAAGTATGCCTGCCGTCCTCTTCCCATGCAGTCCAACATCAAGCCACTGTCACATCCGAATGACCCACCAATCTCGATGTTGCACGATTCGACCATCCAGCCAAATGGAGACCTACAATGGTGTCCCTTTCAAATTCTGTCAGGCGCTGATAACGCTGTCTCACACGAGCACACAGAATTTCCCAGTGATGTTCAGCACCTGACGGTATTTACGCCCCTTATATTCCCTACCAGGACTTGAAACGACACTAAATAAGAGTTTCACTAATGGACACTTGTGGCGTTCTACCTGTCACAGAGAATTGTCAACTATAATCATTTACGTACCCACCGATGGCGAGTACGTGTTGGGAACTACATTGTCGTCCGACTATGTGTTCCGCATGCTTCACTTTTTTTGACAGAGAAACCTTTACCTCAAATAGAAGGAAACTAATATGTTTAAAAACATGATGAGGTGTTGGTGAACAGGAGCCTGGTGTGGCCCAGATTTGATCAGTGCTGCAGGCCCTGCGCGAGAAGGCTTGTTATCGATATTTTTCCCTTACACTTCAGATCTTCTAATGTGTTCATATCTGCCTTCATGCGGTCAGGGCCGACGTTTCCACTGAGTCTGCGCTGCTGTCACCAGCTCCCGGGCACGGCCGCGCTGTGGACTGAGACAGGTAGGGTACCGCAGGGGCTGCTGGCGCCAGCGTCTGCAGGGACCTCGCGGGCCACAGCAGTCCTTTCTTGTTATCTGCGGAACTGCGCGATGCGGCCGCCGTCCGTTCTGCTTTAGCGCTACTCACCGATTCCTTGGAGTCCTGCTGCCCGCCGCTTCCGCCGCTGCCGCCGCCGCTGCTGCCTCCGCCCCCACCACCGCCTCCTCCGCCACCACCGCCTCCAGTGCCGCCGGCTGTTTGCGGGTCCACGCGGACGTCCAGATGGCCGCCCAGCACGGCATACCAACACGAGCCCTGGTCGCCTTGCCGGAACACTGCAACACACCACAGGTAGGGAGGTATACTTTTCGGTCCGTATATCCACAGCGTGGAGGTCCTCAAAGATGTAGAATGTCTCATGAAAACAAAACAAAAAAACGAACAATTGAGAATAAGATTCGCGCTCTGAGAGTTCCGTACAAACTTAATTATGTATACAGACAGTTCATCTATAGGTTCTGATGAGTTAGTTTGCGACTATAAGAATATGTGACACAAATGGTCGTATCTTTTGACTGTGTTGACGCAGAAGCTTAAAGTTTTTGCACCGTCAAGGGACTGTTGACTGAAGTGTTTTACACAAATTTTAACTTTATACCTCTACCTATCCCTGTGAAAAATGACTCTTTTTTGGAGCGAAAAGACAGACAGATGGACAACAAATGGCAAAAAATATTTGTTATGGAATATAATGATAAATTAAAAATTCTCTGATGTTTTCCGTTACTTGTACTATCTTGCAAAATTTCATGATCCTACGCCAATGGGAAGTACCCTACAGGTATTTTATGAGCGAATTTGCGAGAGTCAGAATATGTCACATAATTGGTCGTATCCTTTGACTGCATTCCCACGGGAGCTTAAACTTTTTTACAGCCTCAAGGGGCCTTAGACATTAGTATCTGACATGATTCTCAACTTGATACCTCTGCCCGTTACCGAGAGAAAGTGGTCTTAACAGACGGACAGAAAGACGAACAAGAAGGGTTCAGTTTTAACTGACTGAGGTACAGAAACCTAAAAATACATAATACATATTTACAGAAGGACTCATATACTAATTTGGAAAACCCGACATCGCCAGGTCAAGGAGACACAGCGATCTTTACTACGTTTTAAGATTTCAGTTGTCTTCTTCCCAGTACAATACGACAGTAACCATATAATAGGTTCCGGTTGAGTAACGGCCAACTTCTGGTCGTACTTTCACTGTAACTGGTTCCTGAGACACCATAGAATGTTAACCATCACCAAACCATTGCTACGAGTAAGTAGTCAAAATCCGACAAGAGAGAGCGTCCCGGTGTATAGAGTCTCCCTCTGGTTCTATACGCCGACAGGTAACGCCATGTCAAATCTTGACAAGTTACTCATTATAAAGGATTTGTGGTGGTCAACATTGTACGATGTCTCACATACCAGTTACAATCAAGGCATGATCTCAGAGTGGTTACATGGCAACCAAAGCTATATTTGTATTTGTATTAGTATTTGATTGAATTGCGGTCAAGATCATTAAACTTTGTAAAAGACTAGCTCTCTGCGCGCGTCTCCGCCATCATAGGCATGTCACATACCCCATACCTAGCTCTGGCGAATGTCGCCGTTCAGTTTCATCTGCGTTCTTAGTAAACTTGGAAATGGGTCAGTGATTGATAGTCGTTTCGACCGTTGCTGGCAACTGTGTGATTGTCATTGCATTTTCGCCACGCAGCTCTAGAGAGAACGTTAGATGTTTGTATGGTATTAAGCCACGTGGCACGATTTTTGTCTCCCAAACACGCTGGAACAGTTATTGGCTCGCTGTGTTGCTCATTTTCACTATGAGGTTGATGCAGTCAATGACATAAATTAGATACAGATTGTGGTGCACATTTCTGAAGTATTCTAAGTCAACTAAGTACAGGGAAGGAATACCAACAGGTCAGTTTCGGATGTTTCTACCTGCCAGTCCTCATTGTCAGCCCCACCCCTAGCGATAGTAGGGGTATCTTACTCCCAGAGTATTTTATGCAAGTAATGAGGCGTGTGTACCCAGTTCCGCTGAAAGTGCTCCAGGTGTCCCTGAATTATGATTTTATATTACGTCTTTTCACCCGAAACCCTCAGAGATAGGAGTTGTAGGTGTGTCATACTATCACAGCAACATTTTCCATATAGCAACTGCTACTTGTGCCAGTTTTGTTAGAAATCCCTTCAGGTGTTACAGAGATATACTGATATGTCGCTGTCTTTCTAACCTCCATCCTTATCCCCACTCAAGTGGTTGAACGTCAGCATGACTCTCCGCAGTAAACGTAGTGAACCTGAAAACCATGGATGTGGTGCTAATATCGGTCTTTATCGCCTATTTGGCGTCTTATAAATCCCACCCCCACCATATAGGGGGTCAGCCGTCCCTTACGTATTGAGAAGTATATATCTTTGCCTCATGCAGGTCGCAGTAGGTACTATCGATAGTCGAGAGCACAGTGCCCGAGAGTGTAGTCAGTGTTGAGACTCCGAGCAAGTAGGTTGTTGGCTGCCAAGCGAGCAGGGCGGATTTCGGCAGGATTGCCGACGGCGTTTACAGTGGTTTAACGGCTGTGTGTGTCACCCAAAGCCGTGGACCTGATCTCCAGCAAATACGTAAATGGCGCTAATTGAGTGATTTGTTTGATGTGTTTGAGTGTTCATCTGCACACCGTGATTACGCGACAACCGCGCCGTACACCCACGATTTGGATTGCAATGAGGAGTGTGTATTCAGTGCCACATGAAGAATACTGCCGAGTGACTACATTAATAGGTGACCTATGATGAGTTAAGCGTTATTTATTTGTCAGACGAAGGGGGTAACTGCTTCATTCGTGCTGCGTAGACAAAAGATATAGAACATTAACAACAAAGTTTGTACCGATTATTGCCACCTGACATCCAAAATAGCTTTGTTGGATTTGATACGAAACAATTCCCGAGCAAATATTAACCGATCAGCCTTTATCAGTTGCATCGGTCAAACTATTTTAAACTGTTAGGCTATAATCCACTACTCAGTAATAATAGGTTTAATGGGGAGTGTTTCAACCCCATGATCTGGTTGACGTGTATTGCTGCCACAGTAACTGCATACAAATAATGCGCGGTATAAATTTGATTTAAATTGCTTGAGAAGTTCCTGAGTTAAGCTTCTATGTCACCCCATTCCAGTCCTACCCCTGTGGGTGGCAGGTGGTTCTTAACTTCACAGATACATTTGCGGGCATGCAAACGACTTATAGCTTCATCGTAGTCGGATGAATGGTGTAGGAATGCACAGAAGACGACCAAACAAATATTCATTTTATTCCTTCCACAGATCCTAAGTGAAATAGTCCTCAACGAAATGGAAGACTTAAAAAAAATCTTAAAAATTTTCAGTTAAATCGTAATAACAACTTCGTCATAAACACTTAAATGTGCACTCAACGGCAACAAGTCAGGGGTGTCACTGCAGACAACGGCGTTACCACGTTTGTAGCACCGGCTGACGCCCGATCACTGAAATGAAAATTGCACCCGGCTAGTACTCAGATGGGTGACCCTTCGAGGAAAACCGGCTGCTGTTGGTTTTCAGAACACGCAAGTCCCCGAAGGGGGCGTCAAATTGAAAGACTTGCATCTGACCGTTATTCCACATGACTTTTGCTTATTTTATGGGAAGGCACTCTACGTTGACCCCGGCCCAAGTAGCCGCTAAGTGGGCGCTACAGTCTGGAACCGCGCGACTGCTACGGTCGCAGGTTCGAATGCTGCCTCGGGCATGGATGTGTGTGATGTCCTTAGGTTAGTTAGGTTTAAGTAGTTCTACGTTCTAGGGGACTGATGACCTCAGAAGTTAAGTCCCATAGTGCTCAGAGCCATGTGAACTCTACGTGACGTCGGTTACCACTTGCTGAAATCTCTGCAGTGGACAAGGATCCGTGTAGTCCTGGCAGAAATACGCTCTTGACGCCCCCAGCCAAATCGGCGGTGGTCTGACTCTTGTCAGATTGTCGATAGGCCCGCAGCGCCCGTGTTTCATACTCAGCATATCTTCAAATGTAAGAACCTTTCTCCTGGCTTTTGGCCAGTCAGTTTAGATACACCGTAGTGAGCAAGATAATTTTATAGCACTTACTTACACAGATTGTATTACAGCATTCAAGATTTGCAGAGATCATATTTATTTTTGTATCACTCGCGTTATTTCATATTATGAATAACTTTCAACAACCCACTCAAACAATGAACTGCCAAAAGTCATCGGATATCTTCTAATATGGTGCTGGACATCTTAGCTACGCTGCCTCTATAGCCGTCCATATCTGCGAAAGTGTTGCCGGTGAAGGATTTTGTGCACTGACCTCTCCATTACGTCCTATGAATGCTCGCTGGGATTCATGTCAAGCGATGTGGATGGCCAGACCATTGTCCAGAATATTCTTCAATCCAAACGCGAACAACTGTGCCCCGATGACATGGAGCACTGTCATCCATAAAAATTTCATCGTTGTTGGGGATCATGAAGTCCGTGAATTGTTGCAAATGGTCTCCAACTAGCAGAAAATAATTATTTCGTCACTGATTGGACCATTATCGATACACCATTAGCTTGCACAATGCCTTGTTGACAACTTGGGTCAATGGCTTCTTGGGGGTCTGTGCCAACACCCGAACCCTACCATCAGCTTTTACCAACTGATGTCGGGATTCATCTGACCAGGCCACGGTTTACCAGTCACTAGGATCCAATCGACACGGTCACGATCTCAGGAAAGGCTTAGCAGGCGATGTCGTGCTCTTAGCAAAGGCATTTTCGGAGCTCGTCTGTTGCCACAGCCCATTAACGCACTGTCCTAACGGGTACGTTCGCCTTACGTCCTTCATCGATTTCTACGGTTACTTCACGCATTTTTGCTTCTCTGTTAGCACGGACAAGTCTACGCATATGCCACTGATATCGGTCGTTAAGTGAAGACGTCGGTCACTACGTTGTCCGTGGTGAGAGGTATGCCTGAAATTTCGTAGCTTATTCTCGACACACTCTTGACACTGTGGATCTCGTAGTACTGAATTAGCTAACGATTTCCGAAATGGAATGTCCCATGCGTCAAACTGTAACTACCAATTCGTCTCCAAAGTCTGTTAATTCCTGTCGTGCGGCCATAATCACGTCGGAGACCTTTTCACTAGAATTACGTGAGTACAAATGACAGCTCCGCCCAAGCACTGCCCTTTTAAACCTTGTGTACGTGACTCTACCGCCATTTGTATGCGTGCATATCGCTATACCACGAGTTTTGTCACCTCAACGTTCTGCGTAACGCACAGCACGCTAGTTCGCAAGGTTCGAACGTGAGCCACACTTAAGTCGAAGTCGCGCTGCCGATTTGTAACCCTGACTGCTGCATCGGCCAGCCTGAGTTTTTTGTTTCCCACGCAGTTTCCTACGCTCGTTTACCCAAATGTTGGGCTGATTTCCACTTTCAGCTTCAGAAAGTACGATACGCAAATATTTAACACACGACAACATGTGGAACAAAATTTACCAATTCACACTCCGGCGGCGCACACGACTTCCCTCCAGTGCAGCTGAGCCCGCACTAGACAAGGTAAACGGCAACGAAAAAAAAAACAGAAGGACAGACATCAAATCATTTCAGTAATAAATTCGTCAATATTTCAGTAGGAGTTTACTACCGATAGGTTCATTAACCTTCTGTTAAATTTTCCATTTTTTGCTAGGTAAACTTCTTTTATCTAATAGACGATTTTTCTTATTTTTAGCATTGGTATCATGAACCGAGATGTTAATTCGAAAAAGAGACGCACAGATTGAAGAACAACAACCTGATAACAGGATAAGAGCGGTAGAAGGGACTTCGTATCGAACAAAGTTTTCCAGATTACCTCTGGTCGGAATTGCACCGTTGTGGCCATAAAACGAAAGCCAATTACCGACGAGCACTTATTAGGGAGAGCAATTATATTAATTTGCCGCAGATAATAGCTACTACCCTAAAGAGTGTAATTACAAATTTAATTTTCTTGGATAACGCTTTCAGCTGGACAGTGAAAGCGAGACAACTTTAAATTCCTACAAAATATTGTTTTTGTGTGGTTCTACAGCCTCCAAATGCTTAATAGAACAAAACATGGTCCGTGGAAGGGTGTAACGTAGAGAAACTTTATTTAAATCACGCAGTTAGCTAATTTCAGCGATTTGCCATTTCCAAGTACGTGTGTAATATTAAGTATTACATATCGTAACTGTCAAATTTATACAAGCAATATTATAAGAAAATGGACAGCGTCACTGAAGGTTCTATGTTCTCTGCTGTCACCAAATTCTTCTTTGACTGATACGATATATTTCCATTAGTTTCCAGGTCCGGCTTTCTACGGCTTGAAAATGAAAACATAATACGATAGGTTTAGCAGAGGTGAAGACTGTAATAAACTTCGAATCTGCCTGTCGCCTAAAGCTTTCATTAAATCATTGAGTGGCACAGAAATTCTATGATTAATTAAGATGAAGTAGTCTTTAAAACATCTCGGTAATAACGGAACCAAAATTATCTTATGCATTAACAAATTGTTCAAATGACTCTGAGTACTATGGGACTTAACTTCGGAAGTCATCAGTCCCCTAGAACTTAGAACTACTTAAACCTAACTAACCTAAGGACATCACACACATCCATGCTCGAAGCAGGATTCGAACCTGCCACCGTAGCGGTCGCGCGGTTTCAGACTGAAGCGCCTAGAATCGCTCGGTAACACAAGCCGGCTATGCATTAAGTTTCGAATTCACGCTTAAGATCTCACGCAAAGTATAGGGACAATACGTGATCGTTGCTCCGAGGGGCTACGGATCTCGGTACATTACGGCTTGCGAACAGATATTCGACAGTGCGGAATAGTCTTCAAAGTTGTCACACGTTCTCCCCTTGATCAGCTATTACATGAAAAAAGAAAAATACTATTTCTATAGCACGTAAGATACATACGTATAAATCAAAACATAATAAAACTTGAATAAAAGGTGTCGACCATAAATCAGGCTACTAAAAACGAGTGTCACAAACAAACTGTGACCCTATATACTGTAAAGCATAAATATTCTGGGACGCTCAGCCTTCTCTGCATTGCAGTGGCCGGCCGCGGTGGTCTAGCGGTTCTAGGCGCTCAGTCCGGCATCGCGCGACTGCTGCGGTCGCAGGTTCGAATCCTGCCTCGGGCATGGATGTGTGTGATGTCCTTAGGTTGGTTAGGTTTAAGTAGTTCTAAGTTCTAGGGGACTGATGACCACAGATGTTAAGTCCCATAGTGCTCAGAGCCATTTGAACCATTTTTTTGTATTGCAGTGTTTCACTCAGAGCCTTTCATAGTTGTGATTTCACTCGACAGGTTTGCAGGGAATAGACACAGAATGGAAATATGAGAAAAAACAAGTTCCGACAAAAATATAAATGAATCGCGGAAGCAAAAATACAAAATGTACTGTGTTGAATGTAATGAATCTTTACGTAAGTTATATCACGTGCCTACGCATACATAAAGCGTTAAAACAAAGTCCATACACTTTATATTCAAACACAGCAATGTTTGAAATTAGCCTAAGTGCTATAACAAGAACAAAAGTCCCGGAGATACTTTCCTTGGATCTTAATGCAGAGATCAGCAGACAGACTCGTTTAGCATGGACAGAACAACTACAGCTTTGATGACACAGTCCCTACAAGTTACTAGCGCCCAGTAAGGTACGATCACACATCGGTTCATATCTGTTACGTTATTGGAATCAGCCGATCGAAATACATTACAGACGATCCGTCATATCATCTTCAGCTACGGTTACAGTTCAGACCTGACTTTCTGCATGAAGTAAGCTTCAACCAATCAGTTGTGATAAAATGGTACACTTTCTCGCACTGCAAAGTCACATTTCTTGTTGGAGTATGATATCGGTCCTTTTATCTGCCTACCTCCCATCTTAAAACAGAGATCAGCAAACGGACTCGTTTAGAACTTACGGAACAGCTACAGCTTTGGGTGTCTCCAAATTATTTCTATATAGATTCTGATCAACGTTAACATGTGTGCATCATAGAGTCCTAAGATCTCTCAGTGTAATGGAGTTCTAGATAAGACTAAATACTACCTGTATTTCCTGTTCGTTTACGTAGAATTCATTCTCAGGAAAAAGCGAAGCTGATGACAGTGCACTCTAGTGGCACGTAGAACATTTATTCAGTACCACAGAGACTAACTACAAGACAGTAAACGCAGAATTAAAAGGCACAAACTGAAAATAAAATATTAATAATGTTGAAATGAATTGTACCCGTCGGTATACATTACTGGAAGATGTTAAATAATTTCTTTTAGAGAGTAATACCTAATAGTCCACATCTTGTAAGACATTCTTTTTCATTTGAAAGCCGTATTACAGTAAATGAATGACAAGCTATGGTATAATTTGTACTGGTTTCATTTTCTCAACATTTCACATGATATGGGGAAATTTGTTCTGTTGCATTTTCTGAGAAAAATGCTTATATACATGTAAACTTATATAAAGCAGGAACAGGTAATGTTGATATATGAGGCAAATAGTCTCATGAGCGGTCCCATAATTTCTGAATATCTCAGTCGTGCAACTGAAACTTAGCTGGCTAGTCCATGGACACATTTATTGTATTTTTTTCATTATTTCCTAGTTCTTATGAGTAGTTATTTAGACTGTTTGTTCAACAAAGTTTCTTTCTTTTTAACTTAATTCGTTTTATTTCAGTTTTATGCCAACCAACAGAAACTACTGTTTATCTGAAAATTACTCAACTGCTATTTTAGGATATTTGCTTAATTTACTACAAAACTGTCATATATTCAGTTAACTTCATGCTTTTCCTGCGTAATATAATGTTCGTTTTAAAAAAAGTGTATTTCATTTTCGAATGACGATATCTTCATTTGTGTGAGAATAGTCTGAAGCTTGGTCTCACGTATCCTTACCACAAAGTTATTATTCGGTTTTCACCTTTTTTCACTAAAATATTTTGATACAGTGACAGCAGAAATTATTTTTGAACTACCGAAACGATTTCCATTCAGTTACAATCCCGGACAACAAGACGCCTTCGTACCGATGTGTTTCCGTTTGGGTGACATTTCCGTGCTGACAGCCACCTCTCCAGTGGGACGATTGTTCGAGACTTTGGGCTATATCCCGTCCTAGAAGGCGCTGGGAGCTGTATTCGTTTTTTTTTCAATCTACGTCCTCTATTATTTGCTTGACGTATTCCAATCTCTGTCTTCCTCTACAGTTTTTGCCCTCTTCAGCTCCTTCTAGTACCATGGAAGTCATTCCCTCATGTCTTAGCAGATGTTCTATCATCCTGTCCCTTCTCCTTATCACTGTTTTCCGATTCTGCGTAGAACCTCCTCATTCCTTACCTTATCAGTCCACCTAATTTTCAACATTCGTCTATAGCACCACATCTCAAATGTTTCGATTCTCTTCTGTTCCGGTTTTCCCACAGTCCATGTTTCACTACCATACACTGCTGTACTCCAGGTGTACATCCTCAGAAATTTCTTCCTCAAATTAAGGCCGGTATTTGATATTAGTAGACTTCTCTTGGCCAGAAATGCCTTTTTTGCCATAGCGAGTCTGCTTTTGATGTCCTCCTTGCTCCGTCCGTCATTGGTTATTTTACTGCCTAGGTAGCAGAAATCCTTAACTTCATTGACTTCGTGACCATCAATCCTGATGTTAAGTTTCTCGCTGTTCTCATTTCTACTACTTCTCATTACCTTCGTCTTTCTCCGATTTACTCTCAAACCATACTGTGTACTCATTAGACTGTTCATTCCGTTCAGCATATCATTTAATTCATCTTCACTTTCACTCAGGATAGCAATGTCATCAGCGAATCGTATCATTGATATCCTTTCACCTTGTATTTTAATTCCACTGCTGAACCTTTCTTTTATTTCCATCATTGCTTCCTCGATGTACAGATTGAAGAGTAGGGGCGAAAGGCTACAGCCTTGTCCTACACCCTTCTTAATACGAGCACTTCGTTCTTGATCGTCCACTCTTATTATTCCCTCTTGGTTGTTGCACATATTGTATATGACCCGTCTCTCCCTATAGCTTACCCCTACTTTTTTCAGAATCTCGAACAGCTTGCACCATTTTATATTGTCGAACGCTTTTTCCAGGTCGACAAATCCTATGAAAGTCTGTTGATTTTTCTTTAGCCTTGCTTCCACTATTAGCCGTAACGTCAGAATTGCCTCTCTTGTCCCTTTGCTTTTCCTAAAGCCAAACTGATCGTCACCTAGCGCATTCTCAATTTTCTTTTCCATTATTCTGTATATTATTCTTGTAAGCAGCTTCGATGCATGAGCTGTTAAGCTGATTGTGTGATAATCCCCGCACTTGTCAGCTCTTGCCGTCTTCGGAATTGTGTGGATGATGCTTTTACGAAAGTCAGATGGTATATCGCCAGACACATATATTCTACACACCAACGTGAATAGTCGTTTTGTTGCCAGTTCCCGCAATAATTTTAGAAATTCTGATGGAATGTTATCTATCCCTTCTGCCGTATTTGACCGTAAGTCCTCCAAAGGTCTTTTAAATTCCGATTCTAATACTGGATCCCCTATCTCTTCTAAATCGACTCCTGTCTCTTCTTCTATCACATCAGACAAATCTTCACCCTCATAGAGGCTTTCAATGTATTCTTTCCACCTATCTGCTCTCTCCTCTGCATTTAACAGTGGAATTCCCGTTGCACTCTTAATGTTACCACCGTTGCTTTTAATGTCACCAAAGGTTGTTTTGACTTTCCTGTATGCTGAGTCTGTCCTTCCGACAATCATATCTTTTTCGATGTCTTCACGTTTATCCTGCAGCCATTTCGTCTTAGCTTCCCTGCACTTCCTATTTATTTCATTACTTAGCTACTTGTATTTCTGTATTCCTGATTTTCCCGGAACATATTTGTACTTCCTCCTTTCATCAATGAACTGAAGTATTTCTTCTGTTACCCATGGTTTCTTCGCAGCTACCTTCTTTTTACCTATGTTTTCCTTCCCAACTTCTGTGATGGTCCTTTTTAGAGATGTCCATTCCTCTTCAACTGTACTGCCTACTGTGCCATTCCTTATTGCTGTATCTATAGCGTTAGAGAACTTCAAACGTATCTCGTTATTCCTTAGTACTTCCGTATCCTACTTCTTTGAGTATTGATTCTTCCTGACTAATGTCTTGAACTTCAGCCTACTCTTCATCACTACTATATTGTGATCTGAGTCTATATCTGCTCCTGGGTACGCCTTACAATCCAGTATCTGATTTCGGAATCTCTGTCTGACCATGATGTAATCTAATTGAAATCTTCCCGTATCTCCCGGCCTTTTCCAAGTATACCTCCTCCTCTTGTGATTCTTGAACAGGGTATTCGCTATTACTAGCTGAAACTTGTTACAGAACTCAATTAGTCTTTCTCCTCTTTCATTCCATGTCCCAAGCCCATATTCTCCTGTAACCTTTTCTTCTACTCCTTCCCCTACAACTGCATTCCAGTCGCCCATGACTATTAGACTTTCGTCCCCCTTTACATACTGCATTACCCTTTCAATATCCTCATACACTTTCTCTATCTGTTCATCTTCAGCTTGCGACGTCGGCATGTATACCTGAACTATCGTTGTCGGTGTTGGTCTGCTGTCGATTCTGATTAGAATAACCCGGTCACTGAACTGTTCACAGTAACACACCCTCTGCCCTACCTTCCTGTTCACAACGAATCCTACACCTGTTATACTATTTTCTGCTGCTGTTGATATTACCCGATACTCATCTGACCAGAAATCCTTGTCTTCCTTCCACTTTACTTCACTGACCCCTACTATATCTAGATTGAGCCTTTGCATTTCCCTTTTCAGATTTTCTAATAAATAAATAAATAAATTTTTTGGTACCATGTATGTCAGAGTGGGTTTAGCATCAGTTGTGCTTGTGTACATGTTGTTCTCTGATCAGTTATGTTCTTTGTGTGGCTCCATCAAGTTGCACAATGTATGTTTGAAAAGTGTCAAACATGTGATGGTAAATTATGTTTCAAGAACATGCAAGTAAAAGAAGAAAACGTTTAAAAGTAACATAATATGCGAGCTACTTCTCATTTAAACGACTGTCGACAAAATCTTTTCAGTGAGGTGCGCAGGAACAAAGGAACAAGCCCTGACACTCTGATCGACTTTGCAAGGTAAGTAGTATTTATCAACAAATATAATGCATTTCCTGTTCCGCTATATTTTAACTTAGCTTAAACTATGAGATACTTATTACAAAGTAATAATTGTGCTTTTTAATACATGGACTATAAGTGAGGGTGTGCATTATGATCTGCAATGTAGGTAAAACATAAATCAATAACAAATGTATGAATCGTTGATGATGACAGCAACGAGCAACAAAATATTTTAGATTAGTTTATTCAAAAAGTACCATTACTGATTTAGAATTTTTCACAATTCATCATCAGACGGATTTTTTGTGATTTGGTCAAAATAAATTATAAACTAGTTTCCTGTGAGCTGCCGAAAAATGTTCATCTGGTGCAGTTGTTTTTGCAATTAAATACATTCACAAGATACTAACATCCTTGAGGATGTATTTCATAGCAAGAAAACTGCAGAAACAAGTGCGCCAGATTGGCATTTCACGGCTACTTGCAGTAAACCAATGCTTAATTTGTTGTGATGAAAGCACGAAAAAACCGTCTAATAATGAATTGTGTAAAATTCGAAGTTGGTAACGGTACTTTTTGAATAAAGTAACCTAAATTGAATTTTTGGCTGGTTGCTGGATACCATCAACAATTTATTTCATGTAACAGTCAAGATCTCCAATCACTTCTTTAGTCGAGGAAATTGCAATAGCAAATGTAGTTTGAAAGCTATGCGTAACTGAAGCAAGGGCTAGCAATTAAAGTATTAAGAAGCTTGTTAAATTACAGCAACATATAACAAGAGAAAATTCACTGATAAACGCCGGGTTGTTAAGCACCAATGGAGCTTTATCTAAACGAGAGTGTTGAGAAGATTAGTCATCCAAATAATTATGGTGGTGGCATCCTCTGGAGTTTGTTGAAATATCGTGGCGTCCCAGTGCTACTTGGCTTCATTTATCGCCCTGCAGACGAGGGGGCTTGTCTCGGTGTCTGACAGCCGGAAGCCACAAGTAGGCCCGATCCTGCCAGCTCTCCCAGGCGCCGTTGCTGCAGAAACTGGCTGAGAGAGAAAGAGAGAGAGAGAGAGACTGCAACAGCTGACGCTGCTCCAACCGCTAACGACGTGATCGTGGCTGGGCGCCAGATGGCAGCCAAGAGACGAGCAACCCGCAGTGTCACGTCAGCAGCGAGGGGTGGGCACCAGGCAGCGCAGGAACAGAATGGGGTGTTCCGCGGAACTGACGGACTTCAAACGTGGCCAGGTGATTGGGTGTCATTTGTGTCGTACGTCTGTACACGAGATTTCCACACTCCTAAACATCCCTAGGTCCTCTGTTTCCGATGTGATAGTGAAGTGGAAACGTGAAGGGACACGTACACCACAAAAGCGTACAGGCCGATCTCGTCTGTTGACAGACAGAGGCCGCCGAGAGTCGAAGAGGGTCGTAATGTGTAACAGGCACAGACATCTACCCAGACCATCACACAGGAATTCCAAACTGCATCAGGATCCACTGCAAGTACTATGACAGTTAGGCGGGAGGTGAGAATACTTGGATTTCATAGTCAAGCGGCTGCTGATAAGCCACACATCCCAACGGTAAATGCCAAACGACGCCTCGCTTGGTGTAAGGAGGGTACACATTGGACGATTGAACAGTGGAAAACCGTTGTGTGGAGTGACGAATCACTGTGCACAATGTGGTGACCCGATGGCAGCGTGTGGGTATGGCGAATGCCTGGTGAACGTTATCTGCCAGGATGTGTAGTGCCAACAGTAAAATTCGGAGGCGGTAGTGTGATGGTGTGGTCGTGTTTTTTATGGAGGGGGCTTGCACCCGTTATTGTTTTGCGTGGCACTATCACAGCACAGAGCTACATTGATGTTCTAAGCACCTTCTTGCTTCCCACTGTTGAAGAGCAATTCGGGTATGGAGATTGCATCTTTCACCAAAATCGAGCACCTGTTCATAACGCACAGCCTGTGGCGGAGTGGTTACATGACAATAACATCTCCTTAATTGAATGGCCTGCACAGAGTCCTGACCTGCATCCTATAGAACAACTTTGAGATGTTTTGGAACGCCGACTTCATGCCAGGCTTCACCGCCCGACATCGATACCTCTCCTCAGTGCAGCACTCAGTGAAGAATCGTCTGCCATTCCGCAAGAAACCTTCCAGCAGCCTGCGAGACTGGAATCTGTCATCAGAGCTGAATTCGAGCATTACCGATGAAGGGCGCCACGAACTTGTAAGTCATTTTCAGCCAGGTCCCGGTACTTTTGATCAAGTAGTGTATTTGACGCATCATCACCTTACTCAGATGTATGTGAAATTGCACAAGAGTAAAAGAAGCCTGTTCTCTTTCTTCCTTGCCGTGGCATGACCTTACATCAATGAAAAAAAACTTCATGTATTTGAAGTGCAGCCCTTGTTTGGCACCCTCCACGTATTCACGACCGTGTGAGTATTTGTGTAACGATAATGAGTTCAGTGAAGTGGTCATGTTAATCGCAAAAGGCTTTTTGTTTCAGAGTTTCAGGAGGTGCACAAGGAGACGGATACTCATTGAAAAAACCTTGCACGAAGAGAACACACCTATGAAAGAACTTCAACGAAAAATAAGTTCGAGGGCAAGAATATTCTGCCTTGTCCTCGTAAGGCTTACATTAAGAAATATGTACTTGACATGAATTAGGTGTGTAGTGAAGAAAGCCCAAGTTGTTAAACACCAACAGCAACTGTGACGCTACCGATGGACGTTTCCATGGCCCTGTAGCATGTAGCGAATGGGACAGCTTGCGTTAGGCATTGAAGTTGGATTTAATTCGGGATGAAATTATATCAGTGGTAAGATCTGTTAATGACATTGCTCCTGTCTGTGAAAATGAGGAAAAACTGTAATGACATGTTCAACGCAAAGAACAATCTACGGAGAGGAAAATATGAACTGAACATATACCAAAGAAAGACGAAATAGTTGAGGTACAACAGGAGTGAGATAAGCTACAGATTTAAAATGTGAAATGTGGGCCCACACAGAGATGAAGAAAAGGAATTCTTGCTTTGTCAAGCAACAACCTATATTGTCTAGCGGCATTTTCAGCTAACAGACCTGAAAGCTTCGAGACATCGTATAATAGAAATATTTCGGGCAATGAACAAACAGCATAATACAATACGACCGTGTTTATTCCAGCTAATGAGTGCAAAGGGTAGTTAAAATTAAACTTGAGAAGGCGTTCATGAAGAATGAGTGAGCGTGCAACAATGAAACTTTGTGGGAACATTTGTGAGGACATACGGAATGGAAATAACGAATAAACCGTTGAATAAAAATATTTTAATTTTCACATGAGACGGTAAGATTTGCTAACTGCGTACCACGTTTGCGCTTCAAGTTGCAAACGTTGCTCAGTGTGAAGACCACGTGGATCCACGACAGCTTGGAAACGTGCTAGAGATACCAATTCACAGCACTTTTCGAACGGTGGACCAAGGAATGCTCAGCTGTCGTGATATAGCTCATGCACTGAGAATCTCACGTAGAGTCCAGTATTCTTAGTCGTGTCAAGAGTAAGTTCAACAATTTGTGGCGCAACTTGCCGTCGACCTCTCCCACGAGCAATTCGGCAATCGCCAGTTAATTCCTCTTCCAAATCATGTACTTTAACCCGGTGCAGAAGCAGGACCTTTCCATATTCCTTTATTTTCCCGAATACTCGCGAAGAGCAGAAGCAATATTGCTGATGGTTTGATAAAAAAAGCTTGTGAGTAAGGCCCTGCTCACCTTGTCCGGGCCCACGTTGACACTCTGTAACTGTAACGACACTGATGCTTGTGTTTCAACCATACGTGGCCGTAAATGCACTGGAGCCTAACAGCAAGTTATCAGACTATCACTATTACAACGCAAATCTTGAAACACACAGTCTGAACATCATTCTTACAAAGTTTTATACCAATATGGTAAATAGTTTTTCGTCTACAATGGTTCAAGTAGCGAAAGATTAGTGAAAAAGAAACCTGTATTTCGATGCAACAGTCTATCCAAAATCGTACTTTTGTTAATAAACAGTTATTTTGGAACTGTGTTTTTTTTCAATTAACTGAAACACGATCCGCAAACCATTTCCAATCCGCATTCAGCGAGGGGGCCTGTAATTATGAAACGAAACTCATACAATGAGATGCTACTTGAGGGGGGATGTACACGAAAGTGACCAAAATTGTGAAAAACTGTTTATTGGGTCATCATTTACTATATGATATTAAAATTTCAATTCCTGAATATTACGTTCCAGTTCCACACCTAAGTGTGATAAAAATAATAACCAACAAAAGCAAGCACGAGACCACCCCCCTTTGTTGCTCTGTATTTCCTCACACTATTTATTCTTGTTTTCTACCAGTTTTATGCAGTCCCAATGTGAGAATGTTTCGGCGTTTAGGAGATGCAGAACTTCTACAAAAGTATGTGCACAGAAAAACTAAAAATTGTAATGAAAGTTACAACTCTCTGATAGTTAGACCATGACACAGGACAACATTTGTTTCCACAGCTGCTGATGAAGTTGCAGCGTATGATGCTTCTTTTTAACTGTACTAATGTTGGCAGACTACGGACTCCACAGAAGCTAGGATTTGATCCAGGATCTTTCACACTGTCTATATCGAAGGTGATAGGTAACAGGAGAATTGGTGCAGCTGAAATTATTGTTACTCAGTTTCAAAATCAGGTTAACCTAAGAGGACAAGCAAAGAAAAGACTTCTTCGGGCTGAAGAGGAGAATGCATACAGATTGCACTACTTCACCCAGGTAAGGTAAAGTCTAATACAAAGACTGCCAACTATTTGATTCAGGTTTCCCCTTACTTACATTTTGGCAAAATTATGTACCTGTTACTCACAAACCACTGATATTACACTACTCAAATTTGGCATACAAATAGTCAATACTATAGCGAAACATTCTGTCAAAGGAATTTTCATTTACTGCAATAGTAAGGCACTTATGTAACAGAAAAGCCCTAACATTAATGCACATTTTTCACAGAAATTTGGAGAGCTGTAAAAAATCTAGCAAAAGAAGACACTAATATTCTTGTCCATAGATATTTGTAATAACTGTATATCAAACTTTGTTCAAAAATATATTAATTTCGTTCACACAGATTTTTCAGAAAAGACCATTTGTACTCACATTGTTTAAAGAAATTTCAACTGTTTATAATTAAAAACATTATTTCAATAAACACGAAACCATGTGTGAATGCATATGACATTCCTTAATAACTGTGCCAAATTAAGTTACATTGCTTTGAAAACTTGGTGCTTTATAAGGTTTTCTTTCAAAGTATCGCAACTTTCCATACGTCCCCCTTTAATGCCGTTCCAGGTTAATAGTAGGGCACTTGACTGTACTAACAGGACGCTAAAAGAGTAACGAAGTAAATCCACCACGTGTTCGTGAACTAGGCAATTTGATACGGCCTAGAACTATTTGGCAGTAGTAGAAATAGCGAAGCAAGCACCATCATATCGACGGAAAGTCAATACAAAAGCGTTGAAAACAGAAACAAATAAGATATCGTAATGCAAACGAAACGTACAGCTGACTGTTGATCTTGACAGCATCAACCAAACGATGTTCACATAGTTAGTGAAAAACCGTTGGCTAACGCAAATTAAATTCACCTACATATGTCTGCTGAGCAGTAGAGACCTCTCTAGAGTATTACGAAATAGCAAACGGCTGGCTGTGGACTGTTTATATATTTACAATGCTAAGGCAGTCTATATAACAAATTTGGCGCCCTAATTAGACTCGCACCCAGAAGAATTCGCATTCGGAGATAATTTCCAGCGTATTCGATAAGTGACAGATGATCTGATCCTCAACAATCATTGTCCGTCTCGTAACGAGTGGAGGAATCGCCGATTCCGTTTGCATAACTGATCAGGTGTAGTTTCAATATACACTCCTGGAAATGGAAAAAAGAACACATTGACACCGTTGTGTCAGACCCACCATACTTGCTCCGGACACTGCGAGAGGACTGTACAAGCAATGATCACACGCACGGCACAGCGGACACACCAGGAACCGCGGTGTTGGCCGTCGAATGGCGCTAGCTGCGCAGCATTTGTGCACCGCCGCCGTCAGTGTCAGCCAGTTTGCCGTGGCATACGGAGCTCCATCGCAGTCTTTAACACTGGTAGCATGCCGCGACAGCGTGGACGTGAACCGTATGTGCAGTTGACGGACTTTGAGCGAGGGCGTATAGTGGGCATGCGGGAGGCCGGGTGAAAGTACCGCCGAATTGCTCAACACGTGGGGCGTGAGGTCTCCACAGTACATCGATGTTGTCGCCAGTGGTCGGCGGAAGGTGCACGTGCCCGTCGACCTGGGACCGGACCGCAGCGACGCACGGATGCACGCCAAGACCGTAGGATCTTACGCAGTGCCGTAGGGGACCGCACCGCCACTTCCCAGCAAATTAGGGACACTGTTGCTCCTGGGGTATCGGCGAGGACCATTCGCAACCGTCTCTATGAAGCTGGGCTACGGTCCCGCACACCGTTAGGCCGTCTTCCGCTCACGCCCCAACATCGTGCAGCCCGCCTCCAGTAGTGTCGCGACAGGCGTGAATGGAAGGACGAATGGAGACGTGTCGTCTTCAGCGATGAGAGTCGCTTCTGCCTTGGTGCCAATGATGGTCGTATGCGTGTTTGGCACCGTGCAGGTGAGCGCCACAATCAGGACTGCATACGACCGAGGCACACAGGGCCAACACCCGGCATCATGGTGTGGGGAGCGATCTCCTGCACTGGACGTACACCACTGGTGATCGTCGAGGGGACACTGAATAGTGCACGGTACATCCAAACCGTCATCGAAGCCATCGTTCTACCATTCCTAGACCGGCAAGGGAACTTGCTGTTCCAACAGGACAATGCACGTCCGCATGTATCCCGTGCCACCCAACGTGCTCTAGAAGGTGTAAGTCAACTACCCTGGCCAGCAAGATTTCCGGATCTGTCCCCCATTGAGCATGTTTGGGACTGGGTGAAGCGTCGTCTCACGCGGTCTGCACGTCCAGCACGAACGCTGGTCCAACTGAGGCGCCAGGTGGAAATGGCATGGCAAGCCGTTCCACAGGACTACATCCAGCATCTCTACGATCGTCTCCATGGGAGAATAGCAGCCTGCATTGCTGCGAAAGGTGGATATACACTGTACTAGTGCCGACATTGTGCATGCTCTGTTGCCTGTGTCTATGTGCCTGTGGTTCTGTCAGTGTGATCATGTGATGTATCTGACCCCAGGAATGTGTCAATAAAGTTTCCCCTTCCTGGGACAATGAATTCACGGTGTTCTTATTTCAATTTGCAGGAGTGTAGCCTGCACAAATACGCTGAGCTGCCGGTTTCATACGGTCTAGAAAGTTCAGTCATAACGTGCAAGTGCAATCACACAACATGCAAACATGTTTTGTCTTGTTCCCAATAAAGTGTTTGTTCAAATGTAAAACGATCCTATTTTCGACTCCGCAGTTAGTACAATTGATAGTTTTGGGTTCTCCATAATTTCGTGAATCATTTAAGGAAAATACCGGGATACTTCTCCATGAAGTGTCCCATCCTTGACCAACTGTTCTAAGTTCTCCGTTCCGATGTGACATTCGGCTTCAACATTCCTCACTTTCTTTCCTATTTCGTTGCAACTGGAATGACAGTAAGTTTATTCACCACAGTCTGGCTTGCAGGTAGAGAAGATTTGGTGACTAATCGGTCTGATTACACACTGTGTATCGGTATTCTGTGTTAAAACTCAAACTGCTCCCGAATGATTCAAACAATAATAGAATGTAATACTTTTGATGGTGATGCGTCTCTCGGTTTGCACATTGATCTTCTTGCTGCTCCTGGGAGAGGAAAAGCCATAAAGATGACTACAGCACAAGCATTGTACACAGCCGTTCAGTCAGTATAGGTATAGGTATAGGTAGATAGTATCATAGAAGAAAGGGACTTGTGAAAGGCCTCCTTGAGACACTTTCCCAGAGCGAAACTGTACTTCGTGCTGCCACCAGCAGTCAGCGACGAGTCGGCCTTTAACATTTGAATCAGCTTTTTGGCAAAGAAAGGTAGTTGATACAACAACGTCTCATAAAAAATAGTGTAGAACCGACAGTAAACACCTTAGATTAGGGGACGTTGAAGGTAATAATAAAACCCTTTGGAAACCTACTTTTATAAATATCTCAATTGCTTGTGATACCAATAGTAAAGCTACTCGAAAGAGCAATACTTTTGGTACATTTTATACTTGATTCAGCTTTGCGAGCATACTTTCCGGTAAAGAGAATCCAAGTAATTATTTTTTTCAGTTTACTTTAACACAATTTTACTACAAATGGTTATATGCACAGTAGTCAGCAGTTCATATTTTACACAGGAAAAAATATGACAGCAACAAATATCACAATCACCAAACTCTTAAATATCACAGCTTGACTTGTTGTTCTAGCAAATATATTTGTATCATATCTGACACACTTGTTGCTTCATCGTATTATGTACGTTTTATTCATTATTTTTTTGAGCTTCTCGTTTTGATTGTTCTGCACCTATCAGTGCCATTATTGGAGAGCTAGTCAGAACTGCTGTGTATGTTTTATTTCGCTTGGTTGCTTTATACTGCTCCTTGACCTGGGCTGTTGTCATAGACCCTGCTAATTGTGTTATAACATAACAAAGTGCATTCATATTCCTATAGCAAGAAGAGCCACTGCGCGTGATGACGACAGAAAGCTCACTGAAGAAAACCCATCGCGATTTAACATCGTCGTTACCACAGGACCAACACCAATATACACTGGCGTAAGAAAAATGGCAACACCAAAAAAGTAATTTGTATAGAGTAATGAAATTTCGGGAATACATTTGTCTACGTAACATATTTAAATGATCAATATTGCAAGATCACAGGTTAACGTAGGCGGGAGATAAGCCAACGCAAATGTGAAATGATCGTACATTAATAACCTGTGTAATTGCCAGATCGTTAAATGCAAGCATGCAGACGTGCATACAGTGTGTTGTTGAGGTGCAGGATGTCAGTTTGAGGGACGGAGTTCCTTGCCTGTTGCACTTCGTCGGTCAATAGAGGGACAGTTAATGCTGTTTATGGATGACGCTATACTTGTCGCCCAATGACGTACCATATGTGCTCGAGCAGGCCAAGGCAACATATCGACACTCTAGCTAACTAGCGTTATCCTGTTGGAAAGCAACCCTTGGAATTCTGTTCATGAATGGCAGCATAACAGGTCCAATCGCCAGACTAACGTACAAATATGCTGTCAGGACGCGTAGGATAATCACGAGAGTGCTCCTGCTGTCACAAGAAATCGCACTCTAGACCATAATCCAGGTGTAGAGGTCCAGTGTGCCTAGCACGTAGACAGGTTTGTTGTATGCCATCAACTAGCCGTCTTCTAACCAAAACACGGCCATCGCTGGCACCGAGGAAGATCCAGCTTTCATCAGTAAACACAAGAGACTTCCACCCTACCCTCCAATGAGCTTTCGCTTAACACCATTGAAATCGCAAATGGCGGTGATTTGCGGTCAATGGAATGCATGCTAACGGGCGTCTGTCTCAGAACTATCCTCGAAGTAACCCATCTGTTACAGTTTTCTGCATCACTGTCGTGTCATCTGTTGCTAAATTGCTGCTGCAGATGCAGTACGATGCTCGAGGGCCTTACGCCGAACACCATGATCTTATATCTCGGTAGTGCCATGTGGCCGTTCGCAACCCGCTCTTCTTGCGACCGTACATTCTCTTGATAACCTCTGCCAGCAATCATCTACAGTGGCTACATTCCTGCCATGTACTTCTGCAATATTGCAGAAGAAACATCCAGTTTCTCTTAGCTCTGTTACACAACCTCGTTCAGACTGAGTGAGATACTGATAATGAGGTCTTTGTCGCCTTAAAGGAATTCTTGCCTAACATCCACTCCTCACGTCCAATCTCAAAGATAAATAACGCTCACGACAGTTACAGCGTGGATTTAAAGCAACTGTGATTTGCATGCTCATAGTGACGCAACTAACGCCATTCTTGTGCGACTGTCGCGAAATTTGAATAGACATCTACTTTTAGATGTAGAAACACGCCTAGGAACTTTCATTTATGTCTCGCAGCACCTTCTCGGTGTTACAATTTTTATCCTTCAGTGCATACAGGGTGTTACAAAAAGGTACGGCCAAACTTTCAGGAAACGTTCCTCACACACAAATAAAGAAAAGATGTTATGTGGACATGTGTCCGGAAACGCTTAATTTCCATGTTAAAGCTCATTTTAGTTTCGTTAGTGTGGTGTCACCGCCAGACAGCACACTTGCTAAGTGGTAGTTTTAAATCGGCCGCGGTCCATTAGTACATGTCGGACCCGCGTGTCGCCACTGTGTGATCGCAGACCGAGCGCCACCACAAGGCAGGTCTCGAGATACGGACTAGCACTCGCCCCAGTTGTACGGACGACGTAGCTAGCGACTACACGGACGAAGCCTCGCTCCTTTGCCGAGCAGATAGTTAGAATAGCCTTCAGCTAAGTCAATGGCTACGACCTAGCAAGGCGCCATTAGTAACATTGCATGTATCTAAAGAGTCTCACTTGTATCGTCACAATCTCCAGATGTACCAAGAATGGATTAAAGTTAAGTAATACTGAAGCTACATACTTATAGCATTCATTACGTATCCTGTTACAGACCTCTCTCTTGCCTGCTAAACGCGTGCCTTTCGGCTACTTCCGTGGCGTGACTGTCTTTCTACGCCACAACAGTTAGTATGTACTGTACTTCCTCGATTCACCGCCATGATTTCATACGGGATACTCTACCTGTGCTGCTAGAAGATGTGCCTTTACAAGTACGACACAACATGTGGTTCATGCACGATGGAGCTCCTGCACATTTCAGTCGAAGTGTTCGTACGCTTCTCAACAACGGATTCGGTGACCGATAGATTGGTAGAGGCGGACCAATTCCATGGCCTCCACGCTCTCCTGACCTCAACCCTCTTGACTTTCATTTACGGGGGCATTTGAAAGCTCTTTTCTACGCAACCCCGGTACCAAATGTAGAGACTCTTCGCGCTCGTATTGTGGACGGCTGTGATACAATACGCCATTCTCCAGGGCTGCATCATCGCATCAGGGATTCCATGCGACGGAGGGTGGATGCATGTATCCTCGCTAACGGAGGACATTTTGAACATTTCCTGTAACAAAGTGTTTGAAGTCACGCTGGTACGTTCTATTGCTGTGTGTTTCCATTCCATGATTAATGTGATTTGAAGAGAAGTAATAAAATGAGCTCTAACATGGAAAGTAAGCGTTTCCGGACACAAGTCCACATAACATATTTTCTTTCTTTGTGTGTGAGGAAGGTTTAGCCGTACCTTTTTGTAACACCCTGTATATCCGTGTACAATTTGAACGTAGGTACGCGAACTCTCGCTAGCCGCTACGGCTGATAAAGCGTGGCATCAAGTAGCACGGAATACACTTTCTGGAATCCAATATCAGTCTGTTTCGATGTAAAGCCGCATTAGGGCTATTATAACTGCCACAGATAACAGCTCCATATACTAAATTTTGTACACTCTCCAGCATCAGATCACATACAAATTTAATCATGTTCTTGTCCTACTGTACTGTACACACACAATAATTAAAATTTCGTTGTTTGCTATACTTGATGGAGCTGCAGTTTTAACGGTCAGTAATGTACTTAATATTCCTCGTGTGAAACGACGTATGTGGCTACACTTTACCAGCTTTGAATTTGTGTTAAGTGTCCTATATAGACAGGTGTTCTAAAAAGAATTTTAACAAGCGCTGCTGAAAATCTGTTCCAATGAAGGTAAAACAAGAAAGTTTTGTTTACTGTGTCGTAAGGGTACAAACGTTGGCACTGACAAGCGCAAAAGATTTTCACACTGGCTTGCCTCCAATTCGACTCACACGCCAGTACGGCGTTGACGGTATAACAGAATATAGTGTGTGTTCTTTGGTACGCTAAGTTCAAATCAGTTGTTAGTGTGCAGCGTCACTTACGGGAAACTTATGCAGGACGAAGTGCACAGTATGACAAAGTTATTCGTCAATTGTTCAACCGGTTTCGAGATACAGGTAACATGTTGAAGAGACATTCGCCAGGCCAGTGGAGAACAAGTGAAGGCAAAGTTGAAGGAACACGGCAATCTTGTATCAGAAGCCCGAAAACATCTTTCCGTGACTAAATCTTCAGTCAAAGTTACCTAAGGCTACACTCGTCATGCATAAAAATTCAGATTAGAGAAGGGATAAAACCGATCGATCGCCATAAGTGTACGAACTTGACCAGTTTAATGCTGAATGAAACTGATGAAAATCCAGATTTTCTTAAACAAGTGTTGTTTCCAGACGAAACAACATAGGAACATAGGGTTCAGAACAATCTAACGTTTTGCAAGAACATGTCCGTGATTCACCAAAAGTTAATGTGTGGTGTGCATTACTTAACGACCAAGTCACAGGTCCTTTCTTTCTTTTGCCGCAAGAACAATTACAGCTATAATTTATCTGAATATGCTTCAGCTGCTTGTGTTTCCTCATATAACGGGCTTGAACAAAACTGGTCAATGTGTGATTTTCATGTAAGCCCCACGTCGTCACCATGTCAAAGTGCGCAACACACTAAACAACACATTTCCAAATGATTGGACGGCCAGGGATGTGACTACTGCTTCGCCTCCCAGAAGTGCTGACCTTAAGCCTTTGGACTTCTTTTTCTGGTCCTACATAAAGGACATTTGAAACATGTACTTTTGAGATACAACTGGAATTATGAAACTGACAGCAGTCTAAAACACAACTGTTAGAATGGAAATGGGATGTGAACGTGTATTTTGTTTCATTGCTTATGTGCATGGCCCTGCATTGAACTTTTCTGACTGCGGAAATATAAATTTAATTTAGCTGCGAGAATGAAGATTTAATTTAGCCGCTAGAATGTAAACTGTCAATAACTTAATATAAAACCAAAACTGCATGAATTTACGTAACACAAAAACTGTATGTGATGCAACATTATTGATTTGAAATTGGCCCTGGTAATAAAACGAAACTTGATCAATTTGAAAATAATGGTCCCTGTGCTTAATGATTGTTATCCCTGAAATAATAAAATTTCTTATATCCATCTGCGCAGTTGTGACGCTCTACGCACACTGTGTTAGTACTTTAAATTGTATAGTTAGCAAACAGTTATCGTGCTCGGCTGTTGCTAGCATACATTTTAATTAAATCGAATATGACTGAGGCAATAACTTCTTGAGAAAATAGTGGATCTGGGAACTAGTACTGACTTGAGATAAGTAACAATATGGCACCAACTTTAAAACTTGTATTTTGACTCTTTGAAAATTAATTATGTTCACAATTAACACACTCAATAAACTGATTATACGTTAACAATTAACTTTACAAAATCATTGGATGTGAGTGCTATACATTGTCTCACTTATAACTTATGAATAAGTGCACCGCACTAGTAACAAAAGACTTTCTTTACCTTAATTATTTCCAACTTCTGTTGTTATTTCTTTTACAGTTAGCAAACATCATAGTATCTCGTAGATAAAAAAAATCATTACTGGTCGTAGCGAATGAGCATATATCCAGCACACACCATATACAACACGTCTTTACACTTGACAGTCCTCCATACATGTCTCGATCTAAAGTTACTCTAACGCATCACCGATAATACCTTGAATCAGTGATCGCTGTTGAGCAGCGACGCTTCTGATCAATCGATACTACGATTGACCATCTCTGGTTCAATATAATATTTTCTTAATTTAACCTACGTGTATATCTTTCATATTTGTGCAGAAAATATTCGAAATCTGAGCTATTTGTGGGAGTGAATTTCGATAGCTATCACGACTGACAAGGAACCCCTTGAATGCGAGATTGCAAGTTCAATCTTTAGTAAGACTCCTCTGAAAGTGTTGTGTTAACCATTATTATAGGAAAAACTGCTAATGACTCACCACGGGCATCAGGAAGACTATAGAAAATGAGTGTCCGGGTGCTGCAAAGATAAATCTTCTATAGGATTTATGTATTACATAACACAAAATGGGCGTCGTTGACGTTCAAGAAATGTTCAAAGCAAACTATTAACTTGCACCATGGACACTAAGTGAAAAACAATGATCACTAAGGTTCGCATTGTAAAGACCAAAGGGGAATGCCTTGAGAGTTACAAACTGCGCAGAACGTTCAGCTAGGTATTCACTCTTAAAGAATGCACATAAAATCACACTGGTGCAACGGGGTGACGAGAACTAATGGAATGTGACGGCACGCTACAGAATGCGAAACAGTCTGTCGTCGTGGAGCTTTTCGTGAAACCAGCTATCGTTTAAGGCGTAGCTGCAGATAGTGTGATAATATGTTTTATAGGCACGGAAAAGACTAACATTCAGAGGCTGACATTGTCCAGTCGGTCTAGGTGGTGTGAACTGCAATGTCAAGCACTTTTCAGGAGGGATAACTTTCTCTAAAGAACTATGATTTTTATACGCAGACCAGCAGTCAAGTAAAAGTAAGTTAATCTGACGAGCTATAGGCCAAAAGCAATGCTTATCCGTAGTTGTGATTCTCTTACATCCATTTTCTCACTCTTGTTTGCCATGAAGTAAATATTCCCTACTGCCCTTGCACGACCACGGCCACAAGAAAAAATCGTAGGGGACTGTGTACTTCCTACTTCTCGCAACACAATAAATGTCTGAAGCCAATTTACCATCCACATTAACAGCCCGTATAGTCGTATAGGAATGTGTTAAGGCATTTATGTTACTTCATCTTGATACAATTTCCTTGGTACGCCTAATTTCCAAACTTTCTTTCGTATGCATTTTTTCTTGAAATCTGGATTGGTCGGAGTTGAAAATAAATACCTCATTGAAGGATCAGGTAAGCGTGTTTATCTCGTCTATAATTTTTCCTGCCGATTCTGCAGTTTTATGTGCATCGTCAAGTTGACACCTTGACTGAAATTTCGTTACCTTACGTCTTCCAATTCTGTAGCACTATTTGAAGCTATGCAACCATCCAATGCTTCCCTTAAAATCACCGTAATCTACGTCGCGGGAAAGTTCATGTGCATAATGTAATAGGTCACTATCATGCACATTCCGTAAACCGTATTGAGTATACTTGAAACGCACAAACACCAGTTTTTGTAACAAGTACGCCTTGTTCTGCCTTGTGTATTCGCAGTTTTTCTTTTGCATTACACGGTCATACGGCTGCGGAATTATTCGAAATCTGCTCATAACTGGTTCTTTTTAATATGCTGCGGATGACCTTCCCTGTACCACTGTCGTTCACTACGTCTCACTGGAGACATGATTTGTGGCTACTACATGGTTCGATACCTTTTCAGTACCACTTTCACTTGTTAAGCTCATATCGTACACTTCATGGACATTCGACACCACACGCTCCACTGACTGACCTAGGAGAAACTCTTAACATTTTATCTCCCACTTGCTTCTCACTCTGCTAAACCCCTTCGCTTTCTTTCTGACGACGTCTCAACGGCGGCACCTGTTGTTGTAGATACGTGGGTTGGAACTTAAATAGTGGCAACACTGCTGTGGAGACACTATGCAATGGAATCTACTATTGTCGCTGATAGCACACGTTGTTGACATACCTACCTTACCTCCGAGCAAATGGACTCGCCCGTCCCACGTCACCGACGTGCGCATAATCGAGCGAGCGGTTTAACGTAACGGTGTCATTATGTTTTTGAAACAGGAGCAACGGAGTTGGATCAAGATTGGTTGTGCCAGAGGTCGTACAGCACGACAGTGTCATCAAGG
Organism: Schistocerca americana; assembly: GCF_021461395.2. Lineage (NCBI taxonomy): Eukaryota > Metazoa > Arthropoda > Insecta > Orthoptera > Acrididae > Schistocerca > Schistocerca americana. Next base: position 297,068,049 of record NC_060121.1, on the reverse strand, counting down.
ACTTCAGCTTTGTGAAAGAAGCGGCGACACTTCCTGCACAACCCACCCATCATGTCGCACGACAGTGCGCGGGCGCATACAGCGCAAGCTGTGGCTGCTCTGTTCGATGGATGGGACTGCGAAGTACTGTACCATCCACCATACTCCCCGGACTTAAGACCTTGTGACTTTGATTTGATCCCGAAGATAAAGAAAACACTACGTGGCATTCGCTTCAGAACTGGTCCAGAGATTCGACAGGCAGTAGACAGCTCCATTCGCACCATCAACAGAACAGGCTGTGCTAACGGTATACTACGCCTTCCACATCGCTGGCAACGGGTTCTACACAACGCTGGTGACTATTTTGAAGGACAGTTGCAGTCTCTTATGTCGATTATGAACACACAGTTTCCACTACTTAAGTTCCAACCCTCGTATAATGCAATGTTGTCTTTGTTGTTCTGCTTTGCCTCAACACCACTAGCACTGTAGCTCTCTTGTGAGTTACTCGTTGACAAAGGAGTTCAGCTAGGCTCCGTATCCTCAAGCTGTGCTCACCACTGGGTACCTGCAGTCCCGGCCCCTCTTGCTATTAGCAACCAGTATTGTGGCTGCATGGTAGACAACATTGGGGCGTTGAATGCCGTAATCATTATTAACCTTTTGCTACCTCGCACTCAAGGGGTTCCTTGTGAGATGCTACAAAACATTTGGCGTGAAATGGAGAGTCGTTTTTATTTCTGAAAAGCAATAAATGTAGCTCAAATAGAAAATTTGCTTCAATTTGACATTCAAATACACTCCTGGAAATGGAAAAAAGAACACATTGACACCGGTGTGTCAGACCCACCATACTTGCTCCGGACACTGCGAGAGGGCTGTACAAGCAATGATCACACGCACGGCACAGCGGACACACCAGGAACCGCGGTGTTGGCCGTCGAATGGCGCTAGCTGGTAGCATGCCGCGACAGCGTGGACGTGAACCGTATGTGCAGTTGACGGACTTTGAGCGAGGGCGTATAGTGGGCATACGGGAGGCCGGGTGGACGTACCGCCTAATTGCTCAACACGTGGGGCGTGAGGTCTCCACAGTACATCGATGTTGTCGCCAGTGGTCGGCGGAAGGTGCACGTGCCCGTCGACCTGGGACCGGACCGCAGCGACGCACGGATGCACGCCAAGACCGTAGGATCCTACGCGGTGCCGTAGGGGACCGCACCGCCACTTCCCAGCAAATTAGGGACACTGTTGCTCCTGGGGTATCGGCGAGGACCATTCGCAACCGTCTCCATGAAGCTGGGCTACGGTCCTGCACACCGTTAGGCCGTCTTCCGCTCACGCCCCAACATCGTGCAGCCCGCCTCCAGTGGTGTCGCGACAGGCGTGAATGGAGGGACGAATGGAGACGTGTCGTCTTCAGCGATGAGAGTCGCTTCTGCCTTGGTGCCAATGATGGTGGTATGCGTGTTTGGCGCCGTGCAGGTGAGCGCCACAATCAGGACTGCATACGACCGAGGCACACAGGGCCAACACCCGGCATCATGGTGTGGGGAGCGATCTCCTACACTGGCCGTACACCACTGGTGATCGTCGAGGGGACACTGAATAGTGCACGGTACATCCAAACCGTCATCGAACCCATCGTTCTACCATTCCTAGACCGGCAAGGGAACTTGCTGTTCCAACAGGACAATGCACGTCCGCATGTATCCCGTGCCACCCAACGTGCTCTAGAAGGTGTAAGTCAACTACCCTGGCCGGCAAGATCTCCGGATATGTCCCCCATTGAGCATGTTTGGGACTGGATGAAGCGTCGTCTCACGCGGTCTGCACGTCCAGCACGAACGCTGGTCCAACTGAGGCGCCAGGTGGAAATGGCATGGCAAGCCGTTCCACAGGACTACATCCAGCATCTCTACGATCGTCTCCATGGGAGAATAGCAGCCTGCATTGCTGCGAAAGGTGGATATACACTGTACTAGTGCCGACATTGTGCATGCTCTGTTGCCTGTGTCTATGTGCCTGTGGCTCTGTCAATGTGATCATGTGATGTATCTGACCCCAGGAATGTGTCAATAAAGTTTCCCCTTCCTGGGACAATGAATTCACGGTGTTCTTATTTCAATTTCCAGGAGTGTAGTTTCATTATCTTGAACAGTTTTTCTGTAGCACTTTTTCAAATTTTTGGAATACCCTACACTGTTACGAGGCTAAGAGAACGCGCCTGGCGAGAGTGTAAAAAGTCGGCTGCACATCAGCCACTGTAACACAAGTGAAGGGATGTCTGTTTCGCAGACTGGCAGCACAGCAGGTGCAGAGACGCTGCCTTACTGCGGCGCTGTGCGGCGTATCGCAGATTAGATTTCGGCGCCCTCCTCGCAGCTGCTGGTGCTGCGTGCTCCTGTTTAGCGCGCCAGCTGTCAAATCCTAGAGCTAGAGAGAGACAGGAAGCCCAGTAACCCAGGCGCGAGAGAGAGGTGGGTGGCCCAGTAACTCTGGCCGTGCATACCGTCTAAATCAGTTTAGGAGCTCTTCTCGTTCCTGGAGAAGGCACTCATGACACAACACAAAACAGACACAAACAGTGTTCCCCAACGGTAGAACGTATGCTATAATGTTGAATCACCAAACGATAGTATGGACAATGACTCTTTAAAAACCTGATGAGCTTTATTGTTAATATAAGCGAATGTGTATCTTACCACCCACTGCCTTTAGTTAACGTCAGCCATTTAATTTGCAATATAATTGTATGTACTGTCATCTCCTTTTCGTGTCAAGTTTCCCTATCGGGTTACACTGTTACTGAAAACAAAAACAAAAAAAAACAAAACATGAAACTGATCGCATTATATTATTTTGTGGCAATGTCTATCGCTTCTACGACATTACAAATGTTTAGGAATGACTTGTCGATAAAGAATTTCGGACTTTCAGGTATCTCGATGAAGCAAATACATTGCATCACTATCTCGCGCTTATTGTCTTTGAACAGTAACTCCGAAGGTGTAAGACCGTAACGAATGTGAGTTTACTGTGACTTTAATCAGCAGAAACACCTTTATTTTTTCCGTGATGTAATTACAATGAAGCATTTATTACATAGAAGAAAAATACTGTAAACCAATTTTCACTGAAGAAAATAATGGTTCAAATGGCTCTGAGCACTATGGAACTTAACTTCTGAGGTCATCAGTCCCCTAGGACTTAGAACTACTTAAACCTAACTAACCTAACTAACCACTGCCAGACTGTAGCGCCTAGAACCACTCGGCCACACGACCGGCCTTCACTGAAGAGCAAAAGAAACTGGTACACCTGCCTAATATCGTTTACGGCCCCCACGAGAACGCAGAAGTGCTGCAACACGGCGTGGCGTGGACTTGACTAATGTCTGAAGTAGTGCTGGATGGAAATGACACAAATGAATCCTGCAGGGGTGTCCGTAAATCCGTAAGAGTACGAGGGGGTTGAGATCTCTTCTGTGCAGCACGTTGTAAGGTATCCCAGATATGCTCAATATTCTTCATGTCTGAGAAGTTTGGTGGCGAGCGGAAGTGTTTAAGCGCAGAGGAGTGTTCCTGGCGCCACTCTGTAGAAAGTCTGGATGTGTGGGGTGTCGCATTGTCCTGCTGGAATTTTCGGTCCGTCGGAATGCACAATGGACATGAACGGATGCGGGTGATCAGACAGAATGCTTACAACGTGTCACCCGTCAGAGTCGTATCTAGGCGTATCAGGGGTCCCATATCATTCCAACTGCATACGCACAGACCACAACAGAACTTCCACCAGCTTGAACAGTCTCCTGTTCACATGCAGGGACCATGGGTTCATAAGGTTGTCTCCACACATATCCATATACAATTTGAAACGCGACTCCTCCGACCAGGCAACATATTTCCAGTCGTGAATAGTCCAAAGCCGGTGTTGATTGGCCCAGGCGAGGCGTTAAACTTTGTGTCGTGCAGTCCCCAAGGGTGCAGGAGTGGGCTTTCGGCACCGAAAGTCCATATCGATGACGTTTCGTTGAATGGTTCGCACACTGACACTTATTGGTGGCTCATCACTGAAATCTGCAACAATTTGTGGAACGACTGCGCTTGAGCCACGTTGAACGATTCTTTTCAGTCGTCGTTGGTCACATTCTTGCAGGTCCTTTTTCCTGCCGCAGTGATGTCGGAGATTTAATGTTTTGCCGCATTTCTGACATTCACGGTACACTACTCAAATGATTGTATGGGAAAATCCCCACTTCATCGCTATGTCGGTGATATTGTGTCCCATCGCTCGTGCCCCGACTACAACACCATGTTAAAATTCACTTAAATCTTAATAACTTGCCATTGTAACGGCAGTAACCGATCTAACAACTGCGCCAGACACTTGTTGTCTTATAAAGGCGTTGCCGACCGCAGCGCCCTATTCTGCTTGTTTGCATATCTCCGTGTTTAAATATTCATGCATATACCAGGTTCTTTGGCGACTCAGTGTAGCTACACTGTGAGACTTCAAATGAAGCTTCACTTCCCCATATTTACTCTTTGACTTCTCGTTGTTTGATTGTTACATAAAGAAGTAATCAGAAATGGGATAGAGCAACGCTGCAAGCAACACCATTAAGAAAGCTGTTAATTAGCCTATAGACCATGGCTTCACAGGAAAATTGGTCTACGAACAGGCTATGGGCACACGCCCGCAAGCAGCGAGTACTGTATCTCCTCTATCGCGTCAGGGAATAGGGTGTTGAGAATTTGTGAAAACGAGGAAATCGATTCTGAGGGAAACGCTGGGAGAAATATAGATTGTTCTTATATTCCTTATTGATTTACAAAGCAATTACATCAAACTACGGACCAGCAAAAATAAAGTAATGGGAGATTTTTCATTTTTCCATTCAGTTTCACTACGAATGCTGATTTTCCCCCAAAATTCCTGGCGCTCTGTCCGTAGTCATATAAACTAACACATTTCATGAGAAACCTACATTTTCTACACTTCTTCTAAGCTGCTAAGAGTGCAACATCCATTTGTGTGTATGTGATATCTACACTTTCACAGAGCCCTAAGGAAAATGCAACAAACTCTTTCCAAAGATTTTGCTAGGTGGCTCTGTACTTCATAGACCATAACTTGTGTAGAACACACCATAATCATGGATGATACTGGCACATGAAAAAGTTATACTTGAAGTGGACGCAGATGTCCAGCTTGCAGTTACCAAGTACTCTTTCATGTACTCACCATCCGTGGAAGTGTGCAAGTAGCTAAAAGCATTTTTTATTATAGCTTATCCAATCGGCACACCCACATGATTTCTCTTCCTTTTCTTCTTCCTCTTCCTCTTCCTCTTTCAGAGAACTCCCTTTTACTTTTTAAGACCTCTTGTACACACTGAGGTCCTTGACACTTTGGGTTTCCGTTTTTTTTCTTTCTTTTCTTCTTTTTTCTTTTTTATTTTTTTGACGTGGTAAGACGTGTAGTACCTTTGTGATCTGAAATTTCAGGAAATATTCAATGTCTTATGAGTTATGACAGACTAAGCATTTTGCCAACCCATCTTTTTGGGTAACTGCGGATTGACGAGGGAAGACATTGTGGATGTTATACAATGCCGATTCGCCATTGCTGCTGTTAGGTGATACTTCTGACAAAACTGATCGTCCCATATTTCACAGTTGGCCCTTCTCCCCTGTTGTAGGGGCAACAGGTGCGCGCGCTTACCTTCGCTCCCCACCACACCGCAGTTGCCTTACTCGCGAGTAAGAGCCTAAGCCGGCGCGTGTGTTCACACTCAAAATCAACTTTTTGTTAAGTCCTGGTCTGTATGGATTAATCGCGAATATACGTGCTGACTTTTCGATGCATACGGAAAAATTGCCTGCAGATAGCTTGCAGATTAAAATTTCTCTTCCGTTTCCTGTTGAGCCAATGGATTAGTCAATAATTAAAGGCAAAGTGTTTTGTTTATCCGACCCATTTTCTGAAACAGCCTATGACTGAATCGGCACCAGCACACAGGTATCGGGACAAGCAGTAACGCAGAAGACTTGGTTCGTACTGACAGTATGGAGCGAATACATACTAGGAATTTGAAGCCATATTGGCGCCACGACGCTTGCCGACTAGCGTCACAGCAAATACAGGTTTTCCAAAGTTTTACGAGATCCTCTACCACGTGGTACTCTACTGAAATCTTTTAGACGAAGCACCTGCATCAAATCTTGATGTGTGGTAATTTTCCGCATGGATTAGTTAGTTTGATGTTTTTTCGATATGTCGTTTGGAAGCAGCAGAAATGTGACGATAGCTATGTAAATATCGGCCAGTGTAAAAAAAAAAAAAAAAAAAAAAGTAGGGTACATATCCGTCGATTCGTTTTCAGCTTTACCGCAATATCGTTCGATTTTCTGTATGTATGGAAAAGCCACCTTCCACGAATACGACGCTGAGTATTCTTTTGATGGGTGGTTAAGTATGACGATCTGCCACACAACAAGCTTGTCCTCTGACTGATGCTCCCTCCGAGTCGTACGTCTTTCAGCAGGCTAGTTCAGGAAACTTAGATTTCCTCGAAGCCAGGCTGCAAGGGGCCTTATTTTGTAAAAACTAGAATTACCAGGTACATGCAATACACGTCCAATTCCAGCTTCTTTTCACACTGGAAAAAGATGTTATTGTACGAAATATTTTCAGAAACACCTGTGTTCCTTTTCTCAGAGAGAGAGGCTAATGACATCAACTCAGATCAGAACAGAGATATCTACACAGAGTAAAAACGTCCCTATTACATTTCACTGTCATTACGACGTAGTCAGCTGAAAGTCAGGTAAACATCACAGGATAGGAGACCGCAAACGACCACGTATACTAACTGATCAAAAGTAAACGAATTCCCCTATTAATGCGGTACTGACCACTAGATGTCACTAGATGTGGAGCATGTATAAAAGGAAGCGAAGAGTATAGTGTTTTCACGAGCTATATGGGCTGGACGTCTGAAATGAAGTGCCGGTTCGGAGTCAAGTGCTGATGGATGAACATGGACCAGCCTACCCACTTCCCGACAGCAGGATATCTTGGGATCAATTCTCGGTCACGCGTGCTGTTTAAGAGAGTAGGTTCCTGCGAACTCTGGCGGCGTTGTTAGGACGGCCTAGTGGAAAACCGAGAAATCTTCTTTTTAGCGAAAAGTGGTTGCCTGGTAGCCGGGCAACCCCAAGGTTGAGATGTGTGATATGTTGTGGATCTTGCAGCTGTAATGTCACGATGTTTCAAGGAGAGCTTAGTGACTCCTATGTGGACTACGTGAATGTGTGGTGCCTGTTCTTTCGGATGTAAAAGAACAGACACCATGCATTTATATAAGTGATCGCCTCTATGGACTACGAATCCACAAGTATAAGCTATCTATGGGGGCTATTCGGAAGGTAAGGTCCGATTGGGAGCGAAATGGAAACGACAGTGAAATCGGAAGAAACTTTACACAGGTGTGTTGGGCAGTGCCTCTAGTATGCCTGTCGAAGGCGCCACTTCGCTTTTTTCTTTTTTAAACGCACAGTGAGCACGTAAAGATGCCTAGAACAATAGTGTCTCACGCCAAGTACGAGCGCCTGCCGTGAGATTTTGCCTGATTTGATGCAGTCCACATAACGTGAGAGTCATTCATTTCCTTCTTCATGACAATTCTCGGCCGCACACTGCAAGGGCAACGAAGACGCTCCAGCAGAGTTTTCGGTGTAAAGTCTTTGATCGCCCACTATACAGCCCAGATGTGGCTCCCTCTGATTTTCACCTGTGCTCACGTGACCAGATGGCTATGAAGACAACATTTGGTCATAGACAATGAGCTGCAGACCAGTGTAGAGAATTGACAAGGAGCACAGGTGGCTGCCTTCTATGACGAGGGTATTTGAAAGTTGGCACGACGAATGTCTAAGTCAGAGCGCCAACTATGCAGAGAAATAGCTGGCAGGTGCAGCTAAATGTTGCAAATAAAACTTTTATGATTTTCTCAGTGGTTTCCATTTCGCGACGGATCGACCTTACTTTTCGAATAGCCCTCGTAAAATTAGCGATCACGCAGGACATGGACAGTGACTGTGGATAAATGGTTGCACTAGATGTGATTGTGGGTCGTCCGAGGTAGAGCACGCATTTGCGATTAACACTGTCTGTGGGACACAGTGGTAACGCAACTGCGTAATAAGCAGGAGACCCCGGGTTCGAGTCCCTGTCTGGCACACATGTTACTCATTTCCACGGATTCCGCATTAAGTTCCAATGCAGCTGATAACATCAGTGCAGTCCCTGTCACTTTCTTTCTACCCTCTCCACCTTCAGTCCACATAACCGAATGTCGACTACTCATGGATGTCACCAGAGTAAGAAATCGAGCAGGAACATTGCAATGCTCCTAAAGCTGGCCAAGTCGACTGTTGGTGCTGCGATTGCGCAGTGAAAATGCGATTGGAGAACCACAGCTAATGCAATACCAGGTAGACCTCATGAACGGATGGACAGGGACCGTTGCGCACTGCGAACGATAGTAAAAAATCTCATGAAACCAGTGGAAGGAACCACTCGTGAGGTCAAAAATGCTACCAGCAGTCCATTTAGCACGATGAGTATGCGTAGGGGATTCAAAATAGTGGGTACAATGGTCGAGCAGCTTTTCGTAATCCAAACATTTCTGTAGTCAGTGGTAAGCGACGTTTGAGGTGATGTAAAGAGCGAGGCCTCTGTACAGTGGATGACTGGAAACGAGTGATCTGAAGTGGTGAATCACGGGGCAATCTGGTGAAAAGGGTTGGTTTTGTCGAATGCCTTGAGAACGTACGTAGCCATCAAGTGTAGTATTAACGGTGATGCACGAAGGAGGAGGTGTTGCGGTAGGAGTGTGTCTGTTGTGGTTAGATGTGGTCACCTAACTGAGCTTAAGAAAAATGCGGAACGACACGAACATACTTTACAGCACAGTGTACTGCATACAGGAGAGGAACAGTTCGGAAACGATGGAAGTTGGTATCAGGATGAAAATGCGCAGTGTCATAGAGCAGCAGCTGTGAGATGATGTTTTGTGGACAATAACATTCCTGAAATGGCTGCCCAGAGTCTCTACCTGAACCCAATAAAAACTTCCGGGGGTAGTTAGAACGTCGATTTCGCTCCAGACGCCAATGTCACATGGATCAAATGGCTCTGAGTAGTATGGGACTTAACATCTGAGGTCATCAGCCCCCTAGAACTTAGAACTACTTAAACCTAACTAACCTAAGGACATCACACACATCCATGCCCGAGGCAGGATTCGAACTTGCGACCACAGCGGTCGCGCGGTTCCAGACTGAACCCCAGTGTCAAATATTACTTTCTCTGGTTTCTGTTTCTGTGGAAGAATGGACTGCCTTTCCTGAACATACATTCAGACACCTCATTCAGAGTGTCCCCAGCAGCGTGTACCGCTTCATAAAGGCGAAGGGTGGACACACGCTACAGTGATGTCTACTAATAGGAGTCTGTATACTTTTGATGAGCTAGTGTATGCGCCTCTCAGCGCCATAAATCAAGTGCGACTGCACGGTGGCTGGGGACACTAGACTGCCATTCGGCGGAACAGAAGTTCCAATCACCACCCAGCGACCCTGTAGATATTCGACTGTTTTACTAAATCCTTCAAGGCTCAAGTCAAGATGTTCCTCAAGGAGGCATACAGTCGATTCCCCTCCTCACTCTGGTCCAATGCCACCCTCGCTCGCATTCGGCGAAGCGTTCAGTTTTAATGTTCATTTCTTCACAGTGTTATATACACTCCTGGAAATGGAAAAAAGAACACATTGACACCGGTGTGTCAGACCCACCATACTTGCTCCGGACACTGCGAGAGGGCTGTACAAGCAATGATCACACGCACGGCACAGCGGATACACCAGGAACCACGGTGTTGACCGTCGAATGGCGCTAGCTGCGCAGCATTTGTGCACCGCCGCCGTCAGTGTCAGCCAGTTTGCCGTGGCATACGGAGCTCCATCGCAGTCTTTAACACTGGTAGCATGCCGCGACAGCGTGGACGTGAACCGTATGTGCAGTTGACGGACTTTGAGCGAGGGCGTATAGTGGGCATGCGGGAGGCCGGGTGGACGTACCGCCGAATTGCTCAACACGTGGGGCGTGAGGTCTCCACAGTACATCGATGTTGTCGCCAGTGGTCGGCGGAAGGTGCACGTGCCCGTCGACTTGGGACCGGACCGCAGCGACGCACGGATGCACGCCAAGACCGTAGGATCCTACGCGGTGCCGTAGGGGACCGCACCGCCACTTCCCAGCAAATTAGGGACACTGTTGCTCCTGGGGTATCGGCGAGGACCATTCGCAACCGTCTCCATGAAGCTGGGCTACGGTCCCGCACACCGTGAGGCCGTCTTCCGATCACGCCCCAACATCGTGCAGCCCGCCTCCAGTGGTGTCGCGACAGGCGTGAATGGAGGGACGAATGGAGACGTGTCGTCTTCAGCGATGAGAGTCGCTTCTGCCTTGGTGCCAATGATGGTGGTATGCGTGTTTGGCGCCGTGCAGGTGAGCGCCACAATCAGGACTGCATACGACCGAGGCACACAGGGCCAACACCGGCATCATGGTGTGGGGAGCGATCTCCTACACTGGCCGTACACCACTGGTGATCGTCGAGGGGACACTGAATAGTGGACGGTACATCCAAACCGTCATCGAACCCATCGTTCTACCATTCCTAGACCGACAAGGGAACTTGCTGTTCCAACAGGACAATGCACGTCCGCATGTATCACGTGCCACCCAACGTGCTCTAGAAGGAGTAAGTGAACTACCCTGGCCGGCAAGATCTCCGGATCTGTCCCCCATTGAGCATGTTTGGGACTGGATGAAGCGTCGTCTCACGCGGTCTGCACGTCCAGCACGAACGCTGGTCCAACTGAGGCGCCAGGTGGAAATGGCATGGCAAGCCGTTCCACAGGACTACATCCAGCATCTCTACGATCGTCTCCATGGGAGAATAGCAGCCTGCATTGCTGCGAAAGGTGGATATACACTGTACTAGTGCCGACATTGTGCATGCTCTGTTGCCTGTGTCTATGTGCCTGTGGTTCTGTCAGTGTGATCATGTGATGTATCTGACCCCAGGAATGTGTCAATAAAGTTTCCCCTTCCTGGGACAATGAATTCACGGTGTTCTTATTTTAATTTCCAGGAGTGTATGATATTTAGTGGTACCGTGCATCTCGCAAATCAGTGGTCTTTGTAAGTTAATAGGAATCAAAGCAATCACGGGGTTTACGGCAGGTAGGGTCCGAAGAGCTTATCATCCTCTTTGACTCTTTCTCGTGATGTGTAAATGTTCCTACGCTACTCTACGCAAACATTAGAAAAGAACGTATTTGGCAAAGACAGACGGATGCAAGCAGATTCAGGAAGTTACAGAAGACGGCAAAGCATTTGCAAGCGTAGTTGATGGGAATGGATAGTGTCTTAAAAAGTGGTTAAAGATGAATATCAACCAAAATAAATCAAGAGTCGACGGAAAGCAGGAAATGAGACACTAAAGCCGTCGATGGTGGCCGAGTGGTTCTAGGGGCTTTAGTCTGGAACCGCGCGACTGCTACGGTCGCAGGTTCGAATCCTGCCTCGGTCATAGATGTGTGTGATGTCCTTAGGTTAGTCAGGTTTAAGTAGTTCTAAGTTCTAGGGGACTTAAGACCTCAGTTGTTAAGCCCCATAGTGCTCAGAGCCATTTGAACAATTTTTTTTTTTTTTGAGACACTAACACGTAGATGATTTTTGCTATTTGAGGAGCAAAATAACTGACGATGTCTGAATTAGCGAGAATATAAAATGAAGATTGGGAATCGCAACAAAAAAGAGAAATTTACTAACGTCAACTACAAATTTAAGTATTAGGCAGCTTTTTTCTGAAGGCAAAAGTGCAGCCGTGTGTTTAAGTGAATTGTGGATCACAAACTATTCAGACAAGAAGAGAATAGAGGGTTTTAAAATGTGGTGCTATGGAAGATTGCTGACGGTTAGATTCGTAGACAGGGTAACTAATCAAGAGGTACTAAATCGAATTGGGCGAAAAAAGAAATTTATGACACAACCTGAGTAAAAGAAAGGGTCGATTGATAGGTCATATTCTAAGCCGTAAAGTAATCGTCAATTTGGTAGTGGAGGGATGAGAGGGCCGTTACAATTTGTAGTGGAAGATCAACAGATAAATACATTAAGAAGGTTCAAACAGATGTAGTTTGCTGTAGTTATGCAAAGATGATTCTTATACGGAATAGATCAGCATGGAAAGTTGCAATGTACCAATTTTCACTGAAAATCACAACAGCAACAACAAAGAACAGTTCATTTCTACTCGCATTTATTTCCATATACTCCAAGAACACTGAACAATAAATGCATTACCTGAAACAGAATTTTTTTAAACTCGAGTTGTACGCCAATGTTAGAGCCAGGGAATTTCACGATACATTTTTACAAATAAATGATATAATTTCAAACCCACAAAAAATTCATAGCGGTAATGAACTCGAAGAAGTTTCGTTGCCGCTACTCGATTTGTATGCATTCTCTGTGCGGTGTCAGTTAAACTTCCTACACTTCCAAATTAATTGGCGTTTGTGACGGATAAGTAATAACAACCTTTCCTTCCTTTGGCGCAACATTTTATTAGATACGTTGCGTCTTTTGATGTTCTATTGGAAGACTGACGTTATTAAAACTTGGGCAGTTCTTTATTACTGTAACGATTCTAAAATGAAGAATAAACCTTTCCTTTGGCTTATTATTGCTCATCTTTTAATTAAGGACTACACGAAGTATTTAAAGATGTACATACATCGTGTTCCATTCATTTGGTCATCCCAAATAACTTTTATCACAGAAGCAAAATAAAACATTTGTTGTTGTTGTGGTCTTCAGTCCTGAGACTGGTTTGATGCAGCTCTCCATGCTACTCTATCCTGTGCAAGCTTTTTCATCTCCCAGTACCTATTGCAACCTACATCCTTCTGAATCTGCTTAGTGTATTCATCTCTTGGTCTCCCTCTACGATTTTTACCCTCCACGCTGCCCTCCAATACTAAATTGGTGATCCCTTGATGCCTCAGAACATGTCCTACCAACCGATCCCTTCTTCTGGTCAAGTTGTGCCACAAACTTCTCTTCTCCCCAATCCTATTCAATACTTCCTCATTAGTTATGTGATCTACCCATCTAATCTTCAGCATTCTTCTGTAGCACCACATTTCGAAAGCTTCTATTCTCTTCTTGTCCAAACTATTTATCGTCCATGTTTCACTTCCATACATGGCTACACTCCATACAAATACTTTCAGAAATGACTTCCTGACACTTAAATCAATACTGGATGTTAACAAATTTCTCTTCTTCAGAAACGCTTTCCTTGCCATTGCCAGCCTACATTTTGTATCCTCTCTACTTCGACCATCATCAGTTATTTTGCTCCCCAAATAGCAAAACTCCTTTACTACTTTAAGTGCCTCATTTCCTAATCTAATTCCCTCAGCATCACCCGACTTAATTAGACTACATTCCATTATCCTTGTTTTGCTTTTGTTGATGTTCATCTTATACCCTCCTTTCAAGACACTGTCCATTCCATTCAACTGCTCTTCCAAGTCCTTTGCTGTCTCTGACAGAATTACAATGTCATCGGCGAACCTCAAAGTTTTTATTTCTTCTCCATGAATTTTAATACCTACCCCGAATTTTTCTTTTGTTTCCTTTACTGCTTGCTCAATATACAGATTGAACAACATCGGGGAGAGGCTACAACCCTGTCTTACTCCCTTCCCAACCACTGCTTCCCTTTCATGTCCCTCGACTCTTATAACTGCCATCTGGTTTCTGTACAAATTGTAAATAGCCTTTCGCTCCCTGTATTTTACCCCTGCCACCTTCAGAATTTGAAAGAGAGTATTCCAGTCAACATTGTCAAAGCTTTCTCTAAGTCTACAAATGCTAGAAACGTAGGTTTGCCTTTCCTTAATCTTTCTTCTAAGATAAGTCGTAAGGTCAGTATTGCCTCACGTGTTCCAGTGTTTCTACGGAATCCAAACTGATCTTCCCCGAGGTTGGCTTCTACTAGTTTTTCCATTCGTCTGTAAAGAATTCGTGTTAGTATTTTGCAGCTGTGGCTTATTAAACTGATTGTTCGGTAATTTTCACATCTGTCAACACCTGCTTTCTTTGGGATTGGAATTATTATATTCTTCTTGAAGTCTGAGGGTATTTCGCCTGTTTCATACATCTTGCTCACCAGATGGTAGAGTTTTGTCAGGACTGGCTCTCCCACGGCCGTCAGTAGTTCCAATGGAATATTGTCTACTCCGGGGGCCTTGTTTCGACTCAGGTCTTTCAGTGCTCTGTCAAACTCTTCACGCAGTATCGTATCTCCCATTTCATCTTCATCTACATCCTCTTCCATTTCCATAATATTGTCCTCAAGTACATCGCCCTTGTATAGACCCTCTATATACTCCTTCCACCTTTCTGCTTTCCCTTCTTTGCTTAGAACTGGGTTTCCATCTGAGCTCTTGATATTCATACAAGTCGTTCTCTTATCTCCAAAGGTCTCTTTAATTTTCCTGTAGGCGGTATCTATCTTACCCCTAGTGAGATAGGCCTCTACATCCTTACATTTGTCCTCTAGCCATCCCTGTTTAGCCATTTTGCACTTCCTGTCGATCTCGTTTTTGAGACGTTTGTATTCCTTTTTGCCTGTTTCACTTACCGCATTTTTATATTTTCTCCTTTCATCAATTAAATTCAATATTTCTTCAGTTACCCAAGGATTTCTACTAGCCCTCGTCTTTTTACCTACTTGATCCTCTGCTGCCTTCACTACTTCATCCCTCAAAGCTACCCATTCTTCTTCTACTGTATTTATTTCCCCTATTCCTGTCAATTGCTCCCTTATGCTCTCCCTGAATCTCTGTACAACCTCTGGTTCTTTCAGTTTATCCAGGTCCCATCTCCTTAAATTCCCACCTTTTTGCAGTTTCTTCAGTTTTAATCTACAGGTCATAACCAATAGATTGTGGTCAGAGTCCACATCTGCCCCTGGAAATGTCTTACAATTTAAAACCTGGTTCCTAAATCTCTGACTTACCATTATATAATCTATCTGATACCTTTTAGTATCTCCAGGGTTCTTCCATGTATACAACCTTCTTTCATGATTCTTAAACCAAGTGTTAGTTATGATTATGTTGTGCTCTGTGCAAAATTCTACCAGGCGGCTTCCTCTTTCATTTCTGTCCCCCAATCCATATTCACCTACTATGTTTCCTTCTCTCCCTTTTCCTACACTCGAATTCCAGTCACCCATGACTATTAAATTTTCGTCTCCCTTCACAATCTGAATAATTTCTTTTATTTCATCATACATTTCTTCAATTTCTTCGTCATCTGCAGAGCTAGTTGGCATATAAACTTGTACTACTGTAGTAGGTGTGGGCTTCGTATCTATCTTGGCCACAATAATGCGTTCACTATGCTGTTTGTAGTAGCTTACCCGCATTCCTATTTTCCTATTCATTATTAAACCTACTCCTGCATTACCCCTATTTGATTTTGTGTTTATAACCCTGTAGTCACCTGACCAGAAGTCTTGTTCCTCCTGCCACCGAACTTCACTAATTCCCACTATATCTAACTTCAACCTATCCATTTCCCTTTTTAAATTTTCTAACCTACCTGCCCGATTAAGGGATCTGACATTCCACGCTCCGATCCGTAGAACGCCAGTTTTCTTTCTCCTGATAACGACATCCTCTTGAGTAGTCCCCGCCCGGAGATCCGAATGGGGGACTATTTTACCTCCGGAATATTTTACCCAAGAGGACGCCATCATCATGTAATCATACAGTAAAGCTGCATGCCCTCGGGAAAAATTACGGCTGTAGTTTCCCCTTGCTTTCAGCCGTTCGCAGTACCAGCACAGCAAGGCCGTTTTGGTTATTGTTACAAGGCCAGATCAGTCAATCATCCAGACTGTTGCCCTTGCAACTACTGAAAAGGCTGCTGCCCCTCTTCAGGAACCACACGTTTGTCTGGCCTCTCAACAGATACCCCTCCGTTGTGGTTGCACCTACGGTACGGCTATCTGTATCGCTGAGGCACGCAAGCCTCCCCACCATCGGCAAGGTCCATGGTTCATGCAGATTTCGCTTAGCTACAAGGAAAGAGACGCTATCCAGCATCACTACCTTTCTTGTAGCTTTGTTTGTTGCGAATACACAAACAGCCATATGTTTTTTTTTTATTAGCACATTATGTGTTTTATTGGGTGATCCACTTCCTCTCGTCAAGACCTGTTGAGAAGCGTATCACAGCGTGCCATTCACGTAAATATGGCGTTATTAAGAACGTAACTGAAAACTGACTTTGACCCTCCTGTACAAGGACACAGCCCAGATATCTGGGACAACCCAACCCGTCCACTTGCCGGAGTTGACAGTAAGCAAATGGAAACACAAGCGCAGTGCACGATGGTCATTCAGTCAACAGCCTTCATTTGAAGGTTTTTCTGAGTACGATTTACGAAGAAAGAGAAGATATAGCTGCTGCTCATCTATAGAGAATGTTTAATCAAGGACTGACTTCACTGCGTGCAACATAACGTTTAAATGGAGCACAGTTCTGAACTACATACACCCATATTTTAAACTAGGCAACATTATTGAAATTAATGATCTGCTAACTTTCATTCTGCATAGGTGAGTGGTAGTGTTAGATTCTCGTTTTTGGTGTACATTATAATCAACCCTTTAGCTGAAGACGGTTGGTTGAATCAGCGGTGAGTATTTTCTTCGTGTTTCCATTTGTGAACGGCACCAAGTGGACGACTTACATAAAGCCGGGATCTGGTCTCTTTGCTAGTAGAGTAGAGTGAAAGTACTTTTTGTGTTACATCTTTAATACCGTCATAGTTATGTGAATAGTACACTGTGGCACGTTTACGACCAGGTCTCGTGGACAGGCAGTGGATTACCAAATAAAAGCTACGAGGTGCTATTTGGAATAGATTTACTGCTGTTCATATCCTCGTAACAAATGAAGTTACAAGAAGGGAGTCCCATGGTAACTAAACAACATTTTACCGTATACCTTTTTTTATTTTGCTTTGGAACGAGAAGTTATCTGGAGTGGTCAAGAAAATTGGGTCTCTCTGTATATGACCTAATGTGTGAAGCTTTTGGAAAAGTTATATTATAATTATACTCCTTGGTTCAACAGCTAATCCAAGATTTGGTGGTGGTATGTTCCTATGGGACCAAACTGCTGAGGTCATTGGTCCCTAGACTTACACACTACTTAATCTAACTTAAACTAGCTTTCGCTAAGGAAAACACACACACACACACACACACACACAACCTTGCTCGAGGGAGGACTCGAACCTCCGACAAGGGAAGCCGCACGAACCGTGGCAAAGCGCCTAAGGCCGCTCGGCTACCCCGCGCGGCTGTAAGATTTGGAGACGATTCGCTGCTTCATTCTTTTCCTTAGACATCAATCTGTGAGGAGTAGTGAAGTGGAAAGTGATCAGCCCTCACTAGTTACTACCCGCTTAAGAACACAGTGCAGACATGTCCATTCCAAGTAGTTCAACAATTAACAAGATGTAACTAAAGTGACCTAGTGACTAGCTCCCTGCTATGGGAAACTCCTTAGTATACCAGTAATCGAACTCGTTAAGTGCGCGGCAGAGGAGGATCTGGGCACGCACTACGTGACGAATGCTCACAGCCTTTGTGGAGCGTATTATTGAAGTACTGTGAACGTTGGATCTAGTGGACTCTGCCCCGAACATAACTGCTTCACATACAGATATTTTATAAAAATGTAAGTTCTGTAGAATAACAGGAAGCAAGATTAGGGTTTAATGTCTCATTGATTGCAAATGAACGTGGAGGAAATGGAAGAATGAAAAACGAGAGGATAGTCTGACATGAGACTATAATGGTACATCGCTGGTTACACCTGGTGGGAACGATATATTTCAGAACGGATTTCCTTGTTGGGCGGTGGAAGTTAGTATAATTTTCGATAAAAGAAGACGGTAAGGTTCTTCGTAGATAACTGTGAGATTGATTTGGGATTAAATTTATCAGTTGTGGTACTGTTTTTTTTTTCAGTTATTGTGCTGGGTTAATGTACGGGAAGATAAGAAACTGTGGGAAAAAGACGAGTTCTTAGAGCACGAGAATCGAGAAAGATGAGGAACACAGGATGATATCCACGCTTTTCTTGGAGCTCACGGTTTTTGTATAAATTAGGAAAACCAGAGATCCAGATAAGGTAGGCCTTAGCTAATATGTCATGAACTTTTAGGCAAGGGTAATGCTGCAGGCATGTAATCCAAGGTGACAGTAGTTGCTGCTCTGTGGTCACCAGCCACCACTGACATGATTCTGTGTAAACGACATTCCAGTGAGGAATAGGTAACAATACTGAAAAAATTAAGAAAAGTCATAGGAATACTATGCTAGAAGTGCAGATGTTTAGAAAGAACAAGTTAACAGTTACATAACGGTACTCGTAGTTAAAGGGGGTGTCCAAAGTGGCGTTATTGTACCTGAATACAGGCTTGCAGCTGGCGCTCAATGAGTTTTGGATCCTTTCAAACAAGCCTGTATCATTTAGAATTCTTGATAAGCATGGAAAGTCTCTGTTCTAGGTCTTCAACCATGTTAACCGGAGTGACATACACTACACATTTAAGGTGGCCCAAACAGAGAAATCCATGAGGTTCAGATCAGGTGATGATGGAAGCCACAATACTGGTCCTCCTCGCCCAGTACATCTTTGGGCATATCTGCGGGTTAAGATGTCGTCTCACCATAGAGGCACAATGTACCGGTGCTCCATCACGCATGCACCAGAACTTCTGGCGTTGCTCTAAGAGAACATTCTCAAGCAATCCTACAAGAATATATTGTAGAAATCGAAAATAACTCCGTGCATTGAATTTTTTTGGTAACTTGTACGGTCGAATAGTATCCCTAGTCACACATTTAGTGAGGAATGTCGTTGATGTGAAGACTCATGCACAGCAAGTGGAATGGAGGCAAAATGACTCAAAAAGTTAGGATTGTGATTATTAAACACAACATCATGAGCGAGTCTTTCTTCATCTGTAAGTAAAATGTTATAGTCAAACGTAGGATCGCCTACAGCTTGCAGCATTCACTGACAGAACTTCAGTCTAGGACCGTAGTCCGCCTCACGAAGATACTGGACTCGTTGAGGGTGGTAAGGGGTACATTGCATTTCGATGCAATATTCTCCAAGCACTACTGTAGCTCATTCCAGGAATTTGTAGATAACTCTCCTTGTCGAGATTCCTGGAGTGTTCGATTGATGCCACCACCAAATCTTCACTGAGCGAGGTGGCGCAGTGGTTAGACACTGGACTCGCATTCGGGAGGACGACGGTTCAATCCCGCGTCCGGCCATCCTGATTTAGGTTTTCCGTGATTTCCCTAAATCGCTCCAGGCAAATGCCGAGATGGTTCCTTTCAAAGGGCACGGCCGACTTCATTCCCCGTCCTTCCCTAATCCGATGAGACCGATGACCTCGCTGTCTGGTCTCCTTCCCCAAAACAACCAACCAACCAAATCTTCAATCGCAGGCGTAATTCGTTCAGGTCTACCCACTCCCGCAGTATGTGTAAGGCTCTCAGTTTCTCGAAGGCGTTGATGCACTCTCGTAAGCGTTCGACTTTCATCGTGCCTTCGGGCAGAGTATGCGTTTTGATACAAGCATGCAGCGTCCCCTGGATTTCCGTTAGTCCTCCCACACAAGAAATGCATATCCGTTCCATATTACCATCGACACTCGCACACGACCACTGATGCTGCACAAGCAACTGACATGAGTGGTACCCTGACTGTGTACTGTACTATCAAACCTTTTCGGTTCACAATTCCACGTCTCAAAAGTGTAAACTTAGACCACGCTACGGACTGGCATGCGGGGTTTACACAGAATTACGTCATTAGTGAATGGTAACCACAAATCGCAATTATACTGCAAACGGTTCGTTTACTGACCTGTGTTTACTGACACTTTTTTGCTTCTAGCACCTTGTATTTCCAACTGTACGAGTTTACGCTATTAATTGTGATACACCCGGTGATCTTATGGCAAAGAGGTTACATTTCAGATTATTTTCCCATCAAGAGCACACTTTATACTTAGCCAAAGAAACCATATTGTTCCAAAGTTGTTTTCGAGTGTCAAACATCTATGGTGTATATATGTAGACTGAAGAGATGAATGAAAATTTATACCAAGCCCAGGATTCTAACC
This sequence comes from Schistocerca americana, assembly GCF_021461395.2. Lineage (NCBI taxonomy): Eukaryota > Metazoa > Arthropoda > Insecta > Orthoptera > Acrididae > Schistocerca > Schistocerca americana. The sequence goes on along the minus strand of NC_060121.1, from coordinate 297,047,687 downwards.
TGGATCTCCTGCCTACTAGATAGATGCCATCCCAGCACAGTCGCTTTGCACACCTTCACGGACTACCAACCACGCCTTCCTCCTCAATCTAAATTCCCATTCATGCATCAGCCTACTTGGTAATTTCCCTACACCTAATTCACTCTGTAGGAAGTACCAGACATTACTTATATGTGGTGACTCCAATATTAGTTTCGTATATGATGGTGCAAGAAAGGGGATGTTGGTAGATCTCCTAAATTCATATGATCTGATACAGAATGTGTTTTTTCCAACTAGGGTGCAGGGGAACAGTAGCACAGCCATAGACAATATTTTTATTCATTCTTCATTACTAGATGGGCATTCTACTAGTAAAGGCGAGAATGGCTTTTCAGACCACGATGCACAAATTTTAACACTAAAAGGCATTTGTCCTCAAACCACTGTCATATTTAATTACAAACTATTTAGGAAAGTTAATCCAACAGCAATAGCGAGTTTTTTTAAGCTTCTCAAGGAACAAGAGTGGCAAGATGTTTACAATGCCGACAACATAGATGATAAATACAAGCTTTCCTTAACACATTCCTCATGCTCTTTGAGAGTTGATTTCCATTAGAACGTTCTAAACGGGGTACCAGCAGTAGTTAGTAGCCCGTATTGCTGACTGTTGGCATAATGAAATCATGTAGAACAAAGCGGGAATTATATCAAAATCTTAGAAGTAGTCACAATCAAGCTACAGTAGCCCATTACAAACAGTTTCGTAAGGTGCTTAAAAATATTATTAGGAAGGCAAAGAGTATGTGGTATGCGAATAGAATACCTACTTCACAAGACAAAATTAAAACCATCTGGTTAGTTGTGAAGAAAGTGTCTGGTCAGCAGCACAAGGGAGACGATATAAAGTCAGTTCATAGTAAAAATATTCCTGTTACTGATAAGTCAGATATATATACAGTATTTAACAGTCATTTTCTGAGCATTGCTGATGAATTAAATAAAAACTTTGTTTCTACAGGGAGTTATATAACTCTCTTGGAAAATGGCTTTCCGAGATTACGTCAACAATTAAATCACTGAAGACTAAGAACTCTCATGGTTATGATGGAGTATCTAGCAGAATATTAAAGTACTGTGCTGTACATGTTAGCTCTGTATTTCGCCATATTTGTAATTTTTCCTCTAGGAATAGTCAGTTTCCTGAGCGATTAAAATACTCAGTAGTAGAGCCACTTTATAAAAAGGGAGAAAGAGATAATGTAGATATTTTTACACTTATTTCTATGCCATCAGTATTTGCAAAAGTTATTGAAAAGGCTGAGTATGTAAGGATAATTGATCATTTTGCATCACACGATTTGCTATCAAATGTACAGTTCAGCTTTAGAACTGAAAATACTATATTATATTTTCTCTGTGAGGTACTGTACGGGCTAAGCAAAAGGTTTCGAGCGCTTGACATATTTTTTGATTTAACTAAGGCATTTGATTGTGTTGATCACAAAATATTGCTCCAGAAGTGGGACCATTACGGAATACGGGGAGTAGCTCACAATTGGTTCACCTCTTGCTTAGGCAACAGGCAGGAAAAGGTCATTATTCACAATGTTGATAGCGGCTGTGATGTGGGGTCTGAGTGGGGTCCTGTCAAATGGGAGGTGCCCCAGGGATCAGTGTTAGGGACACTCCTGTTCCTTATTTGTGTAAATGATATGGCCTCTAGTATTACAGGTAACTCTAAAATATTTCTGTTTGCTGATGACACTAGCTTGGTAGTAAAGGATGTCGTGTGCAACATTAGTTCGGTTTCAAATAGTGCAGTACATGACTTAAGTTCATGGCTTGTAGAAAAACTAATGCTAAATTACAGTAAGACTCAGTTTTTACAGTTTCTAACACACAATTCAACAAAACCTGACGTTTTAATTTCACAGAACGGGCATATGAATAGTGAAATTTAACAGTGAATAGACAATAAGCTGTCGTGGAAAGCCCACGTTCAGGATCTTGTTCAAAGACGTAATACTGCAATTTTTACTATTCGAAAGGTATCAGAAGTGAGTGATAGTTCGACACGAAAATTAGTCTAGTTTGCTTATTTTCACTCGCTTATGTCATATAGTATTATATTTTGGGGTAACTCTTCCCATTCTAAAAAGATATTTTTGGCTCAGAAACGGGCGGTTCGGGCAATAAGTGGTGTATGTTCACGAACCTCTAGTCGACCCCTGTTCACGAGTCTGGGTATTTTCATATTGGCTCAAAATGGTTCAAATGGCTCTGAGCACTATGGGACTCAACTTCTGAGGTCATTAGTCTCCTATAACTTAGAACTAGTTAAACCTAAATAACCTAAGGACATCACACACATCCATGCCCGAGGCAGGATTCGAACCCGCGACCGTAGCGGTTCCGCGGTTCCAGACTGTAGCACCTAGAACCGCAAGGCCACTTCGGCCGGCTTCATATTGGCCTCTCATATATATATATATATATATATATATATATATATATTCCTTGCTGTCATTTCTTACTGTCATAGCTTCTTCCCAAGAATAAGCAGCTTTCACTCCGTTAATACTCGCCAGAAATCAAACCTGCATTTGGATCGGACTTCCTCAACTCTTGTGCAAAAAGGTGTGCAATATAGTGCTGCATCCCTTTTCAATAAGCTACCACTCGAATTCAAAAATCTTAGCAGTAATCCACCGGCTTTCAAATCGAAATTGAAGAGTCTCCACATGGGTCACCCCTATTCTGTCGAGGAGTTCCTTGAAAAATTAAGCTGATTCTTATTGTGTTGTTGATTGCGTTTACTTAAACTTACGGACTGACTTTTTTCGGGTTCATAAACATTTATTTTTATCTGTTATTACTTTTATGTTGTGATTTCATGCCGGCCGAAGTGGCCATGCGGTTAAAGGCGCTGCAGTCTGGAACCGCAAGGCCGCTGCGGTCGCAGGTTCGAATCGTGCCTCGGGCATGGATGTTTGTGATGTCCTTAGGTTAGTTAGGTTTAACTAGTTCTAAGTTCTAGGGGACTAATGACCTCAGCAGTTGAGTCCCATAGTGCTCAGAGCCATTTGAACCATTTTTTTGTGATTTCATGTACTGACACGTTCCATGAACTTGGAGATTTGCTCCTCAATTTGGTCCTACTGAACTTGACGTGTAAAAAAAAAAAAAAAAAATAAAATAGATTAACTCGAGTAGCATCGCAGACGTTCTGAGATTCAGGTTCGAATCCTGTGACTGGTACAAATTTTCATTCGTCGCTTCAGTCTGCATATAAACATCATTAATACTTATCAGAGGAAGTCTAGATTGGATGCAAGTGAGGAATGGAAATCAGAATGGCAGAGTGGTGTGGTCAGCTACGGTGAATTGTCTTTTCTGTGGATTTATTTCAAGTTTCATTTTTCAGTTGTTCTCTAAGAGAAAATTCAGTGCATGATGAAGTGAAGCACGCAGAGCAGGAGAGTGTAGTGGGTAGCGAAGTATGCAATATTGTCAGTATATTGAAGAATGTAGGTTGTATGCGAAGGGTTGGTAGTAAAAGGTGCAGAATAAACTGGAGAGATGAGATGAAAGAAGTCTCAGGCAGATTACCAAATGATGGATGAAGAAAGAGTATTGTAACGAGAGTTAGCTAGGAAAGCGTACATTTCTCTGAAGAACAGTACAGAATGCCATACTTCAACTAAAGCTGCTTGGATGTCAAGAGAAACGATAATAACAGATATCCGTTAATTTGGTTGGTGAAGGTGGTGAAGTAGGAGTTGGTAATACTTGGAGTAGATAGGATGGCAACCATGCAATGTGTCCGAAACTGGTAACTGTGTTGGTAGGTAGAGTACAGCGCTTGCGTTTTCTTGTTTAAATCTGTTGGCTATGTCATGGAGCATACGGCCACAAGTACTCATATAAACTGAGGTAACAAAAGTCATGGGATATCTCCTAATATCATCGTGTTTTGCTCTTCGTAGTGCAGCAGGTCTGCGTGGCATATACAGAACAAGTCGTTGGACGTCCTCTGCAGAAATATTGAGCCATGGTGTCTCTATAGTCGTCCATAATCGCAAAAGTGTTGCCGGTGCAGGATTTTGTGCACGAACCGACCTCACAATTATGTCTCATAAAAGCTCGTTGGGATTCAAGTCGGGTAGCCAAATCATTCATTCGAATTGTTCAGAATGTTCTTCAAGCCAATCGTGAACAATTGTGGCCCGGTGACATGGCGCATCATCACTCATAAAAAATCCATCGTTATTTGAGAACATGAAGTCCATGAAGGACTGCAAACGGTCTAAAAGTAGCCGAAGACGATCATTTCCAGTCAATGATGAGTTCAGTTGGACCAGTTCCAACTAAACACAGTCCACACCAATATGGAGCCACCACCGGGTTGCAAAATGCCTTGTTGACAGCTTGGGTCCATGGCTTCCGGGGGTCTGCAACACACTCTAACGCCTACCATCAGCTCTTACCAATTGAAACAGGGACTTATCTGACCAGGTCACAGTTCCCCAGTTGTCTAGGGTCCAACTGATATGGTCACGAGCTCAGAAAAGGCGTTGCAGACAATGTCGTTCTTTTAGCAAAAGCACTCGCGTCGCTAGTCTGCTGCCATAGCCCATTGAAGCAAAATTTTGCCGCACTGTCCTAACGGATGTCGTAAGTCCTGCATTGATATCTGCGCTTGTTTCACGCAGTGCTGGTTGTCTGGTAAGGCTGACAACTCTACGCAAACGTCGCTGTTCTCGGTCATTAAGTGAAGGCCGTCAGCCACTGCGTTGTCCGAGGTGAGAGGTAATGCTAGAAATTTGGTATTTTCTGGACACTCTTGACAATGTGTATCTCGGAATATTGAATTCCCTAACGATTTCCGAAATGGGATGTCCCATGCGTCTATCTCCAACTACCATTCCGCGTTCAGAACCTATTAATTCCCGTCGTGTTTCCATAATCACGTCGGGAACTTTTTCACAGGAATAACGTGAGTACAAGTGACAGCCCTTTTATATTTGGTGTACGCGATACTACCGTCATCTGCTCATGTGCATATTGCTATTCCATGACTTTGTCATCCTTATTTATACTCAAGTAACTAACGATGATCGTTGGGTATCCTTGGTTGTACTTGATCGTACTGGGTATGTCGGTAGAATCAGGTGGTGAAGTTTTAATCGGTCGTATCACTAGGAAGGTGGCGAAAAGAATACGGCCGGAAAATGAGTATTAGAGACGTAGTTTCTATGAACGCCCGAAACCTACTGGAGCAGGTACCGAGAAAACTTGGAAATATTCGTCCCTGTTTTCGTGTGGCGTGTTTCATAGAAACCGCACAAAATTTTCATTCGAAAATCGTCATAGAGATCTGAATTTTTTTCTTTAGGAATAGCAGTTACTGCGGAGCCTCTCCAAGCGCCTACGAAAAAAAGAAAGAAGATTAAGGTTTCACCTCCTGTCAACGACAACGTCTTTAAAGACAGGGATAATGTTGACAATTTTAGACCTATTTCTATGCCATCGTTGTTTGCTAAAGTTATCGAGAAGGTTGTACATATAAGGTTACTGGAGCATTTAAATTCACATAATTTGCTGTCAAATGTACAGTTTGGTTTTAGAAATGGTTTAACAACTGAAAATGCTATATTCTCTTTTCTCTGTGAGGTTTTGGACGGATTAAATAAAAGGTTGCGAACGCTTGGTGTTTTCTTTGATTTAACGGAGGCTTTTGACTGTGTTGACCACAAAATATTACTGCAGAAGTTGGACCATAATGGAGTAAGGGGAGTAGCTTACAATTGGTTCGCCTCTTACTTTAAGAACAGAAAGCAGAAGGTAATTCTCCGCAATATTGAGAGTGGTAGTGATGTTCAGTTCCAATGGGGCACTGTTAAGTGGGGCGTTCCCCAAGGATCGGTGCTGGGGCCACTGCTGTTTCTTATTTATATGAATGATATGCCTTCTAGTATTACAGGTGGTTCCAAAATATTTCTGTTTGCTGATGACACCAGCTTGATAGTGAAGGATCTTGCGTGTAATAGTGAAACAGTATCAAATAATGTAGTTCATGAAATAAGTTCATGGCCTGTGGAAAATAATTTGATGCTAAATCACAGTAAGAGTCAGTTTTTACAGTTTCTAACTCACAATTCAACAAGAACCCATATTTTGATCAGACAGAATGGGCATATTATAAGCGAGACGGAACAGTTCGCTCCTAGGCGTTCGGATAGATAGTAAGCTGTTGTGGAAAGCCCATGTCCAGGATCTTGCTCAGAAACTAAATGCTGCTTTATTTACCATTAGAACAGTATCCGAAATAAGTGACAGTTCAACACGAAAAGTAGTCTACTTCGCATATTTTCATTCGCTTATGTCGTATGGTATTATTTTTTGGGGTAATTCTTCTGATTCAAAAAGGGTATTTTTGGCTCAAAAACGGGCTGTTCGAGCTATATGTGGTGTAAGTTCGAGAACCTCTTGTCGACCCCTATTCAAAAATCTGGGAATTCTGACATTGCCCTCACAGTTTATATTTTCTTTAATGTCGTTTGTTGTTAGCAATATTAGCCTATTCCCAAGAGTTAGCAGCTTTCACTCAGTTAATACTAGGCAGAAATCAAATCTGCATGTGGAATGCTCTTCCTTGACTCTTGTGCAGAAAGGAGTGCAGTATTCTGCTGCATCCATTTTCAATAAGCTACCACAAGAACTCAAAAATCTTAGCAGTAGCCCAAACTCTTTTAAGTCTAAACTGAAGAGTTTCCTCATGGCTCACTCCTTCTGTCGAGGAGCTCCTGGAAGAGCTAAAAAATTAAGCAAATTTCAGTGTTACATTGTTGATTTTCTTTATTTAAACTTACGACTTGTCGCCTGAATATGTTTTTTATATTTCATTTTATCTGTTTCTATTATCGTGTTGTAATTTCATGTATTGACTCGTTCCATGACCATGGAGACTTCTCCTTAATTTGGTCCCACGGAACAATAAATAAATAAATAAATAAATAAACTTAATCATCAAATTTATTGACAACAGGAAAATGAATGGACCGGATGAATGCCCCACCTACCGTTGGCAGGTAGGCCACTCCTGTGTAGTCTAGTGCACTTACTGCTGGCTGCGTTTGTTCAAAAAAATGTTCAAATGTGCGTGAAATCTTATGGGACTTAACTGCTAAGGTCATCAGTCCCTAAGCTTACACACTACTTAACCTAAATGATCCTAAGGACGAACACACACACCCATGCCCGAGGGAGGACTTGAACCTCCGCCGGGACCAGCCGCACAGCTGCGTTTGTGCCAGGCAGTCGACGGTGTGTTTGTGTGCTCATCATATTCCAGAAAGTGCCTTTATCGTTCCTTAAGACGATTTGACTTCGTGAGCTACGGTATTGGCATAATTCTGGGAGAATTAGTTACGAAGACTGCTGGTGAATTTTCATTGTCGCCTAATGGTGTTGATTGAACGAATCCAGTTGTAAACTTGTTTTAACTGTACCTGCGGAGGTTTTTATTGACATAGGCAGAAATAAGGCGAGGAGTCACAATGATGAAGATAACAAATTGCTGGCCGTAAAGATTTCTAGACCATAAAGGTCGATATGCCGTGTGACTAGGGTCTCCCGTCGGGTATACCGTTCGCCGGGTGCAAGTCTTTCGATTTGATGACACTTCGGCGACTTGCGCGTCGATGGGGATGAAATGACGGTGATTAGGAAAACATAACATCCAGTCCCTGAGCGGAGAAAATCTCCCACCCAGCCGGGAATCGAACCCGGGACCTTAGGATTGACATTCTGTCGCGCTGATCATTTTTTTTTTTTTTCGTTATAGTTAGTTTCAATCGTTCGTGGCGGACATTCCCCGACGCCAGTTGAAGTTCGTTTTTGATACATTTACTCAGCTTTTTTTATTACAGAGGGTAGCTAACCCTCTGACCAAACACGTTGAGCTACCGTGCCGCTTCCACTCAGCTACCGGGGGTGGACACCACAAAGGTGGCTAGCGACGAACGAAATTGGTCTCTTTGCAGGGTCTCCTACAATGCCGGCAACCCGCAACGTATTACTGCTATGCAGGTCGTCATTCCACCTCCCCAGGTGCACAGTCCGAAGTCAGCCGAACTTAGCCAGACCTGCAGGAGTCAGGCTAGTTAATAGGGCAGAAGAGACTGCCACCTCCACGTACCTTCTGCTAAATCCGTCGTTCTATTTTCTTCAGCCAATCCGAACTCACGTCACTGTACCCGATCTGCGGGTATAACTACCCTCGCCCGGCGAACAGCAGGAATTCCGTCTCCGCGAGCAGAATTAAAGATCGTTAGCATCACGCCGCCGCCCGGACTCGACGTCGCCCTCGTAACCCGCAACCGCCACGCATCGCGACCCGCTGCTCCGGTTGTGGACTCTGATGCTGGAACTCCTTGTACTGCTCGTGAAGTAAGACATTGATTTTCTGTCTGTTGTTGGTGTCAAAGAAGAAATTTTCAGAAGATAGCCTCACGCAGAGATTTACCTGCGTTGAAACTTCATGTCAGATTAAAACTGCGTGCCGGACCGAGACTCTAACTCGGGACCTTTGTTTTTCATGAGCAAGTGCTCTACTTATTGAGCTACACAAGCAAGACCCACGCCCCGTCCTCACAGCTCTAATTCTGCCAGTATCTCGTCTACTATCTTCCAATTTTCGGCACGGCTCACAGATTTAATCTGCCAGGAACTGTACAGTGACAATTACATTCTGGATTTACTGGTGTTGTTTTCCAAGAACTTTAATCTGTCAGCAAAGTCATTCCTTTATTTTCAAGAAGGACTTTTCTTATTTGTTTTCAACTGTTAACTGATCGCAGAACTTTTATTTGCGAATATAAACTGACTGTCAATAAATTGATTTTTGAATGTAATCAACTGACTTACTGTGAATGTGCCCCAGGCCGGGACACACTAAAATTTTCGCTTGGCTATGGGCCGTTATCGCTGAAACAACCGGTTTTCGGTTATACCGTTTCTTTCATCAGTTTAATCTCAATGTTAAAAACGCTCAAAATAACCGGTTTCTGAATTAACAGACTTCCAGTTTTTCATTGGTTTCATTTTGAGTAATAAATGTAGAATTAGAACGAAGAATGAAAAATTTAATGAAGGTGAAAGAGTAGGGCATTTCCATCGATGCAAGGTTGAAGCTGTGTCTCCTGCAAAGACGGGGAAGGTGAAGGAGATGGTCGCGGCGACAGCGAGAGCGGAAAGTCTCAAGTTGAGGACTTTCTCGTCAACCACAAAATAAGGGTTCAGTTATTACCTTCTCTTCTAAGGAACACTGATGATGTCTTCATCTTATACAATGTCGCAAGTTTGTTGAATCTCCTCCCATTTTTATTCTTTTAAAACATATGGAGCCTTGTACTTGGTTGTTACCACACTTCTTAAAATAATTCCAAACTAGGGATGGTGCCACTGTGCAACACAACCGGTGTCCGAGGACAACCGTGAGAAACTACCGTATAGACCAGGCGATCAGACAAGGACTTCAAAGGAAGTCACACGATCAAGAAATAAGCATAGTTACCACATTAAGATTTGACATATCTAGGCACTATCTATCTCGCTATAATATGTTAATGTGTAGTATCTCACTTTAACAGAACAGTTACATTTTTGAACATATATGGCTGTACAGTATTTGTCTAACACTTCTGTACTATCTGTGGCCGTATTTTTTTTTATAGTGCAATGTAAACTATACAGAATATCTAGAGCGTCTACTTATGTTCCATGTCTCTCATGTTAGAAATATCATATAAACCAAAGTCTATTGCTATACGTCACAGTAAAGCGTTTTATTTCTGGGACACTTAGAAGATGTAACAAATCTACTAAGGAGATTGCATACACTATGCCTGCCTTTAACTGAAAGTATTTTGGGATTTTAACTTTGTCTTTTACTTACTGCATTTTTAAGATTGTCCAAATGGGAGTGAAAGTTTATAAACACATCCTTTTGAATAGCCTCTAACCTAGTAGGCACCATGCAACCCTTCATTTCTGGCAAGTACGTAATCGTGTGATCACTCTTCATTAATATTCACGTAAATGTATAAATATTGTATTCAACATTTGTACCCAAATTTTTTGTAATACGTGCTGTTTTTAAAGTAATATGTAATCTTATTTGCACACTAGCACTGACCTGTTCTTTTTCAGATAGCACTTTTTAGTTTTCTTCATGGGAATTGTTTCCTTCAAATACTCAAGTTTTCGTTTTCTTGATCTCAATTTCTTCCATTTCCAGTTTTCGACATTAACTGCACTTACAAGAATAATTTCTTAGTACAGATCAGCTTAAGTATATTCGAAACGTTGCTTCGCTTTGTTAAGACTTGTGGAATAACGTTGTTTGTAGGAACAGTGGCAGTTTATAATACTTTATTTTAAAGACCTATCGAATAACAAGACGCACAATGTTCTGTCTACTACAGACTGTACAGTTTAAAGCAAATCAAAATTGGAATGGCAATTTATAATATCCCTAATATAAAAAACACCTATGAATCCACCATTTTCTCCAAGTAAACCAACGAGTGACCACTTTCCATTAGTATTTATAGTAAATGTGTACATCCTGTGTTCCCCATTTGTATCCTGATTTTTCCAATAGTCTATGTGTATATGTATCTGCAATAGTTACCAAAGAGGCATTGTGGTACAAGGGCATACTCACTCCAAATCTTTGAACACAGTACGCTCAATCATACAACATTACTGTAACACTATACTGCTTCCCCATGCGCGTTTTTTCATGGGTAAATTCGACCCTGACAATTATCATGTATGACAACTCGAGACAGCATAGAATTGCGTAGCGGAGGGGTTCTTAGAACGACAGATTATTCACTGAATGGAATCGCCTTCCCGCTCTTCTGCCTTAAATCTCATCGATAACGTGTGGTTTGCAGTGTACATGCACCAATTACCACACAGCATTTGTCAACTCCGCTGTTGGAGAAATGGAACTTTCTAGCACTTACGTCAACGTTGTGCCCAACAGGAAAGAACGCTGCAAAGTACGCATTGCCATATGTGGCGATCACATACCTTATTAAGTAGCATATGCCGCATTTTTATAATGCCCGGGGCCATCAAAAATTTCAGTGACATCAGTGTAATTACTACCTTTGAATGAAAGTGGCATTTCTCTTCGTCTCATTCTGACTTTCATCCATTTTACGTTCAGCACATGATTCATGAGACGAAGATACATTCTTCTGTCTCCGTAGATTTTTTCTGTTGTCTTCCTTATTTGATTTTTTATTCTGCTTCAATTTTGGATCACAAAAAAGCGGTCTTCCTTGCTCCTCACTGATAATTCCAATAACTGTGCAAGCTCTTGTCTGCACAGTGATCGTATGATTAAGGAAGTTTTTTTAGCTTTCCGACTTCTGTTGGATGTTTTATTTCCGACTGTGGGTGTTGTGAAATGTCAAAAGCACCGACAAAAACGGAAGTTCATAGATGGTCCTTTGACGAGGGACGGGTGAGTAGCGCAAAGTCTGAAGACTTTCCTGGTAGTGAAGAGGTATGTTGTTACAGGATTTTTCGGCTTCCTGCTGAGCAGCCAGAAAATCAGCGTCAGTGAAGAATTGCTTGTTCAGAAGACAAATCTCTGTCGCTTTAAAGCCACTTATTGCAATTTCAGCCTTAAGCAGGAAGCAATGGATCGCAGAAAATGGAGAGGCAAAGGAGCTGCTAATATAGCTGATAACTGATGATGATGATTGCAATTTCATCACTTTGAACTTTCAGATAAGCTTTCCGGAATAGATCCATTCCTCATACAAGGAGGTGACTTCCTAATATCCTGTCAGCCCCCTATTTCCTGGCATAATGCAGAAATTCGATGAGGTATGGACTCCGCAAGTAGCTCTATGTCCCCTACCGAAATATTCAGCCGTGCTGCCTCTACAGCCGTCCATAATTCCGAAAGTGTTGCCGGTGTATGATGTGGTGCAAGGAATTGAGCTCTATATTCTGACGCATAAATGTTCGATGAGATTCACGTCAGGCGACCTGGGTGGCTAAATCATTCGCTCGAAATGTCCAGCATATTCTTCAAACTAATCGCGAACAATTGTGAAAGGGCGCTTTGTCAGTGGAACATGAAGACCATGAATGGCTGCCAATGGTCTCCAAGTAGCCGAAAATAATCATTTACAACCAACGATCGGTTCAGTTGGACCAGAGGACCCAATCCATTCCATGTGAACACAGGCAACACCATTAAGGAGCCACTACCAGATTGCACAGTGCCTTGGTGACAACCTGGGCCTATGCCTTCGTGGTGTCTGCGCAACACTCGGTCCCTGCCATCAGCTCTTACCGACTGAAATCGGTGCTCGTCTGACCACGTCACGGTTTTACAGTCGACTAGGATCCAACTGATATGGTCACGTGGAAAGAAGCTGCAGGCAAAGTCGTGCTATTACTAAAGGAACTCACGTCGGTTGTCTGCTGCCATATCCCATTAACGCCATATTTCGCCGCATTGTCCTAATGAAAACGTTCGTCGTACGTCTTACATTGATTTCTGCTTTTATTTCTCGCGGTGTTTATTGTCCGTTAGCATTGACAACTTTACGCAAACACCGCTGCTCTCGGTCGTTAAGTGAAGGTCGTCGGTCACAGCATTGTCTGTGATGAGAGGTAATGCCTGAAATTACACACTTGAAACTGTAGATCTCGGACTATTGAATTCCTTACGACTTCCGAAATGGAATGTTCTACGTGTCTATCTCCATTTACCATCCCGCGTTCAGAGTGTGTTAAATCCAGTCGTGTGGCCACAATGACGTAGGAAAGTTTTTCCACATAAAACACCTGACCACAAACGAGAGTTCCGCCAATGCAGTGCCCTTTTATACCTTGTGTACGCGATACTACCGCCATTTGTATATGTGCATATTGCTTTCCCATGACTTTTGTCAGTTCACTGTATGCTGTAATATGTTTCTGAGCATGCACCACGTATTGTTTTACTTCCTCACTATAGCAGTTCTTAAATGGTCCCCTGAAAGTTTTATTTAGGGGCTCCAGCTTGTGTGCTGAGTAATGTGGCAATGAAATTAAGAAAATGGTGTTCATACTGGCCTTATACAGGGTGTTTCAAAAATGACCGGTATATTTGAAACGGCAATAAAAACTAAACGAGCAGCGATAGAAATACACCGTTTGTTGCAATATGCTTGGGACAACAGTACATTTTCAGGCGGACAAACTTTCGAAATTACAGTAGTTACAATTTTCAACAACAGATGGCGCTGCAAGTGATGTGAAAGATATAGAAGACAACGCAGTCTGTGGGTGCGCCATTCTGTACGTCGTCTTTCTGCTGTAAGCGTGTGCTGTTCACAACGTGCAAGTGTGCTGTAGACAACATGGTTTATTCCTTAGAACAGAGGAATTTCCTGGTGTTGGAATTCCACCGCCTAGAACACAGTGTTGTTGCAACAAGACGAAGTTTTCAACGGAGGTTTAATGTAATCAAAGGACCGAAAAGCGATACAATAAAGGATCTGTTTGAAAAATTTCAACGGACTGGGAACGTGACGGATGAACGTGCTGAAAAGATAGGGCGACCGCGTACAGCAACCACAGAGGGCAACGCGCAGCTAATGCAGCAGGTGATCCAACAGCGGCCTCGGGTTTCCGTTCGCCGTGTTGCAGCTGCGGTCCAAATGACGCCAACGTCCACGTATCGTCTCATGCGCCAGAGTTTACACCTCTGTCCATACAAAATTCAAACGCGGCAACCCCTCAGCGCCGCTACCATTGCTGCACGAGAGATATTCGCTAACGATATAGTGCACAGGATTGATGACGGCGATATGCATGTGGGCAGCATTTGGTTTACTGACGAAGCTTATTTTTACCTGGACGGCTTCGTCAATAAACAGAACTTACGCATATGGGGAACCGAAAAGCCCCATGTTGCAGTCCCATCGTCCCTGCATCCTCAAAAAGTACTGGTCTGGGCCGCCATTTCTTACAAAGGAATCATTGGCCCATTTTTCAGATCCGAAACGATTACTGCATCACGCTATCTGGACATTCTTCGTGAATTTGTGGCGGTACAAACTGCCTTAGACGACACTGCGAACACCTCGTGGTTTATGCAAGATGGTGCCCGGCCACATCGCACGGCCGACGTCTTTAATTTCCTGAATGAATATTTCGATGATCGTGTGATTGCTTTGGGCTATCCGAAACATACAGCAGGCGGCGTGGGTTGGCCTCCCTATTCGCCAGACATGAACCCCTGTGACTTCTTTCTGTGGGGACACTTGAAAGGCCAGGTGTACCGCCAGAATCCAGAAACAATTGAACAGCTGAAGGAGTACATCTCATCTGCATGTGAAGCCATTCCGCCAGACACGTTGTCAAAGGTTTCGGGTAATTTCATTCAGAGACTACGCCATATTATTGCTACACATGGTGGATATGTGGAAAATATCGTACTATAGAGTTTCCCAGACCGCAGCGCCATCTGTTGTTGAAAATTTTAACTACTGTAATTTCGAAAGTTTGTCTGCCTGAAAATGTACTGTTGTCCCAAGCATATTGCAACAAACGGTGTATTTCTATCGCTGCTCGTTTAGTTTTTATTGCCGTTTCAAATATACCGGTCATTTTTGAAACACCCTGTAAGTCAATTCAGGGTTGCGATAATGACTGTGACGCCCGTCTAAAATGAGGAGAATGGATGAACTTTCAGGTTTGACCGTTTCGATGAAGTGGCCGAATCACTCTGTGAACAAATGATTTTGAACCTAAACAGTTGAATGGGCTCAGCTAATAAATCCTGGAGGGACTCCTTTCATCAGTTGGTCTGACATTCTACATCTGGCAAAAATAATATAAGGAAGAAAAACATTCCCTGAGGTACTCATACTAGCTATGAGTGAGGTAGCTGATCTTCTTTCGGTAGATGTAAAGTCTGCAACTTGGCGCACTCCCTGTCTTGCGATTACCATAGGTAGCTTACTCCGTGCAATACTCAGACCTGTCTCATCTACGCTGTATTTGCGACTGGTAGGTTGTGGTGCTTGTTGTAAGTCTCTTCTAATAGTTTGCAAAAAGCTATGATATTTTCTTTGTTGGAACTCGATTCTCCTGAAAAAGAAGTGGCACGGGACTTACGAATCGATAGGCTACATGAATGACTATTCAGAAACAGTTCTACCGAAAACCTACCAGCTTCGTTAGTGGTGAAAGGTGCATTAATACCACTCCTCTCAGCTAAAACAAACGCCATTCGTTTAAAATCGGATAACGTAATATAAAAAAAATTTGTTCCATGATCTACAAGTAAGAAACAAGCTGTTCTTCCAGACCTGGACATGAAACGCAAGGTCCATCCAGCTTAGCGCTTTCGGCAGCAAATGGTACAAACTCTTAAAGGTTGCACAGTATAGCGAAGTACATTATACACTTTCTCAGCTATTAGAGCTTCCATTTATTTTGCCCTCACAAGAGTGACGGCTTCAACCATCGTCAAAGCGTCTCATGTATTCCTTTTGCCCTTGGATTGGTGTTTAGGCTTCCTTACGTGGCTTCCTGAAATAACAAAATTTGCGCACCTTTCAACTAAAATAATAAAATTACAAGTTGGTCCACATATGAACTAGCCGACCATTAGACCCGACCCCTCGTGGTGGACCGTATTTGGATCACACTGTGGTTCCCACAATGCGGCTATAACAGGCGTTATGAAATGCAGGTAGACGTCTGGAATGTGGGGAACAGCTAGTTTATCATGGCAGTACGAACGAATTGCATGCAGAATTAAATCAAAATCTTAAGTACTCGCTTAGGTACGTACCTCTCCATATACCGCAATCCGAATGCAAATTCATTGCACCCAAACAGTACAGTTTCAATAAATAAGCTGTTCGCAACCATCCTCGGATTTAGTGGGCAGTTGATTCATACATTCCCCGAGCAGATTGAAGGCCTTTTAGCTCATGTTTTTACGAATGTCCATCTCATTTTCCTCTATGAAAATAAATTTACAGCAGTCTGCGAAAAAGTTATAGAAGTGACAAGCTACAGACTTCACTATTAGCACATGAACGCAAGTTATCATAACTAAAAGAATATATGAGTAGCGCGCTTTTGCTCACAGGGAGATAAGAGTGACGTCGCTTTGTATCCCTTTTTCATTTAGCAGAGTACATCCGTTTAATCGTGGTGGTAATGGAATAAAAAAGAATATAGTCTTTCGTTTGCATTGAATAAAATTTTTATAATTGCCCTTGGACTACAGCGTAGAACGTTTCTCCGAGTATCACTCTTCCTGTAATGGAGAACATTTGCAATTGTGTACACTGCATCATTTAATATTTGTCTTGGACCCTCAGCAGCCTCACAAAAAACAGATTTGTTACGGGACATCTGATCCCGATAGTCGGCCATTACACCCTGCCTGTGGTACATTACTGTTCGAAGATCAAGCACCCAAGTACCGTACTAAGTCATGACTTGGCTTACAGCACTGCTTGCCTCAGTCAATAAGACGAGTAGGAAGCGACCCTCGCGCCAAAGGTCTATGACTCGTCGCACTAGTGGAACTACAATGGGAAGGACGGAAGAAAGCCAATGAACCACTGACGTTAGCGGCAGAGCCTTGATTTACTCGTACATGTTACGCAACCCTCGAGAATAGACTCGTACTCGTTGTGTCTCTGAACTCTAGTACCTACAAACTGTCTGAAGGGTCACTTCTTCCATATGTCTACCCAAACACATTTCCGTCAGCGGAATGCTAGATGTCTAAGTGACGCTTTACATACACTACGACACACGTATTGTGATGGATATGAAGTGGATTACAATGTTAGCGCATCGTAGGTGAGTGGGCTGACGTTAGCTATCTCAAACACAGCATTGTGCTTTCTTAAAACATCTTGTTCCATGACCACCTAACAACGACAATACCCATCTTTTTTTTACTTTCTCTTGATAACTCAGAATATTAATCAGCAGCTTATATACTCTTGAGATCTACAATGTATGTCACAGATGGAAATAACGTCCGAAGGAAGGAAGGTTGACCGAGCGAGATGGCGCAGAGGACTCGTATTCGGGAGGACGACGGTTCAATCCCGCGTCCGACCATCCTGTTTTAGGTTTTCCGTGATTTCCCTAAATCGCTCCAGGCAAATGCCGGGATGGTTCCCTTGAAAGGGCACAGCCGACTTCCTTCCCCGCCTTTCCCTAATCCGATGAGACCGATGACCTCGCTGTTTGGTCTCTTCCCACAAACAACCCAACCCAAGGAAGATTGGGTTTAACGCCCCGTCGACATCTAGTTCATTAGAGACGGAGCACAAGCTCGAATTGTGTCAAGGATGGGGAAGGAAATTCATCGTGTCCTTTCAAAGGAACCATCCCGGCATTTTCCTGCAGCGATTTAGGTAAATCTTGGAAAACCTATATCTGGATGGCCGGACGCCGGTTTGGAACGTCATCCTCCAGTATGCGAGTCCAGCGTGCTAACCACTGCGCCACCTCGCTCGCTGAAATAATGGCCGAGGAACTGGCTTTATCCAACTGTAGGCTTCTAGTGCAACTGCACTACTTCGTGTGTGTGTTTCTCCACGATAGGGTCTGGAGGTAAATCCACCAGCATTAGGTCTGGGGAAGCATCTAGAGGTGAATACATCACAATTATGTTCGGGGCAGCGTCCTGAGTTGACTCCATCTGCGTTGGGTCCTGGGTACCGATCGCAGGTGGATACACCAGTTTAGATCTAGGGTAGCGCTATAGCTTGATCCACAAGCGCGTTAGGTCCGGAGTAGTGTCCGTAAATTGATCCACTAACGTTAAGTCCCTCAAAGGTACTGTAATCGAATAGCAGTGGATCTCTTTGCGTATTTATGAGGAGTATGTTACATTTATTGACTTTCAGGATCAGCTATCAGTCCTTGCTCCAGTTATTGATCTCTTACAGGTCTTCTTGCATTTCACTTCAGTCTACTGACAATGACACCTTCACACAGAAAACATCACCCCCCCCCCCCCCCCACCACCATCATCATCTACAAAAATGCTTCATAGTCCTTCTGGCGTTATGCACTAGTCATTAGTATAAATTGGAAAGCAGTCGCATTTCACGTACTACGGGGTAGTCCCGAAATTACATTTACCTCTGTCAATTTTGTTCTTTCAACACGTTCGGTGACCCAGCCCCGCCAGACACAGTAGCTCGGGGGACAGCAGATGGCCGATGCCACGCCTAGCATCTACGACTGTCGGCGCCGTCTACTTTGTGTTTTGTTTCCGGTGCGGTTCGGCTTTGTCCCAGTCCGTGCACGGGTACACTGGAGTGAACGGCGGTTGCGATTTAGCTATTGGTTTATCCTTCTACCATTCTGTGGAGAAGATGGTGTAGGTAAGTGGATTTGTTTTCAATTTATCGTTATTTATCCACAAAATAATTATTTTTGGCGTAACTACTCAAAAATTTTTGTTTTATAGACACGTCTCAAATCAGACCCGCCAGGTTAGCCGAACGCGCTAACGCGCTGCTTCCTGGAATCGGGTAGGCGCGCCGGCCCCCGATCGAATCCGCCCGGGGGATTAACGACGAGGGCCGGTGTGTGGTCCAGCCTGGATGTGGCTTTTAGGCGGTTTTCCACATCCCCCTAGGTGAATACCGGGCTGGTCCGTACGTCCCGCCTCAGTTACACAGCTCGCAGACATCTGAACACTTTCGCACTACTCCATGGACTACACTAGTCACAGACAGTTGGGGTACACTAATTCCTTCCCAGGGGGTACCGGGTGGTGGCAGGAAGGGCATCCGGCCACCCCTTCAACTAACATTGCCACATCCGATTAACCATGCCGACCCTGAGGGAAAAACGCCACAAGCAAAAGAAAGACATGTCTCAAATCAAGCATGGACGTAAGAGGTTAAAAAATGGTTCAAATGGCTTTGGGCACTACAGGACTTAACTTCTGAGGTCATCAGTCCCCTAGAACTTGTAACTACTTAAACCTAGCTAACCTTAGAACATCACACACATCCATGCCCAAGGCAGGATTCGAACCTGCGACCGTAGCGGGCGTAAGAGGACATCATATCCTCTTGAAGGTTAATTTGCAATGAGTATAAATTAAAATACGTACCATTCGTATATTATTTTGTCTTTTGTTATCTTTGCTCACTGCATGCTTCGCATGAATATCTAATATTCGATATTATAATTTTAGTATAGAATTTTCACTACAAGTTGAATAAATTGCTTTTTTCCCCTTAGTGAAATATTCTGAGATCTGAGATTAGCTGACAAGGAATGTATGCAATGTTATCAGCATTCTTTGTTCTCCACTTCATCTCTGACAATTAACCTTTTTTTTTCAGTAGAGTACGAGGATGAAATTTCTTCTTGTGATTTACCAGGACCTTCTCATTCCACCGGCTTGACCGAAAATGAAGGTAAAACATACAACTTGGGCTACTTTTTGACCGATGTTCATTGCAGCGTGCCTTGACACAGACTGAGGCAAATCCGATACGCACATCAAACAAACCACAGACTGGTCGGCGCCGATAGTCATAAGATGCTAGACGTGGTCTCGGCCACCTGCGGTTCCCCGAGCTACCACGCCTGGCGAGGAGGGGGTTCCGAAAATGTTAAGAACAATGTGTTGCGTTCTATCTCCAACGAAGTTCTGAATCAGTCACAAATTTCGTGTAATATTCGGTAAGCTCGAGTTTTGTTCGGAAAATGACAATGTGGAACTGTATCAAATACCTTCCAGTAGGTGAGGGCCATGGTATCGAAGTAGATTTGTTTGTCTACGGTGCTTTGGAAATCATGAACGAACAAAGCGAGCTAAGTTTTGCAAGATCTCTGATTGTGGAACCCATATTAAATTTTACAGAGGAAGTATTCGTTATAAATCAACGCATAACGCGTGATTAAATAGAATGGGTAAAGCATGTAGGTAATGAAACACAAAAAGGCCTTAAAATACTTCTGGAAGAAAATACGTACTTTGATTCTTGATTTACACCATAAAACTATGAAATTGCACACGATGATACTGGATAAACTGATAAAAGTCAATTATTTAAAATATATTATGGAAGATTATCAAAATATTGTAAACAGAGCGAAAACATTGTATAATGAAATGTAGGGTAGTATAATTAAATCGAGATGTGGGGACTACCGTACCATGTGGGAAATAATGTAGAGGAAGCTGGTAAAATGTGCACAAGAGTGGGTTCTGTAAAGAATGCACATAAAGATAGTCAGTATAACTACGTTAAATGACAATATGCTCAATGCACCAAACAGGCTCCAGGCGACGTGTGTATAAGATGTTCGAAGATAGCTATAGGACAAGAAGGCATTGGAGAGAGAGCATCAAAGATTTCGAAAGATTGTTTTTATCGCTCCTGTGCAAATAACACTCCCTATTCAGTAAATTACAAAATATGTTTTCAAATTTACTTCGCTTATAACAGCCACAGAAATAATTTAACTTTGGCAGCCGTACATTCGTTTAAGGCCATCTACACATACTGCTGAAGAACGTGAGTAGTATTACAGGGCACGTTTTTAATGGCCCGTTACATGGACGCATAGGGATTCCTCATGGGCTGTAACTCAGGGCCCTGGGTTGCATGGGAACCATTTGTCCAGCGACCCTTACTGGAAACTGCCATTTCACAGCACTACGTCGTCCCACGTCCAGACGGCATCTTTAATATGACTACGGGGCAGCCTGATAGAAGGACGACGTTAACGACAGCCATAACGACTCGACCCGTCGTTCGCTTTTATTACATCATTATGTCTGCAGAATGGCAAGAGGGACTGGGAGATCATATAATTTAGGCTAGAGTAGAAGTAGCGACTGTTAAATACAACTGAACTGCAGAAATCCAAACGCTGCAGTGCATTTAACAGCCGTTCTGTCAAATTCTGATCTCCCTAGCCAATAAACAGGTCAAGGTTGATGGACTGATACCACGAGGTGACAGAGTGTGTAACATAATGAAGGAAACGTCGCCCAGAAAGTCGATGCGATTCTTGCAGATATCCGATATCAGAGAAGGAATACTGGCCATGTGCTCCAAACTAGGCCAAACTAGGGGAATAAAACAAACACAGATAACTAAATGAGGATTTACCTGTTGGCATCTTACTACAAAATTCTTTCAAAAACTGTATTAAGGACACGAGGTAACAGAGCCACCTAAACAAAGAAAATCGGGGCAGAATTCTGAAAAACATGTCATGAACAGAACAGATGCCACAAAACAGTACAGGCGCACCTCGTACTGCAAATTTGTCTGCTTACTGACTATGCGGAATTACGTGGTGAGCTTTTAGAAAGTGGGACTTACTTTAGACTACACATGATTATTTGTCTCTTCCACTGTTCAGACTACAGGCTGTTTCAAAACAGATCGATCCGATTTCACAGGACTATATTTTATGTGGAAATGATAGAAACTTTAGTAAAGTCTTAACTTATACATCGACACTGAAAATTTACATTGGTGTCACTTGTACCTTGCCGGTTCATGTGGTTGAAGAATTCCGGCGAGGAGCTGAAGCAGCATAGAATGAAATATTCGTATCTGTCATCCAAGCTCTGTTCAACTCTATAGGCGGCTGAATTAGCGTCATTGTTGCCGCCATACGTGACAGTTCTGTGTACCAAATTTCGCAGTCTGTACATCCCCAAATCAACTACATATGTGATAATTAATTCTATTATGTTGTGCATGCACAATTAGTAAAATTGAGTTACCTGCAATCCTTCCAATTTTAATGGCTAATAGTACACACTTCTGTTGTTTTACACACTGCCACAACTGTCACATTAGTGGGATTTCTTCACCAAATGCTGCCTATCTCATACAGAAACCGAAAGTGGCCCATGCAACGCGTTAACCCGTAATGATTTTTCGTATTATAAGTATGACTATATCTAAAATGAAAAGAAGTATATAATACATCAATAACACTTCTCCGAAGAGAGGAATATAGATTTTTTTCTATGTGAGAGAAATAAGGCTGAACATTAAAGAGAGAGTGGCATGGTGCTGAAATATGAAGCTGATAAACAAAATAATTCTCGTTTTCTCGCAAATATTTGGCCAAATAAATTCATTGACGGGAGATAAGACGTGATGTCCGTTCAGTAACCTAATCTGAATATTTCCTTTATTCGCCTCCTACTACGCAGCTTTTATTCCTGGACTGTGTGAGTGTTTTTCCTTCCGGCGACTGCGATGTGTGTATGCAGCGTGTTCTCCAAGCAATGTTGTGACTGCAGTTGTTGATGGTAGATACAAGATAGACCTTTATACTACAAGGACAAGGACGTAGAGCTGCATGGATGAAATTTACACACTTTTATTTAGTTTGTTTATTCGCAGCCAAGCTAGGATAGGCAAGTAATTAACTTCTCCCTGTTACATTTACCGCTGTTCATCTAATCGAATACTATCCGTGAGCCGGCCGCTGTGACCGAGCGGTTCCAGGCGCTTCAGTCCAGAACCGCGCGACTGTTACGGTCACAGGTTCGAATCCTGCCTCGAGCGTGGATGTGTGTGATGTCCTTAGGATAGTTAGGTTTAAGTAGTTCTAAGTTCAAGGGGACCGATGACCTCAGATGTTAAGTCTCATAGTTCCCAGAGCCATTTGAACTATCCGTGATCTAGGGACCAATGACCCAGCAGTTTGGTCCCATAGCAACTTACCACCACCACGACTATCCGTGATCGGCTTACTACCGCTTCTACTACCTGAAGATCATGGCGCAGGCTTTATTGGTAGACTTTCAAGGTTCATCGCGTCTTTTCTTTCGGATCTCCGTAAGTCATTCATAGTAAGGCCGATCACAACCATAGTCTCAATTCACAAATTTCCGTAAAAAAAGATCGGTGATTAAATGAATAATATTTTATCAACACATGGGACTGGTTGCTATTGTATTGCATTCAACCAGGGACCTAGAAACGACGGGGAGGCTTCGTTTCGCCGTAGCCCTCAGTGGTCCACAACCCCACAACAGGCCACAGCAGTCCACTCACCCCACCGCCGCGCCACGTGGAACCCAGCGTTATACTGGTTGTTATAGTTTTAAGGAAGGAAGGAAGATTAAGGTATGACGTCCCTTCGACGACTAGGTCACTAGTGCCAGAGTACAAGCTCGGACCGAAGGAAGACATCACCCGTCTCTTCTTCAAAGGAACCATTCCGTCATTTGCCTGCTAAGTCTATAACAGTATCTGTATTCCACAAGCAACTTTACGTTTACGACGGCGAATACATTGTGTACCAATATTACTTCCTCCGTTTCCTGTTGCAGTGGCAAATGGCGCGGGACAGCGATTGCTGGTATGCCTCTGCGTCAGCCCGAAATTCTCTTTGTTTCGTGGTCTTTCACGAGACGTATGAAGAAAGAATCACGCTTCTAAGAAGGAAACTGTGGTGTCACCGCCAGACACCACACTTGCTAGGTGGTAGCCTTTAAATCGGCCGCGGTCCGGTAGTATACGTCGGACCCGCGTGTCGCCACTGTCAGTGATTGCAGACCGAGCGCCGCCACACGGCAGGTCTAGAGAGACTTCCTAGCACTCGCCCCAGTTGTACAGCCGACTTTGCTAGCGATGCTACACTGACAACTACGCTCTCATTTGCCGAGACGATAGTTAGCATAGCCTTCAGCTACGTCATTTGCTACGACCTAGCATGGCGCCATTCACATTTGTTATTTATCTATGGATGCCTGTACTGTCAGACCGATGTTCACCAATTATGAATTAAAGTCAAGTATTCCAGCAGCAACGTACCTTATTGGCAACGAGGATTTAGCGTTTGTCTTGCGTTTGCCCTAATTTACTTGTGTCATTGCTTCGCCACAATCTCCAGATGTACTGTCCGAATTTTATCGCTTGCAGAATCAGCAGACGCAGGCCTTATTGGATGCCCTTGGACAGCTCGTCCAGGGTCAAAGTGCGATGCAAACCGATGCGGCCGCCGCCGCTCCACACCTACCGCAGCCACAACACGCAGTTGCACCACCTTTTCGTCCTTTTGATGCGGCACTGGAAAGCTGGACGGAGTGGTCACGCCAATTTGGATTCCATCTCGCCGCCTACAGAATTCAAGGTATTGAGCGGCAGCCTTTTTTGCTTTCTTGTGTCGGGGTGCAGACGTACCTTGTGATAGTGAAATTATTTCCCCGACGCGACGTAGCAACTCTGTCCTACGAAGTAATTTTGTCTGCATTAGATGCATATTTCAAAGAATCAGTCAATGTAGTTGCAAAAAAGTATACCTTCTTTCATACAAAACGTACGGCCAGTCAGACTAATTGGGAGTGGGTTGCAAATTTGCAAGGCCATACAAGGGATTGTGCTTTTGAGTGTGAATGTGGACTCCCTTATTCAGATACTATGGTACGTGATGCAATTGCACAGAACGTTTCTGATATTCGTATATGGGAACAGATTTTGAAACTAGTCAATCCCTCCCTTCAACAAGTGATGGACATATTGGATCGGCAGGACACTTCGCCACCTGTGTGTCACGTTAACCAGCCCGCCGGGCGAGCTGCACGGAACTGTAAACAGTCTTCGCGCCCGGCCGCGCCAATGCCGCCTAGCTCTCGTCCACGTGTCCCGCGCCAGCATGCAAATGCAGTGAAATCATGCCCGCTGTGTGCTACTAGACATTCGCGTGAGAATTGCCCGTCACGCCAAGCTATTTGCTTTTTCTGTAATAAGAAAGGTCATGTTCAAAGTGTCTGCCAGAAAAAGCTCAGATCGGACACTCACAACCATTCCCGGCCCTTTGCTTCGCGCCGGAATCGAACCAAGAATACTCGGGCTCGTGAACCTTCGCCCATGGACGTTCATGTAGTTAATTCCACTCCGCCCAGTGCCACTCTCTCTAACAGTGACTGTGTTTGTTCCACAAAAAGTGTGCGTCGACATCGACGGAAATCACGTCAAGTCGCAAGTGATTCTGTATCAGTGTCAGTCCACGTTGCACGAGACAGTCGCTCTTGTCGTCAGCAGGACAATAAACTTTTTGTAGATTTGGTCATAAATGGCAACGTGATCCAATTCCAGCTCGATACCAGAGCTGCAGTTTCACTAATCAATAATGACACGTACAAACAACTGGGCAACCCTCCGTTGCGTGCCACAAATGTTAAGCTAACTAGTTACTCAGGACAAGCAATCCCTGTGTTAGGACAGTGCAGCCTTCTTGCAACATACAAGGGACAAACAAAACTTGTGTCATTTTACGTTCTTCATTCTTCTTCTGCAGTGAACTTGTTTGGTTTAGATTTATTTCAGTTGTTTAACTTGTCTATAGTCAATCAGGTCCTATCAGTGAACCAGCCTGTGACTTCAGCCAGTGTTTCTCGTCTATGTGAAGAATTTGCAGACTTTTTGCACCGGGACTTGGTTGCGCTAAGAACTATGAAGCACATTTGGAACTGAAAGTAAACGCGCAACCGAAATTTTTCAGAGCGCGCAATGTTCCCCACGCATTGGGTGATGAGGTCGCAAGAACATTACACGATTTGGAATCACAAGGTGTAATTGAACGTGAACAGGCTTCTCTCTGGGCATCACTCTTAGTAATTTTGGCAAAACGTTCCAGAAAATTGAGACTTTGTGTGGACTTCAAGGCAACAGTGAATCCACAACTAGTGATTGCAACTTTTCCTTTACCCCAACCGGAAGATCTTTTTGACAAACTGTGCCCGGTTAAATACACTCCAGGAAATGGAAAAAAGAACACACTGACACCGGTGTGTCAGACCCACCATACTTGCTCCGGACACTGCGAGAGGGCTGTACAAGCAATGATCACACGCACGGCACAGCGGACACACCAGGAACCGCGGTGTTGGCCGTCGAATGGCGCTAGCTGCGCAGCATTTGTGCACCGCCACCGTCAGTGTCAGCCAGTTTGCCGTGGCATACGGAGCTCCATCGCAGTCTTTAACACTGGTAGCATGCCGCGACAGCGTGGACGTGAACCGTATGTGCAGTTGACGGACTTTGAGCGAGGGCGTATAGTGGGCATGCGGGAGGCCGGGTGGACGTACCGCCGAATTGCTCAACACGTGGGGCGTGAGGTCTCCACAGTACATCGATGTTGTCGCCAGTGGTCGGCGGAAGGTGCACGTGCCCGTCGACCTGGGACCGGACCGCAGCGACGCACGGATGCACGCCAAGACCGTAGGATCCTACGCAGTGCCGTAGGGGACCGCACCGCCATTTCCCAGCAAATTAGGGACACTGTTGCTCCTGGGGTATCGGCGAGGACCATTCGCAACCGTCTCCATGAAGCTGGGCTACGGTCCCGCACACCGTTAGGCCGTCTTCCGCTCACGCCCCAACATCGTGCAGCCCGCCTCCAGTGGTGTCGCGACAGGCGTGAATGGAGGGACGAATGGAGACGTGTCGTCTTCGGCGATGAGAGTCGCTTCTGCCTTGGTGCCAATGATGGTCGTACGCGTGTTTGGCGCCGTGCAGGTGAGCGCCACAATCAGGACTGCATACGACCGAGGCACACAGGGCCAACACCCGGCATCATGGTGTGGGGAGCGATCTCCTACACTGGCCGTACACCACTGGTGATCGTCGAGGGGACACTGAATAGTGCACGGTACATCCAAACCGTCATCGAACCCATCGTTCTACCATTCGTAGACCGGCAAGGGAACTTGCTGTTCCAACAGGACAATGCACGTCCGCATGTATCCCGTGCCACACAACGTGCTCTAGAAGGTGTAAGTCAACTACCCTGGCCAGCAAGATCTCCGGATCTGTCCCCCATTGAGCATGTTTGGGACTGGATGAAGCGTCGTCTCACGCGGTCTGCACGTCCAGCACGAACGCTCGTCCAACTGAGGCACCAGGTGGAAATGGCATGGCAAGCCGTTCCACAGGACTACATCCAGAATCTCTACGACCGTCTCCATGGGAGAATAGCTGCCTGCATTGCTGCGAAAGGTGGATATACACCGTACTAGTGCCGACATTGTGCATGCTCTGTTGCCTGTGTCTATGTGCCTGTGGTTCTGTCATTGTGATCATGTGATGTATCTGACCCCAGGAATGTGTCAATAAAGTTTCCCCTTCCTGGGACAATGAATTCACGGTGTTCTTATTTCAATTTCCAGGAGTGTATTTTTCGAAGTTGGACCTAGCAGATGCGTACTTGCAAATACCGGCGGACGAAGAATCCCAGCGTGTATTGGTGGTTAACACGCACCTTGGTTTGTACCGATTCAAAAGACTGCCATTCGGGTGTGCATCCGCTCCTGCATTGTTTCAGCAATATTTACAAACTGTTTGTGCGTCGGTCCCTACTGCAGCAAACTATCTGGACGATATTGTCATCTCCGGAAAGACGGAAGCAGAACATTTAGCCAATCTCCGAACATTATTTCAGGTCTTGCGACAAAATGGTCTTCTCTTGCGGAAGGACAAATGTGTGTTTTTTGCTCGTGAATTGCCATATCTGGGACATGTACTCAATTCCCAAGGCATACATCCCAGCCCGGAGCACCTCCGTGCCATACAAGACTTGCCTTCGCCGCAGAATTTGAAGCAGCTAGAGAGTGAGCTGGGAAAGATTAATTATTATCATAAGTATGTGCGCCACGCTTCTTCCATTTCAGCTCCGCTTCATCGATTACGCCGTAAAGGTGTTCCGTTCGCTGGACGACGGAATGCGAACGCGCCTTTCGTCAGTTGAAATCGGCGTTGCTTTCCAATACTTGCCTTACGCCATTCGATCCCGAGAAACCCCTTTTGTTGATGGTGGATGCATCGGATTTCGTGATCGGTGCTGTGCTTGCGCACAAAGATGGTTCGCATGATCACCCTATTGCCTTTGCGTCCACATTGCTCTCGTCTGAGCAAAGAAATTATTCCCAGATCGAGAAAGAAGCTTTGGCTCTCGTATTTGGTGTTACAAAGTTGCATGGTTTCTTGTATGGTCGTCACTTTACCATCATCACAGACCACAAACCTTTGACGTCGCTTTTTCATCCGAACAAGCCTGTACCTCCACGTACAGCGCAGAAATTCATTCGCTGGTCTATTTTCCTCTCGCAGTACCGCTACGATATCTGGAATCGGTCCACTGCTAAGCACGGAAACGCTGATGCGTTGTCCCGTTTGCCTGTTGCTGAGGATAGAGCATTCGATTCCTCCGAACTTGCTTGCATGTTCATTGATTCGGAAACCGATGACGTGGTCGAATCGTTTCCGATTGATTTTCGTCGTGTTGCTACAGCCACAGCTGCCGACCCTATGCTTGCTACCGTTCTGCGTTTTGTTGCTACGCAATGGCCCTTGTCAAAGTCACGGATCGAGGATCCGTTGGTTCGCTGATTTTTTGCTCACAAGGAGACTTTTTGTTCGGCGTGGTGTTTTGCTGTTGCGTTCTGATAATGATCAGTCCAGGGTCGTGGTTCCACGTTCGTTACAGTCCTCTGTCTTAAAGCTTCTCCACCAAGGACATTGAGGTACAGTGAGAACGAAACAACTTGCTCGTCAACACTGTACTTGGTTCGGAATCGATGCTGCGATTACGAATATGTGCTCTTCTTGCATGGCGTGTGCCGAACAACAATCCGCACCGCCGTGGAAATTCTTTGCATGGCCGGAAGCCACTACCCCTTGGCAACGCTTACACATCGATTTTGCTGGTCCATTCTGGAATGCTCGATGGTTGGTTGTTGTCGATTCATTCAGTAATTTTCCTTTTGTTGTCCGGATGTCTTCCACGACGTCATCTGCCACCATCCAAGCGTTATCCGCTACCTTTTACATTGAAGGTCTTCCACAGACTATTGTTTCTGACAATGGCCCACAATTCATGTCCGCAGAATTTCAGTCATCCTGCAAGGCCAATGGTATTCAACATCTGACGCCCGCGCCGTTTTCGCCTCAGTCAAACGGTGCCGCTGAACGTTTGGTCAGGACTTTCAAGTCACAGATGTTGAAGTTGAGAGCGTCACATTCTCTGGAGGACGCGTTATTGCTCTTTTTGTCCTCGTATCGCTCTCAGCCCCGAGATGGTTGCTCGCCGGCTGAGTTGCTGCATGGTCGCCCTCATCGCACCTTGATGTATTTGCTACATCCGTCGCATCAGGTTCCTGTGCAGCGGCAGACACCTGCTTTTGCTCCAGGCGACGTTGTCTACTATCGCAGCTATCGAGGTTCACGGCGTTGGCTCGCAGGGCGCATTCTTCGCTGCCCCAGCCGCGCTATGTATCTGGTTTTGGGGGCCTCTGGTGAGGTGCGTCGGCATCTCAATCAGCTGCGCCTCTGTCGTCGCACGGGATCTGCCGCTCCCCGTCTGCTTTCAGCGACGGTGCCGTCCGGTCAGCGCCCTGGGGACCTTTCTACTGGCTCGCCTCATCCCCAGGTGTTACCGACGCTGCTTTCCATTTTGCCCCATGGCGACGCGCCTCCGCCGCCGCCGCCGCCTGTTCTCCCGCCGGCGACGCCCGCAGTGGACGCGTCGCTGCAACCGCCGGGCGCCTCCCTCGGTCACGCGCCGCCGATCGCTTCCCGCGACCAGTTGTCCTCCGCCATGGAACTCTTGCCCGCTCCGGACCATCTGTCGTCTTCGCCCGTCGGGTGCTCCGACTCGATGGAGGTCGACCCTCCGGCCTCTCCTGACTATCTTAGGGCGCATACCCCGCATGTTGGCGTGCACCCTGGACTAGGTTCTCAGGCGTTTCCTAGCTCCCCTCGGACCGAGTGGCCGGGTGCGGGTGGCACAGCCTCGCCTGTTGTTAGGCTCCCCACCTCGTCGCATACGTCAACATGGGGTCCTCCCCACGGCGGGCGGAAGCCTTATAACACAACCGTACGCCGATTTGCGGGGGAGGAATGTGGTGTCACCGCCAGACACCACACTTGCTAGGTGGTAGCCTTTAAATCGGCCGCGGTCCGGTAGTATACGTCGGACCCGCGTGTCGCCACTGTCAGTGATTGCAGACCGAGCGCCGCCACACGGCAGGTCTAGAGAGACTTCCTAGCACTCGCCCCAGTTGTACAGCCGACTTTGCTAGCGATGCTACACTGACAACTACGCTCTCATTTGCCGAGACGATAGTTAGCATAGCCTTCAGCTACGTCATTTGCTACGACCTAGCAAGGCGCCATTCACATATGTTATTTATCTATGGATGCCTGTACCGTCAGACCGATGTTCACCAATTATGAATTAAAGTTAAGTATTCCAGCAGCAACGTACCTTATTGGCTATATTAATTACATTGTCCTGTTCCAGACCTCACGCCAGTCTGCGTG
Organism: Schistocerca americana; assembly: GCF_021461395.2. Taxonomy (NCBI): domain Eukaryota; kingdom Metazoa; phylum Arthropoda; class Insecta; order Orthoptera; family Acrididae; genus Schistocerca; species Schistocerca americana. The sequence goes on along the minus strand of NC_060121.1, from coordinate 297,017,307 downwards.
AGCTTAAACGCGTGCATTTCGGCCTCCTCTAGCAACACGGTGTTGGCTCTTCTGCCAACACATCAGAAACTACTCTGTGACACACGTTGCCCCTATTGTAGCGTCTGCCACTGGAGCTGTATTCTTATTAAACAAAGCTGTGACAAAATGCGCTGCTCTTCTTCAGATACTCGCTATGTACTCTGTCAATCCTATCTGGTAATGATCCCAGACTTACGAGCAATATTAAAGTATCGGCCGCCCAAGTGTTTTGTAAGCAAACTCCTTCGTGGTTCGACTACACTTCCTGAGAATTTTCTCAAAACAACTCAGTCCGGCATCTATATTCCTAGTCCACCTCGGCAGCTGCGCTGCCAGCGCGACGGACTGCTATGTCGAGAGACCTGGGTTCGATTTCCAGCCGGGTCGGAGATTTTTCTCAGCTCGGGGGTTGGGTGTCGTGTTGCCCATACGTTCGTATCGTCATAATCCACATTACACCCTTGAGATGGTTGAATGGTATACTGTGAGTCACTCCGTATGGATAGTCCCAGATACTTAACCCTAGCTGTACCAAGCCATTTTCCATAACGTGCAATGACATAAGGGGGCGGGGGCGGGGGCAGGGGGGAAGGGTGGAGGTTAGTTTACTTTACGCCCATCCTAAAAAAATTAAAAAATCTATAATTGTTGTTGAATTGTATTCATAACATATATTTTAAAGAGATGCTGAAGTGTAAGTAGGATCCAGAACCTGAAAATATGTTTTTAGCACACTCTTAGCAATATCAACACACTTTCATGAAATTATACTACCGACTTTGTTACCACCACAAAAAAATATAAATGCAAATTTCTTTAATTGTTGTTGACTTTTAGTTTCAACATGCCTTTCACAGAGCTATTGGTGTGTAAGTATGTGTAAGTAAGGCCCTAAACATGGAAATATTGAATACGATATTTATTGGGGAAAGCGACATCTGCAACTGAGTCTTAAGCTTTCGGGTTAGGGTTGAAATAAAAATTAAAAATATATATGCAGTTCATTAAAAACAATTAATATTTTTCATAATTTTAAAATGGAAAGTAACTTACTAAATTACAACATTTTCAAAAGGTGGGCATTAAGTACTCGCCCCCACCTTGTATTGCGAGGGTTAGTTGACGTCACTATTCCCATTTACTATTACGCCATCGTGTAATCATACAGCTTCTGCCCATTTCTTAATGTTGAGGGTCACTACCGGTTCCTGCATCATCTGCAGATCCTGCATTTCGCCACAGTTTTTATCGTTGCGACTTCTCTGTACACGTTATTTAAAAAAAGTGCCACACGCTCCTACGGGAGGCAGTACTGGCCGAAACTAGAAGAAAAGTTCCTCTTATGATTGTAGTACATGCAGGACTGGGTCCCTGCATATTCGGCCATTACTCTCGCTGACATTCTTCGCGGGCCAGACAGAGCAGCTCCTCAGCTGTTCACTACCAATCGTTCTGCAGCCGCCACAGCGGTCGGTGTTGAAAGCTGCGTCGGCAGGGGGGGGGGGGGGGGGGGTGCAGGTCACGGTGAACACCGTTGCAGTCGCCTGAGCGCCTGTTCGCGTACACGCGGTCGCGTGTTCACGTCACACCTCTCCGATATTCCTCCGGGGATCGGTACTTAGGTCGCCGCTCAGCCCTTCGACAGCCAGTTGAACTCTGGGCGCTGCCGCACTCGAGCCTATACTACGGACCACAACGACTGCCGCTGCTGCCACACACTCGGCAGTGACGTGTCGCGCCTTCGATACGATTACAGCCGTTGCCAGTACGTCAGCCGCTCCATAAGGTTCAACTTCCTCACCCCATTGCCACTGCTGACGACTGTGGGCTTCGTCGTAGTGCCCACCTCTCCGTATCTTACAGAAAAACATTTAACTGTGGATATTAGTCCTCTAAAACTCAGTTTAGTTCATGGCGAATAACAATAGTTGTTATTTCAACGCATGGCACACCACTCAGCCCTATCCATCTTTTAAGTGGAAATGGATGCTATAGGCAGTGCTGATGTGGTTTCCAAGCATCCTGAAACATCCTTCATCACTTTTTTTACAGTGAATCACGTACATTTTTAATACATTTGGCTCCATTTGGTTTGCGTCATGGGCGTCATAAGCCCATGTAATGCCTAAATGTTGTTGATGGGTTGGGCATAAACTAATACCTTTAAATGTCCCCATTGCAGAAATCCAACAGTTTCAGGTTCGGTGAATAGGGAGGCCATGCTACCAATCCATCGCTCATGAAACGTTGGTGTGAGGTACTGTCCCACAGCCCGAATAAACGAAAGAAGATTAACTTTTAACATCCCGTCGATAACGAGGTCATTAGAGACGGGGCACAACCTCAGACTACAATAGGATGAGGAAAAAACTCTGTTGTACCCTTTCAAAGGAACCATCCTGGCATTTGTCTTTAGCGACATAGGGAAATCCCACAATCGATAGAAAATTAGGTGCATAATCTAATAGCATCGCGCAGAAAAAGTTACTGCTTAGCACCTGTTAATCTGTTTCGTAATATGAGTCTGTCACTTACAACTGCCATTCACAGATCGATACTCAAGCTATCGTCATGCTTGACCTCCATGACTGCCAGAGGTTTCTCCTCCGTCCAGTCGTGCGTATTGTGGTAATTTTCTATGCCACCTCTTGTGAATCCTGCCTACATCACCGAATGCTACAAGTACAACGACCCGTATCTCAACATGTACTGGTTTCTGGACATACAGTGCGGTTCTGAGATGATGTTAAAAACTTTCAGGGGTCATGTAGAAGAGTAAATGTATCAAACTGCGGTAAGGGACCCTAGTCTGGACACGTCTGAGAGGAAATATATAAGCGAAAGTCTATTCAATTTCCGCCGTAGCCTCACGCTCCACTCAAATTAGCGCCCCAACTTCCTAACTCTGATCATGAATTATACACACATCAAAAAAGTTTTGCATCACCTCGGTTCCGAGAGTTCCGGAACCTGTACAGAAAACTGGAATAGAGATCAACATAAACATCGTTTCCGCCAAAATGAGATTTTCACTCTGCAGCGGATATGCTGATATGAAACTTCCTGGCAAACTGTGTGCCGGACCGAGACTCGAACTCGGGACCTCTGCCTTTCGCGGGCAAGTGCTCTACCACTGAGCTACCCAAGCACGACTCACGCCCCGTCCACACAGCTATACTCCCGCCAGTACCTCGCCTCCTACGTTTCAAACTTTACAGAAGCTCTCCTGCGAACCTTGCAGAACTTGCACTAGAGCAGTTGTCCGCGAAAGGCAAAGGTCCCGAGTTAGAGTCTCGGTCCGGCACACAGTTTTAATCTGCCAGGAAGTTTCATCATTCCGCCGTTTTTATTGTTCATGAGGGCCACACATTGCATGTTTCACCATCATACAGCGAGACCTTCAGAGGTGGTGGTCCAGACTGCTGTACACACCGATACCTTTAATACCCAGTAGCACGTCCTCTTGCACTGATGCTTGCCTGTATTCGTCGTGGCATAATATCCACAAGTTTATCAAGGTACTGTTGGTCCAGATTGTCCCACTCCTCAACGGCGATTTGGGGTAGATCCGTCAGAGTGCTTGGTGGGTCACGTCGTCCATAACAGCACTTTTCACTCGATCCCAGGCATGTTCGGTAGGTTTCATGTCTGGAGAACTTGCTGGCCACTCTAGTCGAGCGATGTCGTTATACTGAAGGAACTTGAAAGGGTCCTGTAACCACCTTTCATTAGTCCAGAAGCCCATTTTCATTACCATTTCTCTTTCTTTTCCTTGTTTCTCTATTCTCTTTACTCTCATAGTAGTGTGATTGAATGAATGTGGTTGTGTGTCACGTTGCTAGACGGTGGCGTAGTCTGCTGCAGAAAGTCTGCGATAGTCGTACAGATTCAGCAGCAGTTGCACAGAATAGCCAACTCTCGTAGTGGTCAAGTCGGCAAAGAGGTTTCCGCTACTTGTGAGAAATCCACCTGCGTTAGGTTGGTGGCGGAAATGGCATCTTGGTGTTTTCCGGTCCACGCGGAGAGTGGAAGAGGCTGGAGAAGCGGGAGGCAGTCTGCCGCCGGTACGGGAAGCGTCCACAGCTGTGCTCCAGTCGAAGAAGGGTGAGTTAGACTGACGGCGTGGTGCGTTGTTACTTGGCGAGGGGAGAGCTGTTAGCCTTTGGTCTCGCTTTTCAAATCTGGAAGATTGCTTTGCCTTGTCGCTGCAAGGAATGCAAAACTTTGACAGATTTTTCTTTTAGCAAATTTCTGTAGCAGACTTGGATCCGCCGGAAGAAGGCCACACAAAGGTGTCGATAAGAAGTGAGCACTTGCTTCTGTATGAATGTCTGTTTGCCTTCGGCTGTGCCTGTATAAGCTTTCACCTTTCTAAATATTTAGAGCCTTGCCTTCTCGTAACTTTTCCTTACTTTCCGTGTCTTTCGTCCGTGGGGAGCCAACCACGTGGTAGAACATTATAGTTGTTGGGCTACCGGCATCACTAACTGTCCGATCGCATGTTTGTTTTAGAAAATGTTAACATGATTGTATGATGTGATATTGTTGGAATTTGGCAATATACCTAGAAATTGTGCCTCCACAAACCACGTGTTATCAGGAATCGTGTACATGCCTCACATCCTTAGTTTAGGAATAAATGATTTTATCTACAATTTTCTCTTGTGTTCCGAGATTACATTTTTGCGCCTAAGCCACTCACCTCGCAGCTTTCCCATTAGCACATCCAATGTGTTTCCTTATGCACAGGTCCAGTGATTAGTCTCCTCTTGTATTTTATAACAAATGCTTTAGATTAAGTCATATTTTCAGGTGTGTTGCTGGGAACTGATCTTATGCAGTGTTCATGCATTTTCTATTTTATTTTAAATGTTTGATTGTCGTGAACAGCGCACGGGCAACACTATTAATTACATCGTATCCGCTGTGAGCGACCTCACAACGTATGCATTTTTGTGAGTTTTTGGTCTCTGATCAAATTAATTTATTTTCCGACTTGAGTCGGTGGCGACCCTATTCTTCTCACGTTGATTTCATAAGCAATAAGTATTTCCATTCCCAATAATAAGGAATAACCCGTAGTAACGTGGTTAGTTACACATGGCTTACCCTGCTCACGGATTTCGGTAAACCAGAGATCTTCTGATGCGCAGTGAGGATTAGTTATTTTCAGTTGGATGTGCTAATTGGTATATTGTTTTTCTGTAATACAGAATTTACGTGAATTTATGACATAGGCGTGCATTTTCTTACATGTTTTATCTTGTATATGTATTACTGTATAGACATTGTGATTTAGTATTCAATTGTGTTACAAGTTTGGGTTGATTCTTGTCCTGTGGCGTGTACCGGTGTCATATAGTAAATCTTGGGTGCTTTGTGGGGACTGTGAGTCCATTAGGAGACTTTGGCATTATTCTTGTTGTATTTTGGAGCACGGAGTAACTACCCTTATGATGGAGACGCGTAGCTGTTCAGGGAGCCGCGATCGGAAAAACCTGCCAGACAATAACCCTGAACAAGGACGAGGTCAAAACGTCGAGTCCGACCAGGAACGAAACGCGGAAAACGCAAGTACAAGTGTTGTCCATCCTGAGCCCGCTGTAGTGATTTCGAATCTTTCGATAGATGCAAATTCATTACAGGCTATGCTACGACAATTACTAGACAGTAATAGGAGACATATCGAGGAAGTGAATAAAAAACAAGCAGAAGAAAATAGGAGGCATATCGAGGAAGCGAATAAAAGATTGACTAGTGAAATAGTACAGGGTGTTGGGGAGAAACTGGCGATCATTGACCAACGCATCTCCGCCTTAGAAGAGGGGCAGCAAGTCATTTGCAAGCAGGTGATGGAGCAAGAAGAAAGGTTTGCTGGGAATATACGTATACTAGCAGAACAATGCCAGGGTGAACAAGCGGCTCTTGAGTCCCGAATAGGACAAAATTCCGCCAGGGATCTCCGCGCGTTAGCAGAACAATGCCAGAGTGACCACGCGGCTCTTGTGTCCCGAATAGAGGACACTGCAGCTAAGTGCCAGGTTCACCTTAGCGCGCAGGTAGAAACCCTCAGCCACGCGATAATAGCTCTCGAGCGAGAGCAAGGGCTTACGCAAACAAAACAAGACACGGGCCACCGAGAGATGCGAGAAGAAATAGCCAGGATCTCAGACGCAGTGGCGCGTAAGTCTGACAATAATAGGGAATCGATTACCTCGTCATCAGCGGATGCAGACGAAATACGGTCGATAACGAAATGTCCGCGTGGACAGTGTGAAATAAAAATACAACAAAGAGGGGTTACCGAGGGAATATGTGAGCGCATTGCCCGTTTAGAACTTCACCTAAAAGGGTGAAAGGCCCATGAAGTTGAAAGAAATGAACGAAAGGGCCATTATTCCGACGATGATTCCGGGAACGATGGCGAATTTGATCATCGTCATGATCACGGATCTCGTACCAGGTGGGAACGGCGCGGATCCCCTCAGGAACGTTCGCCAAGGGAAACTCACGAATTTGACTTTAAACATTTTCTGACGGTGAGGAAGTTTGAAGTCTTCCGTAACTCGGCTACGGGGATTCACCCGCGGGCCTGGTTACAGCAGTTCGAGTTCTCCCTTCCTCCTACGTGGCCCAGTGCGCACAAGATGGAGTATATGTGCGGCTACCTCGAAGGTGAGCCAGCGGCGCGGATGAGGTCAATTGCACGCAATTGCTACACTGTTGGGGAGTTTCGACAACACTTCCTGTCGATCTATTGGTCAGTGGCAGCGCAAAGTCGTGTAAAACACGGACTCATTATGCTACCAGAGTTAAACAGGTCAAAATTCTCCAGCCCTGTGCAGATGTTAGAGCACATACTGCAGGTGAATGAACATCTTGACGATCCTTATGGACCTGCGGAAATTATTCGTATTTGCCTGTGAAAGCTTCCAATGCAGTTGCGGCACGTTATCCTTGCAGGGCGATGTAAGGATGACGTAGAGGGGTTTCGCAATTTCCTTTTAGAGCTTCAGTGCGATGCGAATGGCACCACGCAGAATTACGGTCAGAGCACCTACGAGCAGCGGCCGCGCGAGCGAAGCCGCAGCCGTAGAGACAGATGGCACTCCACACGTAACGGGTCGCCTGAGAGTTACAGAGCGCGCGAGCGTTGGCAGCGTCACGACTCCTCACGGAACGCGGACAGAACAAAATATGCCAATGGTCATCATTCTCCGAGATGAAATCAAAGACACCCCAGGGAGTTTACAATATTTGGTAATGAGCAGAGATTTAGGCGCAATTATAGCGGATCTAGGAACGGTAGTGGTAACCGACCACAAAATAATTATCGAACAAGCAACAACAGGGGTGCCGTAAACAGTACGGGTGGTCCGCCAGAGAGTGTTGAAATTCTTCCCGCGAACCCACGGCACAATCCACCAAATGGTCCTTATCAAAGGGAACAATGACTGTCGGGTGGCGTCAACTTAATGAGGACCAGTGCTATTGATGATACTGATGTGCATTTGATAAAGGAAGACGTTATTATGGAAGATTTGTTGAGGATGGCCACAGTATTGGTGTGCCTGTGGTAAACCCAGTCGTGTCTGTTTAGTACATTTACAGTGTATATTTTCCAATGTTTTGATTCACTCCGGTGTGATTAAAATTAATGTGTATATTTTCTGTGAATTGTAAAGGGTCCCCCAATATATGTGTAGTTATTTCTTCTTCTCAGCAGAAAGGAGTAGTGTTGTGCAGCTTTATAACGTCTGAACGTGAATAACTGTGAGGTTCATATGAAGCGTTTCCTATTACAGTAAGATGGCTTTTGTTTCTTAATGACTAAAAAGGTATCGGGTGTGTTGACTTGGCGAGTCATTTCGTAAGGTAATTCTTGATGATAAATTACAGTTGTAATGTTCTTATTCCCCTTAGGTGAGCATGATTCAGTGAGATTTTTCAAATGTACTGCGATGTTAATGAAGCAACTTGGTGATTTGTAGGTGAAGGACTTGTGTATAAAGGGAGATTAATAGTGTTTGATTTTCAGAGTTGCCATCTTATAAGATATTTGGAAAGTGTAACTTGCCGTCACATACTACTAGGTACGGTTGAGAACACCAGGATGTGAAACCCCAGAAGATGTATATGGAAACAGCTTATAAACTCAAGCAGCTTGATATTTAATACAGAATCAATGCGACTACCTCCAAGCTAAAATAACATGACGGTAGGTGAGGACCCCTGGGGACATGTGGTGAGTAAGTGTGTAATCATTATGAGTATCTTATGACAGCAGTAAGTTGGGTACTCATGGCCCTGGACAATGGATTTCTTTTGACAGTATTTTTTTATGTACTTATAGGACGAAGTGTTTGTGTGTTTGCTAATAGGATAGGATGATTTTTATTTCCATTTTTATGCCCACTGACCTTTTGCATTAGTCTGATGAATAGATGTTGAAACATTTACCATTCCAGATGTGACTTGAATGAACCTTCTGTGTCACATTAATCATAACTTTTATTATGCAATGTCCATAGAAAAGAAGTCTCGGAAATTTTTCACAGATCAGCAAACATGTTCTGCAAACCTTGGAGGAGCAGTCAATGAACAACGATATGGGTATTGGTGTTGAAAGGAATATCTTGTTTATATGTGGGAATTGTAGTCGGGCTATATGGTGATGGTGACTAGTACGAGCTGTGTAGATTGTGTGTGAGAGCGTAGTTAGGAGTAGGTAGAGTTTTGTGTCTGTAGCTAGCAGCGGCGCCAAATCTTATCCAAATCCTGACCAAACCTTGTACAAGATCTACCCTGAATGATTGACAGCAGATGTAATGCTGGAACTATATTTTATAAAAAGGATTTTTTGTTTGAATATTGGTTATTTAATTTTCTTCATTGTTTTTTTTATTAGTAATGTTAAGAAGGCCCTTTTTGTCAAGTTAATTTTGGGTACTATTCCATGTATTGATCAGGAGTGAGAAACTCCGAAGATTTTGTGGTAATCTGTACACATGATATTTTGTAACGATCTCTGTGAGCGCAGTTCTTAAGTGGGTCCAAGGCCGCCTAGGGAGCCTCCGCATCAGAAAGCACAGGGCTTGGTCCACCGGCAGGCGTTGCAGAACCCTGGTATCAACGGCGAAGCAGTGGTGCAGCGAGCGGTCACAGCTGTTTCCCCATCAGAGGGGAGGGGATGCTGGTCTTCCCCCAGGCGCAGGCTCACACCGGAGCCCGCAGACGTGTCACCACGGCAGCGCCAGCTGATGGCCGGCGTTCCACCCCATGCGCTAGTCATCTGACAAGCGAAAGGGAAAGTATGACGCACACCAGGCGAGGCCGCCGATCCCTGAGCGCCGCTAGTCCAGGCGGCTGCTGCGGTGAGGTAACGCCCACTGCCCGGAGGGACACGGGTCCCACCACTGACGCATCAGCTGAGTCGGTGCAAAGAGGTGATAAGCGGGTCTCAAGCCCGAAACCCGCACGAGTTTACGTCGACCTCGGTGCGACGCAGAAGAGCGCGTGTCTCCCCATTGACACGACAGGAGACGGGGGCGTGTGTCGGTAAAACACATTCCTCCACAACACACGGACGACGACCGTCAAGCCGCCTCCTCGATGATGAGGCAGGGCCCACAAGTGGCGATGTCCTGCAAATCTGCAACGCCGAACCATCCCACATTATGGACGCAGAGGGTGGAAACGGGCAAGAGGCAACGTCGCGGGGTGCTGTCTAGGATGAACAACCTGGGTTACAACGGACGTTACAATCAACGCCGCTGCGAACTCCCCAGTTCAGTGTTGTGGTCCCCTAGTAGCTTATTCTCCAAGTCGCCTTTAGAAGAGACGCCCACCCCAGCACCTAAAGAGAATACCCAGTGAAAATACCATGTGACGAAACTGCAAAATGACAGCGTGTCAACGAGCTGGTTTCTGGGTGTGTTTTTGTACTCATGTCTTATTTTCCATAGGTGGTTATTTACCAGCTGTCATTCCATTGGGTTCATTAATGATTTTGTATCACTGTATTTGTTGTGAAAATTGTATTTTGCACTTTCACATACATGTTTTTATTTATGTCAGCACCAGATGATACTGCTTTGGTTCGTGATAATGATTTTGCAACATTGAATTTGTTTATATATGTATATATTTTGTGTACCTGTTCATCTATGTCTCTATGTTAACTTTTGATAATAGGTTTAAGCAATTTTAAGATAATATCTCATGTTTGTTGTCGTTGTGGGTCAGATGACATGATGTTAGCGTACAGTATCACACTTAATTTGATTTGTTTTGTTAGCCTTGCGGACCGCATGAGGTCATAATTATTGACTAAGGTCAGATAAAACTCATTTGGATCTAAGAGATCAATCAATTCTTTTGTGTTGCTGTTTGCCTGTTGCAATTGTTGCTCGTTAGGGTATGTTTGTTTTGAAGACTGTGGCGAATCTCCTAGCATGGCAAGAAAATTCGCGGCACAGTCTTCTCCGGGACGTTTGGGGTGATGAAAGGGTAATGTAACCACCTTTCATTAGTCCGGTAGCCCATTTTCATTACCATTTCTCTTTCTTTTCCTTGTTTCTCTATTCTCTTTACTCTCATAGTAGTGTGATTGAATGAATGTGGTTGTGTGTCACGTTGCTAGACGGTGGCGTCGTCTGCTGCAGAAAGTCTGCGATAGTCGTACAGATTCAGCAGCAGTTGCACAGAATAGCCAACTCTCGTAGTGGTCAAGTCGGCAAAGAGGTTTCCGCTACTTGTGAGAAATCCACCTGCGTTAGGTTGGTGGCGGAAATGGCATCTTGGGGTTTCCCAGTCCACGCGGAGCGTGGAAGAGGCTGGAGAAGTGGGAGGCAGTCTGCCGCCGGTACGGGAAGCGTCCACAGCTGTGCTCCAGTCGAAGAAGGGTGAGTTAGACTGACCGTGTGGCGCGTTGTTACTTGGCGAGGGGAGAGCTGTTAGCCTTTGGTCTCGCTTTTCAAATCTGGAAGATTGCTTTGCCTGGTCGCAGCAAGGAATGCAAAACTTTGACAGACTTTTCTTTTAGCAAATTTCTGTAGCAGACTTGGATCCGCCGGAAGAGCGCCACACAAAGGTGTCGATAAGAAGTGAGCACTCGCTTCTGTATGAATGTCTGTTTGCCTTCGGCTGTGCCTGTATAAGCTTTCACCTTTCTAAATATTTAGAGCCTTGCCTTCTCGTAAATTTTCCTTACTTTCCGTGTCTTTCGTCCGTGGGGAGCCAACCACGTGGTAGAACATTATAGTTGTTGGGCTACCGGCATCACTAACTGTCCGATCGCATGTTTGTTTTAGAAAATGTTAACATGATTGTATGATGTGATATTGTTGGAATTTGGCACTATACCTAGAAATTGTGCCTCCACAAACCACGTGTTATCAGGAATCGTGTACATGCCTCACATCCTTAGTTTAGGAATAAATGATTTTATCTACATTTTTCTCTTGTGTTCCGAGATTACGTTTTTGCGCCTAAGCCACTCATCTCGCAGCTTTCCCATTAGCACATCCAATGCGTTTCCTTATGCACAGGTCCAGTGATTAGTCTCCTCTTGTATTTTATAACAAATGCTTTAGATTAAGTCATATTTTCAGGTGTGTTGCTGGGAACTGATCTTATGCAGTGTTCATGCATTTTCTATTTTATTTTAAATGTTTGATTGTCGTGAACAGCGCACGGGCAATACTATTAATTACATCGTATCCGCTGTGAACGACCTCACAACGTATGCATTTTTGTGAGTTTTTGGTCTGTGATCAAATTAATTTATTTTCCGACTCGACCAAATCTTTGATTAGCTGTATGGTTTGAGTCGGTGGCGACCCTATTCTTCTCACGTTGATTTCATAAGCAATAAGTATTTCCATTCCCTATAATAAGGAATAACCCGTAGTAACGTGGTTAGTTACAAACTCATTCACAAGATGTGATCAATGGCGTCCATGAAGACGAATGCCTCACCAATATGCTGCCGATATGGTTGCAATGTCGGTCGGAGGATGGAATTCACGTATCGTACAGCCGTTACAGCGCCTTCCATGACCACCAGTGGCGTACGTCGGCCGCACATAATACCACCCCAAAACATCAGGGAACCTCCACCTTGCTGCACTCGCTGGTGTGAGGTAACGGGCGAGTTGTGGAGTTGTGGCGCCCTGGAAATATTCTCATTTCAGAGTTGGCGGCCACCGCTCGGGCCACGCGGCAGGGCCGAGCTCGTTAGCATCCGCGTGGTGCCTCACAACGGACGTACCACGTGGTCCATCGAGCACATGGCTGGGATTTCCTTGGTGACACTGTGCGCCGGGAGTGCCAAAGATGGCGGACTTTGTGAAACCTTAATGGCAGACATTTCACAGTCCGTATAGAAATTAATAGTAGCCAGATCAATGATGATACCTCAAAAAGAAACATGTAAATTACTCTTATTTGCATGACGATTCTGATGGTGTAATCAGATTTTCAATATCTTTATTAGTTTAAAGTTTAGTATCTGACGGTAAATTATAGAAGTAACACCCAGTAACGAATTTCAAAAAATGGTTCAAATGGCTCTGAGCACTATGGGACTCAACATCTTAGGTCATAAGTCCCCTAGAACTTAGAACTACTTAAACCTAACTAACCTAAGGACATCACACACACCCATGCCCGAGGCAGGATTCGAACCTGCGACCGTAGCAGTCCCGCGGTTCCGGACTGCAGCGCCAGTAACGAATTTCCAAAATATAAACGCTTCATCCGATTTTGTCGATCGCCTTGTCTGTAGAAAGCTATTAGTTTAAACCTAAATTGGTATGAATTACAGGCATGTAACTTGAATAGTACATGAGTTATTGGAGGTCAAAGTGGCCGATTACTATCGATCGCGTCAGGCCATAACTACTCCACAGATACACGAAAAAACGGTAGCAGCATGCTTATAAATATAATTATTCATCTATGTCTTTGTTTATATCCGATATATATACTATTCATGAAGAAATTGGTTAAATATTTACTGTGTGTTAGAAAGCACAGAGACATTAGGCTCCTGGCCTACCTTTTGCTTCTTTTCTTTTGATAAATGTTTATTTAATTGTTTATGTATTTAATAACGTGTGTTCGAGTGTGTTTACGGTCCAGTAATAGGAATATTTATTTAATTTCAAGTATTTAAAATCCAATATTTAGTATGTGTTTTATTATCTTTGTGTGCATCCGTTGGCTTGGAGACACGGAGGGAGCGCTCTAGGCAAACACAGCTCTCGTTACTAAGAGGGACGTATGGAGTTTTGGAGGAACATCGTTTCCGGAGAGGACACGAAGGAGTTCTGAGGAGTGCGATGGAGAGTCGCACAGGACACGGGAGGTGCTGGACGACGCGACGGACGCACAGGTGCGGTAAAAACTGGGAGAGTGTGGAGCAGTTTGCACGTGGTCGCGGCAGATAGAAATGCTTTGGAGTGCCGACTTGTGGACTTGTGACACTTCCGTGGCTTCTACAGTGAAGACATACTGTGCGTTTAGAAGTGAATATCTCGCGAGCTATGTTGTTGTTCATAATTAATCTCGTGCAGTAGGAATATATTGTTTCCCTGTTATTCAACTTATATTTTATTTAATTGCTGGGCCATCGACACCAATAAGTGTTTTGCAGAAATATATAACATTCTCAAAAGTACTTCTACTATCGTTTTCATCATTTAAAGTCGTTACGATAGTACTTGCTAATTTTATTTAATTGCAATCTTCTATTTATAAATTTATATGTTGCTTTCATAATTCGCAATTGCCGAGTGATAGAAACTTTCGACCATTCGATTAATGTGTGTATTCTTATCGTATAATGTAGACTCAGCAGTATTTGATCTGTAATGTGGCAACTACGCATCCCTGCCCCTAGACAATGAAACCAGCCAAAACTTTTAATATTTCAGTTCTGAGTTTGAGGGTACGTAGTTGAGGGCAACACCACTAATCATTGCATTGTATTTGTTTGAAAGCCTGCACTGGACAGTGTGTCTACGACGTTCAGCGTGACCGGGTTGCCTCCAAACACATCCCCAACGATTGTTTGGTTGAAGGCATATGTGACACTCATCGGTGAAGAGAACCTGATGGCAACGTATGGTGTCATGGCTGCAACGATGGACCTCACCATGGACGTGAGGAGTGAAGTTGCGCCTCATGCAGCCTATTGCGCACAGTGAGTCGTAACACGACGTCCTGTGGCTGCACGAAAAACATAATTCAAAATGGTGGCGTTGTTGTCAGGGTTCCGCCGAGCCGTAATATGTAGGTAGCGGTCATCCACTGCAGTAGTAGATCTTGGGCTGCCTGAACGAGCCATGTCATCGACAGTTCCTGTCTCTCTGTATCTCCTCCATGTCTGAACAACAGAGAGACTGTGCCTGTGATACAATATCCACAGTCAACGTCTATCTTCATGAGTTCTGGGAACCGGGACGATGCAAAACTTTTTTTTATGTGTGTAGAATTCACGTTGCGTACTCCCCAATACCCCAGATAGTTTCCCCTGTTGATGGACTAGTAACGGCGCACGTAATTTGATGTCAGAGAGACCGAGAATCTTGTCTACTGCGATAATTAATTCCGTTTACCCGCACAAGTTTCACGAGCTTCTACATTTGCAACAGTTGTTCAAAATGGTGTCAGCCAGCGCCAATGCATAAAGAGTGTCCCAGGCACGAGAATTCTTGCCAAGAGATCCTCTTCAGTCTCGACAGGCGTCTCGTATAGAAGACTTTTCACATGGAGCGACAAAAAGGAAACAAGTTGGGTGAGATCAGGTGAACGTGCTGGACACGAAAATGGACATCCTCTGTCTGTCCACATTTCAGGGAATGTCTCATGCAGGTATTTGCGAACCCTCAATCCAAAGTTGGGGTATAATCCCTTGATAAATATGCGATATTCCAGGAACCCGGGTAGTAGGGCTCTGACAAGCACCGTGCACACTGGTGCATTTGAGTGGGGAGGAAGAAGAATTGGAGCTAGTATGTAATCTTTGACTATGCCTGCCCACACATTGACTGATAATACGTGTTGATGGCGCTTGACAACTGTAGCGGGTTGATTGTTATCGGCCCATACATGACTATTGCAACTATTTAGCCTTCTGTCTCTGGAAATAGGTTTCATACGTGAAAAGTACATAGGCAGGGATGTGAAGATGGACCGTAAAGTGCTGCAAGAACCACTGGCTCGTCGTTGTCCTGTGGTAGCAATTACTCTGTTTCACTTAATTTGGTGGGAACCGGATGTCTTCTACAGGAATGTTTGGTCCTATACAACCTTTCCGCATCTCTGCTGCTTCCATTCGCTTCTTCGTACACTACAATCGTGACTACAAGTTCAAAAAAATGGTTCAAATGGCTCTGAGCACTATGGGACTTAACTGATGAGGTCATCAGTCCCCTAGAACTTAGAACTACTTAAACCTAACAAACCTAAAGACATCACACACATCCATGCCCGAGGCAGGATTCGAACCTGCGACCGTACCTGTCGCGCGGTTCCAGACTGTAGCGCCCAGAACCGCTCGGCCACCACGGCTGGCCGACTGCAAGTTCCGTCAGCAGGTACAACTCCACTGGGTTAGAGCTGATCGACGGTAGCACGACTTGTAAACAGACTGATGTGTACTACAGCACAGACATTGTACACCAGGATAGCTCGCATGAGTGCAAAATACGTCACCTACACTTGATTAGTCTATTTAGTAGCCAAACATCTGCGTCTAAGTGATCGTCTGGGCTGCATACCCTAAATCTGAGCAACAGTAGCGTCCGTACCTGTATTCAACTGTTAGTGCCATCAGAATGATTTTCGCTTATGACTTTCGACTCGGTCGTTTCCCGGCCAAAGGCCTTTACGTCAAATTGATACATATACCCTTCTCAATCATCCAGAAATGTTTGTATCATCATCATGGAAACACATGCGTAATTATAAAAAAAATTCTTCTAAACTTGACGAACACTATCTCCTGTACGAATAAGTGTCACTTTTATTATAAACCCTGTAATACGATAGCCGGCCGGAGTGGTCGAGCGGTTCTAGGCGCTTCAGTCTGGAACTGCGCGACCGCTACGGTCGCTGATTTGAGTCCTGCCTCGGGCATGGATGTGTGTGATGTCCCTAGGTTAGTTCGGTTTAAGTAGTTCTAAGTTCTAAGGGACTGATGATCTCACAAGTTAAGTCCCATAGTGCTCAGAGCCATTTTTTGTAATACAACACCGGCAATTACGAACAGTACAATCCCACTTATGACTTTACCCACTAGGTCATTTTTATCTATTGGCACAGTAACCGTAATATATCGAAGTTATTTTCAGTATTTTCAAGACTGAAGATTTGTCTCTGTTCATAATGAAATTCTTATCTAAGCGATTTTGGGAAATTATGGTGATTCGATCGTCGGACGGGGATCTGGAATCCAGCCCTCGAATTACTAGTCCCGCGTTCTACTACTGCACCATCTCGTTTGGTGCTATTATTTTAATACAATATTTGGTGTGTAACTAATATTGGAACCGATTCTGTAGTTTTATATCACTTTGATCCACATTGACGACATCCTCCAGTGAAGTTCCAGACTTATTTCGTTGATAATGTCGATGTGAAAGAATTAAATGGATTTAGCTGTCGTATGTGCTATACTTCCCTATCATCAGATAAAAGGAGTGTTACCTACACACCTTCCGCTCCTCGACCGTGGCAACATCGGAGTTCGACCCTACAGCAGGTGTTTTCACCAGAAAATGATAGATTGCAAGAGACAGTGGCAAGGCCACAAAATCTTAACAGGCAAGCGATATAGCACAGGAATATAATACACTTAAGTTTGAAAAACTAGTTTAAATGCGAGATAGCCGTTTTACAGCATGGGACAACGCCATTTCACAAATATGGTTTTTTTGTCAACTAACCTCAGGAGGGGAAAAAGGTAGCGTGAGAAAGACAACTGAACAAGAAATGTAAGTGCGTCCAGCCCCTCCAGATTCCTAACTGCTGACGTGTGAAAAACCACCACAAAATATATGCAGAGAGACTGTGATTGACCATGAGGGTTGAAGATTTGTCTCTGTGCAGAATGGAAGGCTTGCCTATGCGGTTTAGGGAAACCACGAGATTCAGGTAGAAATGACGGTAAATGCAGAAACTCTTACCCCATTGTTATAGTCGAATGATGTGCATGCAGCTCATGAGGAAAGCTGCGAGCTTACGTGATTTCACCGGTTGCAGTGGGCACGTGCATACTACTGCGGCGTGAGCATAATCTTATTTATCTGATATTACGCATGACTGATTCCAAAGCAACAGAAAAGAGTGCGACTGCCAAGCTAATGAATCGACACCATCGTCTTGTCTGTGGAATGGAAAGGGTTCCGCCTGAAGTCTGCGTTAAGAGTTGGCTTGGACGGCAGATCTCCGTGGTCATAAGGTCTTGTGCCAAAGACAGTAGAGTACCTACTCTATAAAAAGGTAATTCCTACAGCCGTAATTTCAGAGATGGGAGGAGGGATGGGAAGGTGGTAGTACTAACGTTTCTAGCGGCTTTTCCCCTGGGCAGCGAAGAAAGACTCCCTGGCGTTTATGTTGGCCACTCTGCGGTGGCAGCAGGAGAGTTACTTACGCGAAAGAACTGTCTCCTACTGCTCTGGAATGTCCGAGTCGCAAATTTGAATGGAACGGCTCTGTCTTTTACGATTTTATAGCAATTTGTGACTTTTTCAGATTAACTACTTGGCTAATATGAAAACTGATTCGTCTCCACCTTCCTGTGGTTCAGCATCTATGAGAGGTGCAGAAAGGTGTCCAAAATTAATATAATTACCGAAAATTAATATCATTAATAATCTTTGATTAGTGTCACTGAATTCGTAATTTTGCCTCCTGTATAAACCCATGACTGAAAATATGAGTACGCAATTAAGTAAATATTCTTCCTACGTAAGGAACTGGACCAGTGGTTGTCAAGTCAGTACTCACACTCTGGGGTGGCCCCTCCGGCCGCACGTGTACCAATCTTGCTATGGACTGGTAACCTACATTAATTAGTATGATGTGACCTCAAGTAGATTAGCTACAGTCAGTGAGCGATAAGTTGGCTGCCAGTCCCCAAGCAATGATCGTTGAAAGACGGCACCGTTAGGAACACTTTGTGTTGACAGTTCTCTGTGTCGGATTGCTGCCACCATCTTCGAGCACGAAGTTGTGACACTGTAATTTCCTGACGAAGTATTGTTGTATTGTGCTTGTGATAAAATGGTTAACTGATCAATAACGGTATTGTACTTATATTTAAATGGATTACGCAAGGTGAGACACTGTCACAAATACTTACTGAATGCTTGGAATGTAGTTTTTCTTCTACTCCTCGGGTTGCACTAAAATAGCCTTAAATTACCTTCATATTTCTTGCTATAAATATATACATCATTTTCGAAGCCCGTCTTTATAAAGTGCATTCACAAACCAATGTTACTTCTGTTTGAAATTTATGCCGCAGCAGCCGATCGGTACGAGTGTCACACACCCTAGAATCGTCAGTATTGGAAGACAAACAGTAAAACGTTCCCACTCCCACATCCTCTAACTCCGCAATGACCTTGCTACGTACCGGTTAAAATTCAGCAGATCTTAAAACATTACCATCTCTTGTAAGTATTTGTGTTTGTTACTGAAGAGGAATACTATTCTCTTAAGAAGTTTATAACGTCAGTTGACGTTGTTGGATTCGGCTGTTAGTTGCTACATGTACATTGTTATAAAACACAACTGAGAAAAGCGGACCACACGAAAATGAGGTGCGTGAGAGAAGCAGTGATTCTGATTTTTTATCCACCAATTTTTTTTCCAAACAACAATATTGTCCGCTTCAAAGTAGTTCCCTTCGATAGAGATACACCGGCGGAGTCATTGTTCCATCTTGGTAGATGGTAGGGCCTTTACCACGTCGGTCATGTTCTTTTAAATGTTCTCCAGAGTCCTAGAGTGACGTCCCTTTAAGACAGTTTTTGATTTCTGGAAAAGAAAATAAGTCACAAGGACTCAGATCAGATGGCTGTAGAACAATAGGAATGTCTTTTGAGGTAAAAAATCCCGTGATGGAAGTCGCCGTTTACATGGGGCGTTGTCATGATTCAGTGACCACTTGTTTGACAGTTCGTCCTGGAGCAACGAACTCCTTATGCACGATACCCCTGCTGTCAAGATCAGCCTTATTTTGACCTTCGATTTACTCATTCGAGCTTGTTTCGTTCGAGGAGATGTCTCAGTGTGACGTTTCTCAATGTGCCGCTATATCTCAGCATCGTACTAAAAAATCCAGGATTCATCACCTGCAATCACACGAATGCACTATTCGTGGTCATTGGCAATCCTCTCAAGAAAATCAACGTACACGTTTCTGCAGAAAAATGGTTCAAATGGTTCTGAGCACTATGGGATTTAGCATCTGAGGTCATCAGTCCCCTAGAACTTAGAACTACTTAAACCTAACTAACCTAAGGACACCACACACATCCATGCCCGAGGCAGGATTCGAACCTGCGACCGTAGCAGTCGCGCGGTTGCAGACTGTAGCGCCTAGAACCGCTCGGCCACTTCGGCCGGCCACGTTTCTTCGATTGTCCTTCTGGTCAGTTGTGAGGTTTTTGGCACAGCCCTTCCACACGTGCAGAACTTCGGACAAAATTTGAAAGTGTTTAAGTTTTACAGGTCACACATCACCCCTATTGTTAAACGTCGGTCTGATCACACAAGGGCACGGACACATTCGACGTTTTAGTCGTGTTTTGAAGTTGAAGGTCTCGCTGAGCGAGGTTCATCGTCAACGTGTTCTCGGCCATCCAAAAAATGATTAATGCCAGCGAAGAATTGTGATCTTCCTAATAAACGTTTGCCGTAGGCCTGCTTCATCTTTTCAAAGGTCGCACTCGCGGATCTCCCAACTTTAACACGAAACTTGATGCTATAACGTTGCTCTAAACTATGCTGTTAGATTTTCGTAACACACAACAAAAACACAACGTGACTGATGGTGCTCTCAGAAAAGACATGATGGCTCTACGGAGCTGAGACTCATACACCGCATCTGGAAGGGATGAACACAGCGGTCTACACAAGCAGAAAAACACTGGTTTGCCTCATCGCTCGCATTGTTGTCAGTCTGATTGCTTTTCTCACACACTTCGTACATTACTGGGTCTGGCGGACTGCAGTTTAAGGACCGGTAGACTGGACTACAACACTGCTGAGGCCTCTCCACATGTAGGTAATACATCGCTGGAAAGTGTCATGTTCATACTTATTAATAAGACAAAGACCTATAAATGGAGCAGTGCGTAGTCTATTGCTTCTACGCTCCCGTACGCATCCTTCCTGCTGTGCTGTTCGCGTCGCTGCGGCTCTGTCGCTCCCCCCCCTTTCACTCCAGCCGCCGCTCCCCACAGCCCCCCGTGGCGAGCCGCCGGGTACAGCCAATCCCGCACCCAGGCAGATTGCCTGTTCGCTGGTGAGCCGCCCTGGAGAGCCCGGCCTGACAGTTCTTTCCTGGAAATCCAGCGCCCTAGGACGGACGGACGGAGCTCCTCTGCAGGTAACGACCCTGAGCACTGGCATCGCCATTACTCCACAAATTGGGACCGCGTTTTTTGTCCTGATATATTTCTTTCATTTTGTCGGCTTGGCCGCATGATCAGCCGCAGAAGCATCTTTTCCTCTAGAAGGAGAGGTATTTGTCACCTGTAAACCACTCTGAAAATATCAGTATAGATGTACGCACCTGAAAATAGCTCAACATGTAGTTCAAATTACGACATATACTAGCACAGGAGGCCTGCGACCACTGTATGAATACTGAGTAAAAGCAAACATACCTGTATTTAAATACGCAGGGGGCGAGCATAAAGTCTTTACTTCATTATAAAAATTTATTTCTAAGGAACTATGATACAAGGAGTGATCAAAAAATGGTGAATAATTCTATTATAAACAAGGTAATATGCTTACACGGAATTTGATTTAATTTCGTTCAAAGTACTGTCCTTGGCTAGCAATGCACTTATCCCAACGCTGAACCCGTGACTGGAAACATTTCTGGAAGACTTCTTTTGGAAGGGCGTTCACCTGCCCTTTCGTGGCCCTCTCAGTGTCAGGAATGGTGTCAAAACGTTTTCCTTTAGGCACAGTTATAATGTTTGGGAACAGCCACAAGTCTTATTGTGCTACATGAGGTGAGTAAGGTGAATGTGGACACATAGGAACAGTTTTCCCTCACAAAAACTCGCGAATCAAAAGCGAGGTGTGGCATTGTGTGTTGTCGTGATGAAGAGGGAAGCCATTGGTCCATTTTTCCGGTCTCTTTCTTCGTACATCGTTTCGCAAACGTTGCACTACACTGTTGTAAAATTCAGTGTTTCCAGCTGTTCCCCTTGGAAAGAACTCTGATCGCACTATACCCTCAATATCGAAAACAAGATGACTTCGACATTCGAATTTGAGTGACATGCATTTTTAGGGCGAGGAGATTAACTTGTTTTTCAATGTGCACTCTGAATTTTCGATCAGTGTCATAGCCATAGACTCAAGTTCCATCTCTGGTTACAATTATTGACATGAAGTACGGATCCGAATGCAGACGATCATTCAATGCCGTGCGAACTGACACACGATTTTCCTTTTGTTCATCACACAAGAGTCTGGAAGCAAATTTTGGCACTTCATCGTCTCACTTGCATATTATCGGTTAAAAGGCTTTGCACGGACCCCCTTGAACCATGAACCTTGACGTTGGTGGGGAGGCTCGCGTACCTCAGTGATACAGAATGCCGTACCGTAGGTGCAACCACAACGGAGGGGTATGTGTTGAGAGGCCAGGCAAACGTGTGGTTCCTGAAGAGGGACAGCAGCCTTTTCAGTAGCTACAGGGGCAACAGCCTGGATGATAGACTCATCTGGCCTTGTAACACTAACCAAAACGGCCTTGCAGTTGTGGTACGGCGAACGTCTGAAAGCAAGGGGAAGCTACAGCCGTAATTTTTCCCGAGGGCGTGCAGCTTTACTGTATGATTAAATGATGATGGCGTCCTCTTGGGTAAAATATTCCGGAGGTAAAATAGTCCCCCATTCGGATCTCAGGGCGGGGACTACTCAAGAGGATGTTGTTATCAGGAGAAAGAAAACTGGCATTCTATGGATCGGAGCGTGGAATGTCAGATCCCTTAATCGGGCAGGTAGGTTAGAAAATTTAAAAATAGAAATGGATAGGTTAAAGTTAGATATAGTGGGAATTAGTGAAGTTCGGTGGCAGGAAGAAGACTTCTGGTCAGGTGAATACAGGGTTATAAATACAAAATCAAATAGGGGTAATGCAGGAGTAGGTTTAATAATGAATAAAAAAATAGGAGTACGGGTAAGCTACTGCAAACAGCATAGTGAACGCATTATTGTGGCCAAGATAGACACGAAGCCCACGCCTACTACAGTAGTACAAGTTTATATGCCAACTAGCTCTGCAGATGATGAAGAAATTGATGAAATGTATGATGGGATAAAAGAAATTATTTAGGTAGTGAGGGGAGACGAAAATTTAGTAGTCATGGGTGACTGGAATTCGGTAGTAGGAAAAGGGAGAGAAGGAAACGTAGTAAGTGAATATGGATTGCGGCTAAGAAATGAAAGAGAAAGCCGCCTGGTAGAATTTTGCACAGATCATAACTTAATCATAGCTAACACTTCGTTCAAGAATCATGAAAGAAGGTTATATACATAGAAAAACCATGGAGATACTAGAAGGTTTCAGATGGATTTTATAATGCTAAGACAGAGATTTAGGAACCAGGTTTTAAATTGTAAGACATTTCCATGGGTAGATGTGGACTCTGACCACAATCTATTGGTTATGAACTGTAGATTAAAACTGAAGAAACTGCAAAATGGTGGGAATTTAAGGAGATGGGACCTGGATACACTGACTGAACCAGAGGTAGTACAGCGTTTCAGGGAGAGCATGAGGGAACAATTGACAGGAATGGGGGAAAGAAATACGGTAGAATAAGAATGGGTAGCTTTGAGGGATGAAATAATGAAGGCAGCAGAGGATCAAGTAGGTAAAAAGACGAGGGCTAGTAGAAATCCGTGGGTAACAGAAGAGATACTGAATTTAATTGATGAAAGGAGAAAATACAAAAATGCAGTAAATGAAGCAGGCAAAAAGAGACCTTTGGAGAAAACAGAACCACTTGCATGAATATCAAGAGCTCAGATGGAAACCCGGTTCTAAGCAAAGAAGGGAAAGCAGAAAGGTGGAAGGAGTATATAGAGGGTCTATACAGGGGCGATGTTCTTGAGGACAATATTATGGAAATGGAAGAGGATGTAGATGAAGATGAAATGGGAGATATGATACTGCTTGAAGAGTTTGACAGAGCACTGAAGGACCTAAGTCGA
This sequence comes from Schistocerca americana, assembly GCF_021461395.2. Lineage (NCBI taxonomy): Eukaryota > Metazoa > Arthropoda > Insecta > Orthoptera > Acrididae > Schistocerca > Schistocerca americana. Next base: position 296,993,808 of record NC_060121.1, on the reverse strand, counting down.
AACAAGGCCCCGGGAGTAGACAATATTCCATTAGAACTACTGATAGCCTTGGGAGAGCCAGCCCTGACAAAACTCTACCATCTGGTGAGCAAGATGTATGAGACAGGCGAAGTACCCTCAGACTTCAAGAAGAATATAATCCTTCCGATCCCAAAAAAAGAAGGTGTTGACAGATGTGAAAATTACCGAACTATCAGTTTAATAAATCACGGCTGCAAAATACTGACACGAATTCTTTACAGACGAATGGAAAAATTGGTAGAAGTCGACCTCGTGGAAGATCAGTTTGGATTCCATAGAAATGTTGGAACACGTGAAGCAATACTGACCCTACGACTTACCTTAGAAGAAAGATTAAGGAAAGGCAAACCTACGTTTCTAGCGTTTGTAGACTTAGAGAAAGCTTTTGACAATGTTGACTGGAATACTCTCTTTTAAATCTGAATGTGGCAGGGGTAAAATACAGGGAGCGAAAGGCTATTTACAATTTGTACAGAAAGCAGATGGCAGTTATAAGAGTCGAGGGACATGAAGGGGAAGCAGTGGTTGGGAAGGAGTGAGACAGGGTTGTAGCCTCTCCCTGATGCTATTCGATCTGTGTATTGAGCAAGCAGTCAAGGAAACAAAAGAAAAGTTCGGAGTAGGTATTGAAATCCATGGAGAGGAAATAAAAACCTTGAGGTTCGCCGATGACATTGTGATTCTGTCAGAGACAGCAAAGGTCTTGGAAGAGCAGTTGAGCGGAATTGACAGTGTATTGAAGGGAGGGTATAAGATGAACATAAACAAAAGCAAAACAAGGATAATGGGGTGTAGTAGAATTAAGTCGGGTGATGCTGAGGGAATTAGATTAGGAAATGAGACACTTAAAGTAGTAAAGGAGTTTTGCTATTTGGGGAGAAAAATAACTGATGATGGTCGAAGTAGAGAGGATCTAAAATGTAGACTGGCAATGGCAAGGAAAGCGTTTCTGAAGAAGAGAAGTTTGTTAACATCGAGTATTGATTTAAGTATCAGGAAGTCGTTTCTGAAAGCATTTGTATGGAGTTTAGCCATATATGGAAGTGAAACATGGACGATGAATAGTTCGGACAAGAAGAGAATAGAAGCTTTCGAAATGTGGTGCTACAGAAGAATGCTGAAGATTAGATGGGTAGATCACATAACTAATGAGGAGGTACTGACTAGAATTGGGGAGAAGAGGAGTCTGTGGCACAACTTGATTAGAAGAATGGATCGGTTGGTAGGGCATATTCTGAGGCATCAAGGAATCACCAATTTAGTATTGGAGCGCAGCGTGGTGGCTAAAAATCGTAGAGGGAGACCAAGAGATGAACACACCAAGCAGATTCAGAAGGATGTAGGCTGCAGTAGGTGCTGGGAGATGAAGAACCTTGCACAGGATAGAGTAGCATGGAGAGCTGCATCAAACCAGTATTAGGACTGAGACCACAACAACAACAACGGATCCGTAAAAGACGTCAAGTTCTTAGATAACCCCTCGGTTAGTTATGCGACTATTTGATCGAAGAATTTGTATTACATTTTGCACGTTTTTTCTATTTTTGAGGGTAATGCACGTCGCGAATGTTGTTTGTCTTCTACCAATTTATTTCCACTTATACCACTTGTAAACAGTGATCAGAGTTACAGTGTTATCGCTGTACAACGGTTTCAACAGTTCATGAGTTTCTCTGGCCCTTTTTTTTGCGATTTGAAACAGAACGTAATGTTCACACGTTGTAAACACAACCTCATTCAAGCGTCTGTGGACGCTTACTGAGAAATCAGAATGTGAAATTCTGGAAATCAGAATGTGTTTTAACTTGTCGCTGCCTGTCTCAGTGGTTACGGGAAAATTACATCAAATGGTTGTAGCGTCTGAAGTTGCTCCTAAAAGACTCATTCGCCGTATTTTTTGATCACACCTCGTAAGTTCAGCTTTTATGTTGAAAATAGTAGCTTAAGCCAGAGTGTTTTTTAACTGAAACACTTTCTCATGTCGGTGCAGCTTCTTTCATAAAGCTAGCTTAACTCACGAATTTTTTACCTGGATATGTGGGCCATTACGTTTATGTTAGTTACAGGAATTTTAACCATGTGCAGTGTTTCAATAACATGCTGCACCGCCTCACTGGAGGTTATTTGTTCGCCAGTTCTTAGATTACGCCCTCCCGACAGATGGACCTGTAGAGACTCTCGAACACAATGACCACCACTTTCACCAGACATAATCTTTCATAATGAGATTTTCACTCTGCAGCGGAGTGTGCGCTGGTATGAAACTTCCTGGAAGATTAAAACTGTATGCCGGATCGAGAGTCAAACTCGGGACCTTTGCCTTTCGCGGGCAAGTGCACTACTGGCATAAGTACAGATGTGAGGTGGGGGCGTGAGTCGTGCTTGGGCAGCTCAGATGGTAGAGCACTTTCCCACGTAAGGCAAAGGTCCCGAGTTCGAGTCTCGGTCCAGCACACAACTGTAATCTGCCAGGAAGTTTCGTATTCTTTCATGATATTTTTGTTGGGTTACCTTAAGGACGAAGTGTTCAGTTCTCCAGTTCCCGATGTGCAAACAGTTCTTCACGGCTCAAGTACGAGATTCTATAGAGACGGTGGTAGAAGAGATGTTGGAAAAGACTTAGAGAAGAACTTGATACTGACAAGTCGTTATATCGGCAACGAACGTAGCAGATGTGGAAGAGTAATCATTTAATCCTCGAGCAATCATCTTGGCTGAACGAGTCAATCAGAGTTAATTGTTTTGCTCTGAATTGTAACTACTCCTTGTTGAACAGCTGACGACTCCACCTATCTGGACCTCTGTTTGTCAACTGTACTGTTGTTGGAGTTGTAGGAAGAAGGCGTTGCTGATAGTTGCAGCTCATTTTTGTCTTCCTCCTGTGCCCTTTGTCTGTTGTACGGAGTCTACGACGCGATCAGCACTGTAAGTAATTTTTTCATATTAATTGCTTATATCTTCGTTTTTATGGGTTTAAATCTTTCATTGTCAAACAAGTTCCATTCTCGTTTGTACTTTAGAGCTCTTTCAAAAAAGGATTGTCAGAGGAGGAAACTGAAAAGCATGTAAATGACGATTCCGGCAACAACGAGTATTCTGAATTAGACTGGTCGACGGGAAGAGGGGAAGAACAAATACGAGTTAGCGATCACAAAATTGAATTAGAAATGGAAGCGGATCCTTTAGAGGGAAATGAATGTACACATCTTGAAGAGGAGGAAATGCGGTGTCATGAGATGTTGACGACGACAATTTTGATTTTATTTGTAGGTCTTTTGTTGGTAAAACTAAGTGGCCTAAGGAAACTGATATAACCAGAACAGCAGAAACGCCCTCAAGCAATATAGAAAAAATCCTTGCTGGTCCAAAGAGGTCCGCTACTGAAGACGTGAAGACGTTGAACAATATTATTAATGAGGACATGATTGATTCACATGGATAATATACAAACTTGCATATTAGAAACCTGATATCACGAAATAACTATTCTAGAGAGGGGTATGTAAATGAGAGTTCGAAGGAAGAGATCTGTGCTCTTACTGAAACTATAATGATTCTCAGAGCTTGTATGTCATACAGACGATTCTTATTTCTCCTCAGAAATATGAGATTTGATGACAAAGTGACAAGAACACAAAGGTGTGAGAAGATAAGTTAGCAGCGATCAGGTCATACTTCGATAAATTTGTTAGAAATTGTGAAGTAAGCTATAGTTTGAGAGACTTTGCAGTCATAGAGTAGTTTCTAACAGCTTGAGGAAGATGTTCGTTCGTTCATTATGTACCAAATAAACCAGACAAGTAAACCTTGAAATTCTTTGCTAGTTGCGATGCAAAAACATTTCTGCACAACATCAGTTTATTTGTAGTGTGGAACACAACCAGATGGGGTCTCCAAGGTATCAAATAAATCAAATGATGTCATGCATCGGTTGGCCGATTTGGAATATTACTTTTGATAATCGATATACTACGTATCCATTGGCAATCTCAGTTTTGCAGAAACCCATCATTGGAACTCTGGAAAAAAAAAGAAAAGGGAAATCCCTCCGGAATTCCTCCCGCTAAAACCCAGGAATATTGGGTCTTCACTGTTTGGATGCCAAAAACAAATCACAGTGGTTTGAAGTGTGGCTAAAAAAAATAAATGTGTTGTTCTGCTTATCACTATGCACAGTGAAGGCACAATTGATAAAGGAACCAACAAATCGCACATCATCATGTACTACAACATGATTAATGGAGGGGTTGACCCACTCTACCAGATGTGGAGTGAATACTCTGTGGCTCGTATGACTAGAAGATGGACAATGGATGTATGGTTTGTTTTACTAAATGTCGATGGCATCAATGCCCAAATATTGCTTCAGTCCATTGGAGAAAACCCTAGAAAACAAAGGGGTATATTTTTGAAACAGCTGCTCAAGCTAGTCATGAAAGCTTATTTAGTTACAAGAGTCTACATTCCTACGCTTGCAAATGACCTCAGAATATTTTAGGCACCAAATTAATTGGAATAATCTCGATAACTGGAAGAGTCTCCAAACAAAAAGGCTACTGCATTACGTGTGGCAGAAAAAGTATGTTGTTACTATAATTCGTTGCTGTCAGTGTAAGATGTTTGTGTACAAAAGGCATTATCCAATTGTCTGTGAAAAGTGTCCATGTAACACTGCGGACAAGCTGGAGGAACAGGATGGGTAAAATTTGTGTATACATAATGACAGTAACAACACATCTCATAAATAATCCTAATATGATGCAATTACTGCTGTAGAAGTAATATGCAGTGCTATGTATATGCCATGTGTGATGTGATATTATTATGTGTGTTACAAATTTACTATTAAATGAAAGAATAGGATATTTTTATTAGACTCTGTAACTAACTAATAAGAAGAAACAAAATTCAAATATTAAGATATATGATTATGTATGTAAAAATACAAAGTATATTAAGGTAGTATTTTTCGTGCCTCTGTAGAATGCGATGGCTGGTTAACAGAGTCAACCAAGTGACCAATGATGTTACAAAAACTGACGCTACGCTCGAGGGTTAAAAAAAGTAATAATAAAAAATTTTAGGAGTTAAGCTAGCATTTGCAACAAACTGCATAGTTGCAGCTTGCGTAGTTCTTTAGAAAAAATTTTTGTAATCAGTTAAAGACTTCATATTCAATTTATACATTTAAAACAAGTTCATATACTGGAGAAAACAACTTAATACAGATTATCGTGCCAAGTGATATCTATTGCAGCACTGGCGCTCAACTGACTGCGTACTGAAGTTACAGAAGTTGTCTATCAGAGCCAGATGGCATGATTCTAGTGGCGTTGGGATCTTGCGTTGAAAGTCGACGGACAGTTATTAAGAAAATCCGTGGGCCTACCAAAAACAAGTGTGAAAACATAAAAAATGGACAAATAAAAGCTCCTCATTAACACAAGTGGCGAGGGAAATAGATGATGGAAGAGGGAAGAAGGGATTATAAAGTATATGGGGCTACCGAATCTTTGCTGACTTAAATTCGAGATTTTTCCCATAAGCGCCAGAGGAACAAAGTTTTCTGTGCCCCCGTTGTGTATAAAAGAGCAAGCGTGTACATAATTAATTTTATTGTAAAAGTAACGCTGTTTAAATACTATTTTGTATTTAATTTTTTGTCTGAGATACTCCCCGATAGCATACGGCGGTTGGACTTAGTCAGCAAATCTCCCTGAGTCATAACATGTGCTGCATGGAGTTACCAACACTGCACGGACTACCGCGGTCATCCACTAAGAGTATTAAACGAAGAGTCGCTAATGAAAACTGAAGACAAGAATACCATTAAAGATGATATTATAAATCTTGAAAAGTCTGAGTTACTGTGCGCTCAGAATTCACTTGATATACTACTCAGTACACAAGTATACAATAAATGTTGAATCTCATACGAAATCGTCAAATATCAGTTTGGAAAAGATTAACACAAGCATACTGATTATTAAATAGCATTTTATGAAGAAACCCACGTGAAGAATTTTATATGAATTTACCACCCAAACCCTTTCAACGGCATATGGTTGCTTGGACACAAGAAAACTCAGCTCTGACAAATGAGAGTCATGCACATTCAGCTTGACATGAAATTAAGTTCCACCATTTTCAAATTAAGGCTTTTTTGATACAATAAATACTGATGACGCTCTCCGGCGTTTCATCGTATAGTCTGCATCAACTTTTACATCCATGCTCTGCAAATGAAACTGACCTGCATGGCAGGGTGAACTTCCCATTGACCACGTATATTGTTTCGTATGCTCCAACCGGGTATAGAATGCGGTAAAAATGACCGCTTGGATGCCTTATCGTGCGCTAAAATTAGTGCTTGCGGCAGCGATCCGTAGCGACTATAGTGTATTCCTAGATTCTTTACTTCGCACTGGTTCTCGAAACTTTATAAGTAGGCTCTCGCGAGGCAGATGCACTCCGTTGTAAAATGTCTGCCGTGTCAGGTTGTTCCGAATTTTCGTGACGCTCGTCTGTGAATCACGCAAACCTGAGACAGTTCGTGAAGCCACTCTTTCTGTCTGTTCTGTATTTGTTGTTGATAAGGGTCTCACACACTTCAGCCATATTCTAGGTTGATTGGTTGGTTCATTTTGGGGAGGGGACCAAACAACGATGTCATCGGTCCCATAGGATTAGGGAAGGATGGGGAAGGAGGTCGGCCGTGCCCTTTCAAAGGAACTATCCCGGCATTTTCCTGAAGCGATTTAGGGAAATTACGGAAAACGTAAATCAGGATGGCCGGACTTGGGTTTGAACAGTCGTCCTCGCGAATGGGAGTCCAGTGTGCTAACCATAGCACCACATCGCTAGGTTTCTAGGATGGGTCAAACCAGTGTGTTGCTAGCAATCTCAGTTGCAAACTGATGGAATTTCCCCAGTATAATACCAGAAACTGGATCGCTGCACCTTGCTGGTGCAAGAGCTATCTGTGAGCATCGTTGCTGAAGATTATCACCAGACGGTCCGTCAAAATAATGCAAAGTTTCAGCTATATCACCTATGTCTATGTCCACCTTGATACTCGTAAATACTATTTAATTAAAATTATGTGGACCCCTATTAGTGGACCTTAATAAGATGGTGTGCCCACCCTTCGCTTTTATGACGGTTGAAAATCAGTCGGCGACACTTTCGGAGAGATGTCTGAATGGCTTTATAGGAATGACTGGCTATTCTTCCTGAACAGTACAAAACCAGAGAAGGTAGTGAATCGAACCCTGGGATCTGGAGGGGAGTCCACATTCTAACGTCTCGAGGTTACGGCGCTCAGTCCGGAACCGCGCGACTGCTACGGTCGCAGGTTCGAATCCTGCCTCGGGCATGGATGTGTCCTTGGGTTAGTTAGGTTTAATTAGTTCTAAGTTCTAGAGGACTGATGACCACAGATGTTAAGTCCCATAGTGCTCAGAGCCATTTGAACCGCATTCTAACGCATCCCAAACGTGTTCCATTAGCTTCAGGGCGGGAGTCTGGACAGGCTATACGACTTCTGGATTGTTACTCTCCACAATCCGTTGCCCCATGGATGCTGGTGATTGGCAGGCTGTTTCTACATGTTGGTACAATTAATTATTGTCTCCAAATTGTTCCCGAATTCCAGTCACTACCCAGTACTGTACTATGTGTTCATATCTTTCCAATTTTGCGTTTCTTAAGAGCAGTAAGACAACCATATCCCATCAAAAAAAAAAAAAAAAAAAAAAAAAAAAAAAAAAAAAAAAAAAAAAAAAAAAAAAAAACTGTAACTGTGCCTCCACCGTATTTCACTATGCCACCATACATAATGGAAGGTAGTCGTCTCTAGAGAGTCGCTAAACCCAAACACTTCCATGCCAATACCACAAAGTATAGCGTGATTCATCACTCCATATCATTCGTTTCCAGTTATCCACTGTCCAGTGTGGTCGCTCTTAGGTAGCACTTAGCATGAGATGATCGACCATTGTACCCCATTCCTTAAAGCTTGCTACGCAAAGTCGTTGTACTAATGGGACTGCAGGTAGTACTTTGGAATTTGTGAGTGATTCCGTCGCTCATTTCGTGCAATTTGTTACAAAATCAAATGGTTCAACTTCTGAGGTCGTCAGTCCCCAAGAACTTAGAACTACTTAAACCTAACTAACCTAAGGACAGGCCGGCCGCGGTGGTGTAGCGGTTCTAGGCGCTCAGTCCGGCTCCGCGCGACTGCTACGGTCGCAGGTTCGAATCCTGCCTTGGGCATGGATGTGTGTGATGTCCTTAGGTTAGTTAGGTTTAAGTGGTTCTAAGTTTTAGGGGACTGATGACCATAGATGTTAAGTCCCATAGTGCTCAGAGCCATTTAACCTAAGGACATCACACACATCCATTCCCAAGGCAGACTGAAGCGCTTAGAACCGTTCGGTCACACCGGCCGGCGAATTTTTTACAACCAACCTCCGCAATGTTCGACGATGGTGTTGATGATGATTTGTGTGTGGGGCGCTCAACTGCGCGGTGGTCAGCGTCCGTACAAATTCCCACTTTGATCAGTCCAAACTCGCCACTTTCAGGAATGATGATGAAATGATGAGGACAACACCAACACCCAGTCATCTCGAGGCAGGTGAAAATCTCAAATGTTCGACGATCCTTCTCCGTCAGGACGTGGTGTCTGCCTTGCATTTGTTAAACTATAGTTGTTCCTTCTCGTTTCCACTTCACAGTCACATCACCAACAAACAACTTGTGCAGTTTTATAATGGTTGAAATGTCCCTGATTGATTTGTAACTGAAATGACATCCAGTGATTGTCCACGTTCAAAGTTACTGTATATATGAAGATGGTATCTGTTCTTTCGGACATGTTGAAAATGTGTGCCCCAACCGGGACTCGAACCCGGGATCGCCTGCATACATGACAGACGCTCTATCCATCTGAGGCACTGAGGACACAGAGGATAGTGCGACTGCAGGGACTTATCTCTGGCACACCTCCCGTGAGACCCATATTCCCAACTTATTGTCCCGCGCTATGTTCGTAAGGCTCCTGCCCATTACGCTCATTACTCACGGCTTTACCGATTCCCGTAAGAGTTCGTGCACTGTTTGTGCATCTGCACAGAAGATGGTCAAATGGCCGGTGAGCCTTAACTATGTATATGAATATGGTATCTGGTAATGATTGTAATGGGCAGGGGCACTACGAATATAGTGCGGGACAATAAGTTGGGAATGTATGTCTCACGGGAGGTGTGCCAGAGATAAGTCCCTACAGTCGCACAATGTGTCCTCGGTGGCTCAGATGGATAGCCGGCACAATAGCTCAGCGTCTTCGGTAAGAGGGCTTAGCTACCCTCTGTAATAAAAAAACTGAGTAAACGGATCAACGAACAACCTCAACGAGTGTCATCGGACGTACGCCACGAATAAATTCAGCGAACAATATAGAACAAAAGAGATCTAAAAATAGAGCGTCTGCCATGCAAGCAGGAGGTCCCGGGTTCGAGTCCCGGTCAGAGCACACATTTCTAACTATCCCTGTTGACGTATATCAGTGCCTGCATGCAGCTAGGGTATTCATTTCATTGTATTGATTTAATTTTAATTTCAAAGTTACTGTGCTTTTCTTACCGTCTCCTCCTCGTGTTACTGGTTCTCTGCTGGCAACACAATACGGGCAGCCCCCCTTTCATAACAGTTGTTCTCGTGATATATAATGGTCAATACCACATTACATAGGAGCGTCCTGATACATTTGATCAGACAGTACATGTACCAAAACGAAGTACCTTATTAATGAAGTTACAACTAGCATTTTCACTTTTTCGCGAGTGACATTTACGCTGAATTTATTTGAAAGCGCCGGTAGAATTATAATAAGAATACTTAGCGTTCGCTTTCGTCAGGACTGTAGAATAACGATACCATTATTTTAATAGCTTTCACTTTTATGCCGTCGGTACGTTGAATTTATGAACTAGCTGTCGATAGTAAGTAGAAAAAAAAAAGTTCCGGCATGTCATGCCTGAAAGGAGGAGGGAACGTTTAATGGATGGAGAGCTCTTCCATCCACGTCTTAAGGGCAGGAGGATGCGAGCGGTACGGAGTGGCTTGGCCGACTGACGCTTCTGGATTGAAACCATTAATCCTGCTCAGACAGCAGAACGAGGGAGACGACACGCAGAATCTCTCACGTCTCGCGCGAGAGAAAAATGGTTTGTTTCTGTTTCTCCGCGGAGGCGTCTGGAATAGGGTTAAGTAAAAGAGAACTACAGAAATGATGTGTCAAGCGTTCCAGACGGAAAAAAGGAAGGCAGACATAAAGTAGGCGAGCTGTTGAAATAATGTGCTCGAAACTGGTTTTGGTATAATAGCCTGCAAGAAACACGTTAAAGCATTATTTCGGTCATGGTTATTAAACCGACTGAAAACGAAAATACTGTTATAACATCCATTCAAATAAGACACAAAAAGGTCAAACCATCACGAACGAATTATCTCAGTGGGACGGAAATGAAGAGAGAAACAAATGATTACAACTTCAGCAAAACTGGATGATTTGTTCAAAAGAAAGAGCCTTACAGACTGAGCTAGCCAACTCTCGCCCTAATGCAAGCAGTTATTCGACTTGCCATTGAGTGATAGAATTGTTGGATGTCTTCTAGAGGAATTCTTTCCAGCTGGATCGTTAGATTATCAAAATCCCGAGATGCCCTACCCATGGTCCAAACGTTCTCAACTGGGGAGAGAACCGGTGATCATGCTGGTCAAGATAGGGTTCGGCAAGCACGAAGACAAGCGGTAGGATCTCTGGCATTTGCAGGCGGGCATTGTCTTGCTGAAATGTGTGCCCAGGATAGCTTGTCATGAAGGGCAACAAAGCGTGGCGTAGAATATCGTCGACGTAGTACTGTGCTGTGATGGTGTCATGGATGACAACCAATGGGGTCCTGCTATGAAATAAAATGGCATCCCAGAGAATCTCTCCTGGTTGTCAGGCCGTATGACGAGTAACAGGTTGGTTTCTCACCGCTGTCCGGAGGCAAGACTCAAGTTACACACGGAATTTGCAGTCTCCCCTCCACAACGGCCAACGGCCGGTCACCCGATTCCACCTTCAAACGGACAGGAGGCGGGGCGTGACTGCCAGCGCGCAGTAGACCTACTACAAACAGATGTTATTTGCCTTTATCATGATTTTACCTGGGCTTTAATAACTGAAAATAAAATTGTCAAAGTCTACAATTTTTGAACATGTTGCTTACAAAGGCATTTTCAATGTCTTTAGATAAATATAAGTGTGTATTAGAAACATACCTTCTGTGCAATGTTATTCAAAAGAACAAGTTTCCGAAACTAATAACACACACATATTTTGGATATGCAATAGATACGTAAGGTAATTCATAATAATGGCAACAGAGTTTCTCATGGCAGCAAATATATGTGGTTATTGTACAAAGCTGGTCTAGTGGTTCTAGGCGCGCAGTCCGGAACCGCGGGACTGCTACGGTCGCAGGTTCGAATCCTGCCTCAGGCATGGATGTGTGTGATGTCCTTAGGTTAGTTAGGTTTAAGTAGTTCTAAGTTCTTGGGGACTGATGTTCACAGAAGTTAAGTCCCATAGTGCTCAGAGCCATTTGAACCATTTGTACAAAGCCTTAAAACCATTCAGCAGTTTGCTGAGGACGACTGTATGGAAAATATTGACAGTTCAGTAATTATTGTATCCTATTTGAGCAGAAAATGGACAAAATGTTGGAACCTCATTCTTCAGCCGACTGTAAAATTCTGAAAAGTCGTATCCCATGTATTGACAAACCATGCATTAGATGTTATATCAGCCTAAGACATGGATATATTATGAACATAATGCTTGAAGTTACAGAAGAATGCTGAAGATTAGACGGGTAGATCACATAACTAATGAGGAAGTATTGACTAGGATTGGGGGGAAGAGAAGTTTGTGGCACAACTTGACTAGAAGAAGGGATCGGTTGGTGTGACATGTTCTGAAGCATCAAGGGATCGCCAATTTAGTATTGGAGGGAAGCGTGGAGGGTAAAAAATCGTAGAGGGAGACCAATAGATGAATACACTAAGCAGATTCAGAAGGATGTAGGCTGCAGTAGGTACTGGGAGATGAAGAAGCTTGCACAGGGTAGAGTAGCGTGGAGAGCTGCATCAAACCAGTCTCAGGACTGAAGACCACAACAACAACAACAATGCTTGAAGTATGCGTAATAAAATCTCACAAGAACACCAGCAGACAGTAACTTTAATAACGAAACGAAACGAACAATGAACTGTTTGCATCTGCTAAATGTTTATGTAAAAGAAATAGCCAACTCGTTGCAGCACGTTAAAGTGGAAATTTCACGAACTTAAGCCTTTTTAATTGCCGTACACGAAATTAAAGCCGACTTCTTCAGAAATTTTGTCACAGACATTTTATTTGGAGCAATAAAAACATCACAGTAGAGACTCATGTTTGCTACACACGGAAGGTAATAAGAAAAATATTTATTTTGAGAAACAAAACGGAAAAAGAGTGCAAACTTTTGTTAAGTCACTTAATCTTCTAGGCTCTTTTTGGGCTGTACGTTTTTAAAAAACTCGTAGTAAAAACCTGAAAAGAATCTGTGCAATCTGGCTGTAGTGCACTTTGCTGGTTTTGCTTACAGACACAAAGCAGGCGAGAGTGTTTTTGTTTTCTGGCGGGAAAGGCAACATAGTACACTAAGTAAAATCAGGAGCGCTGGCAGTCACGCCCCGCCTCCTGTCCGTGTGGAGGTGGAATCACGTGACTGACCTTTGGCCGTTGTGGAGGGGAGACTGCAAATTCCGTGTGATGCTTGAGTCTTGCCTGTCCGGAGCGTCTCCAGTCTCGTCTTCGCTGGTCATTGGAACTGGAATTACATTGACTGGAGTGCAACTATGAGGAGTCTCACTTCAAACTGTTCCCCGACGACCAGCTAAAACCTGTGTGGAGACGCCCCAGACAGCGGTGGGATACCAGCATCGCCGTCACCCGGCACACGGCCCTAAAATCAGAAGTGATGGTCTCGGGTTTCATTTCACTTCATTTCGTAGCAGCTCGCCTTTGGTTGTAATCCGCGGTACCCTTATAGCACAGCGGTAAGTCGACGATATTCTACGCCCCATTGTCTTGCCCATCATGGCAAGCCATCCTGGGCTTACATTTCAGTAAGATAGTGTCCTCCCGAACACCCTGAGACGTTCTCCTGCTTGCTTTTAGTTCTTGCCAAACCCTACCTTGACCAGTAAGGTCGCCACATCTCTCCAGAATTGAGAACAATTGCTGCGTTATTGGCAGGGCCCTCCAAGAAGCTCGAGATACTGACGCCTCTAATGCTCCAGTTGGACAGCATTTAGCGAGATATCCCTCAGGAGGACACCCAACAACACTGTCAATGCCAAGCCGAATAACTGCCTGCCTAAGGACAAGACACGGACCAACGCATTACTGACTTACTCAATTTGTTAAGATCGTTCTCTTAAACATACCGTCAATTTTTTCTGAAAGCGTAATAATTTGTTTGTCCATACATGTGCTTGACATCTACCGATTTCCGCCCCATTCCAATAATTCCTTCGTCAAGCGTTTTATGTGTATAGAGTGTGTATTACTGTTGGCAACATGGTGCCTGCAGCATGATCTCACTTGCACGTTGCCAATCTAACGCCTTCCAGTGGTGACAGAAAATTGATTTTCAGTATTGTGGACAGTTACTGATGGAATTTAAAAATTAGAAATGTAGTCGTGATATACTCATTAAGAGGTATAATCTTACGTTAAAGGTTTGACACAGCAAGAAAAGTATTATAGTTACGAACTGTGTATATTCCTTGAGGCAGTCATTATATATCTTTAAAAAATTAATGTAACTATTTATTTAGAGGAAACACTCTCCTAGTAAATTTGTTTGTCCTTTGATTTATCGTGATCTGTTACTGATTTTTAGTGAAGTTAGTTTTTACGATTAGCTGTCAAAAAATACAAAAGAGATATAATAAGCAAAATAATGAATTTCGTAGGTTGCCAATTACGTATTATATCTGGTTTTATCGAGCGCCTGGCTCCCTACAAATTACTGTAAATGCAATATCGTAGTATTACTCAGCTCCAGTTCACTGATCTGAAATTATTACTATCACAGAAAATAGACAAGTTTTAATAAAATTATTTCACTGGATTCCTTCAGTTAATCTCACTGTATATTTTTACATAATTTCTTCCGCTCCGGCTATCAGACATTGTGCTGTGAAAAAATATTTTTAAATGTACCGCGTAATGGCGGCTAATTGTCAACAGTCAGAGATCACTGTTACGCGCTCCGCAGCAGCTGGAAACATGCTAAATAATTTTCATTAAATATTCTTTTCATAAGATAAATGTGGCGTAGGTTCTTGAAATAACACACGGAGATCACTTTATACTAATATATTCTTACTAGGACACAGTTTACACCATTAAATATTTGCAATTACGTTACGACAGAAACAAATGCTAGCGCAGCACAATAGCTTGCGTACCTTATTCCAGCTAACAGCAGAACGAACAGAACAAAACAGACTAGACAGAAGAATGAGCATTGCATTGTGTTTTATACTCTTACAAAGATAATAATACTTCTTTTAATTACTTACACATTATAATCACATACAATAAAAATAATGTCTTTTCTGCATTTTTACAGTTAGTGTTATTACCTTTCGCAGATAAATCGATGTTTGCAGTTCATTTTGAGTCACATACAGTCATTTTTATTTATGTTTCACCTCGATAATGGTGAATATTGCAAAAGGGACACTACACAGTGTAAGTCACGGAACGCAAATTACCTAGACAGTATTCATCCAGTATTTGAGAATGAGATCACTAAAACACTTCCAACAAACTTTAAGCATAATTTCAAACCTTTGCTGAAGATTTTCTCGCATACATGCCTGATGTCAAATATTTAACACTCTAACTCTTTTGTAAATTAATCAGACGTTTTAGCCGTCTGATGCAAAAGGAGTTCGATTCTTTAACGACTGATGGATGGAGATTTGCTAGTACATTCATTCCTACTACGTTACTAAGCTACGACATCGGTGCCACATTCACTTCTTCCTCCTCTCTCTCCCACACACACGAGTGCGACTGCAAGACTAACGCTACAGTCAATAAAACAAGCTAATCTTGCTATTTTTATTGTCTTCCTTTTTCAGCTCTGCTTCAGTCAGATTCTATACATGCTGAAGAGTGTTTTGAAAAATATTAGGTTATCAACTTCGCACAATGTTCTCAGTTGTTGTCAGTAGTTCTGGTGCGCCCGATTTTTCGTTAATTTCATGACTCGTTGGTGGTTGGCCACTTAGGAACTTATAAGACTCTGCAAAAAAAATCAAGGAGCATTTGACTTGGCCCTCCATGGACCAGGATATCAGAGAGGTGGTATCCCAATGTCGGTTGTGAAATGTAGCCAAACCCAAGAATGCTCTTCAACAGGATTTGTTGAGCTCTGAGCGTGAGTCCTGTCCTATGCACAAACTCTATATCGATTATCTAGGACCCTCACCTCGTAGTAAGAAAGGTCACCGATACGTGTTAGTTATTATTGATGCGTTCTCCAGATTCACTTGGCTCCTTCCGAGCCGTAACGTCACTGCTACCACCACTACTTCTCATTTAGCTAATGTTTTCAGTGTTTTTGGCCCAGCTAAGCAAATCTGTTAGTGACAATGCGGCGGGCTTCCTTTCGGCTCCTTTCAAGGCGTTCTGTTGTCAGAACGGTGTCAAGCATATCACGACTACGCCGTATTATCCGCAGGGATCGTTTGCGAAGAGGGTTAACCAAAATCTTAAACACGCTTTGATTATTAATCATCAGAAAACGCTTAGTAAGTGGGACTCTAGTCTTCCTTGGCTTATTTTTGCTTTTATTACCGCCAATCACGAAGCCTTTAGGGCTACTCCCACCTCTTTGATCCTTTCCTATCCTGTTAATTCCCCTCTTTCGAACTTGTGGGGAATTCAGAATCTAGTTCCGGCGGATATTACTCCTCAAGTCATCAAGGAAAACTGGAATCGTGCCAGACGTAATATACTCAGGGCCCATAATAAACAAGCTGAGCGTTATAATCGTAATCGGCGAACCTTTAGAGGGTGGTGAATAGATCAGGTCTATGTCTGTAATTCCCCCGGCAGGCAGGTGCGTGTCAGAAATATGAGTAAATTTACTCCTCGTTTTCTGGGGCCTTGCACCACTGTGCGCATTTTAGGCCCGGTCCGGTAAATCTGCTGGTTAAGGATGACTGCTCTGGTAAGCTGTACCGGGCTCACCTTAGCCAGGTTAAATTCAGCTAGGCTGATGGTTGTCAACCCCCTCAGGGCATCATGTTTGAGGTGGAGATTGAGCCGTGGCTGGCGTGAGAGCGCGGTTGGAGTTGTGAGGCGCTTCTTGCAAGGGTTACGGAGTTCTTCGCCCACCGATCCTGGACACGAAAGATGAGTGTTCACTTAACCTACTATCAAGCCTCAACTGCTATCACATCTCTTCATTTGATCCTGGTTGTCACTTTCTGGGAGATTCCCGTGAGCAACAATGTGTGTGCATTGAAGTCGGCTAGAATTGCAGCCATCTTCCTGTGTGGTGTTTAACTTAATTTAGTTCATTCCTTCATTAATGAAATGTACCAGCGGTATCTTCTGCTTTGTGACCGTTGACGTTCCGGTGACCTGCCCTGGTCGTTGAAGTAGTTTTCGGCAGAGTATTTTCCTCGTCATGTTGATGCTGTCCAGCATGGCGTGTTGTTCGACAGCCGAGGTGTTGTTGGTAGTTTTGGGCGTTTACTATGACTTGGCTGGATTGGGCACAAGTATCCAGAACGTTGTGCTATTGACATCTTGTTGTCGTTTTGCTGGTCGGGTCGAGCTGAACTGATCTTGTTGGCTGGTTCGTCCGCTGGCTTTCGGTTGGGTTGCCTTCCGATTAAGAGGTTGTTGGTCTGGCTCCTTGTCTCACCTAAACGTGCGTTAGTGTTACCTTCCCAGGCTGATCCTTGGAACCTTCTGAGCGCCGCTCCTTGAGTTTTACATAGTGATTTCCTTTTAGTCTTAAGTACTTTGTGTTGCCTTCAGCCGAGTTTTAGTTTATTAAAGGATTTTCTTCTTAGGCCTTAAGCCATAAAAAAAATTGTTTCTTGTTTGATATGTGGCCTTCAGTTGAGTTTCAGGCTTTCAAAATTAAAATTGAAAATTCCTTGTGCCTTGGCTTTAAGCCATAAATTGGTCCCAAGTTAGTGTGTGGCCTTCAGCCGAGTTTTCAGCCTTTTCAAATCAAAAGTTGAAAAATTTTGTCTAGGCCTTTTAAGCCGTAAGAAAAATTTTTTCTAGTTTTTAAGTGACCTTCAGCCAAGTTCTCCATCTTAAATTAAAAATTGGAAATTTCTTTGTCTGGGCTTTAAGTCGTGAGATTGTTGGTTTCGTATGTGGCCTTCAGCCGAGAATTATCTGAAGCATTTTAGTATAAAGCCTTTAGCCTATTTTAGTTGAAATTTAGAAGCTCTTTCCTAGACGCCTTAAGCCGTAAAATTATTTTCTGCATGGTGTGTGGCTCTCAGCCGAGTTTTAGTCTCTCTTAAATTAAAAATTCAAAATCCTTGTCTTGCCCGTAAGTCATAAGATTTTTATTCTTTAGTATGAGGCCTACAGTCGAGTTATACACAAAATATTTTAAGATAAGGCCTTCAGCCTTTTCAAACTGAAAGAACTTCTTCCTAGGCCCTAAGCGTATAAATTGTTTTGTTGATATGCGGCTTTCAGCCGAGTTTTCAGCCTATTTAGATTGAACATTGAACATCTTTGTCTCAGCCTTAAGCCGTAACCCTGTTCCTGAGGCCTTCAGCCGAGTTCTGTGGGAAAAAATTAAGCTAAGGCTTTCAGCCTATTTATATTGAAGATAAAAAATTGTTTTCTAAAGAAGTGAAACCTCCAGAGGAACTCCTGTACCTCAATTCCTTGCTTATGCCTTGTGCCTTGGATTTTCGATGTTGCCTTCAGCCGATCTAAATTAAATCAAAGGAGGTCTTTCATTAAAACCTTAACGGTTTTTGATTCTTCCTTGTGTGATTGTGTGTTTTAAAAAATAAAGTTTATATGTTGAGTGCAAAACTGACTAATTTATTTTGGTCCCTTTCCTCAAATATAACCTCATCCGCTCTGTCCTGCTATCCCAGGGATTCCAGACAAAGACATAGTGTATGGAAATGTGTGCAAAGAGGTTGAGGCCTTTCAGCTGTATACGGCCTTTCTAAATTTAGGCCAAACACTGAGTGAAATAGGAAAAATATGAGGGCTTAGTGCATATTAAAACTGACATTCTGGTGTTGTGCACGTAGTGAGAAGAAAGCTCAGTATGAAAGAAAGGCTTTTTCTTTCAGACATGTACTTTTTCGATTAATGTAATACGAACAAGGAACTTCGTCTTTGCTAAAATGCATTTTGAGGAATTTAAGCCGCGCGGTCTTGGGCGCTGCAGTCACTGACTGTGAGGCTGGTCCCGGCGGAGATTCGAGTCCTCCCTCGGGCATAGGTGTGTGTGTGTTTGTCCTTAGGAAAATTTAGGGTTAAGTAGAGTGAAAGCTTAGGGACTGATGACCTTAGCAGTTAAGTCCAGTAAGATTTCAAATACATTTAAACTTTTTTTTTTGGGGGGGGGGGGAATTTAGGATGAACTATTTTGTCCCTTGGAATGAATTCGCTGAACCTGTAACACAATCCTGGAAAAAGTAAGTAAAATTGGTATAAATGGGGCATCTTTGGATGGTTCGCCCCAAAGTTGCAGAAACTAAACTTCGAAAACCTTACTTTGGTTGGCATCGACGTATAATACACATCTTCAGGTTCTGCTTACTACAGAAAGCATGTATCAGAGGTGACCTGATGAAGGTTCGAACTGATAATAGCCAGCAGTAGTCGAAAGAGGCTGAAGTTGCAGACAAAGCCTTTCATACCTAAATAAATAAATAAGCCCGAAATACGCAGTAAAAAAATGGCTCTGAGCACTATGGGACTTAACATCTATGGTCATCAGTCCCCTAGAACTTAGAACTACTTAAACCTAACTAACCTAAGGACAGCACACAGCACCCAGCCATCACGAGGCAGAGAAAATCCCTGACCCCGCCGGGAATCGAACCCGGGAACCCGGGCGTGGGAAGCGAGAACGTTACCGCACGATCACGAGATGCGGGCTACGCAGTAAAGGAAGAAGGACAAAATCCACGATTTTCCATTTTACAATGGGCCAAAATGAATATATGTTTGAGCCGTGTCTTGTGATACTCGGGTAAAAGAAACTTTATATCTGTTTAGTAATGAAACTATAGTGAAAACGTACAGAATTAACTGCTGCACAGCGTAGCACATCGGGAATACGGACAGGCAAGCAAGATTCCTTTAGCCCGCTTGGGTTGGGTATAGCCTGACCTGGATGGGAATAAACCAGTCTGCCCGTTCTGCTAGTAACGTGCGGCAGGTTGCCTGCTTGACTAACGTGCAAGCCATGGGCAGCTCGTCGAAATTCCACTGCAACATAGCCTTCCCTCTAGCAACGCGGGGATGGAGAGATAGCCTACTAGCCAGTCGGAGTGAGACCGCTAGCATCTCGAGCGGCTTGCCATACAGTTGGCCAGAACAACGGAATTATGTTGCACGTCAACAGACACATGACACAAATGGTGCGCTTTTTCTTATCATTGCGCAAACCAGGACATAAGCCGCGCTCGGCGACTTTACATGCGGTTGCAGTTCGAGATCATCATTTCTTATCTGCCGAAGAGCATCGGCACATCCGCTGATGGAACTATCACGCTCACCGACGAGTCCGACGTGAAATCAGAAGCCCAGCGACTTCGTGAGACACAGCCCTGAAGCAGTGGGCACGCCGGGAAGAAGACCGCAGTGTTCACAGATTTCGACATACCATCTAAAAGTTTGTACGTATAAAAGTAGTTGTTCACTATGTGTATCCGTGCCTGATCGTTTGCTGAGAGTAGCACCCGTGGTGGAAGTATCAGCGATAGATCGTGGGCTGCAGTCAAGATCTCCAGATTTTGCGAGTATGGCCTCCGCGATACGTAACGAGTTTCTTGAACCTTCTCCTAACGCAATCTCATGTTGATGCCTGTGACACTCCCACTACGACTAAACTAACCCGTGACAAATTACACATTTTTGCTTTAAGTTCATTCGAGTCGCTTTCCTTAATCGAGCTCAATCAGAAAAAAGAACCGTATGCATACTCCTAATAATAAAAACTGAAAATAAAACTTATTTCAACTACTCACATTTAATTGAAAAGGTTCTGTTTTGTTGTAAATTTCTACAGGGTGATTTTTTCCACCGTGTACAAACTCTAGGGACTGATCGATGAGAATATACGGAACAAAAAAGGTCTAGTAAAATTATGTCAGGAAATGCGTGTTAGAGACCATTTATTCAATCGCAGTTTGTTACAGAGACTGCGGTCTAATATTCGTTGTACAATGCAGCCACAGTTACAGTATGCATGATTTCTTCCTAGAGGGTGGTACTGTTCCTCATACGTCATGTACTAGCGTCCCCTCCTGCCATAGTAATTGCTAATGCTGTTTCCGACTGACTTCTCTTGCTGACTCACCTTGTAGTGGATGTGATATAACGTTGAGCTCAATGGTTCCGTATTCGAATCAAAACCTTGCCGACTTGGTATTCACTTATGGAAAGCAAATGACAACGGGCGGCGGGCAGAGAGGTTGTATCAGAACATCTAGCCTCGCCGACAACTACCACAACATTCAATATATGCAACAGTGTTTAGCCGTTTGTCTGCGACAGGATCGTTTCAGGGAGCAGGAAATCATGAAGAACGTACCTGATATGTTCGGACACCAGACTTGGATGAAAATCTGATTTACATGGTGGAAGGCAACCTCCGTGTCATTACCAAGCCTTTCACCCGCCAATACAGGATAAGCCAGACGACCGTGTGGAACTCTCTCTATGACAACTGTTACTATCCGTATCACTTACAGTGTGCAGAGCTTACTAGCGACAGACTTTCCAAACGGGAGCGGTTTCTTCATCAGTCAACTTCAATTCCGGGATTTGTGTCATCCATCCCATTCACAGACGAAGCCACTCCTGCGCGGAGTAGAATCTTCAACTTCCATAACAGTCATCTGTGGGATAGTTTGCAGAACCTCCATGGTGTGATGACAGCGAATCGTCAGTATCTGTGCAGCTGGGAAGTGTGGACCGGGATAAATGGCGACCTAGTATGGGACTAGTCTTGCTTCCACGTCGCCTAACAGGCTGGAATTATTGGTGTTTCTCGTGGGTGACTCTGTCTCCCCTGCTGGAAGAAGTGCCATCGATGATTCGAAGGGCTATGTGGCTCCTACATGATGGTGCTCCAGCCCACTTTGCCATTAACGTCCGAGCGCATCTCAATCATGACTTCCGTTGTCGATGGATCTGACGAGGGGGCCAGTTTCGTAGCCTGCTCGTTCACCGGATCTGAACCCGTTCAATTTCTGATCTATGCAGAGCCATTTCCATACGTGGAGACACTGGACCAGCGTATTAATCCTACCTCTGACGCTGTTCGGATGCAGCCTAGCCGATGTGAACGTGTGAGACACCCATGCGTTGATGCACATGGAAACCATTTTCAACACATCTGTAACTGTGGTTGCATGGTACTACGCTTCTTACACCACGGTCTCTGTAACAATGTATGATTGAATAAATGGTCTCTAGCATGGAAACTATGCATTTCCGGACATAAGTTCATTAGACCTTTTTTGTTCCGTATCCTTTCATCGATCAATTTCTACAGTTTGTACACGGCAGACATGTATTAGAACAGTCACTTAAGACCTTTGTATCATAAATGATAGTGAAAACCAACACAGCTGAAACGGTACGATAACAGAAGCAAACACGTTCCAGTAAACATGGTCCAAAAACGAGGCTCTGAGCACTATGGGACTTAACATCTATGGTCATCAGTCCCCTAGAACTTAGAACTACTTAAACCTAACTAACCTAAGGACAGCACACAACACCCATCCATCACGAGGCAGAAAAAATCCCTGACCCCGCCGGGAATCGAACCCGGGAACCCGGGCGTGGGAAGCGAGAACGCCACCGCACGACCACGAGATGCGGGCTGGTCCAAAAACGAACGTGTCATTATGAACTGCCTATGACTGAAGAATGGAATATCGTCTTAGTTATCAAAAACGTATTTCAGACACAGAGTTTTCAATTAAATCCCCATATAATTGGGGGTAAATATCATCATGGGTCACAGTTGTTGAATGTGGTAGAAGCATGATGACACACCGATATATTTTTCATCAACCGTAGACACTATGGTCTATACTGGATAAGTCGGCATGGCTTGTAGACTGGGCTCCAAGATGACGTGACTTTAACCGTTTGAATTTTTCTGTCGGGGCATCTCAAACGTAAAGAGTACATCACTCCCATTAACACCGTTGAAGAATTAAGGCGGTGAAATGAACATTGTTGTAAAGATTTAAGAGAGGCTACGGTGTTGGTTCACAGAATTCGAAACTCACTGCAGATGATAGCACAGCATCGCATCCAAATGCGAGGGAAACACGTGGAACACCTGTACAGCAAATTGAAAAACGTAACGTATTGAAGCACTATTTTATTTCTCGTTAATGCTGGACAGTGTTGAGAACTCACGAGGACCTATTTCACGCTGAATTCAGTGGTGGCTAATAACCACCCATTGAGAGTTATAACGCAAACGGCTCTCTTGCGGACCCATGTTTACCGAAACGTATTTCCTTCCATTATCGTGCATTTTCAGCCGTGACAGATTTCGCTATTAATTATGATATACAGGGTGTTTTACTATTATAGGTAAAAACAAAAGGGACTTGTAATAACAATGAAACAAGTAAATAATTCTAATTAACAAAGGTCCGGAAACCATTGGTTTACTTGATGCGACGTATTCCGACAAAGTGCTTGAACACTTTATAAAAGAGACCCGGAAGATCCAACCTGCAAACATGCACTTGAGGACAATTACATTACATCGTTCCACAAAGACACCGTTTATATGAGAGCAGACTTCAGTACTCCTTTACAGTGCCCGTACACATTCAAAGATCTTTGGCGTGTACCGAATCCACTGACTGCCATCCACAATTCGTTCCAGGAATTAATCAAGGCTTTTATCTGTGCTAGAATGCACTAAAGCTTTTAAATATACTCACACAAAAAATAACGGGTTCAATTCCAGTAAACTGGAAAGCGATGGTGTAGCGAGCCACACCGACATACTTGTTATAGAGGATGGATGCTATGTATGGCCGAACGGGCACACGAAAGTCGCCGGTTCACCATGTTGCGTGTACCACTTACACATCCTTTCACCAGAGGGAACACCTTCCTAATAGCCAATTGGCGTGAATTGCAGGAAATGTATGTGGAAGACCAATAAGTTTAGCCTATAAAGAAATTGTGGCAGTATCGGAGCAACCATTGGTTTCCGGATCTAAGTTTACCAGGATTATTTCCTTTTTACTTGCTTTTATACCTGTATTAGTGTAACACTGCGTTGACTTTTGACTTCCGAACGTCTTGATGTTATCTCATTTCCTATTAAAAGCAGTGAGCGTTGCGTGAAGGGATTTCTGTCGACACGTTTCGCCGACTGTTCTCATCAACAGTTCCTGCACTCTTCTCCTATTCAAGCTGGCTGAAGCCACTCGTCTTTGTTTATTTACACAGGGCTACCACCCCATCGCTCCAGCTTTTGATGGGATTCGTTGTTGACGTATATTGGCCTTTCGGGATGTTTCTTTTCTCGCACCAGCCGAAGGAAAACAGATTTCGCGGATAGAGGCGACCGGAATGCCGGCCAGAAAGTTTTCCGGGTCGGCAGGTATCTGTCTCGGCTCCTCCGCAAACAAACAGCCGCCCACCGTGCCGTGCCGCTGCACCGCTCCCGGGGATACCCGCGGAATAACGCTGCAGCCGGCCGGGAGGCATAAACCGGCCGGCCGACAGGGAGGAGCGGAGGATCCCTAGAAGCGAGCACAAGCAAAATAAATTTCCCGCCGTCCACTCGCGCTGCCTAGGCGAGACGGCAACTTTCCATAACTCAATTTTTTACAACGCGCGCAACTTCTAAAGTTCACGGACTCTTATAGCAGCAGTTCTTTGACGTGCGAAGACCTACCAACGGAGCCTGCAAGAGTATAAATTTGTACCGTTTGATATCAGGTTGGCAGTACAAACGCAGCATGATTGGCAGCTGCTATCACACTTATCGAGAAGTGTGCAGTAAGGAAGGGACGCACCACGAAGGAATTATCCGAATGGGATTGAAATCGGCAGACGTGGTATACATGTGCACACAAATAAATGATTACAATTTCAGAAAAATTTGATGATTTATTCAAGAGAAAGAGCTTCACAAATTGAGAAGGACAGTAATGCGTTGGTCAACGTCCAGTACTTACGCAAGTAGCTATTCGGTTTGGTCATCGGGGCTTAGTTCGAGGCGGGACTCATCACTGAAGACAACTGTACTCCAGTCAATGAGGTTCCAGGCCAACGACTGGTCTGGTGACGCTCCGAACAGAAGTAGGATACCAACCTGACTGAGAACCAAGGACGATGGTCTGGGTGCCACTTCATAGCAGGACACCATTGGGTGTCATCCCCGGCACTCTTGCAGCACAGCGGTACGTCGAAAATATTCTACACAACGTTTTGTTGCTTCATGGCAACCCATCCTGGTCTTACAGAACGATAATGCCCGCCCGCACCAGGCGTGAGTTTCTACTGCTCGTCTTCATGCTTAACAAACCATACGTAGGGCATCAAGGTCGCCGGATCTCTCCCCAACGGAAAGCGTCTGTAGCATCGTGGACAGGTTCCTCCAACAAGCTTATGATTTTGGCGATATAACGCGCCAATTGGACAGAATTTGACATGTTATCCCTCTGGAGGACGTCGAATAACACTACCAACCGATATTCTTCACGGGTTTGCAGCCGGATCATGTCGTCGTCCAGACACAATATTTCGGCGGAACAGCTGGCCGCCATCTTCAGGTCAGTTAATGCTCGTGCACTGCCTCGCCGGTACTGAATTCCAGCCACGACGACGGAGACCTTTATACACCACGGACAGAGCACCGCGCATGCGCGAGATGATGGCAGCGCCTACTGGCGCCAAGTAGACACGTAGCGCTCTGGTGGGAGAAGACAGCGGGCGGAAACGATAAATCGCAACAGCACTAGTTGGAAGAATCCAATGATCGAAAAGAAGACCGTTGTTGTTTAATGTAGGACAAAATCGGATTCCATATCTTACTTACAAGGGAACCTCCCCATCGCACCTCCCCCCCCCCCCCCCCCCCCCGGATTTAGTTATAAGTGGGCACAGTGGATTGGCCTTAAAAAACTGAACACAGATCAATCGAGGAAACGGGAAGAAGTTGTGTGGAACTATGAAAAAATAAGCAAAATATACAAACTGAGTAGTCCATGCGCAAGATACGTAACATCAAGGATAATGTGAGCTCAGGAGCGCCATGGTCCCGTGGTTCAGCGTCAGCAGCTGCGAAACGAGAAGTGCTTGGTTCAAGTCTTCCCTCGAGTGAAAAGTTTATTTTTTTTATTTTCAGACAATTATCAAAGTTCAGGCACTCACACATAATCAACTTCGCTCTCCAGAATTCCAAAACATGTTCAGATTTGCTTGGACATATGCAGGATTTGAGGTCTACACACGGAAAATTTTGAAAACGTTAAAAACATATGTTTTGACACAGCACAGGGAAGACTGTGCGACTGTGAAACTGTTGCATTCATTTGTTGCAGTTTATGTGACAAATTCTTATGTTTTCATCAGTTTTTTGGGAGTGATTATCACATCTACAAGAAAACTTAAATCGGGCAAGGTAGAAGAATCTTTTTACCCATTCCCCAAGTGTACAAGTTAGGTGGGTCGACAACATATTCCTGTCATGTGACGCACATACCGTTACCAGTGTCGTATACAATATATCAGACGTGTTTTCCTGTGGAGGAATCGGTTGACCTATGACCTTGCGATCAAATGTTTTCGGTTCCCATTGGAGAGGCACTTCCTCTCGTCTACTAATCGCGCGGTTTTGCGGTGCGGTCGCAAACCACAGACACTAAACTTATTACAGTGAATAGAGACGTCAATAAACGAACGGATGGATCATAACTTTGCGAAAATAAACTTTTCACGCGAGGAAGACTTGAACCAAGGACCTCTCGTTCCGCAGCTGCTCACGCTAGCCACGGGACCACGGCGCTCCTGAGCTCACCTTCTCCTTGATGTTGCCTATCTTGCGCATGGACTACTCAGTTTGTATATTTTGCTTATTTTTTTCATAGTTCCACACAACTTCTTCCTGTTCTCTCGATTGATCTGTGTTCAGTTTTTCAAGGCCTATCCACAGTGCCGACTTATAACTAAATCTGAGGGGGGTGCGATGGGGAGGTTCCCTTGTTAGAGGAAAACCTTTATCCCTGTTAATAATATTAATTGCTAATCTAATTTCAATGGATTCTTTAAGAACACATTCTCAATAGCGAGAAGCAGGAGAGATCAATTGTGTCTTGTCATACATCATCCTCTTTCCTTCGTTAAGGCAGTGTACCGCCACTGCCGACTTCTCAGGCCGGAAAAACCGAGTGTATCGATATGTTCCACACACCGGTCCTGAATAGTTGGAATAGTTTCACCAATACACTTCTTTCCACAGTGACACGGAATTTCATAAACCCCGGGCTTCCTCAAACACAAATTATCTTTAACTGAGCCAAAAAGGTCTCTACTCTTGGCCACCGTTGTAAAAACACTTTTAATATCATATTTTCTTAAAGTTCTTGAAATTTTGGATGATATACTTCCCGCAAAAGGTAAATAAGCAGTAGCTTCAAAAGTACCCTCTATTGGCTCGCGTGACGGACCAAACTGAAGATCACGGCATCTTTGTTGTTCCTTATATCCATTCTGTTTAAAAACAATCTTTAAATGATGAAGCTCTTCTTTCAAATGTTCCTCGTCAGAAATGGCATAAGCTCTTTTCACCAGAGTCCGCAAGACTCCACTACATTGGTGTGGTGGATGACAGCTGGTCGCATGAAGATAGCGATCAGTATGAGTAGGCTTCCAACACACACTGTGTCCAAAAGTCCCATCGTTCTATGAACTAAAACATCAAGAAATTGAAGTTTACCATCACTTTCAATTTTCATAGTAAACTGAATACTCGGATGTAGACAATCAAAATGATCTAAAAAGCGATTCAAGGCATCAATTCCATGCGGCCAAACCATAGAAATATCCTCAACGTATCTCAAAAAACACTTTGATTAGATTAGATTAGATTAGATTAATACTAGTTCCATGGATCATGAATACGATATTTCGTAATGATGTGGAACGAGTCAAATTTTCCAATACATGACATAATTAGGTTAATTTAACAACATACTTAAGTTAATATAACAACTTTTTTTGTGTTTTTTTATTTTTATTTTTTAATTTTTTTTCCTTAATTTATATCTAAAAATTCCTCTATGGAGTAGAAGGAGTTGTCATTCAGAAAGTCTTTTAATTTCTTCTTAAATACTTGTTGGTTATCTGTCAGACTTTTGATACTATTTGGTAAGTGACCAAAGACTTTAGTGCCAGTATAATTCACCCCTTTCTGTGCCAAAGTTAGATTTAGTTAGATTGGTTTAAGAAACGAAGTTTTGAGTGCCATGTCCTCAAAGTCTTCCTTAAAAAGGTTGGCGACTATGAGGGCGAGTGAACTCCCCACAGCCACTCCGTTAGTTTGCTCAAAATATACAACATTAAGAAGAAAATACGTTGAAGTCAACACATGACGACATAGCTTGGTGGTTTCTTCATCTAATTTCTTACCGATTAGTAACAGGAACTCTTCAAGAGGAACCCGGGTAAAGAGAGAAATAACATCAAAGCTGACGAGCAAGTCAGAAGGCCCACAGTACAATCACAACACTACCCACCAATGCCAAGCCGAATAATTGCTTGAGTAAAGGCCAAAGGAGAAGCAACACCTTATTGATTTCATGAATTTGTGAAGCTCTTTCTCTTGAATAATTTATCCATGTTTTATGAAACTTTAATCATTTGTTTGCCTGTACATGTGCATCACATAACCGATTTTGGTCCCAGTAAATAATTCCTTCGTAGTGAGTTTCTTCTTCATTTTTCTTAAAGTGTACGGATATGAGGTCTACTGAACTATACATGCAAAAGGGCAGTGCTAAAGATTTAATTATCAAGTCGAAAAATTAGGTTACATAATTCATTTTTGTTTGTTTGCATGTGTATGTCTGCAGTCATGATAGACATTCAAATTTGTGCACGACAGCACAGCAACACTCCGCCACGGGAGCGAAAACCAAACACAGCAGCCCATTAATGAAGTGTCGCATTGTGCGGGAAGTATGAGGTGCTTCCCAAAAATACCTGGAATATATGAGTAGCTAGTGATTTCCAGCTAGGGCGACGTAATGCCTCTATGTAGTACCTCATACAGCCTTCCTCAGTGCCACAAGCGACTTTGTGCTAGGCGTTGTGTTTAGTTTTTATGCGCATTTCCACATTGTCGTGTACTGCGTGTCATGCAAAGCTGATAACGAGTGTACATCAGCTGTTGTTTCAGACTCGGAAAAACTGCAACATAACACACTGGGGTGAAAAAAATTATGGGATACCTCCTATTATCTTGTCTGATCTCCTCCTGCCCGGCGTAGTGCAGAAACTCGGCGTAGCATGGACTCAACAAGTCGTTGGAACTATCCTGCAGAAATATTCAGCCAGGCTGCCTATATACCCAACCTTAATTGCGAAAATGTTACCGGTGCAGGATGTTGTGCACCAACTGACCTTTCCATTATGTCTCATAAATGTTCGACGGCATTCATGTCAGGCGACCCGGGTGGCCAAATCATTCCCTCGAACTGTCCAGAAAATTCTTTAAGCCAATCGCCAACAATTATGACCCTGTGAAATGGTGTCGTTGTTTGGAAGCATGAAATCTATGAATGGCTGCAAATGGTCTCCAAGTGGCTGAATGTAACAATTCCCGATCAAGGATCGGTTCAGTTGGACCAGGAAATCTAGCCCATTCCGTGTAAACACAGCCCACACCATTATGGAGCCACCACAAGATTACACAGTGCCCTGTTGACAACTTGGAGCTATGGCTCCGTGGGGTCTGCGCGATATTCTGACCCTACCATCACAGCTCCTACCAACATAAATGGAGTCTCATCTAACCAGGCAACAATTTTCCATTCGTCTAGGATCAAACCGATATGGTCACGAGCCCAGAAGAGGCGCTGCAAGTGATGTCTTACTGTTAGCAAAGGCACTGGCGTCGGTCGTCAGCTGCCACATTTCATTAATGCTAAATTTCGTTCACTATCCTAACTGATTCGTTCGTCGTACATCCCACATTGATTTCTGCAATTATTCCCTGAGGTGTTCTTTGTCTGTTAGTACTGACAACTCTACACCAAAGCCACCTCTCTCGGTCGTTAAGTATAGGCCGTCGGTCACAGCCGGCCGAAGTGGCCGTGCGGTTAAAGGCGCTGCAGTCTGGAACGGCAAGACCGCTACGGTCGCAGGTTCGAATCCTGCCTCGGGCATGGATGTTTCTGATGTCCTTAGGTTAGTTAGGTTTAACTAGTTCTAAGTTCTAGGGGACTAATGACCTCAGCAGTTGAGTCCCATAGTGCTCAGAGCCATTTGAACCATTAAACCGTCGGTCACCACGTTGTCCGCGGCGAGAGGTAATTCCAGCAATCTGGTATTCTCGACACACTCTTGAGACTGTGGATCTCGACATATTGAATTATCTATAATTTCCGAAATGAAATGCCCTGCGTCTAGTTCCAACTATCATTCCGCGTTCAGAGTCAGAGTTCAGAGTTCAGAGGAAGAGCAGAAGACTGCAAAGTCATCCACTAACAAAGGGCATTTGACAGGGCTTCTGACTGTGGAGGAAATCCCATTGATAGCGAAGGCAAACGGTGTGACACTGAGGACATTGCCCTGGAGTCCGCATTCTAAAATGGTTCAAATGGCTCTGAGTACTATGGGACTTAACTTCTGAGGTCATCAGTCCCCTAGAACTTAGAACTACTTAAACCTAACTAATCTAAGGACATCACACACATCCATGCCCGAGGCAGCATTCGAACCTACGACCATAGCAGTCGCGCGGTTCCAGACCGTAGCGCCTAGAACCGCTCGGCCACGCCGGCCGGCAGAGTCTGTTAATCCCCGTCGTACGATCATAATCACGTCCGAAAATATTCACATGAATCACCCGAGTCAAAATGACAGCTCCGTCAATGAACTGCCCATTTATATCATGTGTATGTAATAGTATGTCCATCTGTATGTAAGCATATCGCTATCTCATGACTTAGCTCAGCTCAATGTTTGTTGAAACAAGCTTGGTTCAAAATGGCTCTGTGCACTATGGGACTTAATATCTGAGGTCATCAGTCCCCTAGACTTAGAACTACTTACACCTAACTAACTAAAGGACTTCACACACATCCATGCCCGGGGAAGGATTCAAACCTGCGACTGTAGCAGCAGCGCGGTTCAGAACTGAAGCGCCTAGAACCGCTTGACCGCAACGGCCGGCTTTGACATAAACGTTTTCGAGGACGTGTTAGGTCACAGTCATACGTACGACTGGTTTAAAAGTTTTCGAGATGGCAGTACATTGTTTGACGATGATCCCCGTGCAGGAAGTCCATCAGTTGCGTTACTCCTGGAAACTGTCACTTCCCTTCTGGAAGTCACTTCCCTTCTGGACCTTCGAGGACATATTCCAGTATCGCAGTGCTGTCTTATGGGACGTGTCCGAGGATTTTATCCAAGGAACTGCTCATGCGGCAGATTGCAGCGAAGGCTGTGCAGCTACTCTCAACGACGAGCAGAAACAGCATCACCTAGATGTCTGCAAATAACTTCAAGGAAGGCTGGGAAGTGAAGCAGACTTCCTTTCGAAGGTTATTACTGGTGATGAAAGTTGGGTTTATGGGTAGGATCCCGAAATCAAAAAGTAATTGCCACATTGGATGAGTCCAGCGTCAGCCCGTCCCACGATGACGACGATGATGATGATTTGGGTTGAGGGGGCACTCCACATCATGGTCATCAGCGTTCTGACGGAAAGTCAAAATGCAAATCTCATGGGTGGGGACGAAGGCTGTTCTCACAGGCGGAGCAGGTTATAACGTATTAAAGTCTGCCGCCCTTTCCCACCAATTTAGGGATGAGGCCTGACAGTTCACAAAATTTCACCTCTCTTGTATCTGCAAAGTCATCCACTAACAAAGGGCATTTGACAGGGCTTCTGACTGTGGAGGAAATCCCATTGATAGCGAAGGCAAACAGTGTGACACTGAGGACATTGCCCTAGGGCCCGCATTCTAAAATGGTTCAAATGGCTCTGAGCACTATGGGACTTAACTTCTGAGGTCATCAGTCCCCGCCCGCATCTCGTGGTCGTGCGGTAGCGTTCTCGCTTCCCACGCCCGGGTTCCCGGGTTCGATTCCCGGCGGGGTCAGGGATTTTCTCTGCCTCGTGATGGCTGGGTGTTGTGTGCTGTCCTTAGGTTAGTTAGGTTTAAGTAGTTCTAAGTTCTAGGGGACTGATGACCATAGATGTTAAGTCCCATAGTGCTCAGAGCCATTTGAACCAATTTTTTTCATCAGTCCCCTAGAACTTAGAAATATTTAAACCTAACTAACCTAAGGACATCACACACAACCATGCCCGGGGCAGGATTCGAACCTGTGACCGTAGTAGTCGCGCGGGTCCAGACTGAAGTGCCTAGAACCGCTAGGCCACACCGGCCGGCGGGACCGCATTCTCCTGAATATAGAAATCAGACATGGCATCGCCAATGCGATAACGAAAACGCCAGTCCTCGAGAAAGGATTAGATCAGAAGCGGCAGGCATCCATGTAGTTCCCATTCATGAAGTTGGCGAAGGATGTTGTACCTACAAGTAGCGTCATATGCTTTTTGAGGTCAAAAACACATAAACCAAATGGTTTCGGCGTAAGAAGGACTCCTGTATCGCAGTCTCCAGTAGAATTAAGTTTTCAAGGGTGGAACGGTAGCGCCTGAAATCGCACTGGGAGCGGTCCAGGTGACCTCGGGACTCGAGCAGCCAGACGAGGCGGCGTTTGACCATGCGTTCAAGAGTCTTACCCATACAACTGGTAAGGGCGACACTCCGATAACTGTTAGGAGCGCTATGGTCCTTGCCTCCTTCCAAGTCGTGGGGTACTGTCCATTAAACCAGACCTGATTGAAACAAGAGAGGAGTTGTCCTCTTGCTTCAGGGCACAGATGACGCAGCATGGCTTTATGGACATCATCAGGTCCTGGAGCAGTCTCTGGTTGCAGACAAAGCTGGTTCCAGTTCCCACATGGAGA
The DNA here is from genome assembly GCF_021461395.2 of Schistocerca americana. Classification (NCBI taxonomy): domain Eukaryota; kingdom Metazoa; phylum Arthropoda; class Insecta; order Orthoptera; family Acrididae; genus Schistocerca; species Schistocerca americana. Next base: position 296,961,181 of record NC_060121.1, on the reverse strand, counting down.
ATGGAAGGTTGTAGACTTCCTCACTACGCGAGAAGAATTTGAGTTTCCTCATCTCTGCAGTCCAACGGAATACTTGAACAACAGGAGCTCGTCTGGATAACGTAGTAACAGTAAAGAAGTGTTCAGCTAAAACGTGAGCTACGTCTTCTGGCGTGTTCTCCAACACCCCATTATTTGACAAGGCCGTAAAGGGATGTGTACTACCCTTGCCTGAAATGCGTCTCATTGATTCCCAAACTTGTGCAGCGGAAGCGGACCGATTAATGGAAGTCGTGAATTCCCTCCAGGAAGACCTCTTCCGTTCTTTGATCACTCGCCTTGGATGTGCTCTCGCATACCTGAAGGCATGAAGTTTGACTGTAGTTGGACAGTGTTTGAAGGTCCACAGAGCTGTCTGCCTGACGCGGATTGCCAGTCGACAGTCGTCATCCCACCAAGGTCCAAGGTACAGGTCATCGTCTGAGGTAGTTACTAGACCTGGGGTGGACTCTGCGCCAGTCCTTTGGATCTCACGAGTGATATGGGCCACCGCCTCCTGCGCACAATCCTTTTGTTCAAAAATAGCCTGTCGACTGTACTGTAACCAATTTGCCCTTTGTGTGATCCACCTGTGTGGTCTCCTGTTGGCCACCTTCCTAGTCGGCAGACGGATCTACACTGGGAAGTGGTCACTAGAATGTAAATCTGGTTCCACTTCCCACTGAACTGAGTCTGCAATAGCTGAGGAACAAAAACAAATGTCAGTATCTGAAAAAGACTCTGTAGCTGTCGAAAAGTGAGACCCGCGTTGAGAAGGCAAATATTCTCAGAATGGACGAGTCGCTCGACCTACAGGCTCCCTGGAGCAAGTTGTAGCCGAGCCCCACAACACATTGTGGGCACTGAAGTCCCCCACAAGGAAGAATGGGTGTGGTAGTGCCCAGAATAGGACTGAGAGTGCGTCTACATCCAAAGCATCAATGAGGCGGCAGGTACAAAGAACACACTGTGATGTCAAAGGGTGTGAGAACATTCACAGCAGTTGCTTGCATGGTCGTCGTAAGAGGGACAGGAGAGGAGTGCCTTCTGTCATCAAGGAAAATATCCACTCCACCTTTAGCCCTGTCTCCAGTAGTATCGTCCTTCCTGTGTACGTGGTTGCCCTATAATGCAGGTGTGTCTGTGACTTTAAGATGCGTTTCTAGTAAGAATGTTTATCCTGGACCTGCAGCTGCAATTCTTCCATATGTGAGCGATATCTATTCAAATTCCATTGCAACACAGAAGTCCCTGTGGAAGCCGTTGGTTAACGATGGTTGTTCTTTTGTTTCTCCCTCGGAGGGGATGATTTGGATGATTTACTGGGGAGGTGAGAGGGAACGTTAGCCGGTTCCTTGCTCTCTGGTTCCTCCGATTGGAAGTATCTTCAACTGCATAGTCCCCTTCAGAAAGGGAGAGAGCCCGCCGATCCGAAACTTTAACTACCGCTTTCTTGGGCTTAGAACTATTTTCGATGAACCTTTTTCTTTACTGACAGGAGGAGATGGTTGCCTGGGTTGCGGGATGGCTTAGCTGATTTCTGATGTTGGGGAGTGTTATGTGGCTTAGGTGGTAAGCCTACTGCAGAGAGCTTCCGAACGACAACAGTTGCAAGTGGAGCGTTTCGCCCTTAGGTACATCGACAAGTGCATGTGCTCGTACTTGAATCTGTGGTCTTAGTTTTTGTGGAGGTATCGCACTTAGCGATTGGTGTCCTAAGGGCTGATGAAAAAGAAGTAGTAAAAACCGGTGGTTGCATAGCTTTGAAAGCTCTTTTAGCTTCAGCAAAGGGTATGCGTCTCTTTACTTTCAACCCTTCAATTTTCCTTTCGTCGTTGTAAACCCGACAATTTCTGCTTCACACTGGGTGATCCCCGGAGCAGTTTACACACTTCGGAGGAAGTGTACAGGAAGTCCCTGACTCGTGAGCTGAGCCTCCACAATTGCCACATGCAGACTTCCCTTTACATCCCATAGTGGTATGGCCAAATCTTTGACATTTGTATCATCGCATGGGGTTAGGAACAAACGGGCGAACCGTAAGTTGGATATAGCCTGCAAGGATATGTTCAGGTAATTCTGGAGTACTAAACGTTAGAATAAATGTTACCGATTTTTCCAATTTGCCATTGACTCTCCTCACATAATTCTTCACTTCCGTGACGCACATATTTTTCCATTCTTCACGTAACTCCGCCGGGTTCACCTCCATTATATCGGAGTAGGTAACCACGCCCTTTAGTTAAGGGTGTTATGCACCTCTTGCCTCGACTGTGTGTCACTTCCAAGAAGCTTAGATGTTTGGTTGGAATTAGCAGTTTCAACTAAAAGTGTTCCATTATGAAGTCGTTTGACACTTTTCAGAGACCCAGCAATACCTTCCAATGCCTTGCGAATACAGAAACGGGGTATCTTCTTAAAGCTTCCCCCCTTTTCGCTTGATTACAATGAAAGTGCTATGGCACACTAATGCCTTCTCACTATGATTCGGAAATTTCTTTTCGGGAGTGCTGACCAACCGACATCTCTTTGAGGAGTGGGTGTAGGTGCTGCCTGACGGTACGCCCGTCCCGTCCGGAGTAGTAGTTTCATGCAACAGTTTCTGACGGACCCCACGAGACGCTAGGGAAACAACCGTCGACCCAGGCAGAGCCTTGCATGCCTGAGCAAGCCATATACAACAGGGGGGGGGGGGGGGGGGGGTGGCGGCATGTGCCCCAGAGGTTACCAGCTGAAGACTGTTTGATCTCAACAGCCATCAGCCATTCACCTTCTCAGCACGTAGCACACCTTGGGGATGAGGGTTTTTTTTTTATAGATGTGTGTACCTTCCTCGCGGTCTAGGCGATGAAGCCAAGACCCCCGTTCTCCGAACTACACAACATTCCACCGCTGCGTCGCACGGTGGTCGCTGAAGTATGACCAGAGCTTGCGGTGGCAGAGGACAGGTGGCGCTTACCAGTCGTCAGCTCATGAACCCCGGGGTCGCCAAGCCCGTACTCAGGAAATGAATGCTGACCCCCTGAGGGGGCCCGTCCCATGAAATACCGGCAAGTGAAGAGTAATGTTAAGTCCATTCTCAACGGTTTCTGCGATACAGAAAAAACTCTCCATAACGAGTTCGTCCCTCCTCGTCAGTGCGTCTGTGCAGTGTCCCATAGTGATTCCGAGAGACCGTTGAGGTAAAACGTAAGAGGAAATTTATGAGAAAATGGCGCATGGGCGATTCATTCCTCCTTCACGGCAGTGACTCTTAAAGGACTTCCTCCGTCTTACAGGAAATTCTGGCGAAAAACAAAATGGTAGTTATTCCTCTCCAGCTGCGTCCGCCCGATCTGGCGCCAAGAGACTTTTTTTTATTCTCCAGAATGAAACTTGAGTATAAGGTCAAAGATCTCACTCGTTTGAGCAGAGTCAAACAGAATTGCAAATGGTACTAAAATGTCTCACGAAAAATGCATTCCATGGAGGGGTGTGAACACTCTCGAGGGTACTACTTTGAAGGTGATGGTGATGAATAAGATCTAGATAAAGTGTAATTTTATTTATTGGGGTCTTATGGGTACTTTTGTACAGAAACTCGCAGTTTACTGCATTGGAAGGGGTAAAACGTTACAATAACCTATCCGGAGTCGGTGGTAGGGAAAGACAGAAATGCACCGTCATAAGAGTCAGTGGTTAGGTAGTGCTGACGTCTTGAGGTTAGCGAAACAAGCCCCAAGTGACAGACCACCTTTCTGTGAAGAACTGGGAATAGTTAGAGGAGTGGAGTTCTTGGGTGCTGGAATACCGATGTATCGCAAACGAGGTGATAGTGGAATAAGTGAAATAAAGTCATGGACCAGTTTTTAACCTCTTGCACGACAGTTCGCCTATGACAAAGTTCGTCACGAGTGCTCACACCCTTTCAAAATGCCGTCGAACAGAGCAAGCAGGGGAAATATTGCAGCTGTGTCATACCAACTGATATGACATCCATAGCTTGCTTATCTTTAAGGGAGACTCAGAGACAAAGAAGCAATGTAAGCGCTAAAAAAGGGTGAAGTCACGGCTGTCGAAAAAGGCGGGAATACGACCGTCATTTAACAAGGTGACGCTACGTGTTTCTTTCTTGGGACTGGTATGGAGTGGTGCTACAGATTTCGCTCGTAACTGGCAAACCGACACAGCAGCATATCGCCGAAATCTCTGATGAGGTTGCAGGAGGATGTCCAGTGGAGTGTTTTTTCTCTGCGAGAACGACCCTACTCATTCTGCACAGGACACAGAACACATGCCACTTCTATAGGCAGTCACATATTGTCTCACCCACATGTTCTCCTGACATGATCCCCAGTTACTTCTCCCTCTATCGTTGGACGAAAAAACCATTACGTTCAGGAGGCTCCAGAATGACGACGAGGTGATTTCAAGGTGGAACGTTTCTTGATCAGCCAACATACAGGCCTATACAACCAAGATCTCCGCCAAGTCTACCATCGCCCGGAAAAACGTGTTGCATAAAAGGGCACCCCGTGGTCTAGGGGTTGCGTCTTTGATTAGTAATCAGACAGACTTCGGTCCCGTGTTCGAAACCCACTACCACTTAAAGAAGTCACCCTAATACTGCTAACCGCCTTAGCATACGGCTTCACGCTCTCGAATAGATCGAACTAACCTGTGACAATTTGTGTTGCGTTTCCTTATAAACGTTCCAGATCCCATGTTAGTCTTTCTTGCTATGGGTCCCACACACTTGACCAACATTCTAGGAAGATCCCACAAGTGTTTTGTAAGGATCCTCTTTTGCTAAAATACCTGAACTGACAGATGCTCGACAATAGACGTCAGTTACCCGCGAAAACCTACTTACCAGCTTTCGAACCAATATTAGTCACAGCTGCAAAATACTAACGCGAATTCTTTACAGACGAATGGAAAAACTGATAGAAGCCGACCTCGGGGAAGATCAGTTTGGATTCCGTAGAAATTTTGGAACACGTGAGGCAATACTGACCCTACGACTTGTCTTAGAAGAAAGATTAAGGAAAGGTAAACCTACGTTTCTAGCATTTGTAGACTTAGAGAAAGCTTTTTACAATGTTGATTGGAATACTCTCTTTCAAATTCTGAAGGTGGCAGGGGTAAAATACAGGGAGCGAAAGGCTATTTACAATTTGTACAGAAAGCAGATGGCAATTATAAGAGTCGAGGGGTATGAAAGGGAAGCAGTGGTTGGAAAAGGAGTGAGACAGGGTTGTAGCCTCTCCCCGATGTTATTCAATCTGTATATTGAGCAAGCAATAAAGGAAACAAAAGAAAATTTGGGAGTAGGTATCAAAATCCATGGAGAAGAAATTAAAATTTTGAGGTTCGCCGATGACATTGTAATTCTATCAGAGACAGCAAAGGACTTGGAAGAGCAGTTGAATGGAATGGACAGTGTCTTGAAAGGAGGATATAAGATGAACATCAACAAAAGCAAAACGAGGATAATGGAATGTAGTCTCAGTCGGGTGATGCTGAGGGAATTAGATTAGGAATTGAGACACTTAAAGTACTAAAGGAGTTTTGCTATTTGGGGAGCAAAAAAACTGATGATGGTCGAAGTAGAGAGGGTATAAAATGTAGACTGGCAATGGCAAGGAAAGCGTTTCTGAAGAAGAAAAATTTGTCAACGTCGAGTATAGATTTAAATGTCAGGAAGTCGTTTCTGAAAGTGTTTGTATGAAATGTAGCCATGTATGGAAGTGAAACGTGGACGATAAATAGTTTAGACAAGAAGTGAATAGAAGCTTTCGAAATGTGATGCTACAGAAGAATGCTGAAGATGGGTAGATCACATAACTAATGAGGAGGTATTGAATAGAACTGGGGAGAAGAGGAGCTTGTGGCACAACTTGACTAGAGGAAGGGATCGGTTGGTAGGACATGTTCTGAGACATCAAGGGATCACCACTTTAGTATTGGAGTGCAGCGTGGAGGGTAAAAATCGTAGAGGGAGACCAAGAGATGAATACACTAAGCAGATTCAGAAGGATGTGGGCTGCAGTAGGTACTGGGAGATGAAGAAGCTTGCACAGGATAGAGTAGCACGGAGAGCTGCATCAAACCAGTCTCAGGACTGAAGACCACAACAACAACAACATTACGTGAGGAATGAAGGATTGTGCTATAGATCTCTAATTATTGCTTCAGTCGTTAGTGCGAAGGCAAGATCCCCGGACTTATGGTGTGCCTTTAACCAGCCATAATTCCCAAGCTCCATACGCGATAAGAAAAATCCTGCTGCTTTGTACAGTAGAAAGTATACTCTGCCATGTACGGCGGTTTGCAGAGAATTCATGTAGATATAGATCGTTGCTGCCTCTGGCTCATGGTGCCCCGGGTTGGATTCGCGGTCGGGTTGGGGATTTTCTATGCCCGGGGACGGGCTGTTTGTGTTCTCCTCATCAATTTATCATCATCATCGTTCGTGACAGTGGCTCGATTGGATTTCGGGAAAAATTGGACTGTGTACAAATTGGGACTTTCTGTGGGCGCTGACGACCGAGCAGTTGAGCACCCCACAAACCAATCATTATTTAGATATATAGATGGAAATGAACATAATTCGTCTCATTTACATAATGCAGTCATTTTCTGATCAACGTTTAAATCTAAACTGGCAGTAGCAAGGAATGTTACAAGCTTGTGGATATGTCATCAACGTAATATTTGGCACCTATTTCAGAACTTATCCAGCGACGTAATAATTGTGCTGATATTAGGCAGAAATAATTTTTCTGGTATTTACAACTAACTTTGATTTCCTATTATAATCTCTAAGGAAATATAGATGACAAAATTGGAGAGGATGGTCCATGTGTGTTCCTCGTCTATGAAAGTGTCGTTTCTGCGCTGTTGTATCAAATACACTGTCTGACAGAAAAAAAAGAACCACTCGGAAGGAGGAAACGAAATGAAATATCCCGGGCTGAGAGGCTTTTTGTATTTGAGGAATTACTCTTGAGACTGGTTTGACGCGACCTGCTGCGAATTCCTCCTCTGTTACAAACTTTTCACCTTTGAGTAGAACTTGGAACTTACGTCCTCAATTATTTGCTGGATGTGTTCCAGTTTCTATCTTCCGCTATAGTTTTTGCCTCTACAGTTCCCTCTAGTACCATGGAAGCCATTCCCTGATATCTTAACAGATTTCATATCATCCTGTTCCTCTTTCTTGTCAGTGTTTTTCATATAATCCTTTCCTTGCCGGTTCGCCGGAGAATCTCCTCATTTCTAACTTTATCAGTCCATCTAATTTGCAGCGTTCTCCTGTAGCCCCACATCTCAAATGTTTCGATACTCTTCTGTTCAGGCTATGTGATGTTACTGCGGTGATTACCAACCCGAGTCACATTTGCAAACAACTTAATAGAATCTTTCCACGTATCAGCATGATGTCGCACTGCCTGGATGTATGCAGTTATTCGCTAAGGGTGAGTGTCATAGAGGAGTTATATCCTCTCCTGAGACATGCTGGCAGACAACCATTGTAACTGATACATCATATCGTGGATACTAATGCGGGGATGGTGTCGACGCTCGAGGTGGTTCCACACATGTTCTGTCAGGGACAGATATGGGGAACTTTCTGAGCTCGGGAGTGCCTCAACATCACACACGGAGTTCGTAGAGACACGAGCCATGTGTATACCAGCACAGTCCTGTTTAAAATGGTGCGAAATACTGTCAGATAAAAGGATACACATGAGGACACAATATCTCCGTGACGTTCCTGTTTTATCGTTAGTGTTCCCTCAATCACCACCAGCCGTGACCTGAATTCCTAAAACCCACATAATGGTGCCAAGGGCAATGCTTAACCTTTCCACTGGAAGAGTGAAACCTCTCCTCAGGTCGCCACATTCCTTGACAACGACGGTTATCTGCGGTAGTGGAGAACGGTGATTCATCGGTGAACACAATGCGTCGCCATCCACCAGCATGGCCACAAACGCGTTTGTGTTGTGCGTCATCGGAAGTCTACACATGGGATAGTAATTTTGTAGTATGGTGGCTGCTAGTCTCTGGCCAATGGTGCTGAATGGCACAGAATCTTGCACGGAGTCCGTTATTTATTCTCGGATGGCACGCGAAGATGTGGAAGCGTTACGAAATTTTTGGTGCACAATTCGGCGATCCTCCCTTCTGGTGGTCGGACATGGTCGTCCAAAACGTTAACGACGAGTACGCCTGCCATCACAGTCTCACACAGTTCTGGATTGCAATATAGGGACACTGTCACATCTGAACGACCTTTAAATCTGCATATGGCGCGATTCGATCAGCTTGTCGAATGGAAGCTCCTTTGAAATTCTGTAAGATGCTGATAACTCTGTCTGAAGCGAGTAAGCAGCATCTCCATGTCTTTCACAATGATCACTCAACATCTGATGCGGTTTAAACCCCTTACATAACCTACTAGGCCAGGTAACAACATTAAAGAGCTACTACACTAATAAACTCTGGTGGTCGTTCTACTAGTCACAAAGAATTACAACTGTTGCCATTTACATAGGTTGTTTAGCTGCCCCTACACATGGACCTTATGCAACCCGCAACGCCGTCTGATACCACTAGCAAGATTCTTATATTCTCTTGCTAACTACATGCAAACTGTTAGTCCTTCAGAAATTGTGAACGAGACCTATTTGCAGGAAATTTAATGTAGTTAAGTTTCGTACTGGGGTATATTTCCATTAGAGGCCGTAGTTTTCCAGTTATTCAAGACAACCATACAAAACTTACCTTCAGATGAGTTTTTCTTGAATAACTCGAAACCCATACCCTCCGGCGAAAACGCATCCCATTACACAATTTAATAACATTAAATTTCCTACAAAAAGGTCCAGTTAATTTTTTCTGTAGGACTAATAGTTTGTGCACAGCCAGGCAGAAAAAAAGGAAAGCTCGCACGTAGTCTTTGAAGGCGTTGCGGGTCGCGTAAAACCTGTTGGTAGGCGCAGCTGAATAACCCTCTATACACGCATCGATTTTGTGTGTGTGTGTGTGTGTGTGTGTGTGTGTGTGTGTAAGGAGTGCATTAACATTTGATCACTGCTTCTATATCCTTCCTTCTTTTTCAGATGCAATAGAAAGTATTCTGTGCACTTGGTGTGTTGGATGAAAGTCCTGTAGTTATTCGTTGTGATCCAGATTGTTTCTACATTTGTAACCAAGTAACTTAGGTGGTACCAATGATCCATGCATAGGTACACAGAAGAAACGTACAGAATTCACATGTCACTTCACTCTTCTTTTATTCACGGTTCGCTTACCGTTCATCGTCTACAATTGCGTTGAATATCATTACCACATTAAAAAGCTCATTACAGAAGTAAATTTTAACTGATTCACAACATATTATTATCATAGTTGCAGGTAAGCGTGGGCGGTACATTGCCCTTCACGTTACTTCAAACAATACCAATTTTATTTTTTCATTCTCATGTGGTGTATGAGGAGAAACATATTGGGAGTATAGTTGTAGCAGTTGTGCGAGAGGTAAATTTTAGGAAGCACTAAATTTCTTGAATCGTTTGCAGCATGGCCTCTCAGAAGTACAGTAATTTTATCCGCGATTCACGCTACCTTTCTAGTAGCGTCTATCATTGCTGTTTCTTACACTCTCAGGCCCGTGATGAGGCTCGATCTCCTCTTTGAACCTTGTCTTCTGATTCCGTTCATGGAACTCGTAAAGGAGTGAGACCGACAAATAGTATTAAGGAATTGGTCGATCGACCGTTTAGCTAGTTTTAACGCTCCTTATCACGACACTATTAAGAATTTATCTTAATTGCAGTTTACTCCAGTGTAACGAGTGTGTTGTAATATATATAAAACTATACAAAAGCAGAAAGCGAGACATATTTTGTACTCTTCTTTTTTATCGATGCTCTCAACAGTTGTTGATTGTAGTCATTCCATCAACGGCCTGGATTTTTATTAATTTGCGTACAACATGTGGAACTGGTGATCTTAGAACACTTTTCAACAGGCAGACTCAATAATTTCTCCATTTACTCACGTTAACTTACGCACATAACTTTAGGAACACGTATTTGCGCTCTGCTTCCTCAACAATTTTATTATCCAGTTCTACCCATATTATAACTGTTCACATTGTTTCTCATCATACCACTGTGTTACAATAACTCTCCCGTCGTAACTCCCGGCACAACGTAAAACAAATATATATTTTACATAAAAATAAAGTATTATATAACGAGGTGTTTGAGTTGATATAAAATCAAACTGGTTGCTTCTAAGAATTTTGTTTAGTTGTTACAATAATTTTAAATTATAAAAACGAATTTTGTGAAATGGAATAATTATTCTGATACATTTAGAACAGGAGTAAACAAAAAATTACTTGCAGTTGTTCCTTGAATGCGACAGGATCACATACATATTAATTATTTTTGTAATCGCTACTCCAAAAATAAATCAATAGTGATTTGTCTGAATTTTCCGTACCAAAATGATAAATGAAGCTGATCGATACTGCGTCGTTACAGAAAATAAAGAGATCGATAGTCATTTAAACTAACTGCATACCGTAAACATTTTACAGAATTACTTCTTCTGTGCACGAATAGCGGTTTCTCACTATTCTGCAACGAATCTCACTGTGCCGTCTGCCTTGTCAACCAGTGAATCCACGTAGTTGTTATTGTAAATAGCTGTGGACTCACAGGTGCTGGTACGGAAAGATGCAGGACAGATGTTCCTCTCCCGTCATAACTCCCGGCACGACGTAAAACAAATATATACTTTACATAAAAATAAAGTATTATATAACGACTGTTTGAGTTAATATAAAATCAAACTGCTTGCTTCTAAGAATTTTGTTTCCTTGTTACAATACTTTAAAATTATGAAAACTAATTTTGTGAAATGGTTTGGTTTTGTTTTGCTTTAGGGCGAAAAACACAACTGGGGTCATACGCGCTCATTTGTGAAATGAAATAATTATTCTGAAACATTCTCATTATACATTTAGAACAGGCGTAAACAAACAATTATTTGCAGCTGATCCTTGTATGCGACAGGATCACATACACATTAATTTGTTTTTCGATCGCTACTCCAAAAGCAAATGAATAGTGATTTGTCTGAATTTTCCGAAAGAAAATGATAAATCGGGCTTATCGATACTGTGACACTACAGAAAATAAATTAATTGCATTCCGCAAACACATTAAAGAGTTACTTCTTCTGTGCACGAATCTCAGTGTATGCTCTGCCTTGTCCACCAGTGGATTAAACTAGTTGTTACTGTAAATAGCTGTGGACAAATAGGCGTTTGTACGGAAAGATGCAGGACAGGTATTCCTTTTCTCCACTTACTATTCGAGAGTGGAAAGGTCGAGAATAGTGGTTCTATGAACCTTCTACCAATCATTTAAGAGTAGGTTGCAGAGTAATAATGTAGATGTAGATGTACATGACCTAAAGAAAATCTACTCACCGATATTTAGCGTGCCACCAAATTCTGTTTAGACTTTAAGGGAATTTAGGCGTGTTACATTACATTTTTTCATGTTGAGAGTCATCTACTAGTTCTTGCATCAGACGGTAATCAGCTATACGTCTTCTCGCATTTTTTAAAGGGTTTACAAGTGACGTCTTTGTAAGTTAAGAAATATAACACTGACTTGGACTTCGACATCTACAGCTCTGTTGGGTTCGGAAACGAACTCAGAATGTAGAGTTTCGAGCAGTCAGTGTTGATTTCCACACAGGCGTTTTCTGGCCTCCGAAAGAGTCATGGTACAGGAGTGGAAAACATGATCCACAATTCCACAGAAATTTAATCTCACTTAGATGGAACTGCAGGCACCCGTCCAGCAACCGTTGTTAAACATCGGTCGGCAGCGCTAACTCAAACTGTATTCGATGTGTTTTGCGTTGGAAAAAAATATTTCACAAGAGAACAGCATTTTGCTCGTTCATGCCCTTCACCCTCTCAATTATCCCCAGGTGGGAGTCCCTCACCACAACATCCACGCTGCTGGTCCATTTGGTTCTAAAAAGTTCAATAGGCCACCAAGGTCTCATGAGTAAAGATGAAAGAGGTAATAATAATAATAATAATAATAATAAGAAGAAGAAGAAGAAGAAGAAGACATACACAGCGATCACAAAAGTCATGAGCTAGCGAAATGCGTACAACAGGAATAGACAGCTTTTGACCGTGGAATGGTAGTTGGAGCTAGATGCATGAGACATTCCACTTCCGAAATAGTTAGGGAATCCAGTATTGCACGAACCACAGTGTCAAGAATGTGCCAAATTTCAGTCCCTACCTCTTACTACGGACACCGCAGTCAACGACGGCCTTCATTTAACGACCGGTAACAGCATCTATTGCGTATAGTTTTCAGTACTGTTGTACAAGCGATATTTATGCAATACGCTCATAAATCAATGTATGACCTAAGACAAACGTATCCCTTAGGACGGTGCGGTGAATTTGGCGTTAATGGGCTGTAGTAACAGGCAACTGACGCGAGTGCCTTTCCTCACAGCACGACATCGCCTTTAGCGCCTCTCCTGGGATCCTGCCCATATCGATTGATGCCTAGACGACTGGAAAACCGTGGCGTCGTCAGATGAGTTCCGATTTCAGTTGGTAAGAGCTGATGGTAGTGTTCGAGTGCGGAGCAAACCCGACGAAGCCAAAGACCCAAGTTGTCAACAAGGTACTGTGCAAGCTGGTGGTCGCTTTATAACGGTGCGGGCTGTGTTTACATGGAGTGAACTGGGTCCTCTGCTGCAACTTATCCGATCACTGACTGTAAATGGTTGCGCTCGGCTACTTGGAGACCATATGCAGGCCTTTGCGAAAGAATTCTTATGGATGACAGTGCACCGTGCCTCCGGGCCAAAATTGTTCGCAGCTGGTTTAAGGAAAATTCTGCATAATTTGAGCTAATTATTTGGCCACCTATATCGCACGACATGAATCCCATCGAACATTTGTGTGACAGAATCGAGAGATCAGTTCATACACAACATCCTGTCCTGCATCGGCAGCACTGTTCCAATTTTGGATGGCTGTAGAGGCAGCATGAGTCAATATGCCTGCAAAACTGCGTGAAATAAGCGCAGAAATCAGTGTGGGAGATACGACGAACTTATCCGACTCGTCGAGTCCATGTCACGTCGAGCTGCTCGGGGAAAAAGAAAATTCGACACTATATTAGGAGGTACCCAATGACTTTTTTTACCTCAATGTATAGCTTATATTGTCTGATACATCAGGCATATTTATTATTCTTTAAACTAATGCATCTGGAGAGTAGAATACAAAAAGTTATACGTGTTGATGATTTCATAGAATCATCAACATAACGTCCGTTAAAATCACCTCGGAAATGCACTATGTGCATCTTTCTAAGAGTGTCAGTGCAATACTGATTCCGTCTCAGTAGGTCCCTGGTGTTGTAATTGGCCGTCAACTTGCTGGTTTTTAGCGAAAGAGCAGTTTTGATGATAACCAGCGAACAGCCTCCTGTGAAGCGTGCAGCTTTCTGCTCCACATGTTGAGCGAACTAAAAAGAGTCGGAGTACACACTCAAGGTGACAAACGGGTGAAAAACATCGCAGACGAGATAAACTAAATAAACAAAGCGCTTTTAATGAATAGCATTAGTTGGTTCAAATGGCTCTGAGCACTATAGGACATAACATCTGAGGTCATCAGTCCCCTAGAATTTAGAACTAGTTAAATCTAACTAACCTAAGGACATCACACACATCCATACCTGAGGCAGGGTTCAAACCTGCGACCGTAGAAGTCACGCGGTTACGGACTGAAGCGCCTAGAACCGCTCGGCCACTGCGGCTGCCACCATTTATTGGGAACGATAATCTCATCTTCTGGATCCAAAGAGAACTTTCTATTTGTGCTTATCCATCAATTAACGTAACATATTTATACATGTACTTGACTCAAATTATACATTTAGATTAGCGTATTAATATAACATACTAAACAGATAAAATAAAATAAAATTCTTCATAGTAGCTATATTAAAAAAATTACGAAATATTTTTTAATGGAAACGATTTTTAAGAACCTTTCCGCCATTTTGATCTTTTTCGTTACTCTTAGTATTATATAATACATTTTGGTTGGCTATCTTTTCGATATAATACAGTACTGAAATACCAGAAACTGGTTACCATTTTCATTTGTATTAGCACATGAGCGTGAAGTAATCATGATTTCTTGAGTCAGTTCACTTGTATGAACTTGTGAAGTAATTAAATTGTGTAAAAATTGTTGCGGAGAAGCATAGCTAAGATCTTAAGCTAAAACCAAAATATCACTTGCAGTTTTCCGGAAGTGGAACAAGAAAGAAAAGGTAATTTTCTAATACGTATGCCTTGTAGTGATACCTTGTCACCTCACACCCTCGCGTCTACCCTGTTTAACGGCGTTTCATTCATGCGCATTATGCTACTAGATAACTGTCTGCGTAATCTACAGTACTATCTGCCAGTCTTACGAAGCATATAAAAGTCACCTAGCGTTCGAAGTTGTGAGTTACACGAAAATGACTGTAGTGTTTCAGGACAAAAACGACTTAGTGGGCTCCGTCATACCGACCGTGTTGGGTGTGTGTAGAAAGAGCCGTAGAAGAGTCTTAAACATTGTGTATCGTTGTTCGCCAGTGGTAGATGCTATGCGGGAGAGCTCGTCAACGCCAAAGGGCGCCGTATGGCCGAGGAGACCTCGAAGTATCACGCCGTGAATGTGATTTGTCGTTATCCTGAAACTGCTGCTCATACGGGCTCCGTAGAATCCTGTTACAGTTATGAGTATGTACTAGACCTGGGCACAAGGGAAGCGGATGAGTCGTAAACCCGAAAATGGATCACAAAATGAGACGTCAAAACGAGAAGACACGGACTTCACAGCCGTAGCAGTGGCGAACAGCGTGCTTCATCTCACGTGTCGGTAGTAAGCCAGAGAAAGGGCGGGAGAAATATCAAGAGGCAACATTCTGTGTAACTGCGGTTGCCAGACACTTCTTTTTTACGTTTATTTCTTCATCCTAAATTAGGACATGCTGGCTGAGATTCAGCCTTCTGAGGAGCTCGGTAATTATGAGCCGAATCAAATTATCGAGGGCGGGAGCTGAGGGGTGCCCCTATTGAGAATATTTGGGAAGGGGCCTATACACTGAGGTGACAGGTTATCGTGGGAAACATAAGCACATACAAGGAGGTGACAAAAGCCATGGGATGCCTCCTGATATGGTAACGGATCTCCTTTTTCCCGGGGTAGTGCAGAATCCGACTTGGCATAGACTCTACAAGTCGCTTTAGGTTCCTTGCCTCTACAGCCGCCAATAATTTCAAACGTGTTGTCGGTGCAGGATTTTGTGCACGAACTGACCTATCGATTATGAACCCATAAATATTCTATGGGATTCATGTCCGGCGATCTGGTGGCCAAATCATTCGCTTGAATTGTCCATAACGTTCTTCAATCCAGTCGAGAACAGCTGTGGCCAGGTAACATGGTGCATCGTCATCCACAAAAATCCCACCGTTGTTTGGGAACTTGAAGTCCACGAATGGCCGAAAATTCTCTACAAGTAGCCCAACATAACCATTTCAACTCAATGATCGGTTCAGTAGCACCAGAGCATCCGCTCTATTCCATGTAAACACAGTCCACTCCATTACGGAGCCATCACTAGATAGCACAGTGCCTTGTTGACATCTTGGATCCATGGCTTCGAGGGGTCTGCGCCACACTTGAACGCTATCAGCTGAAATCGGGACTCAACTGACCACGCCACGGTTTTCCAGTAGGCTAGCGCCCAAATGATACTGTTAAGAGCCCAGGAGAGGCGGAACAGGCCCTGTCATACCTGTAGCAAAGGTACTCATTTCAGTCGTCTGCAGCCATAGCCCATTAATGCCAGATTCCGCCGTATTGTCCTAATGGATACCTTCGTAGTTGGTCTCACATTGATTTCTACGGTTATTCCACACAGTGTTGATTGTCTATTACCACTGACAACTCTACGTAAACACCGCTGTTCTCGGTCATTAAGTGATGTGTTGTCCGCGTTGAGCAGTAATGCCTGAAACTTTGTATTCTCGGCACACTGTGGACACTGTGGATCGCGGAATACTGAATTCCCCAACGATTTCCTAAACAGAATGTCCCATGTGTCTAACTCGAACTATCATTCCGTGTTAAAATTCTGTTAATTCCCATCGTGCTGTCATAATCACGATGTAAACCTTTTCACATGAATCACCAGAAAACAAATGAGAGCTCCACCAATGTACTGCCTTTGTGTCCGGAGTGGCCGTGCGGTTCTGGCCGCTACAGTCTGGAACCGAGCGACCGCTACGGTCGCAGGTTCGAATCCTGCGTCGGCCATGGATGTGTGTGATGTCCTTAGGTTAGTTAGGTTTAATTAGTTCAAAGTTCTAGGCGACTGATAACCTCAGAAGTTAAGTCGCATGGTGCTCAGAGCCATTTTTGCCCTTGTGTACGTGTTACTACTGCCATCTGTGTAGGTTTGTTCGTACGACTGTTCCATGGGTTTTATCGCCTCAGTGTAAATTCCAGAATTTAACTGAAAAGCAAACTTAAACATTCGAAAATATTGCTCGGATATGGAGGAAATCACGCATGTTTATCGTATTTCTCGTACGAAATGTGTGTGTTTGTGCGAGTAAAAGAGGAAGTTGCATGACATGCTAGACATGTGAAGAAATTGTCATACATAGTTGGTCGATGGTATAAGATACTATTTGCACTCATTTGGAGCCATCTACACTAAAAGATGATGATTAGTTTGGCCTTAGGAAACATGACGGCACCAGACAGGCAGTTCTGCCGCTAAGCTTGAAGATAGAACCAAGACACAGAAGTGTGATCTCTCAGGTTTCCTCTGCGCGATTGATTATTAGTGTGGAACCGGATGTTCTGCAGAGGTGTTACAGTATGTGTACTCGCTGCCTGGACTCCACCTGAAGAAGATGGCTGTCACGGTCGGCGAATTACTGTGCATAAAATGGAAATGACGACACGAAAGCACACCCGGAAGGACACTATTAAGACATACAAGTATCAGAATACGTTCACGTTATTTTGTTAGATCTAGAAAATTTGTTCAACAGTGATGGAGCAGCAAGATTTTCTAAATTCGCAGGACGAACGGTATAGGTCGCAGGGAGATCCGAGTAATCTGAAGGGAACAGTAAGACTGGAAAACCAAGAACGATGTGCTTGTATAAGAATAGGCGTAAGACATGCAAGCAGTCTTTCGTCCATACTGTTTGACATAAACAGCAATGACGAAAATAAAAGAAAGGTTCAAGAGTGGGATTAAATTTCGGGGCGAAAGGGTATCAATGACAGGATTCGGTGATCATATTGCCATTCTCAGTGAAAATGAGGAAGAGTTGCAGGATCTGTTAAATGGGATGAACACACTCTTATGCATTGAGAAAAAATTTAATAAACATGAAAATAATGATTTGTAGCAAAATATGATTTTACCGATAAACTTCACATCAAAGCTGGTGACAACGAAGTAGACTAAGTTAAGGATTTCTGCTGTCTTGAAAGCAAAGTAGCACATGACGCACGAAGCAAGGGATATAACAGAAGCAGACTAGCACAGGTGAAGATAGAGTTCCTGCTTATATCAAACATAAGCCTTAATCTAAGAAAGAAATTTATGAGAATATAAGTTTGGAACTTAGCGTTCTATGGAAGCGAATCATTGGCTGTGGGAAAACTGTAAAAGAAGAGAATCGAAGCTTTTGAATTGTGGTGCCATAGGAGGGTGCTGAGAATTAGGTGGACTGATAAGTAATGAGGAGGTTCTCCACAGAATAGGTGAGGGAATAAACGTGTGGTAACGACTGATAAGGAGAAGGCTCAGGATAGTAGAACGTGTGATATGACATCAGGGAATAAAACTTATGCTACTAGAGGGAATTTTAGAGAATAAAAATTGTAGGTGAAGATAAAGACTAAAATATATCCAAGAATTAATTAGGAAACTCGTTGCAAGAGCTACTTTGATATAAAAAGATGAGGACAAGAGAGGAAATCGTGGCGGGCCTCATCGTAACACTCAACTCAATCAGAAAAATGGCCACGCAAATACACTCCTGGAAATTGAAATAAGAACACCGTGAATTCATTGTCCCAGGAAGGGGAAACTTTATTGACACATTCCTGGGGTCAGATACATCACATGATCACAATGACAGAACCACAGGCACATAGACACAGACAACAGAGCATGCACAATGTCGGCACTAGTACAGTGTATATCCACCTTTCGCAGCAATGCAGGCTGCTATTCTCCCATGGAGACGATCGTAGAGATGCTGGATGTAGTCCTGTGGAACGGCTTGCCATGCCATTTCCACCTGGCGCCTCAGTTGGACCAGCGTTCATGCTGGACGTGCAGACTGCGTGAGACGACGCTTCATCCAGTCCCAAACACGCTCAATGGGGGACAGATCCGGAGATCTTGCTGGCCAGGGTAGTTGACTTACACCTTCTAGAGCACGTTGGGTGGCACGGGATACATGCGGACGTGCATTGTCCTGTTGGAACAGCAAGTTCCCTTGCCGGTCTAGGAATGGTGGAACGATGGGTTCGATGACGGTTTGGATGTAACGTGCACTATTCAGTGTCCCCTCGACGATCACCAGTGGTGTACGGCCAGTGTAGGAGATCGCTCCCCACACCATGATGCCGGGTGTTGGCCCTGTGTGCTTCGGTCGTATGCAGTCCTGATTGTGGCGCTCACCTGCACGGCGCCAAACACGCATACGACCATCACTGACACCAAGGCAGAAGCGACTCTCATCGCTGAAGACGACACGTCTCCATTCGTCCCTCCATTCACGCCTGTCGCGACACCACTGGAGGCGGGCTGCACGATGTTGGGGCGTGAGTGGAAGACGGCCTAATGGTGTGCGGGACCGTAGCCCAGCTTCATGGAGACGGTTGCGTATGGTCCTCGCCGATACCCCAGGAGCAACAGTGTCCCTAATTTGCTGGGAAGTGGCGGTGCGGTCCCCTACGGCACTGCGTAGGATCCTACGGTCCTGGCGTGCATCCGTGCGTCGCTGCGGTCCGGTCCCAGGTCGACGGGCACGTGCACCTTCCGCCGACCACTGGTGACAACATCGATGTACTGTGGAGACCTCACACCCCACGTGTTGAGCAATTCGGCGGTACGTCCACCCGGCCTCCCGCATGCCCACTATACGCCCTCGCTCAAAGTCCGTCAACTGCACATACGGTTCACGTCCACGCTGTCGCGGCATGCTACCAGTGTTAAAGACTGCGATGGAGCTCCGTATGCCACGGAAAACTGGCTGACACTGACAGCGGCGGTGCACAAATTCTGCGCAGCTAGCGCCATTCGACGGCCAACACCGCGGTTCCTGGTGTGTCCGCTGTGCTGTGCGTGTGATCATTGCTTGTACAGCCCTCTCGCAGTGTGCGGAGCAAGTATGGTGGGTCTGACACACCGGTGTCAATGTGTTCTTTTTTCCACTCCCAGGAGTGTACATCCAGAACGAATAATAATATAGAGTTGTTATTTTCAGCCGGCCGGAGTGGCCGTGCGGTTCTAGGCGCTACAGTCTGGAGCCGAGCGACCGCTTCGGTCGCAGGTTCGAATCCTGCCTCGGGCATGGATGTGTGTGATGTTCTTAGGTTAGTTAGGTTTAATTAGTTCTAAGTTCTAGGCGACTGATGACCTCAGAAGTTAAGTCGCATAGTGCTCAGAGCCATTTGAACCATTTTGTTATTTTCAGTATGTTTTAGCTGACAATGTGGCGAATTTTCTGATGTATACTAGTGATTGTACAGTTTAGGGCAACCGTGTTACGACACCGATTCATTTTTTCAACGGAATTACGAGTATATACTTCTTCCTGTGCCACTTTAATCAGACTTCGAAAATGACTCCAAAGAAAAACGTACTTTACCTCATGAAACACTAACAAGCCAACAGCGCTGAAAACTAACATCCATCCATCAGGAGAAGAGGTTGATAAACATCCGCCATATTCCACGAAATGCTTGCAAATACGAAACTCAGAAACTGTTTGAGTGGTGATTATTTTGACTACCTTACCGAGTGCCCAATACGTTCGCCTTGAGCACCAGTACATGTTAGAACGCTAACAGACAATACCGCGTATTGGATTTTGTATGGACTTAGCACAGGAAGATCCCTTGTTGTACGGTATTTCATGTCTTCGAGAGTCACTGGCGCTTCCTTGAACTAACAAGACTTAATTTTCCCCACAGACAAAAGCCTATGGGGAAAAGTCTGCTGAACGAACAATTCGATTTTGGTATCCCGACGACTGATACAACGAACTCCAAATGCTTTTTTAAGTCTGTAAGCATCAGCGTGTAATGGGCAGCATCCACGATGCTGGTACCACATGGATTTCCTTGTGACCAGTGCGATGGCATCCAGTAACTACGATAGCGTATCTGTTAGGAACTGTACGTTGTGAAGGCTACTTACAGTACCAATAAGACAGGTATTGACTGTGCAGTTCGTGAAAAGCTCTCACCATACGTAGAAAGACCACGCTGTTTATCCACTTCTCTCACCCAGGGCGGATTTTAGAGTAAACAGTAGCGCGTACTGCGAGGATCTCTTTACCCTTTACTTGTAAACATTTATTCATCCGTAAACAAAGCCTTGTGTGGAAACGCCTCTTCGCGTTGTACTTTTCGTAGGTACCCTTCGGAGAACAGCAACTGACTCGCGCACTGAACCTACCTCGTAGTGGCATATGGATTGCGTACCACCGCTGCTAAAATTTTATTTTATTTCTATCAACAAGTTGCTGTTGTTGTTCAGTGACGTATTCTGTTCTTCCCACTTATAATTTTAAAATACTTTTATGATGTTTGCAAATACAGATCACTTGGACTTATCACAACCAGAATATTTTTCAGAACATGCTCAACTGTTTCCTGACATTAGCTATAAATATGAAAACCATATCGGTTTTTTCGGCTGTAGTCTACAATGCAATAGTCTGAATAGCTTCAGAATCAATTTTTACGATCATTGCAGCAGCAGAGCCCAGTCTTACGGGCTCCAATCGCACAGGTGCGCATATGAACCGTGCCAAACATGGTGTCTGTTCGGATTTAGTACCGTTGGGCAGACATTCGTGGAACCTCCTAACGTCTAGGCAGAGGTTTTTGATACTGTTATTTTGTTAGTATCTAATGAAGCTCTACAGAACTAATGTTGTTCATGTACTCTTCGAAGACTCTTCACAATACCATAGGAAAAAAATTGCTACTTTTTTTGTTGCATGGTAGCTTTGATGTTAAAAAATTACTTGCGTGCTTCAGAAAACCGCCTTAGCTTGTGAAATTCGAACCTCTAAATTTTATCCGTTCTAGATACTTTTGGGATGGCCTGTCTTAATTGCCTTACTCTTAATATTAAGGAGGACCATGAATTTGTAGGGTACTAGAGAAACGCAGTTCATCAGTTCAGGAGGATTGTGCGAGTAAGTAAACAAGTGAATCCAATGGTACGATGCAAGTTTATGCGGCTATTTTCCTCAGTAGCTGTATAAATATTCCGTTTATAAATTCAAAAGCCCTTTCCTTCTAATAAATTATGTGACAAATCACATCACTCGCCAGTCAGTAATGTGGGCAGAGGAAACAGAGTTTTAGGTTTTTTTTTTTAAGTGTGTGGGGGATATAGAAGAAGAAATTAACAGTGCAGGCGAGATATATTAAATTTTCATTACAGCCCCCAGAAAGAAAAAAACAATTTTTTTAGGGCAGAATTTATTTTCCATTGAGGAAAGAATCTAGATTTTTCCTGCTTTGTCAGATAGCGTTAACTGCAGAGAATGCAAACGTGCAGTGGAGTAGTAACGTGTAGCACTCTGTGATATCACGAATACCGGATGCTGGCAGATGACTTATCGAAGCAGTTTATCTGCATATCGGACGGTCCTGCCCAGCAGGCGAGTCACGTCGTTGCAGATGCGAAAACATTTGATTCACGGCATGAGAATGTACAAAGACATCCTCGCTATCGAATGACTTATCGCAGCAGTTTAGCTTTATCGCACGTAGCAGGCGTTACTCGCGGTCGCTGCAGGCAAACCGGAGTCACGAAACGGTACACTATCTCTCTGGAGGATGCGTTAGACTCGGTGTGGATAACTATCTTAACTGACTGATTTGTGTCCAACATGCGCTGCTCTCCATCACACCGTTTACCTAAACCGATGGTGCAACTAGGAAAACAGAGGCTAGAACAACAACCGCTTCGGATAATTATTCAACCTTCAATCAAATATTATTTAATTAGTAAGCTATAGTTATATAAATATCTTGACAATTAGCATATCAGACTACTGCTAGCAGTAAAAGGTGGTAGTTCCTACCTCTTTCTTAACATTTATCACGTGGCACGAGGTTCACCTTTTTCTGAACTGACAAAACTGTTTAATTTTAATTTTGTGGCCCGATGTCCTTCTGGACCCACAACGGCCAGTTAATTCAAGGAAGTGAAGTAGTCGTGGGCGCCATAGTATAAATCAAATGGCTCCGAGCACTATGGGACTTAACATCAGTGGTCATCAGTCCCGTAGAACTTAGAACTACTTAAGCCTAACTAACCTAAGGACATCACACACATCCACGCCCGAGGCAGGATTCGAACCTGCGACCGTAGCGGTCGCGCGGTTCCAGACTGAAGCGCCTAGAACCGCTCGGCCTTCTCGGCCGGCGCCATAGTATAGACTTACTTCTGTGTCTTACCGTATTTTATGTGTCGAAGATAGAGGACTTTATGAAGCAGCGGCCTGTTTCAGGCCTTTCTCCTCATATTTTGTGCTGTTTGCATACTTCAGATGGTTCAAATTGCTCTGAGCACTATACGACTTAATTTCTGAGGTCATCAGTCGCCTACAACTTAGAACTAATTAAACCTAACTAACCTAAGGACATCACACACATCCATGACCGAGGCAGGATTCGAACCTGCGACCGTAGCGGTCGCTCGGCTCCAGACTGTAGCGCCTAGAACCGCACGGCCACTCTGGCCGGCTGTTTGCATACTGACTTCGCGTACGAGACCCTTTGTTTCATTTACTTTCCGATTCAGTTTTATCTGACCAGTTTCCACCCGTATTGCATGTTGAATACAAGAGTGCCTAGGAGGGGGCGTGTACCAATGTAGGTAACCACCCCTCTAATATTTCAGTCTTGTGGTAGGTTTTTTTTTTTTTTCGTTAAATGCATCTAGTCTTGATCAGGGCAACTCCTTTTCACTGGGGTGAAAACAAGAGGAACCTATTCACGTTCTGGGAGAGTTGCCGGTCGTTTAGAGTGCAGGGGTCACACTTGTGAGCCGTATGAACAGTCGGACGAGCCTTTGCACTCGAATATCCTAATGGCTCAGGTTCCATGGGCAATGAGTGGAGCAAATACTGGTTTTCTCAATGGCCGAACGGGAAACCACTGGTGGAAGAGGTGAGAACTCTGCTTTGTTAGTAAACGTCGGATCGAGTCCTCAACTACTTGCCGTTATGTTCCAGTGAGTAGTTTCCAGAAACCCTTCCACAAGCAAAACATACAGCAATTCTTGTGTCAGCAAATTTCCAAGCTTTGCTCTTCCCGTGGTAACGGTGCGCAGAGCCCATAAAATTTCCGACAAACATATCTGGACGTAAGAACGGAGAGACACTGGTCACGCATTTCCATACACATGTATCTCATTGGCAGATACACACATGATTATGACCATCTGCTTAATAGCTTCTTTGTCCGTCTGTGGAACGAAATGCATCTCTGATCCTGCTTATCTGGGATCCGATAGTTCGTTTGGTGGTATTAGATGTCTATGCACAGATCATGTAATTCGCGTATATAAAGGGCCGCTGATATGCGTACGCGGTGATGGCGCCAGATAGCGACTCAGATGCGTTCCATTGGATTTACATCAGACGAATTTAGCAGCCGGGACATCAACCTGAGTTCGCTACAATTCCCCTCAAACTACTGTAGCGCGGTTCTGGCTCTAAGACGCGGGCAATTATACTGAGGAAAGATGACATCGCAGTCGGCGAGGACATCAAGCACGCAGGCATGCAGATGGTTCGCAGCTGTCGGTATGTCTTGGCTACCACCGGTCTCATGCACCTATCTTACTTTACACAGCAGACAAACTTCCGCAACCCACGTTCTATGTTGAATCGTGGACGTCCAACCATTTAGAGCATAGTGGTAGTTTCACTGTCCTTTTACAGCTTTCCGTAGATGCTCACGACAGTAGCACGTGAACATTCGACCAGCTTCGTCGTTTCCTAGAGACAGGCTATGCATCATAATAATCTGCCGTTTGTAAAAGTCGCTTATCTCACTGGATTTCGCCATTTGCAGCCCATATCTTCGCTATGGTGACCCCCCGTCCGTGTCTGCTCCACTTACATACTTTTGTTACTGCGCCATGTGCCCGCAACGGAAAACGCGTCGTCGAACGTCGCGATGGGCAGTTGTCATAATATTTCGGCTTATCAGCATACATTTTAACTTTACGGTCGAAGCTAGGAAACGGACTTCCAGATCCCTGATTGGAAGAGCACTAATGCCCTTTCTATGATTGGCTACAACAAGTTTTGCGGAGTGCCTTTCTCAGGTCTGAAGGAAGGCTACGAAAACTGAGTATTCACATTTGGATTAGTATGAATATTCTGATTCAAACTTCTACGTGGTGTTGCTATTCTGGACTCTGTAGCCGACTTGTTTCCCTTGACTTCGGCCCTCTGCCAAGTCTCCGAAGTTCACATTGCACTTACGCACATCTTCGATGAGTTTCCATAAGAACGATGAAATCCGCGATTCGGAATCACATCACATCGGCTCAGCCCAGCAACAGTTAACAGCGGCCATAGTTCGCCACACACCGACTTGTCGGCAACCTCCTCAGTGGTAGTCAACGTAGGATCGGATTTGCAAATGCACACTCCTGATTTCGAAATACCTATTTATTGAAGGAAGAGGAGTTTACCCCTGCCTTCAATATTTCAGTCTTCTTAACTTTATCTACGCGGTTCACGCAGTGATATACAAGTTTTTCTGTAGTCTATGTCTTGCTTCGAAGACGATTTTTTCTCGTAAACACTCATGTTTTCCTTCGCTATTCAGTTAAGTCATCGCATCCCACACATTATTCATCGATATGTTGTATGCTCTGTTCGAATTCACATCTTTTTTTGTGTAATTCTGAAGTTTTGGAATCACTGTTGATAGCGTAATTCACGTCATTTATGTGTCTGGGAACCATCTTAACCGTAATTTTCCAGCATCTTCCAGATGGCGACCGTAACAACCACTCATTTTCTTATCATTGTTCTATCTTTTTTAAATTAATTCCCAACCTGTTTTATACTCTCGCAGTTTGTGGGCCCTGTGTAAATTTTATACATTGTTTGAGTAAATATTATTTTACCATATCAAAATCTATCATTGAGCAACCATTAAAGTAATTTACTGAAGTTAAATGCGTAGGTCTACCAACCACAAGCAATGGTTGAAGCCTCTGACAAGTTCAGGAATTACCAAATAACGTTCTCCGATGTGCGCCGCTGTTTATTTTCAGTTAGCTTATCAGCTTCATGGAAGTAATCTATCATTTTATATGATGTGCGGCGATAAATTCAACATCAGTCTAGTCCGCATACCCACGGAGCAGCTGATGGGCAGGAGGTCGTGTTCACAGCACATCCGGCTTCTGGTAACTTGCCTAACTAGTCGTAGAAAACCGCAAAATGGCACATTGAAGCTGACCAGTGTACCACACTATCGCTCGTTAATTCACCGCGCGAATTCGTTCTAGGTCTGGCTCAATAAGTCGTTGGTGGAAGATATATACATACGTATCTGAGGGCTGCCTGGATTCTTGGACAGACGCATAGCAATCGTTAGCATCAGTAATAATCTGGATTTAGAAGGCAACCTGCTGACATTGTGAGAGACCAGTATTTCCGATATCAACAAAATAGTATTTATTTTTAACCAGGGAGGTAGAGATTTTGCTCTGATAAAGATACCGATATCTCACTAGGAGAGTTAACAAAGGAGCTGTACGAGTTATTAAACCAAAAGAAATGTTGCTCTCTGTCAGCTTTCTGAAACCACAAGTGATCCAAAATAAAGCTTGCAGAACTTGTATCAATGTTATTCCCAACGAACATAAGGTCTACATTTTCCATTTGACGACCATCAGGTGACGTCAAATGCAGACGAATGCCATCTGCAAAGTGCAGTACGGCGTCCCATCACTAATGTCGTAAAATAACAATTCAAGTAGCCTTTCTGGTTATCTATCGTATTTCTTAATTTAAAATTTGAACCTCATCTAAAAAATATTAGCAAATGACGACGTCAAACGAGCCTCGAGCAAAAATCTTTGAACAGATGTTACGCGATCCTTCATACGATGTGCAACACGACTCTTTGCCACATACCGCTTGTATTTACGAGGCATAACGTGACGGCTCGTCACCTGATGATGAGCACACCTCAGAATTCGCCAGTGAACACTAGAGACCTTGGAGAGGACAGTAACTTTCTACTGTACAACTAAAATTTATAAGGCCTTTAGTGAAAGAAAGAGTTTCACTTGATAAGATAAAGTACAGCTAATGAATTCGTCAGCCATTTTGTTTTTGAGCTGGACTGACCTACGATACTGTCCTGATCGCATTTGTCTGCTCTCCTGTTAGTTGACAATCATCAAATGGAAGACGTACGTCTTCTGTTGTGTGGCAGTAAGAATAATTGAAGGGCTGCCCGCCTATTTTGATTCCTTGTGATCTGATAAACATAACCGAATCTTTCCTTTTGGTTTAGTAACTGATATCAGTTTTCTGTAAATTACTGAAATGGGTTGAAATGTCGACAGTGTTGTTATAACTCACAAAAAGTATAATTTTTATGTCTGTGATATAATTATTAATATAATAGAAGCAAATAATACTCCCTCTCAGAAGCGCAGCGTATCAGACTTAGAAATAATTAGATCACAAGTAGCGATCCTTCTGCAGCGTGTAACTGTTAGGCACTTCGAATTAAGCGAAGATAAGAAATTATGACAGTGTAAGCCTGAAGACATTCCTTATATAACACCAGGGAAAGGGTTTTTGAAGCAGCACAACTGCAGATCACTTTCCGCGCTTGGGTTGTGAATATCTGGGATATTATCTGACAAAGAGACTATACTTGCATAATGCAAAAACGAGACTGATCATACAACTGATATATCAGCGAACATCGGGTGTGAAAGTCACAACGCACTGACCACGGTTTGAAATCGGAATATGAGAACGCAGGCGTTGTCACGACGTTTTCTGAGCACCACCATCACCAACCTATGTCGGATATGCTGACGCCTCAGTAGGTAGGCAGCCGGGCGATACAAATTCATTCTCCACATTGTTATATTTTGTCATTCTCATACGCTGCGCGCTTTGTTATTACACAATTATTCAAGTACAACACGACGACTCCTTCACAGATTGTGTCACTATAGCCAAATGAGGCATATAAAAAGACGGAGGGAGCTAGTTACATTCGACACCCTTCCTGTCGGCCGCTGTTATCTGAGCGCTGTAGAGACGTGTCTGATCTCCAAAGAAACTTGTGTAAGCAAAGCGAAAACCGCTGCAGATACGAATGCATGTTGATCATCTGTGTACGAAACGCTTATGGTCTTATGGCGCAGAAAAGGAAAAACTGCATAAAATCTACAGCTGTCATTTGAGTGCACCTAAATAAAACGTCCTAAATTTATGATAGTTAACTATACATAAAACTGGTTTTGGTTTAATAACATACAAGCATCATTTCATTTACAAGAGACTGAAATCGTCAAATGGTAGTAAAGGAACAAAGATTGCTTCTGAATTTAAATTGACAAGAATATTAAATCCAAAAGTTTCCTTTCTGACGGGCCCACTGTGCGTATGAGGTCGAAGAACGATATATTACATAAATTCTTCGAAGTTTTTGCTGCGACGAGTAACTACTAAGATATACGCAAGCCACGTAATTCTACTATATTAAGACGTAAGCATCAAAATTTTATCGTACTTGAAAATGGCATAAATGCCGAAACGAGCTCGTCGTTCGAAAATGGTTCAAATGGCTCTGAGCACTATGTGACTCAACTGCTGTGGTCATAAGTCCCCTAGAACTTAGAACTACTTAAACCTAACTAACCTAAGGACATCACACACATCCATGCCCGAGGCAGGATTCGAACCTGCGACCGTAGCGATCGTGCGGTTCCAGACTGTAGCGCCTTTAACCGCTCGACCACTCCGGCCGGCTGAGCTCGTCGTGACAGACATATAACGAATTAATAAAGTGTCCATAAAAAGCGAAAACTTGAAAGAATACATGTAACGTGATTATAATTACGACTGACGTGGAAATCAGGAGAAACAATTTAAGAACAACGAAGTACATGTTTTTCTATGTAACAATAAATGAAACAGGGTCTGGTTAATTGTACTATAAGAAAATATTTTGCTGATATTGAACTTGCTGTGATTTATTTCTAAAGCAAACTTTCTCTCTAAAACGCGCATTCTCTGAAAAGCCGTTTTAAACTGTTTAAAGGTTTCGTCTGCTGTTAGAGCGTTCATAAATGTAGTTAAATGTGCACTTCATTCACTTAAGTACCAAGGCAGTTTCATAGCAAGCTACAAAGCAGCAATCGTCGGAAATTCATTAAAGTTGTTAAGGACTACGAAACAACAAAGTTTAACAGTGGGCTTTAACTGTCGCACCACCAAATTACGACATAACAGGGTTTAAATTCGATAATGGTGGGCCTTAATAGGGTCCTTAAATCGGTGCTACACAGGCTAATTGAAATTCGTTTCTCGCTATTTGTTTCTCATTAACCTCTCGAAATTGCCACTGATCCACTTTGTTTTCATTAAAATGGCAAGGACAGTGTTTATAAACATATATGTTATTTTAGTGGTTCTGACACGTCCACAATTCGTAAGTACGGAAAGGATAAGTGTAGTTTGAGGTCTCAACACACAGTCTGACATGTCACTAACAGCGCAGTTCCCCAGTTTTTGACAGTGATATACATATGTAACCTAGGTGCAACTCATTTAGGATTTGTTAATAGAGACTACATGAGGTAACAGAATTAGACAACTGAGTTTCTGTTCAGAAGCAGATGGCCTCACAGTTCCACGTTTAAAATATCTCAAGGTCGCATAAGTTGTTTCTCTTTTGCAAAACAACGAGGCTGTTACCAAAATTTAAAATTTCAGGCTTAGCTCATTGTCAAATCCCAGGTAATTAAAAATGTAATTTATATTGATCTGTTTTGTCAAATGAAAACTCAAAATTACCGCGCCGTTTGAATTCCGCCTGTCTGGTCGTAGTGGACTGCAGTTGGTTCGCCCTAGTGGTCAGATTGAAGTATAGGCAGAAAACGGATAACTCATCAACAAGTAAAATCTTTAGGTCTATAATTAATAAACTAGTAAACAGCAGACTAATGAAACTGGTAACGTAAACTACACAGCTTTCCTGTCGAAATACGAAAGGAATATCCAAAGCAGCAGGCTCTAATATCTTACTTTCAACGCCAAACAGCAGGCAGTATCAATGTATCAGCTGAGATGATGAATAACGTTTTGCCTCAAAGTACGATTGTACGTTCATATTATCAGTTGTCCCCGGTGAACGAGAGACTGTGTAACGCCTCACGTCAGCAGCGGTAGCAATATTTCTCCAGGAACCGTAGATACGGGGGCTTATAACATTTCTGGTAATTATTTCCAGGTTGTGGTAGAACATTTGATGTTCGCTTCTTCGTTCGCCTAAAGTAATAAAAGTTCCAACATCTCTACCGTGTCTTGCCTACAATATTACTAGTTAGAATCAGATGTTTCACAGTGAGCACGGACGTTGGTGCTGTACAGATGCTCTTTGCAAATCCACATCACTGAGGAAAGCAAGGAGAGGTTGGCCCACCCCTGAATTAACTGAATTAAAGTTCCCCTACTAGCTGCGTGTTGCAGTTCTGATGATGTCCCAGGCAGCCGGCATCGCTATAGTGCAGTACGTAATAAAGTGCGACTTCTGATATCATTGTGTGTAGGTACCAGTAATAACTTAAAATAATGATGCCATGATAGTGCGTTTCTTAAAACGGAACACTATGAATTGAACAGAAGCTCACTTCTGAATATTAATTAACGTAATTAACTAAAAAAAGGAATTATTAAGATCATAGCCTACAAGGAAGTCTTGGTTGGATCGTGTCTAAGGATCAACTGACTGACTTGGCGAGCAAGAAAACCTGTTATACTCTTACGTACTTCGTCGTATAGTCTCGAGTAACTGTGTTCTCACCTTTTGTTAGCAAAACTTGAATTTTTCTGGATTATACTACTGCCGCAATTACGACCAGTGATTGACAAACTTCGACTGACTTATTCTATACGAAAAACGAATTACTACTATTGTTATTTATAGTTAAACCTATGATTTATTGGTGCCCACTCTCTGGCTCATCCCCTATCTAAAAGTTAGCAAGTCACTTCTCACATCACCGACCTGCCATAAGCACCATATGTGCTGTTCAGTCTCTCTTTGACTGTAGAAACAGCCTTCCGTCACTAATATGTACCTCTGTAAACTACAGCTCGAGAAAATACTGTAACTTACGAATCACCGTAATATAATAAAAGGAAATATAAAGTGCCCCATGATGACAGGGTATGTCAGAAAGTGATTGGTGAATTTTATGTCATAGGTTGTGTACATGAATCTTGAGGTGAAATCTCACATGTTTGAATGAACAAATAAATGCATTTGGAAGGGTTTTGCATTAAACAAACACAATTATTTTCCTTTTCGAATCCATACCTTTTTCAGTGGCAGACAGCTGCATGAACAACAGTATGTACTACTGAGAAAAATAATGGGAATCTACTGGCGAGAGAGCAATTTCACTGAAACATGCACGAGTGAAATGAAAGAAGAAGGAAACTGTGTATGACCAAGGAAAAATTTTTTCAGAAAATGTTTATTTGGGTTTTATCCATTATATCACTAAAAAAAGCAGGCTGCAACACACTGATCATTACGGTGGTGTGGAACACGTAACAGCCACTACTTTACTACATCCAGTACTGTTGTTACATAGCGTGGTCTTGCACCCTTCAGTTTAAACTGCTCCAACGCTCCCCAATGAGTCACAGCTGCTACGGAGTGCCCGCCATGCTCACTCAGGGGGTAGGGGGTAGGGGGTAGCTATATTGTACTCATTGTCCACATGCGAGAACTGCTTTATCACGTTTGCCAGTGGTCGCGAGGCAGTGGTAATGTGGTCATGTACGCTACAACAGGCTGCCTGTCTGCCTGTGCTTCATCTGTTTGCCCGAGGGGCCCTAGTTACCGGCGGTCGGGCACTCGAGGTGCAGAAGTCTAGTCTAGTTGGCGCATAGGTGCGGGTCCCTTCTGTCTACTGGTTCCCTAGTTCCCCATAAACATCGTGCCGTAACAACACACCCCTCTACGAGCCAAAATGTCATGGAATAAAAAATCACTTTTCCAGAAAACAACCACTCTGTCTCCATCGAACTCAGCAAGCGAAGTTGCTTGTATGCTTCATCAAATCCAGTCTACAATGTATACGAGATACCAGTGTTTATCTTACATAGTGCACGGCATTTTGCAAGACTATACTATCTGCATGAATAAAGATAGAAGCTTGCTTTACATTTTAACTTACATACAGGACCGAAAAATTGTTCAGTTTCAACGGAACAGATTTTACATACATCGCTAACGCCTTTAGGGTAGTTCTTAAAATTACCTTTAGAGTTTACTACAATAGTTCCTCTAACACATTATGGAGGAAAACAGCAATATTTGTCCTTATTTGGTATCCAGTTACTAAGTAAGAATATTCCAGGCTAGAACAGGAGTCTGCGTACTTCGAGTTGAGTGATTTATCGTGTTCCTCCTAGGGCGGCCTACAAAAAAAACTTTTTGTAACATTAGGAGTGGTAGCTCTTCATGAATTTTTATTCTGAGATGTTAGGTAGCGCGCCGGAGTTAGCGGGCCTCTGGCTTTCATCGGGGAAAATGCGATTAGGCGGGGAACCTCGCTGGATGGGAGCTTGGGTTAGAGAGGGAGGGGGGGGGGGGGGGAAGGGGGTGAGCGAAGCGAAATGAAGTGGCGGCGCGCTCTGGCGCTGCGAAATATTTCTGCCCAGTATGCCATAGGCGCTGGAGAACGAGGGGTGAATATCTATCCTCCACTGGAGCTCCATAAACATGGAGCGAGTGCACTATTTAGCAGAGTATTTGGAATACCGTTGTTTATTAACTCCATAGCATTGGTATCAAGTCCGCATCACTTTGAGGTTCATCAATCATATTTTAACGTCATTTTAAGATGTCGTTGAATTCTGTTATTCATTTTGGTCGGCATTACAAATTACAGGTTGGAAAAATTGTTTCTTTCCCAAAGTAATGTAGTGGAATATTTTGACTTTATGATGTTGGGTGGCAGAGAGATTCAAGTTATTCACTGTTCTGCTTGTCTAGTAGACAAGAATAACGTTTACTCTATTCTGTAACTAAACTCTTACTGTCGTTTTTGCCCAAACCTCTTTGGGTTATAGGCATCTTCAGTGGTCTACTAAAAAGTAAAAGAAAAAATTGTTTACTAAGCGACGGATACTTGTAATATTTTGTTTTCAGATATATAGTATTTTATGACAATACACTACTCATTTGAAATATATAGAATATCAGAAAACAATTGTTTTATTTATTTGAAGATAACTGAAGATGACCAATACATTTATTTGAAGACCAGTGAAGATGATCAATAGTTGAAGTAAGTTATTTTCTAATGCTATGACATGCTTATATTGTGATAAACCAAAGGATTCGACAATTATAAGAATCCAGGATATATTATAGCTTTGATAAACTGATGTGGATTACTGAATTTTTTAGATCTTATGCGTATATCTTCTAGTTACTCTCCTTCAAGCTGACTGCACTGGATCCTCCCTTCTAGCTGAGGTTTACATACACTACCACCTCATAAGAAGAGTTCATGAAAGCTTCTTGGAAATATAGACAGTGTGCTCGAGTAAGGAACAATCATGAGCCAAATGCATTCCGACCACTCATATTTAGTTTTCCTTTGTTTCCATAAATCGCTTCAGGCAAATGGCGACACTGGTAATTGAATACTATAGCCAGTTTCCTTCTGTAACTTTCACCAAATGAAGTGCTCTGTGTCTGATGCTGTTTCCATCATTAGGTCGTTAGCCTGCAATCGTGTTTCTTAAGCGCACTCAGCCTGTTTTCGGGATCTTAGAATAATGGGAATAGTCGCCTTATTTCTGTCATGTGAATAGGAACGGATCAGGTGCGACCAGTCTTGGGTTATGAGGGGGAATTCTCAATATTAGTCTTTTGGCCGCCCTCTGATGACCCAGTGTGGTTACGGAGCAAGGTCTGACACAAGCCTATCCAGTGCAGATTTACTCATTCTTTCCACAATGCTGAAATATGGTGAAACTGATGGTTTCGTCGACTTTCACATTATCGATGTTGATATACAAATTATATAGAGTGATATGTAGATCGAGCTAATTTCATGTGAAATTTTTATTAAAGATTGTCCAACAGTCATTGGCAATACATGAAGTACTTGTAGGGGCTTTATTTCTTAGTAACACGTTTGGCTGGACTGATAATTTCACAGACAGCAGCTGAAAGTGGGTCGAACATTACCATTACCTTAACACAGGTTTTAGAAGGTGACGACAACTCAAGGTAGGACAACGTTCACCAAATGCTCCTAAAGCGTTTTATTGTGGTGATAGTGTTGTAACGTGCAGTAAAGGTCCCAGAAGGCAGATAACAATAAGCTTTGGGTGGGAAAAGCAGAGAAGATGGCTCCAGTCTGCTGACGGGAGAGCAATACACAGATGAACACTATGCAGGCCCTATGAAACTACAGGTATTTATTGCTTTATGCTCTCAGTAGAACATGGCAGATGAGGTGTGAGGATTCTGTAAGTACGAGACTACAACTTTCTCGTGCCAAAAATACCTGTAGCCGTCCTCTCACATATCTAAAGGAGACAGGAATCACAGGAGCGTCGTAGAAACAACACGCTGTAACACAGTAACACGATCCTTTGAGGCACCGACGGGACAGAGTAGAAACAAATTCCTTTCTTTAGCAGCAGGCCTCTGGGCGCGAAAATTTCATTGGTCAGTCTGCTCTGAGGTACAAGTTTTGGAAAGTTATTGAGAAGTGGGAGGACGCTCAGGAGAACTGACATTTGTCATTGGAGGACTGCTCCAGAGAGGCTAGGATTGGTTCTCGAGTGCAATTTTGAGAATACTGAAAGATTAGAGGATAAGCTGGATATGAAAGTTTTGGATCTCTGACGCACACTTATTGAAATATTCCTTGCTATTTTATGTAGTCAGGTGCATTTCTTGTTGGAAACCAATGTGCCATCCCCATTGCAGATTCTCAAAAATCTGAACCACATTCTGGGACATTACTGACTGAAAAAGCTACAACCCTCCTTGAAGATGTCCACCACAGATGGGGATGAAAAGTTGGGTTTAAAGAAGAAATTAATCTGATCACAGTAATAGCCCAGAGTATTTAGACATGTGACATTCTCATGATGATGATGTTTCATTTCTGGGACGCTCAACTGCTCGGTCATCAGCGCCCGTACGAAGTCCCAATTTTTACAAGTCCAATTTTTACACAATCCATTCTAGACAATGTCATGAATGATGATGATGAAATGAGGAGGACAACATGAAAGCCCAGTCCCCGGGCAGAGAAAATCCCCAACCTGGCCGGGAATCGAACCCGGGACGCCATGATCCAGAGGCAGCAACGCCAGCCAGTAGACCACGAGCTGCGAAACAAACGACGTTCTCAGCTGTAACAGTCTATATATCTTATTCACATACCAAGTAGCTATGCAAGTGGTTCCATATATTGAAATTTGAGACGCACACATGCAGTGTGATATATACCATATAATAATCTGCATTATTGCCCTTAGTTTGCCATATCTGTCATGCATTACTGCCTGCTTGGAGTTCCGTTAGTGGATCTTTTCTTTACAATGTGGTGTGGAGTTGTGCAGTCTCCTAATCAAAAATTACTTTCACGAAACTAAGGGCATGTGGGAAAATTTAACGATTTCTTTAGCTTTCAGCTGAGTGAAACAACTCATTTTAAACAGATTCTACCTTACATATCCATCCGATAATGGTGTTGTTAATTTTTCTCGTAACTACATGTTCTCCTACGTGATCCACTGTGAAACGTCTGATGAAAGCGAACGTTTAGTCTTCATTGAAACACAGAACGTCTAGAAAATCAATTAATCTTCAAATGGTTCATACGTAACTGTAATCAAGAGTGTAAAATAAAGGGTAATGTTACAGTATCAGCATAAAACATGTGTAAACTTTGCAAATACGGAGTAGCTACCATCTAAATAAGTAACAAACTGAACCAAAAGATGATGATGGTCTGTACATGTAATCGAACAAATGAAATTAGGCTACTCATTTCGGAGATTTATCACTTTCATTCGATCAATAACTGACGAAATAACATATGGTGGGGCAGCAACACATCACTACAATTTTTTCCTGTAATATGGTACACCAACAAATTATAAATGTACACCTCGGGTGAGACTATAAATAAATATAATTTTCTTTAATTATTTTAGTTTATTTAGTAATAAATGTCATTACATCCAAACATTACAGATACACCTATCAGAACAAAAATGTTTCAGTGTTAAGTATCCTTGCTGTAAAGCAGCGTGTTCTCAGTGACGGAGCTGTTATGTGTAGGGTAGGTGACGATAGCGACATTGCTCGATGACTAAACGGCATTGGTTGGTAGGTTTGCAGCTTCCTTCTAAGTTGCGCGGTCAGTCGGTCAGTATTGCCTAACTTCTCCCTTTCATTTCTCTGCAACCCAAATTGAATTTGCGCAGGTAGACGTCTAACAGTCGCTCCAGCCTCCCACTGATGTCTGTCGTTAGTATTTTGCAACACTGACTTATTAAGCTGATTTTTAAGTAACACACACACACACACACACACACACACACACACACACACACACACACACACACACACACAGCGTCAGCACCCTGAATGTGCCCATTTCGCTGTCACTTGGAATGCTGGAATCTAATTCAGCTAGGGAAATCAACATTTGATCATGGCTGTAAGGAAGATGACCACATCTGATCATGAGCTTAAGATATGTTTAAGGGATATTTGACTGCAATACATTCCAAACGTCAACGATATCGCATTTTCTTGGAATTGGTGACAATGGAGATACGAGGGTGAGTCAAATGAAAACCTTAAATATTTTTTTAAATATTATTTATTGTGCAGAGGTGGTACAAAGGTGTATCACTTTTCAACATCCCCCACGCTCAATTCAAGTCCTCCATCGCTTACAAGGGGCATAAATTCCTTTAGAAAAAAATTCTTTTGCTAGTCCGCGCAACCACTCATGCACCACGTGGCGTACCTCTTCATCAGAACGGAACTTCTTTCCTCCCATTGCGTCTCTGAGTGGTCCAAACATAAGGAAGTCACTTGGCGCAAGGTCTGGTGAGTATGGTGGATGAGGAAAACACTCAAAATGCAAGTCTGTGATCGTTGCAACTGTTGTGCGGGCAGTGTGGGGCCTTGCATTGTCATGTGGCAAAAGGACACCTGCTGACAGCATTCCACGTCGCTTTGATTTGATTGCAGGCTCCAGATGACTTTTTAGGAGATCTGTGTATGATGCACTGGTGACAGTGGTCCCTCTGGCATGTAATGCTCCAAAATGACGCCTTTTTCCCCCAAAAGAGACTCAGCATAACCTTCCCTGCTGGTGGTTCTGTTCGAAACTTCTTTGGTTTTGGTGATGAGGAATGACGCCATTCCTTGCTCGCTCTCTTCGTTTCCGGTTGGTGGAAGGAACCCAGGTTTCGTCCCCAGTAACGATTCTTGCAAGGAAGCCATCACCTTCTCGTTCAAACCACCGAAGAAGTTCTTCAGAAACATTAACTTGTCATTCTCTCATTCCAGGAGTCAGCTGCCGTGGCACCCATCTTGCAGACACTTTTTGAGCACATCATGCACAATGTGGTGTGATGACCCATGACTAATCTGTAAACATGCTGCAATGTCATTCAGTGCCACTCGGCGGTTTTCCATCATTATGGCTTCAACTGTTGCAATGTTCTGTGGAGTTCACAACTCGTTGTGCCTGATATGGACGAGGGGCATCTTCCACTGAAGTCACACCATTTGCGAACTTCCTACTCCATTCGTAGACTTGCTGCTGCGACAAACATGCTGCATACTGAAACTTCATTCGTCGATGAATTTCAATAGGTTCCGCACCTTCACTACGCAAAAACTGAATAACAGAATGCTATTCTTCCACGGTGAGAGTCGCAAGTGGGGCGGCCATTTTTATACTGATACTGTGACGGTATGTGTGAATCTGGACTGTGCTGCCACTTACAGGCCATTATGCATGCTGTTTGTAGCACTCTTACCAACTTAGAAGATAACGGCATGAAATTTCGATTTGTTGTTACAAATTTAAGGTTTTCATTGGACTCACCCCCGTATAAATATTAAAAAAATTGGTATACTTTGCGTACTTTTGCTGGGTTGTGTCACACGGTATCGTATTTTGGGGTGCCCCCTCAAACCGAGACAGGTTTTTAGAGTGCAAAAGCGTGTAATAACACTCATTTCTGGTGTAAATTCAAAAACATCATCCCGAAACCTGTTCAGAGAACTGGATATACTAACTACTGTTTCTCAGTGTATTAATTCTGAATGAATTTTGCTTTGTTCAATCATTAGGTCATTACACAATATCAATACTAGGAATACTTACCGAGAATCATGTAAACATTCCCCCCTCTTGACTCATAGGCTATATCATTCCTTCACCGCTCCTCGCATTACCTTGAACCAATAGTTTTCTCGCCTTAGAAGCATGAACAGATGATACATTATACCTCCACTAAAGTATCGAGTATTGCACGAAACCTTTTAGAGACCTGCCGGTCAGAAAATTTGAACTATTGATAGCATTTCGCGGGATTAGTGCGAGGGTGTGCTGAAAAGTAATGTCTCTGAACTTTTTTATTCTGTATTCAAAATCGGCTGTGGTATTACATGTTAAGCGTATTATTCAGTATATTTTTCCCTCTTCGCTGACTCAGGTTACAGCCCTCTGCGGCTGGTGGTGTGTAATGTAACTATGTCGCTGCGTGAAAAACAGCGTGCTGTAATCGAGTTTCTAACCGCAGAAAACGTGCCTCCAATTGAAATCTATATGACATGGAAAGGTGGGTACACTGATGATTGTATCGGCATCAGTAATGTGCAACGTTGCGTTGTTCGTCCTCGTAATGAAGGAAACGCTGATGCTAACCTCCAAGTGTGTAACCAACTTTGAGTGTTCAGAGCACTTTCGAGGACTCCACTTTGATAGTGATGAAGCAGTGCAAGCCGAGGTGAGGCTGCGGGTCCATAAAACATGTCAAAGATTCTACACTGACGGTTTCAACAAACTGGTCTCTCTTTGGGCGGAATGTGTTCGTCGCCAGGGAGACTATGTTGTAAAACGAATACGTAGACATGAAGAGAAAAGATACAGAATGTTAATAAATTTTGTTTTATTTAAGAAGCTTTAAGACTGTTCATACAAAATGTTCGAGGGCATTACTTTTCATCAAGCCCTCGTATTTCTAACAGTGATCACTAACGAGACGTACTGGAGAAACAGGCGGGCGATAAGATAGCCGTGGTAGGAGATTAAAAAATGCTCATAATCCGGGAGATCCGGAAACACGGGATCGTTGGTCACTGATTTCAGCATAGCACGGGCTGTGGCTACCGAAAAGTTTCAGTCATTTGAAGAAACAACTGTTTCTGAGAAAGGATATCTCTTGCCTGCATAAATGGTAACGTGCTTGTTTCGGATTGTGTTTCTGCTAGTTTTCCAGTTTGGTCTCGTCAACACATTTTGTAGCCTGCATCCGTTAGCTGACGCTATTTTCAACATTTCTGCCATCTCCAGTCGCACAGACCAGAGTGTGCAATCGTATCGCACAGAGCTCTCGCTGGCCTACAACACCAAATAATACATCACAGCGAATAAAGGCCACACTGTCAAGAAAATATTCAAATGTGTATCAATCTGTACAAGAAAATGTAATGTAAGCCCGGCTGCAAGAAACGCAGTCTTACAGTCTATATGAGTGAGGAGGGAACGGATTCTACATGCTTGCATTGCTTTCTTTTCTTTCGTATGCAAGTCTCCGCGGATCTGTCTGCAAATTTCCGCCCCGATGCAGCAGAGAGCCAGCTGTCTCTCCTTGTCAACACTTCCGTTTTTCCATGCCTCTCCTCTACATCTTTTTGCACTGTCCTTTTCTTTACAGTGTGTCCATTGATTTCACTCGTGGATCAAGTTTCTAACACATTAATGTAAGGGTATATAAGAAAGTGGTACTTTAAACCTTTCATTCAAATTTTCAATTTTCCTCCTCTTGTATCATCTCTCTCTCTCTCTCTCTCTCTCTCTCTCTCTCTCTCTCTCTCTCCCTCTCCCCAGGCGTGCGCTCACGCAACTTTTACAATTTCAATATTTCTGGTACGTTCCTTTCATATTAATTTACTTTTTAATTATTTTACAATGTGCTGTTGAAAATTTCATTCAACAAGTTTCTGCATATTTTTTTAGATAAATATAATTTGCGTGTACTATATCGTGTTTCACAACTTCTTCTTCGTCATCGTCTTCATCTTTTCCTTTTGCCTTTTGACGTTTCCCTACGGGGTCGCCATTGTTGTTTATCGGTTTGGTAGTGTTAACTAGAAGGACCGAGGGGCCAAATTGGCCCCTTTTCGATATTTTTTCTTGTTTTCTGAGCAAATTGTAAGTTCGACTGACCTGATATTTTGTGATTTTTCATTAGTCATATGAAATATTAACCACCGCGTTTTGGAGTGTCCTATTTTTGTTAGGTTGTGAAATATGAAGCTTACCACCTAGAAGGACGGCGGGGCCAATTTGGCGCCTCCTACATTTCTCTGTATTTAGAGGCTACTTCTTTGCAATACTGCGTATGAAATCACATCAACTGTTGTCCCTTTGTTGTTCAAATATGCGACAACAATGTCATTCAATCCAGCGCTGGTTGTTGGTTAGTTGACGCAAGGATTTCAGTTATTGTCTGTTGTGACGGTACCTGAGAGTCGTCCCTGCAGTCATGAGCTACGAATACAAGAAGCGGCTAACAAACGCTAAAGTACTAGCAGAACTGAGAAAAATGGAAGATGAAAGTTCAGCTGAAGAATTTGAGTTACCGACAGCGATCAGGGAATGAAAAAAGTGTAGTAGTTCCAATGTGTGCAGATGAAGAATGTGATTCGTGCAACGAATGTGATGAT
The DNA here is from genome assembly GCF_021461395.2 of Schistocerca americana. Taxonomy (NCBI): domain Eukaryota; kingdom Metazoa; phylum Arthropoda; class Insecta; order Orthoptera; family Acrididae; genus Schistocerca; species Schistocerca americana. The sequence goes on along the minus strand of NC_060121.1, from coordinate 296,920,512 downwards.
GTAAACACAGCCAAGGACAGTTTTCCGCTAAATTTACGGGGAAATGAAGCTTCTACATCCAGCAGGCCTTCTGATGTTCCAGATTCTAGATCTATAAGATCAATAACCCGGCAACATTTGCTTCACCCTGGAAGTCAGTCAGAAACTGATACTGGGCAACCTACTGAAGAAAAGGAAACTGCAAAAGATGGGACTGTGTGGAAAACTGTACCAGTGGGTTCTAATGCTGGTCAGTAGTATTTATGCTCTTTGTGTAGAGTTTTAATGGCTGGCTCTGAGCACTGTGGGACTTAACATCTGTGGTCATCAGTCCCCTAGAACTTAGAACTACTTAAACCTAACTAACCTAAGGACATCACACACATCCATGCCCGAGGCAGGATTCGAACCTGCGACCGTAGTAGAGTTTTAGTTTGTAAAATTACAAGAACAGATATACTCATATAATATCAGTACATTACACTTTCTAAAAATGCTGTTCTTTTTTCATGTGTTTTCAGGTCGTCTACAACGTCATAACATTTTGCGGGAGAGCTCAGGACTAACATCATATGCTAAAAGGAAAATTCAAAGTGGGAAACTTCTTAGTGCTTGGCGGTTATTTTCAGTGCTTCCATGATGCGCCACGTCAAGCGCTGTACTGAAGCTGAGGCTCGTAGTCGAACACAAGACGATTCCTGGACTGTAGACACTGAAGAACTGGATGCTTTTGTCGCCATAATGTATGCAAGATGAGTGTATGGGGCAAAAAATTTTCTTCTCAAAAGCCTATGGTCAACAGTATGCGGTCCTCCGTTTTTCAAACAAACTATGGAACGAAACAGAGTTATCGAAATAATGAAGTATGTGAGGTTTGACACCAAGTCCACTAGATCTGAACGCCTCAAGGCTGACAAATTTGCTCTTGTCTCAGATACTTGCAATACTTTCATAGAAAACAGTGCGTCATGCGATAAAGCAGAACCTTATCCTACAGTTGATGAACAACTTTTGCCGTCAAAGACAAAATGCCCGTTCACACAATATATTGCAAGCAAGCCAGGTAAGTTTGGCACAAAATTCTGGTTACTTGTAGGTGTTTCTAGTAAATACATACTGAATGGATTCCCATACAGTGGTGCTGATCCCCTTCGACTAGCTGACCAAGGCGTAGGTGAAAATGTTGTTCTCAGGCTTATGGGACCATACTTAGGCAAAAGTTTGAATGTCACGAATGACAGTCACTTTACTTCGCTAAGCCTTGCAAACCGTCCCTGAGGGCAGTATCCACAACTTTAGTACGTACTTTGAACCGTAATCGAAGTGAAGTGCTTCCTGCTGCAAAGACCAGAAAACAACCACTCCACTCGACTATTGTGTATAAAAATGATGATGGAATAATACTAACAGTTTATCAAGGAAAAACAAATAACAATGTTTTGTTACCGAGTTCACTTCACTCTCGTGTATCACTGTCCGATAGTCGGAAGAAGACTCCTGAAACAGTGCAATTCTACAATGAAACAAAATATGTGGTCGACGTTGTCCATCAAATGACAACGATGTACACCACAAAAGCCGGTACAAGACGTTGGCCAATGCATGTCTTTTACAACATTCTTGATTTGGCTGCCATAAATTCCGGGGTGTTGTATAAGGAAGTGGCTGGTACGCGACTTAGCAGGCAGAAGTATATTTTTGATTTGTGTGAAGAGCTTCGAGCGCAGTATGTATCATCAAGAAATAAAGAGCCAGACCAGGATCATGCAGACACTGAAGGCGGACCACAAAGGGCAACTAAGAGAGAGAAGTGTAAAATTCGTACCTCATGTAAAGGGAACCATACTGCTATTGTTTGTTCAGGTTGTGAGAAAGCAGTATGTGGCAAATGTGAGAAGAGAAGACGAGTGTGGTGTGACAAGTGCAGCAGTAAACAGCAGTGACCTACGGCGGTGTGTGTGTGTGTGTGTGTGTGTGTGTGTGTGTATAATGTATTTATTTTATTAATAAAAATCAAAAAAGCTATATATATGTGTGTGTGTTACATTCCATTACCTATCAGAATCTGATCAAATAAACAAAAATAAACATGGGGCCAATTTGGCCCTGTCAGTCCATGAAGGTAGTAGTCTGCTTGCGGTCCTCCTAGTGTTAATGGACTTTGGTGTCATTCTATACGCCCCTCCACCGCCCCCCCCACCCACCCACCCTCCTCGGTCTCCCTACCCCCATGACGGAACACTCACTAGTGTTCATCTCACGTTCTAGTGTAATAACGTTTTCTACTTGACTGCGTGGTGAGTACCCGAGATGGTACGTGGGTTCTAGCCCAAAACCTCCAGAGCTGGAAGTGGGAGACAGCCTGAAAACAGCATCCTGGCTGGTTGGCTCAAGAGCTGTCTTCGTTTCGTCTCCATTCCTCAAGACGGATTCGCTCCGGGGATGACTCGCCTCCCCACGTCTCGAAAGCACGCTCGTCAGCGCTCTCAGCTACCCGTGTGGGTCCTGCATGCTACTTGACCTCAGTATTCAGTTGCCTGACGATAGCCTCGTAAGCCGAATACTGGCAACTCATTTCGCGACGAATAGTTTTGAGAATTCATTACTCTTGGTAGACCAGCTACTACTTAATATTTATTACATGTTACGGCTTTCTGCAAACTGATACTGAGATGGTACTTCCATCTGTGACATGGGGCAGATAACGATTACGGTTTCCGAAGATTTTTTTCCCCCTAGGGTCTGGTAGCTGCAAACTCTGCCCCTCACTGGGTGTGAAGTATTACAGGGATTTTTTTTTACTGTGATCTGTTTTAATGTGTAGAGTTCTCCAGCGTCGCCATTTGCCAACATAAGAGTTTCGGAAAGCGTGCTTCTCGTTGATGTTTGGATTATCTGTTCCTATCTGATCTAATGGTTCATATTACATAAACCAGGTCACACCTTTAGCGAATACCATAAACAAGTGCTTTTTTTGTAACCTTATACATGAAAAACTAGACTCAACGCCACCCACGTAGACAGCGAAACACTACGCAATCCATTAGCGCATCACTCATGAAATAATGGGACTTTCGAAGCGAAGCTGTTTAACAGTTCTATATTTGCCAACATCCACTTTCACAGACAGATTTGCTAACTAACCAAGCAAGGTATCCCAGTGGTTACACCACGTGACCCGCGTTTCAGTGCAGTTGGCTGTAAATTCCATCCCGTCACTAGGATTTACGACTTGCGTGATTCTTCTAAAACTTTTAAAGCGAATACCAGGAAGGTTTCTTTATAATAGCATGATGTATTGGAGATATTTTCTTCCATATCCTTGTGCTATTCGAGTGCCGTTCCTCTGAAATAACCTCGTTCTCATTGGGGCTTCAGACCTTAATCTGTCTGTTTTCCCTAGTGACACATAATAAGGATGGTCCAGAAAGTAAAGAACGTTTTTGCATAACTAAATAAAAACGAAAGATAAGAACACAAAATTTTATTTACAAAATTACAGTAACGTGTTCTGTTTTACAACGTTGGCACCGTAGATGCCAAGACAGCAATTTTTTCAAATTCCATATTATACTCCTCTGCCGCCAAGATTTTAGCCAGGATATCACTGCTTGTTTGAGGTCATCATCTTCTGCGAACAGTTAACCACAAGACAATTCATTTAATTTCGGGAACAAGCGAAAATCAATCCGTGCCAAGTGGGGCCTGTTACAAGGTTGTCCAAAAATTTCGTGCATCAGACGGTGAAGTTCTTGCTGTAATCGAGCTGGTGTATGAGGCCGCACACTGTCATGAATCAAAAACATCTTTTCCGCTAAGATTATTCGTCCCTTGTTCAGGATGGCACACTGAATTCGTTGAGGGATTTCACAATAGGCGTCTGAATTGATTGTTTCTCCTCTTGTCATGAACACACGGATCAACACCTTTGGACCACAAAAAACTATAGCCAGCACTTTTCTCGTATTGAGATTTGATTTTTCTTTTCTGAGTTCTGTGGGGGAATTAGACAGATGCCGCTCCATGGGGTGACGCTTGTGCTCTGAAGTTGCATCTGCAGTTACAATGCGATTAAGAAATTCACCATTGTCGAATTCGGACAAAAAGTCAAGGGCACCCTCCATCCGTTTCGTATTGTCGACTGTGTCAAATTCTGAGGCAGCCAGTGAGCAAGGTGCACAGTCACCATTTCACGTGGAAGCGAACGTGAAATTTGTGGAAAAGATTCACGTAACGTACTTAAAGCGAAACGCCAGTTCTCCTGGTTTTTGTCTTCAATTCATCCCTAACGACTGATGACCTCCCACAGAGATCTTCGTTGTGAACAGTGGTTCCTACTTGATTAAACACAATGCACCATTTCCTCACTGAACACCTAGGCGTTGCACTATCATCGTAAATATTCTTCACTTGGCTACAAATTTCAATAGGCTGAACATTCTGTGTATTCGGAAAACGAATGACAATAGGCACTTCGCATCTGGCGGGATTTTCGGTGGGCGCCGCCATTTCGAAAGGTTACAGAACAAAGAGGTGTTGCGGCTCGCCAACAAAACTCATCTCACATTGAGACGTGGGAAGACGATAATTGGCACGCTTGCGATCGCAGTGGTGAGGGATCGGTGTCGGACGTGAAGCGCAATCGTTCTTTACTTTGTGGACGACCCACGTCCAAACTTCTTGTAGAGGCTCATCGTGTGATGGGTATGAAAATTATTACACTTTCATTTGATTTGGAATCATCGGCATTAATAAGAGGTATGAGCTCCACCGAGTCCGCCAGTCCGCCTCCGGTAGCTGAGAGGTCAGCGCGACAGAATAACAATCCTAAGGGCCCGGGTTCGATTCCCGGCTAGGTGGGAGATTTTCTCCGTTCAGGGACTGGGTGTTTATTGTCCTAATCATCACCATTTCATCCCCATCGATGCCCAAGTCGCCGAAGTGGCGTCAAATCGAAAGGACTGCACCCGACGGACGGTCTAACCGACGGGGTGCCTTAATCACACGACATTTACATTTACCTCAACGAAGAACAATGTACTCCTGTCTTCGCTGTGGATTGGAAACAAACAGCCTCTGAACGTCATTTTGAGGAATTTATTTCAAGTCTGAAACGCACGCTGTGTCAGTAAACGAAGACTGCTTGTTGGAGGCTGGTATGAAAGTATATGTCTCCTCATTGCATCCCAGACGTACTCTGTGGGTGTCATATCAGAGGACCAGGCAGGCCAGTTAAGGATCCAACCTTCCTGACGGTGTTTGTGATGTAAACTGCTGTGTGGGATATTGCATTATTCTACTAAAATATGCCGTTTGGTACCCTGGTTACGACACGGGAGAGTTTACCGTTTTTGCCGTATACTGGTGAGCATTCAGTCACCCTTCAACAGTCAGCAATTCCTTTCGGCATACTGAAATGGCTCCCCACATCAAGATTACAGGAACTGCAGAGGTATGGGTTTCGAGGATCGCTGCTTTCTGTGACCTCCCAGTAGGTCATCTACAGGCACGCTCACCGCCCAGAAACAGAGGCTCTTCGCTGAATATAGCAGAAGGCCAATAAATGTCCGGGTGGTTCTAGACCATGCTAATTCTGTTCTCTGCGGTATAGTGTCAACGGTAAATGATGCTTGGTAACTAGCGATCTCAACCCAGCAATTTGTCCCCGACGATTTGTAGTGACACTGTGCCTGAAACGTCTCCCCCTGTTTCAGCTGCTGTCATACACCTTTTCCTGAGTCGGTCGAACAATCCTGCTATCTTCCTCCTGGAAATGCCGTGTCTAGTCTTCTAACCTGACTGTTGTCCTGAGTGCATTTCGATACCACCCCTTCGGCAGTCGTTGCACTGTGTCTGTGCCAGTGAATCGACCTTTCTAAGAGCCTGAATCTGCAAGTGCAGGTCTTGCGGATATACTGTGATGTGATGTGATATCCACCCAAACAACTCCACTAACGTTACATGCTCCCATAGCGACAATCTGTTCACACCATTCCTCAAATATAATAATGGCGTTTTTCAGTGCTGAAAATAATCTCGCATAAGCATGGAATTTGTATCAACATATCGCACGGACTTTGAAATACTGGAGCATCTGCTTGGTAGCTTTCGGTCTAGGTATTATAGTCTAACATCTTCCATTTACGCCACTGTATTGTCAGTGGTAGAGGGATAAAAACCTGGTGGTGAAATATACGACACTGTGATGTTACTGTTGTGCTTTAAGCATACCGCTTATTACTATTACGACCTGAACCCGATGACCTTTGTGGTGAACAGATATCTCCCCGTAAGACCATGCAAATTATTAAACGAAAGTTTCGCAATGAGTAATTATAATTGTAAGACACATCAGAAGCTAAACGGGGGAGATCTAGTAATGCATGAAACACAGACACCTAACCACACGAAGATATAATAGGCTGGGTTTCATATAGCTATAGAATGAAACAAGAGGCCACAATATATTTCTGTTTATTATCGAAATGCATGGACTTCGCTTTTGGACATTGAATGGGTAAAGCAAGTAACTGGTACTCTCCTGAGGTTACGAATGAATTGTATCACCCTACATAATAATACCTTGCTAAAAACTAAACTCCGTCCGAACAGGCCATGAAGACCCAACGGAACCGACCGACCGCCGTGTCATCCTCAGTCCACAGGATGCGGATATGGAGGGGCATGTGGTCAGCACACTATCCTCCCGGCCGTTTTGTCAGTTTACGAGACCAGAGTGGCTACCTCTAATCAAGTAGCTCCTCAGTTTGCCTCAGAAGGGCTGAGTGCACTCCGCTTGCCAACAGCGCTCGGCCGACCGGATGGCACCCATTTAAGTGCTAGTGCAGCCCGACAGCCCTTAACTTCGGTGATCTGACGGGAACCGGTGTTACCACTGCGGCAAGGCCGTTGACAAATAATACCTTGCTAACAGTGGATCAACTGGAATGAAGGTGATTATAAGGGGTAAATTAATTATGTTCACGTAAAACGTCAGTGATTGCTGAATTAACTATAAGAATGAAGAATCACACCCAGAAAAGTACATACATTCATCAGTTCTCATGCCTAAGAGCGTACTGAGTTGAATTTGTTTAGTGCGTGCATCAAATTACGATACCAAAACTTAATTCGAATCATTGGCTTCGCCTCGAAACATCGCTTGCCATTTATGAGTGTGCTTATCATAGTTTACCCAAGCAGAGGCAGAGAACGACTGCAGTGTTACTTGAACATTTATGCACCGCTAATAATCTGTGGACATGGCGCGGGGGACCTGCAAGTCCGTAATCTCACCGTTCCTGGTTATCTCTTCTTTCTCCCCCTTTTTTTTCTGAGATTGCTTTAGATTTCCAAATGGCAGCAGATCTTATTAATACTGACCGATTATATCTCTCCTAGTGAGCCAGCATCCTCCCTTCCACATATAGTTTATTTATCGTTAACCAATTGTCTGCTGGAGCTGATAAGCACCAATAAAATTTCCCTCACTACTTGTTGTCTCTTCACATGTCTCTGCCAATGAGACTTCATGCACTTAGCCACATAATTTCTCCTTCTCCCACTCCTTTCTTATTTTGGCACTTACAGAATTTTAGGCAATAATTAAATGCTTGGAAGGACACTGATGCAAACAGTGAGCTCCCCGGAGTGTGACGTGTCGTCTCACCCCTTACCAGATCTTACCTTGATTTTCTGGATGCAGTTCCACAACCTACAGAGTTCGCCTCCTTGTCTGCTGTTCTTAGCGTCAATGTGACGTGAAACGCTGGCCGAAAACAGCGGATGCAGCTCAGAGCATTCCTCCCACGGGCCCTGGCTTTCAGTGCTAACCCATTCATGACGAGCTTGCCGTTCTTTACCTGCGGCCCTTCGTGTTCCCACAATCAGCAAGCGGACTCAACTCAAAAGAAAAATTACGCATTTCCCCTCCCTATAGTAAGAAATGAAATAAGAATAATAGTTACTTTTGCGCCTTCTGGTTGTTGTTGTTGTTGTGGTCTTCAGTCCTGAGATTGGTTTGATGCAGCTCTCCATGCGACTCTATCCTGTGCAAGCTGCTTCATCTCCCAGTACCTACTGCCACCTACAACCTTCTGAATCTGCTTAGTGTATTCATCTCTTGGTCTTCCTCTACGATTTTTAGCCTCCACGCTGCCCTCCATTACTAAATTGGTAATCCCTTGATGCCCCAGAACATGTCCTGCCAACCGGTCCCTTGTTCTAGTCAAGTTGTGCCACAAACTCCTCTTCTCCCCAATTCTATTCATTACCTCCCCATTAGTAATGTGATCTACCATTTAATCTTCAGCATTCTTCTATAGCACCACATTTCGAAAGCTTCTATTCTCTTCTTGTCTGAACTATTTATCGTCCATGTTTCACTTCCATAGATGGCTACACTCCATACAAATACATTCAGAAACGACTTCCTGACACTTAAATATATACTCGATGTTAACAAATTTCTCCTCTTCAGAAACGCTTTCCTTGCCATTACCAGTCTACATTTTATAGCCTCTCTACTTCGGCCATCATCAGTTATTTTGCTTCCCAAACAGCACAATTCCTTGACTACTTTAAGCGTCTCATTTCCGAATCTAATACCCTCAGCATCTCCCGATTTAATTCAACTACATTCCGTTACCCTCGTTTCACTTTTGTTGGGATTCCCTTTAATTTGACCATCTTCCTGAACTGTATGGGTTTTTAACTAGGGTACTGAGTGGTTTTTGGAGGAAGCCGTTCTGTAACAAAGTGTTTGAAAAGAGTGTTCCATATTATTTTCGCTCATATTATCCGGTATCTATTTTACGATATTTCATACGCCACCGTGATACGTGATGATAGCAACGAGCTGTCTCGAACACATCAGCTTCACTGATTCAGTTTTCCACGAGTATACAATGTTGTTCCTAAGTGACAAGATGTGTTGAGAATGTGCGGTTTTCACGTTCAACTAGGAAATGAAGCGAGCTGCAGACGTGATACATAATGGGGTGTGGGGCTGTACCGTGCGCCTTTTTTTCGCGTAATACTGCGACGTACAGCACGAGCGAAAGAAATGAGGGTAAGTTAGATGGGTAAACCAGGGTCAGAACCCGCGGCGGCAAAGTTATTCCTGGAAGCGTTTACTTTTACTGCAAATACAGAAGCGAATGTTTGAGCATGTAATGGAACGAGTTTATAACTTGGCTTGTCTGGAGCGGAGCGCGCCGTTGTGGAGACGGAAGAAGTTTTTATGGCCCGCGGGGTGTACGGCGCGCTCCGCGGCAGTAAACAGCGTCCGGCGTGGATTACAGCGGCGGCACAGCACAGCACGTAGCTCGCTACACGCCAGGTGGCGGTGCAGGTCCGACCACGGCGCCGTGCCAAGATTTATCTCCGAACAGGGAGTCTAGCAGTGGCGCTCGTTCCGCCTCGCTGGCAAAGGTCTCGCTACGTAGCATATCTCTGTCTACGGCTGCTAATAAAATCCGTGTGAGACTGCGACGTAAGCAATTCGAAGAGCACTAGTGATGGGCATTTTTATAGGGGCGAATTCAACTACAGTGGAAAGAAAATGAATGAAATAAGGTAAGGTTTTAACGTTTCGTTGACGATATGGACACGAGGGATGGAGCACAAGCTTGGAATACGATAGAGAAAGAAATCAGCCATATTTTCGTACTTCCTTTCTTGCTCCATTAATTAATTAATCGCCGGCCGGTGTGGCCGTGCGGTTCTAGGCGCGTCAGTGTGGAACCGCGTGACCGCTACGGTCGCAGGTTCGAATCCTGCCTCGGGCATGGAGGTGTGTGTGATGTCCTTAGGTTGGTTAGGTTTAAGTAGTTCTAAGTTCTAGGGGACTGATGACCTCAGAAGTTAAGTCCCATAGTGCTCAGAGCCATTTGAACCAATTAATTGATCAATAGAGTAATTAGTGCATTCATTCGTTCCTTATTGTATCTCTCCACAACACTAACAGATAGGAATATACTCTGAGCAATATTTATACACTGAAGAGAGAAAGAAACTGGTACACCTGCCTAATAGCGTGTAGGGTCCCCGCGAGCACGCATAAGTGTCGCAACACAAAGTGACATGGACTTGACTAATGCCTCAAGTAGTGCTGGAGGGAATTAACACCATGAATCGTGTCGAGCAGTCCATAAACCCGTAGGAGTATGAGGGGATGGAGATCTCTTCTGAACAGTTCGTTGCAAGGCATCCCAGATAACCTCAATAATGTTCATGTCTGGGAGTCTGGTGGTCCCTGGAGGTGTTTAAACTCAGAAGAGTGTTCCTGGAGCCACTCTGTAGCAGTTTTGGTTTGTCACATTGTCCTGCTGGAATTGCTCAAGCCCGTCGGAATGCACAGTGGACATGAATGGATGCTAGTGATCAGACAGGATGCCTATGCACGTGTCACCTGTCAGAGCCGTATCTAGACGTATCAGTGGTCCAATATCACTCCAACTGCACCCACCCCATACCTTCACAGAGCCTCCACCTGCTTGAAGAGTCCCCTACTGACATGCAAGGTCCATGGACTCATGAGATTGTCTCCGTACCCGTACACGTCCATCCGTCGATACAATTTGAAGCGAGACTCATCCGACCATGCAACATGTTTCCAGCCATCAGCAGACCACTGTCGGTGTTGACGGGCCCGGGCGAGGTGTAAAGTTTTGTGTCGTGCAGTTATCAAGGGTACACGAGTGGGCCTTCGACTCTGGAAGCCCATATCGATTATGCTTCGTTGAATGGTTCGCACCTGGCACTTGATGGCCCAGCATTGCAATCTCCAGCAATTTGCGGAAGGGTTGCACTTCTGTCACGTTGAACGATTCTCTTCAGTCGTCGTTGGTCCGGCCGCAGCGATGTCGGAGATTTGATGTTTTAAATGATTCCTGATATTCGCGGTATAATCGTCAAATGGTCGTAGGGAAAATCCCCACTTCATCGCTACCTCGGAGATACTGTGTGCCATCGCTCGTGCGCCGACTATAAGACCACACTTAAAGTCACTTAAATCTTGATAACCTGCCATTGTAGCAGCAGAAACTGATCTAATAACTGCGCCAGTCACTTGTTGTGTTATGTAGGTATTGTCGACCGCAGCGCCGTATTCTGCCTGTTTACATACCTCTGTATTTGAATACGCACGCGTATAGCAGTTTCTTTGGACCTTCAGCTTATGGGTCTCACATTCTTTCTACACTTTGTACCCCGCGTAGGGTCGAATGGCCATCATCAGCGAATTCCGTCACATATGCGAACTGCATGTTTAAGCGTGGGATGCCTTTCGCTATTCTCTTTGTTACTATGACTGAACTTGCACTAGATAAACTAAGTTTGTGTTGACACCACATTCACATGGACGAAACCAGCAATAAATGTTGTTCTCGAAGATACTTGTCTCCTTGTAGATAACTATACAAGCACTGTTTTTTTTTTCATAAAACTGCTAAATGACTACACAGAATATTTCGTTTACCTCACCGTCTACTGGTGGATCTCTTCTTCACTTGATTATTATACTTGCATCGCCTGTAATGAGAAAATGTCGTCAAAACTGTAAATACTACGAGTAAGACCATGGCGTTATAGGCTTCTGCAAGACATTGACTTATGCAGGGTTTCAATCAGTATGGAGTGAAATAGACGAAAAAGAGGAAATGTTGGCTGACACGACTCGTGAACGTCGAGCCCACATTAATGCTTCACGAGAGTGTTGATTGAGCTGTCGTAGAAGAGATCCATAAAAAAGTCCACTTCACAAAAGGCTGGTAACGTATTTCCACGAATCTGATGGCATCTCAGGCTTAAAAAAAACTAGTTCAACACGTAAAAATTACGAGGTACTGCTCACTGACCTCATACGATGGTAATCTGTTATTTTTAGAGATAAGTTGCAAAGAAAATTTCACAGTGTGTTTAATAGTTTGAACGAAACGCAATTTTCAGAATGATCTAATATTTGCCTTCATCAAAGAATTAAGTCAGTGAAAAAGATGTGCAGCAAACTGGGCCAAATGCAATCGCAAATGAATAACTAGTCAGAGGGACGTACCCGTACATATACTATACTATACTATACTATACTATAAAGGAATGCAACACCTTAATAAAGAACTGAAAGGCAAGCAGACGAAATTACAGAAGGAAAAAAGTAATAAAAAAGCACTGCAGCATTACTGTTGCTTGGCCCACAAATGAGTAACGTAGGACAGGTCCTATCAGAGACGAAGATTACCAACGTTCTATAAGAAGAAATACCTCTGAACAGTCAAAAATGACTAAAACGTTAGTGTTGAATACAAAATTTCACTAACGTGGGATGTACTGAAAAATTAGTCTACAGAGAAATGAACCTTTCTGAACTTAAAATTCATGTATCATTATGTTGACACAACAGTACATTTTTCCACAGTATTGTGATCGTCACTAATGTAATTTCGTTGTTTCGGTCATCAGCCCTAAGAATAACTTGATACAATTCTTCAGTGCATCATATTACTGTATGAACTTGGGGAAGATGATGAGGTGGTGTGCTGTTGCCTTCCACATCACAGGCCGGCCGGTGTGGCCGAGCGACCGCTACGGTCGCAGGTTCGAATCCTGCCTCGGGCATGGATGCGTGTGATGTCCTTAGGTTAGTTAGGTTTAAGTAGTTCTAAGTTCTAGGGGACTGATGACTTCAGATGTTAAGTCCCATAGTGCTGAGAGCCAATCCACATCACAGTATAGTGGCTGTTAAAGCCATCACGACCACGCCTGCAGGATGTATCGCAATTTTCGGGCCAGTTCCCTTGATTCCGCCAACGTTTGACTATCGGAGGAACTGCTACTTTCCTCCAGGATGAAGTTCCTCTGTGAAACAATCCTGACGTTTCCGCGTTATGAGCCGTATAGCGATCGCCTGGTCCTGTTTGACTCACGTGTCTTGCAGTGTTCATCACAGCTCTGGAAAGAAGTGCTTACGAGGTACTACTAGCTAGGCCAGGTGGACAGATTGTTTGAAGGCGATGTTACTCTTGCATCGCTCTTCCTTCGCAAAGGGTCGTGGCAGGCAGTGTCTGGCCTGCCGCCAGGGAGGTCAGCTTAACAAGATTATGTCAGTTGTACCGGCTACATAATAATTAAAAATCCCTTCGAACAGTAATCATGATGGAGACGGAAATACGAGTAGTATTCAGTATGTGATGAAATATGTTTTTTTCCTGAATGCAGGCTGGTTTTATTCAGGATTCCAATAGAAAACCCAATTTTTCAACAGGATCTCCGTTCTGTGCGACGGCCTTACGCCAACTTATTGGGAGGGCCTTTGTGCTGGTATATGGAAATGAACGTTTGGCGTCATTGGCCGGGAGGCCCCTTACGGGGCAGGTCCGGCCGCCTTGGTGTAGGTCTTATACATTCGACACCACACTGGGTGACCTGCGCGCCGGATGGGGATGAAATGATGATGAAGACAACACAACACCCAGTCCGACCCAGCCGGGAATCGAACCCGGCCCCTGAGGACGGCAGTCCGTCACGCTGCCCATTCAACTATTGGGGCGGACTTTGCGCTGGTAGCACTCTACTGGTCGGCTCAGAACCAATGTATTACTGCATCAATATCTCCCCCCTCATAAACGTACTGCTTCCCGCAAAGTGCATTCTTCATTGCGCCAAACAGTGCGAAGTCGGAATTTGCGAGATCAGAGTTGCAGGCTGGATGAAGACGAACAGCCCAATAAAGTCTTGAGAACTCCGCTCGGGTGACTAGATTTGTGTGAGAACGGGAATTTCATGGAGAACGGGAATTTCGTTTGCAGATTTGTGGCAACGAACGCGCTCAAGTCGTTTCTTCAATTTCCTGAGTGTAACACAGTACTGTAGCTGCACCATGATGGAGGACATCAAACAGAGTAACACCTTCGGAGTCCGAGAATACCATCGCCACGACTTTACCGATTGAGGCTACAGCTCTGAACTTTCTCTACGGAGTAAAGGTGGTGTGGCACCACTCCATGTATTTCCGTTTTCTTTTCCGTTCGAAATGATGAATCCATGTTTCATTGCCTATGACGATGATCTACAAAAAATTGTCACGGTAAGCCTCGTAGCGTGCAAGCTATTCCGCACGGATGGACCTTCGTTGCTTTTTATGGTCTTCTGTTAGGCGTGAGGAACGCAGAGGATACACACGTTTAAGTACCCCAACTGGTGGACCAGTGTGTCTGCACTACCAACAGAGTTGAGCAGCGAGGTCTTTGTTTATGATCTGTCGATCACTCTAGTGAGAGTGTCCGCACGTTCCAACATTGCAGGAGTCACAGCTCCGTGCCACCGGGCGCCACGCAAGGGATCGAATAGGTTTGCGCGACCTTGTTGCGATGATGACAGACGCCTCGCACAACGACTCACCGTGCTTTTGGTCAGTGGAAGATCCTCGTAGACAGTCTGCAAGCGCCCAGGAATATCTGCAGTGCTCTGGTTTTCCTTCAAAAGCAACTCAATGACAGCTCTCTATTTGGAACGCACCTCCGTTGCAGACGCCATTTTGAAATCTATGTATAGAGCCGCTATCTATGTGAACTTCATGAAACTACAGGGGCTGAAGCGGGAATAATCCACGACGTCCTACAACAAAATTCCGCATTTCTTTAACCGATACTGAGTCATCCCCTTACAAGAGCACGCTTTGAAGCACTGTAGATGGTGTAGAATTGGTACCAGGCTGGCATGTGAACTTCCAACAGCCGACGTAATGCATGGCAGTGAAGTGGTGCTTATTTGCACAGTAAGATTGTTCGACGTGAAGACGTGGCAGTATGGTAGAAAGGAGCTATCATGTTTATACGTGGCCATGACAACACCGTGATGAAGTTGAACTATTTGTTGGCGTATCAACGCAGTCCGTCTAACATGTTTATAAGGAATGTTGTGCCTCTCAGTCACGTAACACGGAGTGCGAAAAGGACTCGTGAAAAGATGGTAACTGACACGTACCAGCACGAGCGTCGAGTCCTGTCAATGGCAATCGTTTTCAAACCAGACAGGCACTGTTGCCCTCAGGGAAGACAGGTCCATCACAACCAGTTTGCGAGCGTGCATTGCGAAGTGACCCAATGTAATGTACCTCATGAAAGGCCATTGCTCACTAAGGCACATAACGTTGCACACCTTCCATAGATGAAACAACAAAGAAACTGGAATGTAAGTGACTGAGGGATGTAGTGTGGTTCGACTAGTCGCGATTTTCCCGCTTTTCAAATGATGCAATATGTCGAGAACGGTGGCCGGAAACGGCATTTGTGCTGCAAACACTGCCAAGCAGGCGTCTCGGACCAGGCTGCGCAGTTGTATACAGTAAGGTAGGCCCGTGCTACAAGAGAGAAGCTTTATTTCCCCTTGAACCAAATTACGACCTAGAATGAGGCTCACGTACGAATACTGTATATGGAAATACGACATAGGCTAGAATTAGCGTACAAGAATTGACTGAGGAGAAGTAGCTCACATTTGTGTATCCTTCCAGGTTTACTTGAGATGAAGCAGAGAAATCAACTGCTCATTCTTCAAAAGTAAAGAAATCTTACACGCTAAAAAAGCAACTACTGTATTAAATATCTAAATGCTGGAAGGAAGATTTGACCTATCTTTTCCTGTAGGTGGCTGTGTGCTTCTTAGAGGTAAAATGCATGCTGTCAGACAAGTGTGTCTACTTGCACTGCTCTAAATTACGTCGTACGGGGTATGCACATTAAGCTAAACATTTGATTAAAAATGCTTTGGTCTCCACCTGTACACCGCAAAATAAGTATGCTTAACGAAGCGTCGTTTCATGCTGAATGTAAGCACTTAATAACAGTTTTATCAGCTACGTGTGATACACGCTGTAGACATATTTGACATTGCAGTGCAATTTCGTGCACACGTAAATGAAATAATTTAGTAACAATGACTTGGTAACCACTCGAATCACATAACATTAATTTTGTCTTCCAAAAAAATAACTTTCTCGTTTTTTAAGCATCTGTTCAAACTGTTTATCGTGTACTAAAAGGCGCATTTGCAATCACAGTTCGAAAGAACGATGAAGAGATGTGATTATAGCGGATGATATTATAGAACGTGCGCTGCAGGTTCGATGATACACGTCGTCTGGCATAGTTCGGGCTTCGCCATAGACTGCGGATTTGAGCGCTTCCTAAAGAAATCAAGAGGAGCCAAATCGGAGGCCTCGCAGTTCGTTTGACAACAGAATTTCGTCCTATCCAACGTCCAGGAAAGTTCTCATTTAATATTTGCGTTGCACCAAAGGACGAGTGAGCTGGACAACCGTCGTGTTGTAGCCATATACACTACCGAATATCCAGTGTTACTTCCTTCAGAAGAACCGGCAGAATGTCCATTTAGAACGCCTGAGATGAAGCAAGGTCCCGCGATGTAATTTCCTGCGATGCCCCACGGCCGTTGATGTTCCACCTGACAAAGCCAGTGTCGATTTTCGGCTGCACAGGATTTCATGTCAGGCAAATTTACATTAGCGTGGTTAGTAAACATTGTTTCATGGTGAAAGAGCACACGTTGTAAAAATGGAAGATCGTCCCTCAGTTGCTGAAGAGCATGCCAACAAAATTGTGTACGACGTTCGAAACCAGGGCCGTCGAATGCCTGATGTAGTGACAGATGATAGGGACGGAAATTCTGTCGATACAGGGTGAGAATGAGCCTCGTCTGACTTACGCCACATTCCTTGGCAGCAAGTCATGTACCTCTGTGTGGATTCATTACCGTCGTAGCCAGAACAGCTTCTTCATGTTCTCTGTCAGTTGCAGTGTTCTTTCTTGTCCTCTTTGTGACGTTCAAGCAGCCTGTCCACATTAGCATCTTAATAATTCGTGCAATTGCCTGGCGCGTCCGACATTGTCGATCCGGATAGA
This sequence comes from Schistocerca americana, assembly GCF_021461395.2. NCBI lineage: Eukaryota > Metazoa > Arthropoda > Insecta > Orthoptera > Acrididae > Schistocerca > Schistocerca americana. Next base: position 296,903,614 of record NC_060121.1, on the reverse strand, counting down.
TAATCTAATGCTGCTCTGCTGTTTTTATGTCATTTCTTTGACGTTCACCATATAAAGTTGTATATCCAACTTCTCCTCATAGGTGTACGTTTATGCTCGCAACGAATGTTGAAGCAGAAATGAGCGGCCTGAAGTGCAAACAAATAAACAGGCAAATGTGCTGACATGCTGACACAACGTAGCACGAGAGCTCCGCTTGGTGGTCTTTGTACCACTAATGCTGATTCCGGCCACAGTGCTCTTAAATTCTACGACATTTCTCGAGTTTTTTTTTTTTTTTTTTTTAACGAAAGGCCTCAACATCAACATTAACAAACGCTGTATCACTGTACTTGTCTTCTCAAGAGCTATCGAATGCTGTTATAAAATGTACACGACTCCATTAAAAAAAAAAAAAAGAAACGTACTTGCTTCAATGTGTCCATTGACACGAGCGTTAAAAACATTAACCAAACAAGAACATACATGCAGCTCGACGCTCTAACATTTGCCGAAAACGGCGTTTCGATATGTGGAACCGTCCATGAAATAAAAGGGGTGTTACGTCTTACATAACTCTCCCTTGTGACGTAATCAGAGCTGTGAGGTGCAGTAGCGGAAAGTTCGTATCTCGTGGGAAAGATCTCGAGAACTTTAGTCTATCAGTGTGGTTGGCTAACGCATTCGGAGGCTGCGCGCCAAATGCTTTAATAACGGTGAATTAAACTTGCTTAACATTGCTTTAAATAGGAAGCTATCTCCTGCCTATTTCGAAAGTCAGAATTACATACGTAACTAAAAATAAAAGCTAAACGGAAACGCTCTTCGGGTGTCTTTGGAGCTCTGCCTAGACGTCACTCCAGAGCGAAGCAGCGGTGCTGCCTAGTCAGATCGAAAGGTGCAGTCATTGCGTTAGAAATGTGTTGAATGACGCGGACAATTATGTTTCAGTTTTATGTAAATTCAGTACTGTGTGACTTAGTCCGCCCGGTTGGCCGAAAGAGCGCCTGGTCCCCGGCACGAATCCTCCCAGCGGATTTGTGACGAGGTCCGGTGAACCGGCCAGTCTGTGGATGGTTTTTAGGTGGTTTTCCATCTGCCTCGGCGAATGCTGGCTGGTTCCCCTTATTCCGCCTCAGTTACACTATGTCGGCGTCTGCTGCGCAAACAAGTTCTCCACGTACGCGTACACCACCATTACTCTACCACGCAAACATAGGGGTTACACTCGTCTGGTGTGAGACGTTCCCTAGGGGGTCCACCGGGGGCCGAACCGCACAATAACCTGGGTTCGGTGTGGGGCGGCGGAGGGGTGAAGTGGACTGCGGTAGTCGTCGTGGGGTTTTGGACCACTGCGGCTGCGGCGGGGACGGAGCCTCTCCGTCGTTTCTAGGTCCCCAGTTAACATACAACACATGCAATACAATGTGTGACTTGGTTAAAAGAGAGTATAAAGTTTGTAGCTTGCAGTTTCTTGTGTTCTGCTTGTATACATGCGAGTATCATCCTTAAATAGTGAGTGAACCACCTATTTAAGCAACATCAGCTCCTCGCTAACAGTTCATTAGGCCCTCAAGGTAATAGATCTACGACCTACGTGCAGCTATACATGCTGGAGACATCTTTAGAATACTACAGGTTCGCAAAAAATAACCAAAGTCTATACATTTCACTAAGGGCGGTAAAAGCAGCTAGGCACTTCGCATGTAATGCATTCCCAGAGCAAATAGGATCATTAACACGTACGCTATGGTAACACAGAGGTGGTTAATATGATTCAGTACACAACTAATCATATTTTTTTATGTCAGAATCTGGGAGGTGTTCGACAGTTGCATATGGATACTCTGTCCCCTATGTGCATACATTGTGCTGGTTGACCTATCCCGAAAGATGAGAAGTGGCATCGTCAGAAAAAACAAATTTGCTTGCAAAGCCATCATTTATAGGATGGTTCTGCATATTAACGCAGAACTGCAGGTGGCACAATTTTTCGTCGTGTTTTATAGCTTGCAGGGGCTGCAATTTGTACGGCTTCACTCATAACCGCTTATGAAGGATTTTCCGAGTGTTGGCTGAGGGAGGCCCGATTCGCAACAGCGCGTCCCTCACACGGTCTTCTATCTGTTCTGACACGCCTGAACATTTTGCATCGCGCAGACAACCAGCATCCTCAACGTTCTTGCAGCACTTCGCTATGCTCGTGTAATATGGTGGTGTGTTTTAAAACTTGACACCAAAACCTCTTTGTACAGTCACTACCGATCGACAATAGGCAAATCCTAGCACACAAAGTGCTTTCTCTACTAGTTCTTCGCCACTATCAGCAGCTACAGTCGATGACGCCCCTGTCGGTGTTGTTACAAACTAACTTACCGGCATCATGCAAGGAAAAGAAAACTTTGATAGATTTTCTTACATTGTCTTCTTCGAACTGTATATTCGTTACGTTATTTATGGCTATTTGCCTATACCATATTTTTAGAATGTTTGATGGTCTTTAAAATTACTCTATCGGGTGTTCTTCACAACAGTTTAGGCTCTTTTTTTCTGGTGTTCCGGAAAATATTCGCAATTTCGTTTTTGCTGTATGTAGTTGGAGTCATCTGAAAAAAAAAAACCGCCTCATCACGTCTTTTATGCGACGCCAATTGTCAACGGAAACTGTCAGTTTGTTTACCGCTATAAACAAATTGATTTTTAAACCGGTATTTTAGTGTCAATTCGATAGAGCAGTGCTGAATTACTCTAGTGCTATATTTGTTTTATCTATATAGAAGGTGCCCGGGAAACAGGAACGAATATTAAAGTGCTATATAACAAACAAAATTTATTGAAAATGTAATTGTAAGAAAGAAAAAAAAACATTAAGTAACTTCTCCAATTTATGAATGAAAAATTATATCCTCCATATGACCACCCAAGGCCGCGTGGCAACGAGAAATGCATTCATTGAAGTTCTCGGTGATGCGTTCACAAATATCTGGTGGGATGCCGTTAATAACCTTTTTAATTTCATGCTTCAATTGATGTATTGTTTGTGGTTTGTGCACGTACGCTTTTGATTTCACAAATCCCCACCAAAAACGAAAGTCGCAAGGCGTAAGATCACATGATCTGGAAGGCCATTCCTGGTTGCTACGCAAAGAGGTGATTTTTTTGAAGAAACTTTTCATTCAGCAGAGCAATCGTTTCATGGGATATGTGACATGTTGCACCATGTTGTTGAAACCAAAAATCGTCATTTTCATCAATAACAGGGAAAAATCAATCAGGAAGCCTGTTTCGGGAACTGTCGTCGTTCACAGTGACAGCAGCTCCCTCATAATTTGCAAAAGCACGGGCCGATCATTCCTCCTACCCAGAACCCACACCACACAGTCGTGGGTGCGTCTCATCTTCCACAGTCACTTGCGGATTTTCGTTACCGCAAGTTCTGAAGTTCTGCTTCTTGACGTACCCACTGAGGCGGAAGTGAGCCTCATCTGAGAAAATTATCCTTTTTGTGAAGTTCTCGTTCTCCCCTTGGCGAGCCAAGACCCACTGAGCAAATCGATGTCTCTTTCCATAATCTACAGGCTTCAACTCTTGTGGAAGTTGAATCTTGTACGCATTCATTTTCAGATCTTCTGGAAGGATTACACCCAGTGTAAAAAGCGAAGCTAAAGCACTCCGCCGTCAGGCCAGAAGTGGCCCATCGGGACGATCCGACCGCCGTGTCATGCTCAGATGAGGATGCGGGTGGGAGGGACGTGTGGTCAGCACACCGCTCTCTCGGTCGTTATGATGGTTTTCTGTGGCCGGAGCCGCTACTATTCGGTCAAAATAGCTTCGCAGTTGGCATCACGAGGCTGAGTGCACCCACAAAAATGGCAACAGCGTATGGCGGCCCGGATGGTCACCCATCCAAGTGCCGGCCACGCCCGACAGCGCTTAACTTCAGTGATGTGACGGGAATCGGTGTATCCACTGCGGCTAGGCCGTTGCCCTCATACAGTGAACTTGGCGATAAATTCAATTGTTGAACTGCTCGTCGGCCAACCGATTTCCCGGGGCTTACGGTCACATTGTCACGAACGACAGCAACGTTTCCTTGTGTTCAAACAGAACGAGGTGGTCCTTTTTTCTTAGCGTTTGAAACAGAACCCGTGGGATCAAACTTCCGGATAAACTTCCGAATTGATGATTCGGTTGGAGCAGCATTACGTCCGATTCTCACATGTCATTCACGAACTGTTGCCGTGAAACATTCACTGTTTTTGTAATAACTTTTTACCATTTGGATACATTGCTCAGTTGTCATCTGCTCCAAGACGAAAATAAGCATCAAACAGCAAAGCTCACGACACAAAACCTATCAGGCTACTAATGGGAAGGATCCCAGATAACAAACATGGAAAAGTGGCTGCTGCCAACCTTCATATAACAAAATGGCGGAAATTTCAAATTTGTCCATACGTCCCGGAAGGCCGGTATATACACTACTGGCCATTAAAATTGCTACACCAAGAAGAAAAGCGGATGATAAACGGGTATTCATTGGACAAATATATTGTACTAGAATTGACATTTTCACGCAGTTTGGGTGCATAGATCCTGCGAAATCAGTACCCAGAACAGCCACCTCTGGCCGTAATAACGGCCTTGATACGCCTGGGCATTTAGTCATACAGAGCTTGGATGGCGTGTACAGGTACAGCTATGTATGCAGCTTCAACACGATACCATAGTTCATCAAGAGCAGTGACTGGCGTATTGTGACGAGCCAGTTGCTCGGCCACCATTGATCACACCTTTTCAATTGGGGAGAGATCTGGAGAATGTGCCGGCCAGGGCAGCAGTCGAACATTTTCTGCATCCAGAAAGGCCCGTACAGGACCTGCAACATGCGGTCGTGCATTATCCTGCTGAAATGTAGGGTTTCGCAGGAATCGAATGAAGGGGTCGTAATGCATCTGAAATGTAATGTCCACTGTTCGAAGTGCCGTCAATGTGAACAAGAGGTGACCGAGACGTGTAACCAATGGCACCCCATACCATCAAGTCGGGTGATACGCCAGTATGGCGATGACGAAAACACGCTTCCAATGTGCGTTCACCGCGATGTCGCCAAACACGGATGCGACCATCGTGATGCTGTAAACAGAACCTGAATTTATCCGAAAAAATGACGTTTTGCCATTCGTGCACCCAGGTTCGTCGTTGAGTACACCATCGCAGGCGCTCCTGTCTGTGATGCAGCGTCAAGGGTAACCGCAGCCATGGTCTCCGAGCTAATAGTTCATGCTGCTGCAAACGTCGTCGAGCTGTTCGTGAAGATGGTTGTTGTCTTGCAAACATCTGTTACTCAGGGATCGAGACGTGGCTGCACGATGCGTTACAGCCATGCGGATGAGACGCCTGTCATCTATACTGCTAGTGATACGAGGCTGTTGGGATCCAGCACAGTGTTCCGTGTTACCCTCCTGAACCCAGCGATGCCATATTCTGGTAACAGTCATTGGATCTCGACCAACGCGAGCAGCAATGTCGCGATACGATAAACTGCAATCGTGATAGGCTACAATCCGACCTTTATCAAAGTCGGAAACGTGATGGTACGCATTTCTCCTCCTTACACGAGGCATCATAACAACGTTTCACCAGGAAACTCCTGTCAAATGCTGTTTGTGTATGAGAAATCGGTTGGAAACTTTCCTCATTTCAGCACGTCGTAGGTGTCGCCACCGGCGCCAACCTTGTGTGAATGCTCTGAAAAGCTAATCATTTGCATATAACAGCATCTTCTTCCTGTCGGTTAAATTTCGCGTCTGTAGCACGTCATCTTCGTGGTGTATCAATTTCAATGGCCAGTAGTGTAGTAACAGGGACAGTAAAACACGAAAAATAGCCAGTACTCCATCACCGACTGAGTAGCGCTGGTGTACCCCGTAGCAGCCAGCGGGGGCCAGGGCGGTGCTGTTGCTGCTGGAATGTTCGTTATACCTCGTGTTTTACTGTCCCTGGTAATACATATCGATAAAACAAATATCGCACTAGAGTAATTTAAGTCCACTCTGCCGACTGGACACGTAAAATAAGTAACAGGAAACAAACCTATAATTTCCGTCGACACTCGGCATCGCATGGAAGACCTGATAAGCCATATCCGTTTGGGGTGACGTAGCTTCACTCTTCAAAAACGAAATTGGAAATATTTGTAGAAACATTACAGTAAAAGCACGTGACGACTATTAGGAGCGGTAGCCTGTATATTGTTTCCTCCTCTGTAAGTGTCGCGAAAAGACAAGAATGGGAAAGTTAGAGTGGTTTGAGCTCAGTGTCTTGTGGAGTGTGTCTGCAGAAAATATTAGAGACCCCCTGTAAGAGGCTTCGCCTGCCGGCGACAAAGTATATAAGTCGCTGAGCGGCTGTGTAAGTGGTGGGTGTAGCGGAGGGGAAGCAGACGCTCCGCTCCCTCTGTATGGGGCAGAAAAGCAGTTCCGTGCCAGGGGCAGCCAGCCAGGGATCTGCCCTAAGCAGCAGAGAGACCTCCCGAGCACGTCCCGAAGGCATCGCCAGCCCAGCGCACGTCTCAATCACTGCTCCTGCTGGCGCACTCTCCAAAGCAACAGGCAGCCGCGGGGATTTATGGCTGAACTGCACATAAGGTAGGAACAGTGCGGTATCCCTTAATTGTGACCACCTAAACAAACCAGGAAAAAGTCACATCCAGCGAGCATTGCCCAAACATTTTGTAACACTAGAATGAGATATTCACTCTGCAGCGGAGTGTTCGCTGATATGAAACTTCCTGGCAGTTTAAAACTGTGTGCCGGACCGAGACTCGAACTCGGGACCTTTGCCTGGTTCGCAGGAGAACTTATGTGAAGTTTGGAAAGTAGGAGACGAGCTACTGGCGGAAGTAAAGCTGTGAGGGCGGAGCGTGAGTCGTGCTTGGGTAGCTCAGATGGCAGAGCACTTGCCTGCGAAAGGCAAAGGTCCCGAGTTCGAGTCTCGGTCCGGCACACAGTCTTAATCTGCCAGGAAGTTTCACTCTGTAACACTGCCTCTACGCTTGATAGTTCCACGACAAAGAGTCCAGATGTTTTTTCAGGTATGCTGTATCCAGATAAAGGCACTCAGTGATGATAAGATTCTGAAGAGATACATTGCAGAGATTTAGACTGCTATGTTTCATCAGCTGTTCTCAATCGTGTCAGTTACTATGGAATTAAGACCTGGTTGTTCTGCCGGTCGGTCCAGATGCGTGGGGTCCCTCACTGTTCGTAAAACCAGGAACGTATGCGAGCAGCCCTGTCAACATGCCTGTTGCTACCTTATAAAATGGGAGAGTACTCAGCACTCATCACAAAGATGTAATAGAAATGGCCACACTTTGTCACAGAGAATGATGACATACACATTCCAGCTACATTAATCTGACCACTTGTCAAAATCCTCAACAATCACCTTTTGCAGTGTGGACCGCTGCGACACGTGCAGGAAGACAGTCAAATAGGTTATACACTACTGGCCATTACAATTGCTACACCACGGAGATGACGTGCTACAGACGCGAAATTTAACCGACAGGAAGAGGTGTTGTGATAGGCAAATGATTAGCTTTTCTGAGCATTCACACAAGGTTGTCGCCGGTGGCAACACCTGCAACGGGCTGACATGAGGAAAGTTTCCAACCGATTTCTCATACACAAACATGGTTGCCTCGTGAAACGTTGTTTTGATGCCTCGTTTAAGGAGTAGAAATGCGTACCATTACGATTCCGACTTTGATAAAGGTCAGATTATAGCCTATCGCGACTGCTATTTATCGTATCGCAATGTATGTCCTCGCGTTGGTTGAGATCCAATGACTGTTAGCAGAATATGGAATCGGTGGGTTCAGGTGGTTAATACGGGACGCCGTGCTGGAACCCAACGGCCTCGTATCACCTGCAGTCGAGGTGACAGGCATCTTATCCGCATGGCTGTAACGTATCGTGCAGCCACGTCTCGATCCCTGAGTCAACAATGGGGACGTTTGCAAGACAACAACCATCTGCACGAACAGTTAGACGACGTTTGCATCAGCATGGACTATCAGCTCGGAGACCATGGCTGCGGTTACCCTTGACGCTGCATCACAGACAGGAGCGCCTGCGATGGTGTACTCAACGACGAACCTGAGCGCACGAATGGCAAAACGTCATTTTTTTCGGATGAATTCAGGTTCTGTTTACAGCATTATGACGGTCGTATCCGTGTTTGGCGACATCGCGGTGAACGCACATTGGAAGCGTGTATTCGTCATCGCCATACTGGCGTATCACCCGGCGTGATGGTATGGGGTGCCATTGGTTACACGTCTCGGTCACCTCTTGTTCGCACTGACGGCACTTTGAACAGTGGGCATTACATTTCAGACATGTTACAACCCGTGGCAGTACCCTTCATTCGTTCCCTGCGAAACCCTACATTTCAGCAGGATGATGCACGACCGCATGTCGCAGGTCCTGTACGGGCCTTTCTGGATACAGAAAATGTTCGACTGCTGCCCTGGCCGGCACATCCTCCAGATCTCTCACCAACTGAAAACGTCTGGTCAATGGTGGCCGAGCAACTGGATCGTCACAATAAGCCAGTCACTAGTCTTGATGAACTGTGGTATCGCGTTGAAGCTGCATGGGCAGCTGTAGCTGTACACGCCATCCAAGCTCTGTTTGACTGAATGCCCAGGCGTATGAAGCCCGTTATTACGGCCAGAGGTGATTGTTCTGGGAACTGATTTCTCAGGATCTATGCACCCAAACTGCGTGAAAATGTAATCACATGTCAGTTATAGTATAATATATCTGTCCAATGAATACCCGTTTCTTATCTGCATTTTTTTCTTGGTGTAGAAAATTTTAATGGCCAGTAGTGTAAAAGGTACTGACAGGGATGTGGAGCCATACCGATTCCAGTGCCATGAATATGAGTTTCTCATAAAGCAGAGGCCTAATAGCCGAAGTGCTGAAGTCATAGTTAAATATTTAGGTATATTAACGGTCAAAATTATGAAGTTTACATAGCAGACAGTTTCCTAGTGACGGGATCCTGCTGGAAGTATTGTTTGTCACGGAAACTAAAAATAATCCCATTTCGTTATATAAGGCTCTCGTATTACGAAGCTTCATGTCAATCTCAACACAGCCAGTTTAGGTACAACACACAGAATTAATGTGGCAGCGAAGACCTAATTCGAGTTACGGACGCGACTGGATTTAACTAGATTCTCTTTTCCAAACAACTGACATTTGCTTTACATGAGTCAGCGCCCACTTAGACAGCAGTTAAATACATTCGGCGCTGTCGACAAAAGTAGTGAAACATGAATCAGAAATATTTTCTACCTTTTCATTAAATGAATTGCTCTATTTACGGAAAATCTGAACATTTTGCCCAGATTTCGAAACATGAGCTTTGGAATGTAAAGAATGTACCGAAAATAAAGACAGGGAAGATGGGTGTACTTCAGTTATTCGTTGACAGCAAATGTGAGATTTTAACATTTATTTGTTTTCAGTACAGAAACCTTTCGTAACAACAACAATAGTTTCAACTGGAACTAAACCTTCCACGAATATCCTAAATATGAAATTTCTTAACTCTTTCGAAGCGATAAAGAGAAAAATTAAACATTTGTTTTCATAAAAAAGAAATGAAGAAAAAGATACATTGCATGGGATAAATAGTAACATATCTATTGGCATCAATGGTAGTGCTATAAAACATAGCTTCTGTAGTAGATTTAACACAATTTTATACAATATTTGTCATGTTATAGACTTTCAACACAGAAAAATCAGTTTGTTTAATAGAGCGCCACTCGTACAACACAGGTGTGGAGGAAATACGACTACAGTATTTTCGTCGAAATCTATAACGTATTTCTTTTACGTGAGCACATATTTTATATAGGATGTTTAAGGGAAATAGTAAATATTTTAGTGAGTGGCAGGATAGATTAATTCGAATGAAAATTCCGTATAACATGTGTCCAATGTTTATTGTATGTATATTTGATGACGAACTACAGTTTCAAATATTGAAATTTATTCCCGAAATTCAACTTAACTCTAATAGCTGTGGACGTACAACCTAAAGCGACATATGCAAATTTATGAGAGACCAGGACTCAAAGCCGGATTTCCCGTTTCTCGCGATAAGTCACCTTACCATAAGTCGATTTACGTAGTACATCTATAACTATTAAAATTAAGTTGATTTGCAGGAATAAATTTCAGTTTTTATTGGTTGCCGGGCTACAGCTGCTTACAGAGGTACGTTTTGGTTTTGTGTGCTGGTATTCCAGTTGCTATGATTTTGTTTATGGATTTTCATTTCCGTTTTCAAATTCAGATTGTGAAGTTGTGCTTTAGTTTGTACAAAAGAATATAATATAAATAAATAAATATAAATAATATAATAGAATTCTTGAACTGTGAATCTGACTGTGCTTTCTTGGTTAATTCTGTCGTATCGCTTAAGCATGCCATACAAATAGAAGAGTTTCCTTTGGCTACAATAATGGATATGATCTTTCAGCACGACATTTCGCGGAAAATAAGTCGGCAAAGCCTGTCATGTTTCTTGGGAACATATGTACCGAACATTACCCCGTTGTTGCTTTGCCTGTGGGGATAGTTGAAAGAGTATACAAAGGAAAAATAAATATAAGAGACGAATTCATCATTCACATTATGAATAGTGCTGCTCCAATAAAAGAGCGCAGAAGAATTACACTACACGTGATATACGTGCCTCAAAGACCCAACCACTATATTGTTTCTTGCCTCCTATATCTCGCTAAAAGACCATAAAAAAAGGAAAAAGTTAGAGTGATTCGAGCGCATACAGATGCTTGCCAACAATCACCGCGCATTGTTAACACAACTGGGGAAGTGACAAGAGGCCTGTGGAGTATCGTTGGTAGAGTGTCTTTGGTTTAGAATGGAACAACGGCCATTTGAACGGCCATTCGAGCATCTGTCTTACTGTAGCTATGTTACAGTATTTAACCAAGGTTTCAACGACGAACCCGAGTGTCGCCCTGTAAAATTGTGCGAATCGATTAAATCCTTTTGCAAAAGACTTTAACTGGGCTGAAATCAATGCTCAGCAAACGGCACCATTTTTGGTGCACCATTCGGCTTTTATGAGCAAAATCAATCATTTTTAAAGAACTTCGGACTGACGGGAGACTGATGGTTCAGATTTGATCTACCGTTGTATTGGACCTGAGTCTACGACATACTTTTACTGTTTGAAAAAATTTTGCTTCGTTTGAATTTTACATGCAAAAAGAACGTTTTCCTGGAAGTTTTATGAAGTGCACCACTTCTATGTTTCAAACTTGTGAGAATTGGTTCAAATTTAGTAACAAGGCAGTTAGGTACATCTGATTAATGGTCGTCTTGTTGTTTTGGGAAAACTTCATCCGTTACCACGATATAAGCAACAAGATTCGAAAGAGAATTAAAAAACCCTATACCGGATCAGTCGTCGCTGAGTGAACAGAAATCTACACGGTTGCTAACAATGCTGTTCTATTGTCAAAATTACGTGAAGTAAATGTTGGGAAACATAATGAAAAATACTTCTATTATAGCACAAAAAAGCGAATATATCCGGGACTTAGTTAGGATGCAAAAGAAAGGAAGTATCTTTCCGATTTATCTGGCAGCTTCAAAGACATTTAATTAAAAACAGCTTGATACATTCCTGCTTTTTTACGAGTTAACCGTATTTCTCCAGCGCAGTGAGCTCTCTTAGCTGCAATGTGTTGACACATCTGTACCTTGCAATTTATAGGCTAAAACTATTTTGTCAAAAACTGACATTTTGAGCTCGGGGATGTGTATAGAAACTATGTGTGGTAGAGATCTGTGAGCTCATTGAGCTACTCACCTCGGTACTCTCATACAACTACTTCAGTTTCAATAACAAAATATACAAACAGGAAGATGGGTTGGCAATGGGTAGCAGCCTAGCTGGGATGGTATTTACATAAACCACTTGGAGCAGACATTTTTTCAGGCTAACAGTCACATCAACAGCAAAATCATCTGTTACAAAAGATATGTTGATGATACAATCATACTTTTTCATGGCACCAATGAGGAAATAGACACATTAGCAACAATCTGAGCAGCTTGCACAAAAACATTAAATTGGCCGTCAAACATGAGACCAACAACACCATCAATCCCCTAGACGTAAAAATCATCATCATAAACTGCAAACATCATTTTGAGATTTATAGAAAACCAACATTCACTGACGTATGTATCAACAGCGCATCTTATCATCCAAACCAGCATAAGATGGTATATTTTAGATCCACACTGAACTGCCTACACAAAATTCCTCTTGAACCAGTAAAAAACGAAAAAAAAACAGTATCATTAAAAACATAGCCTGAAACAATGGATACAGGCCTCTCACGATAGACAAACTATCATAAAAAAATCCAAAAACAGTCATCCAACAAAGCTGCACACCAGACAACCATGCAACTTACACAAGACACAATAGAAAACAGCAGAAAATATGCTGCACTACCTTTCTTACGGAGTATATCCTATTAAATAAGCAACCTATTTAAAAACACAAACATTAAAATAAACTTCCACAGAAACAACAAACTCCAGCAGCTAGCAGTTCACAACTTATAGAATACCAACCACACATACAAAAAAACTGGCATGTACAAACTCAGCTGTCACAGTTGTCCCTCTTACTGTATAGGACAAACTGGAAGAAGTATTGAGACACGGTTCAAAGAGCATATAGATGTCATGCGTTTGAACAACATTTCAAAATCCACGTTTGCCATGCATGCAACTAGTAACAGTCATGGAATAAAGAGCGTTGAAGACCATGTACAAGTATTGCACCATGCTGAGAAATGTAGCCTTATGAATTTGCTTGAGGAGATTGAAATATATGTACATAAAAACAAATCACCACAAAATCTCCTCAATGAACAAAATGAGTATGCCAGTGCAGCCTCTCTTCAAAATTTCATTCACCTGCCTTCCAATCTGAAGTAAAAAGGAAGTGTTCACTGTTGTAATATTTATATATTCTCATCCATCCCAACCCATTTACTGTGCTTTCATATACTCCATAATATGTCCATAGTTGTAATATTTATTTATGTACATCTGTCCCTTATAACTTACTTTCGTTCTAATGTATACCATAATATTTACTTTCTATCACTGCAGTAACACTTTATAAATGACTACTTTATTTGTTTATCTTAATTTTAATCAGTTCTCTTTCATTGTAAATAGTAACTAACGTAACATCAGCAATTTGTAAATTTCTACTGTCATGCATGTACATAATGAAATACCTCGGAGAGTGGAAGTATTTGGCATTGTTATGGTTGTAATATCGCCATCTTTCCGTACATACCTCCATGTGATGAAACTTCTTAGTGTGTGAGTGGTACCTTGCATTATGTGCATATATATACACAAAAAAGTGCTTATACAGTTTTCGCTGCTGCAAGATGATGAGCAACCTGCACTGGCACATAATGAGGCGGATTCTTTTTCATAAGTAATCGAAACATCTTCCCTTTAATAATAACAATTTGTTTACATCCCTTAAAATCGTTCTGAGGCACAGTTACAGTTAAAAAGACGTTATCTCACAACTTGTTTTGGTTGTAGGGCACCAAAGCCCTAAGGAAATTTCGTTAAGTGGGGAAGCAAAAGGCGACATCTAACGTAAAACGTGAACTAGTCGTCTGAAGATGAACCTGTCGGGTGGAAACCGGTAACGGCGCTGTTTAATTAATAAATAGCACTGTAAAAAGTGGCTGGTTGCTGTACTCTTCTGTGTAAGAGTGAACCTATATTATAGGCAAAAGTCTTTGATCCTGTGCCCAAAATTCAGAAGATTCGCCAGTCATGGTAAACAATAGGTAGTATCATATGCAGCTTATGTGAAACGCTGTGCGATATTGCACGACTTGACAAATGAAATGTTGGTTGCCGTGATGGCTTCTATCATGTTCGACGACATGCATCATATTACGTGACAGGGTACCAGTACTATAAAAGCGCGAACATTTCAAAATGTTTTGATTTAAACCGCTCTGAATCCGACAGATTAGTCAAAAAGATAGTTCCCTTATTGAATATCCTAACTCTGTCCTGGACATAAGCGCCTTTTTGTGGTATGATAAGAGTATTTTTCATTCTGGTAGGTGTTTATGTAGAACTTAGAGTACAGGGTGAAATTCATTTTTCTTTCGCGTAACACTATCATCTGTGTGGGCTAGTGAGCGCGGAACGGTAGGTAATTCAGGTCTGCAGGTATTTGCACTGAACAGTCTACGTGGATCGTGAGCAGACTGCGTAATATGCGATTGCCGGTGTCAGTTACATAAGGGAGACAGGACGCAGTGTGACAGCCGACATGGAAACGCGATTTTAATCCCCGGTCGCCATCCCAACCCACACCGGGGCGACCAGACGCGTGTGCTCTTCTACGCAGTTATCTGCGGGGGCGTTATTTAACGCGTTTTTCTTCTTTTTTGATGTGAGTGCATTAATGCTACTGCCAATCGATATGCAGATTGAATTGAAATGCTGAATGCACGCAGGCCAAAATGACGCCTGTGCTGCACAGAAGAATCTGAATAATTGCACGGATATCAACAGACGTGGCACGATTTGTCGGCTCAAATTGGATATTTTTGGAGCCCGTACGATTTCTGATGAATAGATGATGAGCATCCCTAGCGCAATGTGGAGATCAGGCGCTTCTTCTCTCTGCGTTAGATAAAACCGTAAAAGCCTACACCAATAAGTGGATGATTAGAACAAAATAATGAGAAAAATGCACTTTAGAATCATTTCCAGACACCATATATAAATTTATGTGTTGCCTACTGTGGAGAAAGATTATATAATATTTCAATCTGCCAATATTCTGTTGCGTCCGGCTAATAATTAGTAACGTCGTTTGCACGATAGCAGCCTGATTTTTACAGTCCGTCTTGAAGGTCTGTCTAGAAGCCACCGTGAAGTGGTGGTCAGCCACCAACAGAGAGAACAATGCGTTGTATGAATTATCTCACATGCGTAAAAAACATAGCCGCCTATCATCTTAGTACATCCCCAGTAGTATCACTTTATAAATCATAAAAAAGTTAACTCCGCTATCAGGCCCAGAGAACCAAGCGGTTAATGTTGTCAGGTCAAAAACAGAGAATCCGGCCTCGGCGCTGTATTTAATCGGACATATTCTTTCCCTAGAAAGCAAGCGATATGGCGCAGTGATTAACACACTGGACTCGTATTTGGGAGAACGACGATTTGGGTTTCTCGTGATTTCTAAATAGCTCCAGGCAAATGCTGGGATGGTTCCTTTCAAAGGGCACGGCCGATTTCCTTCCCCATCCTTGACACCCTCCGAGCTTGTGCTCCGTCTCTAACGACCTCGATGTCGACTGGGTGGTAAACCCAGTCTTCCTTCATCCTTTCCTTTCACCAAAAGTCAGACCACCTATTTCAAAAAAAGAGTTACTTGGGTATTTGAATCGTTTACTAATAATCAGTTACAGTCAGATTTTTGTGAAATCAACATTTAACGAGCTTAAAAAACTGGTAAACAGCTTTAAAATTTGGCAATTCTGGAAGCAACTAAGTGTTCAGTCTTCCTAATCCTGCTGTTATCTTCAGGTCAATATCATCGGAAAAGAAATTTGTTTTTCCATAACTTTTTTAATATTTGAATGGTATTTGTAACTTCATGACTTTGTTCTTCTAAATATTCTAAATGCCTTAAGGCTCAAATTTCTTTAAAAAAACTGAACTCTTTCTTGCTAAATGTTAGTTTGTTACACTTGGGTTCTTCAGTTCAGTATGACCCGGAGGAGCTTAAAAATTTACTGAATGTATAGATATCAAAGTCAAGTTTTAGTTCTACGTGCCTGAGGGCCATGAAAAACGGTTTTTTTATAACAAAGTAAGTATCTGATTCTTAATTGCTGAAATATTCGAAGGTTACTCAACAATGCAAGTCGCTGATTGCTTTCAAATTATTATAGCTCATTGTCGCTAACAGCTACATTTTATCAGCTGTTATCTGCAGACGCAGTTCATGAAACTATCGTAGTAATTTATTTGTGGCTACCATGACAGAACGAGTCCTTTCCGATGAGCAACTAGTAGCATTAGTAAATGCATCTGATAGCGAGGAGAATATTTGTGAAGAAGAAAATCACACCTGTGATGATAACATTCATCCTTCATCTGATACAGAAAATATTTCAGATACGGATACCTAAAATGACAATGCGAGCCGCCGGAGTGGCCGTGCGGTTCTGGGCGCTACAGTCTGGAACCGAGCGACCGCTACGGTCGCAGGTTCGAATCCTGCCTCGGGCATGGATGTGTGTGATGTCCTTCGGTTAGTTATGTTTAATTAGTTCTAAGTTCTAGGGGACTGATGACCTCAGAAGTTAAGTCGCATAGTGCTCAGAGCCATTTGAACCATTTTTTTGACAATGCGAAAGCTGTTAACTGATCAGTCTAAAGACAAAAAAATCACGTGATACTTACAACCTTTTCGGAGAACTGGAAGAGCATTCAGTGCAAATATTGCAAAACTGACTCCTAACTGACGATATAAAATCATCTTTCCAAGTTATAATGAACGATAATCTTCAGAGTATTGTGGTGGAAATTACTAGTATTTAGGGTGGAAGGGTTTATGGAGGTAGCTGGGAAGCATTAGATGAAATTGCACTTTAAGCCTATACTGGCCTGTTATTACTGGCTGGCGTGAATAAACCATATGATGAATCAATAAAGAGCTTGTGGGATCCAGAAACAGATACAGCTATTTTTCCTGCCACAATCTCGCTTAAACGGTTCTGTTGCATCTCATGCGTGTGACATTTTTATGGCAAGTCTGATCGAGGAGCACGAAGAATAAATGACAGGTTGGCAACTACAAGAGTTCTTTGTGATAAGTGAGTGGAAATATTTCAGAAACTATACAATCCTGGCACAAATGTAGCCGTGGATGAACAACTGGTGACTTCCCGAGGACTTTGGCCATTGAAACAATATATACCGAGTACACTCTCAAGATATGGGGTAAAAATATGGACATTGTTTGATACTGCCACTTCTTTGTTTTGAAGAGACAAATCTACACGTTAAAATTACCTGGACAAGCACCTGAGGAAAATCAAGGTACGTGGGCTGTCATGGCTCTGACGCTTGAGCTAAATGGACAAAATGTCACATGTGACAATTTCTTCACATTATAAGCTTTAGGCCAAGGACTTCTAAAAGGACATCTCACAGTGGTGTGGTTGATGAGGGCAAATAAGCCTCAATTCCCAAATGATATATCAAGCAAAGAAGATGTTCACCACGGTCCTGTCTTACGTACGTTCCAAGGAAGATCAAACAGGTTGTCCTGTTGAGCACAACGCACAACAGAGAGGAAATAAGCAACGAAGAAGACAAGAAACCAGAACTGATGTTAGACTCTAGTACAACTAAGGGGTGGTTAAAAATGAAACAAGCGTGTGGCATTGTTGGCCAGGAGGCCCCATCCGGGGAAGTTCGGCCGCCGAGTACAGGTCTTTTTTCAGTCGACACCACATTGGCGTGCCGGTGATGAGGATGAAATGATGATAACACGACAACCAGTCCATGAGCGGAGAAAATCTCCAACCCGGCCGGGAGTCGAATCCGTGCCCGCTGCATGGTAGGCAAGCACGTTGCCGCTCAGCTAAGCAGGCGGACTAAGGGACAGTTGACACACTGGATCAGCTTATTGGCACTGACACTGCAAGACGAAAACCAACCACTGGCCATTCATCATCTTACTTCTGCTTACCATGCTTTTGTGCTGTGGAGAGAAATAAATCCAGCTCGGAAAAAAAGTTCTTGACAAAAGGGTTTCTCGATGAATTGCGAAGACTCCTTATTTCCCCTTACATTGAAGCTAGAAAAATGCTTCCATGAAATGAACAGTCAGTGGCCATTGTTAGAAGACTACAAACAGGAAGTCCATCAACACAAAGCTCCAGCGGTGGCAACCAAAACAACAAATGTGCCAGATTCAAATTCTGTCCATCAAGTTGTGTCAACAAGAGATCAATGAAGTATTCAAATTGTGACCAACAGTTTTGCAAAGCTCACGTTAGATGCCAGTGCCCAAACTGTAGGATTGTAAGTAAAAGATTATTCTAATCTTTCTCGTGATTGACAGTTTATACGCTATGAGAAACTCAATAGCGGAACGGTTCATTGGCGGCCAGAGCTTACTTCATTGTTGAGATTGTTGGCATTTAATACTTTAGAATTTGTTTAAATTGTAACAAATAAACAGATTTAAAATTATAATAATTTTTAACAATTTTTAATCGTCAAGCCCTTTAAATATCATACAGGGTCATTATGACCAGAAAGAGGATAGCTTTTATAAGCAGGGTAGCAGGATTTAATACTCACTCTCCACCCTAAGCTACTTCCATTTCTTTGGCCCAATGAAGGATGCACTCCACGGGAAGCAGTGCGTGAATGACGGGGCTTTACTCATGCAGCAAGACGAACAGTGGAGTGATACCATGCGAGTAGAAGGCCCTTCCAGTAAGGTGGTGCAAGGCCGTCGCATTGGACAGTGATCTCGTTGAAAAATAGTTTTTTTGTAGCCAGACGAGTGGGGACTAATACGGCGTAGCGGAATTCTGAATAAAACCAACTTGCTTTCAGAAAAAAACAATGTGTTGCATTACTTACTGATCGAACCTCGTAATTCATTCTAGACGCAGAAAGATGGGGTACACGGATTCCGTTCCGTGAAGGCGGGGGAGGGGGGGTGGGGTGGTGGCGTCAGGAAGAGCATCCGGGCACCCACTATCACTAACATTCCTTTAGCCCACATAACAAATGCCGACCCCGTGGACACGCGGGACAGGGCAACGTAGAAGCAGAAGATACACTTTTTAATGGCAGTTGAAAGCTCTTGAAAGACGAGAATAGTGATAAAATTTTATCGTTGAAACTTTCCGCCAGAGAAATGTACTGAAACTGTCCGTTCGGGATCTCATGCTTGGTTATGCCGTTGTTACAATGCTGACATACTGATCATCGGGCAGTAGTAGCCGACAGTGACAGACGCAGCAACACATAAAGTAAACCGCTTTTGTGACATTTACGAGTTCCTAACCAGGAGCGAATTTTATTATATCATCTGTGTGCTTTAATAGTTTAGTTTCTTGAGTTTCTGCGTGTAAATTTAAAATTTAATAGCCACAGTTCTCGCGTTTTCGTTTTCGTCAGAAAGTAAACCGATTTTGTGATATATTACAAGTTCCTTATCAGGGGCAAATTATTTACTTTCACATGAGTGCTTCGGTAGTTAGGTTCTTGAATATCTGCGTATTAGTAGACACAGTTCGTGCGCTTTCGTCAGGGTCTACATTAGAGTTCCGCAGCACGTGCCGATAGCCCGTTTATCTGCATAGTTCAGTTTTCCACGGTCTTTGGTATGGACAGGGAATGCGATTGTTGTGTGCGGATGCGAGTCGAGTTGCTGACACTTTGATCTCAGCTTCAGGCTGTGATGGCTTCGGTTACACAGCTTGAGGCTGCAGTGGATTGGCACCAATGTTGTGGGCCGGCCGTGGGGATCCAACGGACGTCCAGCGCGTCAGAGTCCTCCGATCGGTTCTCACCGGTGGCCAACCCAGTTACTGCTGGCACTGAGGCTGACCCCTCACGTGTGGTCGAGTGGGAGGTCGCCCCGGGGCGAAGCAGGCGGCGAAAGACTTCCCAGGCGGCCGCACGTGACACCTCCCCAGTTTGTCTGACAGACAGCTTCCAGGTGCTGTCTGTGGCTGACACTGTCTCTGGACCAGATGCTGTCGCCTGTCCTGTTTCAGAGGAAATCACTCAGCCTGTAAGATCCGGGCAACCGCAGAGAGTGGGACTATTGGTGGGAGCTCCAACGTTAGGCGCGTTATGGGGCTCCTTAGGGACTAGGCTGACAAGAAGGGTAAGAAAACCAATGTGCATACCGGGTGGAGTCATTCCAGATGTGCTAAGGGTCCTCCCGGATGCCATGAGGAGCACAGGGTGCAGCCAACTGCAGGTGGTAGCTCATGTCGGTACCAATGATATGTGTCGCTTTGGATCAGAAGAGATTCTCTCAGGTTCCGAGCGGCTAACGGAAGTGGTAAAGGCTGCCAGTCTTGCTTGCAAGGTGAAAGCAGAGCTCACCATTTGCAGCATAGTCGACAGGACCGATTGCAGACCTCTGGTACAGAGCCTAGTGGAGGGTCTCAATCAGAGGCTCAGACGGTTCTGCGAGCGTGTAGGCTGCAGATACCTAGACTTGTGCAAAAGGGTGATTGGGTTTAAGGTTCCGATGACTAGGTCAGGTGTCCACTATACGCAGGAGGCGGCTACACGGGTAGCAGGGGCTGTGTGGCGTGGACTGGGCGGTTTTTTAGGTTAGAGGGTCTCGGGAAAACACAAGATGGGCTTCAGTCACAAAGGGTGCAGGCTGAACATAGGAAGAACATAGATACAGGAATCATTCGTATAACAGTTGTAAATTGTGGTAGCTATGTTGGGAAAGTACCAGAGCTCCAAGCGCTAATAGAAAGCACTGATGCTCAAATCATTATAGGCACTGAAAGCTGGATAAAGCCGGATATAAGCTCAGTAGAATTTTTTGCGAAGAACCTAACGGTGTTCCGAAAAGATTGGTCAAACGCGGTTGGCGGTGGCGTGTTTATTGCTGCTAGAAGTAGTTTAACTCGTCGCGAAATTGAAGTAGATACTTCCTGTGGGTTAGTATGAGCAGAGGTCATTGTTGGCAACCGGAATAAAATAATAATTGGATCCTTTTACCGACCTCCCATTTCAGATGATGCAGTTGCTGAAAGGATCAAAGAAAACTTGAGTTTGATTTCAAACACGCACCCGGCTGATACGATAATAGTTGGTGGTGACTTTAATTTACCCTCGGTATGTTGGCGAAAATACATGATTAGTTCCGGAGGTACGCATAAAATATCACTCGAAATTGTGCTAAACGCATTCTCTGTAAGTTATTTCGAGCAGTTAGTTCATGAGCCCACGCGAATAGTAAACGGTTGTGAAAACACACTTGACCTCTTAGCAACAAATAATCCTGAGTAAATAATCAGCATCAAAACCGATAAAGGGATTAGTGAACACAGGATTGTCGTAGCGAGGCTGAATATTGTAATCCCCAAATCCTCGAAAAATAAGCAAAAAATATACCTATTCAAAAAAGCAGATAAAAATTCACTTGACGCCTTCCTGAGAGACAATCTCCACTCAATGCAAATTAATAATATAAGTGTAGACCAGATGTGGCTTAAATTCAAAGAAAAGGTATCGGCAGCAATGGAGAAGTTTACACCAAATAAACTAACAAACGACGGAGCTGATCCTCCTTGCCACACAAAACGGGTTAGAACACTGTTGCAGAAACGATGAAACAAACATGCCAAATTTAAACAGACGCAAAATACCTAAGATTGGCGATCGTTTACAGAAGCTCGAAATTTAGCGCGGAGTTCAATGCGAGACGCCTATAACAGTTACCACAACGAAACTTTGTCTCAAAACCTGTCAGAAAATCCAAAGAGATTCTGGTCGTATGTGAAGTATGTTAGAGGCAAGAAGCAATCAGTGCCTTCTCTCCGCGATAACAATGGAGATACTATCGAACACAGTGCTGCCAAAGCAGATTTACTAAATACAGCCTTCCGAAATGTCTTCACAAAAGAGGACGATGTAAATATTCCAGCATTCGAATCGAGAACAGCTGCCAACGTGAGTAAAGCAGAAGTAAATATCCTGGGAGTAGTGAAGAAACTTAAAACACTCAATAAAAGCAAGTCTTCTGGTCCAGAATATACTGTATACCAATTAGGTTCCTTTCGGAGTATGCTGATGCATTAGCTCCATACTTAACAATCATATACAAGCATTCGCTCGAAGAAAGATCCGTACCCAAAGATTGGAAAGTGGCACAGGTCACACCAATATTCAAGAAAGGTAGTTGGAGTAATCCGCTAAATTACAGGCCCATATCGTTAACGTCGATATGCAGCAGAATTTTAGAACATATATTGTATTCGAACATTATGAATTACTTCGAAGGAAACGGTCTATTGACACACAGTAAACATGGGTTTAGAAAACATCGTTCCTGTGAAACACAACTAGCTCTTTATTCACATGAGGTGTTGAGTGCTACTGAGAAGGGATTTCAGATCGATTTCGTATTCCTGGATTTCCAGAAGGCTTTTGACACTGTACCACACAAGCAGTTCGTAGTAAAATTGCGTGCTTATGTAATATCGTCTCAGTTATGTGAGTGGATTTGCGATTTTTTGTCAGAGAGGTCACAGTTCGTAGTAATTAACGGAAAGTCATCGAATAAAACAGAAGTGATTTCGGACGTTCCCCAAGGTGGTGTTATAGGCCCTTTGCTGTTCCTTATCTATATAAACGATTTGGGAGACAATCTGAGCAGCCGTCTTCGGTTGTTTGCAGATGACGCTGTCGTTTATCGACTAATAAAGTCATCAGAAGATCAAAACAAACTGCAAAACGATTCAGAAAAAATATCTGAATGGTGCGAAAAGTGGCAGTTGACCCTAAATAACGAAAAGTGTGAAGTCATCCACATGAGTACTAAAAGGAACTCGTTAAACTTCGGTTACACGATATATCAGTATAATCTGAAAGCCGTAAACTCAACTAAATACCTATGTATTATAATTACGAACAACTTAAATTGGAAAGAACACATAGAAAATGTTGTGGGGAAGGCAAACCAAAGACTGCGTTTTGTTGGCAGTATAACACTACCGTCTGCTACTACTATACCATAACCTCAAAGCTGAAGGCAGTTCGTATAATCAAATTATTCTTATTCAAGAAATTATAGTATGAAGAAGCAGAGCAGTGTTACCTTCTGAGAGGAATTTTGTTATATTGTCCGTGTTGTACCTAACGGATGTGGCTTATCGGAAGTGAAAGTCAGAATTACGTAAATATTCAAACAGTAACAAATAGTATTTTACCTAGCTACACTGTTTAAAGAATAAAGAAATCGGTGGCCAACCTAATTAGGCAAGAGAATGATTAACATTCTTGTTTAAGAAAATAGGTAAGAGTAACTTCAACGGACAAACACAACCTACACTTTGCCACACGCGGGTGCAATGAACTCTGGCACCTGAATACAGTGTGTTCAGGTTAAGACTGGAGTTAACAGATCAGAACAAACTACTGGCATAAATATAACAGATAACAATGCATACTATTACTTTCATGGATTATTCAAACTGAATGGTCTTTATAACATTACTATTAATATTCACCTTAGAATCATAAATTGGACATAGGTTCAGTATTACTTTTCAAACATTTTCCTAGATGACATAAAAATGTTAATGTAGTTCATTGCAAAATTATAAACTGGCCACAGATTAAGTCTCTCTCAGCTAAATACTTTTCTATTTAGAACGAAAGTTAAATGGAATTCACTAACAGTTTACTTCTCACAGTTTTTTTAGTAAAGAAATTATTGTTTTCATAAATGGTGGTCTTGCTATTAATTGTTATTTATCATGAGCATAAAGGATAACCTGTGGATCCTATTACACTATCAATACACTTTCAATCACCAAAAGGAACAATTGCTTAGGAAGCATGAGTATATAACTTTCCACAATTGCAGTTTTCCACTTTTACTACAGTGAGACACCAAATTAACATATTTGTAAGATACTGACCCACCTTCTGCGATTTACAACAAGTAGCCATGTGATCATTTACTAAGCAAAACTTTATAAGCCTTAGTCTTAAGAACTTTTAATTTTGAAGTTGGCAACAACATATAAATAAGCAGTTTTAATAGAAAATTATTTTCAGCAAGCATCATTTACTTTAACTCATTCTCTTGCCAGATTAACTTTAACTTTCTTTCAATAAAGGACAATCGGTAAGCACTATAGCGTGGGAGGGACCCTAAGTGGATATGTGACAGGATAAATCACGGTAGGTACGAAAGTTCAGTTAAAATTTACCTTGTATTTGAGTACACTAAACATCCAATGAGCTGATCCTTCACTGTACATTACTATAGTGTTCCATTAACAGTGATTGCGCAATGTGGTGGAAATTGCATGTTGGTAGGTGGATTTGCAGATTAAATTGCCGGAATCTGTCACTTCTTGGTGGCGATGACATCAATTCCAGAATAGCTCCACCAGTTCTGTATCCATCCATCCGAGGCATTGGAAAGTGGCACGGGAAGCCTGTCTCGGCACCAGCACAATATGCAGCTTTTACATGAGCAATTGACAGTTTGGTAGCTCGTCCCCGACTGACTATCAATTCCACCTTTTCTACCTAGGCCAACCACAATTTGCTCGAGCGCTACACAGTTCCGTTCCCGAGGGGAACCACAACACTTTTTGCATATGAAATAACTAAGAACCCTAAGGGAGGATCAGCAATTACATAACAACAAACAAACATTTTAAATAAAACAGAACCTTTGCACCTATTAACATTTCTATAAAAAATTATTTAAACAAAATTACAATTATATACAGTAAGTTTTGTCTCCCTCCAAATGAGACAAAGAATTTAAATGATAGATACACTACATTGCATAGAATCAAACCATGACATCAAAGTTTTTTTTACACAGAAAAGAATAAACACTCATGATATCGATTCAATCCTACAACCTTTATAGATACTCAATGTTATAACATTAAACCAAAACAAAAGGCAAAATAAATCCGTACAGCATTAGAGCTATGGTGTTACAGCAGGACACTTAGAAAATGTAGCAGGCCTACTAAGGAGACTGCCTACACTACGCTTGTCCGTCCTCTTTTAGGATATTGTTGCGCGATGTGGGATCCTTACCAGGTAGGACTGACGGAGTACATCGAAAAAGTTCAAAGAAAGGCAGCACGTTTTGTATTATCGCCAAATATGGGAGAGAGTGTCACAGAAATGATACAGGATTTGGGCTGGAAATCGTTAAAAGAAAGGCGATTTTCGTTGCGACGGAATCTATTCACGAAATTCCAATCACCAACTTTCTCCTCCGAATGCGAAAATATTTTGTTGCCACCGACCTACATAGGGCGAAACGATCACCACGACAAAATAAGGGAAATCAGAGCTCGTACGGAAAGATATAGGTGTTCATTCTTTCCGCGCGCTATACGAGATTGGAATAATAGAGAATTGTGAAGGTGGTTCGATGAACCCTCTGCCAGGCACTTAAATGTGATTTGCAGAGTATCCATGTAGATTTAGATGTAGAATGCCTTATAAGCCCTTCAAAAATTTCATTAATGTAAAAGGTTATTAGTTATCGTCAAAATGTACTCAAAAATATAAAATTAATTGCCTCAGCCCCTCTTAATTACGAGGCTTAAGCGCAAAGACAGATATAGGTAGTGCTATAAACCGTTCTCAACAGGATTAAATCTGCGATTTCGCGTGTAATGAGGAACACTGTACTCGTTTTAACGTAACACGTTAATTCACTGCAACTCACACCATTTCATCGGTTAATTTGTGTAGAAATAAAGCAACACTGAGAACGAATTTTATCGCTCTCTCTCTGTTGCTTCTACTCTCCAGTAAGGCTGTACTACTATAATATACAACCAGTATATTTCACCGAAATATTCTGTGGTAGTTCACCGTAATTTGTTTCACTCTTGGGTGAAATTATAAAAATATAAGCTGCTCTGAGAGTTCCTCCCATTAAAGCTCTTAGGGATGATTTTCAGCAGAATGCACTCGAGTTCTAATGGTGTGTGTAGTCGGTTCCTCACATGACGTAGCTCATCGAGATAACGATGCCGTTAGGTGGCCACAGAAACACAGCCAGTGGAGGGAACGGGAAAGAATTTACGAGGTATCGCGCCTCCCTACCTAATTAAGGGACGTTTTATTTCAGCTGGAATTTAATCAGAAATGCTGGCCTTTTTCATTAGCGCACCCGTTGCGCCAGTTCGTATTTCTCCTGCTCTGCGCAGCTGACGCGGGGGCCGCACCTCCTACCAGACAAGCACATAAAGCTCACAAGAAACTTTCTTTCCAGTGGCCAATGCTACGCAACATGTTGCAAATGCTAAGCTAGAGGACTGTTTCATTCATTTGTCCCCACATTAAGAATTTCTTGCTTCGCATTTACAGAGCATTAGATACGCAGTCCGTTTGATGTGCCAGAAAAGCGCTAGTCAAAGGATAACTGAACTTTTAAAACAGAGGTGGGCGATGTCGCTGAAGTAACTGCTGTGCTATACAGGGTGGTCGGAAATTTCCGTTACAAACTTCTAGGACATGTAGAGGGTAATGAGTACATAATATTTTGAACAGGAACTCATGTCCGGAAACCTATCGTTTCCGTTCTACGACAGTTTCAATGGAGAGGATTATCTCATCCACACCCACGTGAGGAATGTAGTTAGGCGTGACCCAGTACAATTGTTGCAATCCATTTCAAAAGAATACTGACTCGTTCCGTTATTACTTACGCATTTGCACTACAACTTACACCTTACGGTTTACATTAGTCGACAACAACAAGAACCCAGCATCTACGGCACCAGCCGCAACGTACCGATGCATTACAACAGCGTCTCGATGTCGCGACCACCAACGCTGTTACACACATTGTACCTCCGTAGCATGTTCTGGTACACTCCCTCCATCCCACCTGGTGTCTCTTCATTGTCTTGTGCAGCGGCCAGAACTCGTGCCAGCAGATCTTCCTTTGTCTCTACAGGTGTCTCATGAATTAGGCTCTTCATACGACCCCACAAGAAGTAGTCCATAAGGGTTAAATCCGGCGATCGTGGCGGCCACGCCGTTGGACCACAACGGCCTATTAATCTTTCACCATACCGTCTGCTGAGATGTCTCCGGACAGCCAGTGAAAAGTGAAATGGTGCTCCATCATGCTGAAACCACATTTCCTGACGGACATTCAATGGCACAGCTTCCAAGAACGGGTCCAGCACATGTCGTAGGAAGACTAAGTATGCGGGACCTGTGAGCTTGGATGGAAGGAAGTATGGTCCCATCACATGACCGTCCAGAATACCTGCCACACGTTAATTCCAAACCTGTCTTGAAATCCATGAACATGCGTGACACGAGGGTTATCATCCGCCCAGAAATGGCTATTTCGAGCATTCAAAACACAATCCCTTGTGAACCTACATTCATCTGTGAAGAGAACTCGACGTGGAGACAGAGGGGCGCGTCGATGCAACGGTGCAGGAACCATGCGCAGAAGGCGACGCGTTGTGGAAAGTCTGCTGGACCGATAGCGTGCAACCTTTGTGAGTGATACGGATGTAATTGTTGCTCATGCAAGACGTCCAAGGCGGTACTGTGACTAACAGCCATTGCACGCGCAATTTGTTAGCGAACTCGTTGACGGGCCATCTTCAATGCGATGCAGTACACCTTCGTCAAATTCGGGAGTGCGGCGTCGCCGTGGAGCACCACAGTCCTGCCTCCTCACGGTGAAGGTGCCCGTGTCTCGTAGCCGTTGTGTAACTTGGGCAAACAGTTTGTGCGATGGAGTGTGACGGTGTGGAAAACGTTCGTGATACAGCCGACTAGCAGCTCTTCCGTTACCTCCAGCTTCGCTATACACAAGGAGAATGTCTGTGTATTCCGCAAACGTGTACTGCACCATGTTTCCTCTGGCGGTGATGCACAGGTATCGACTCGGTCTCACAGCAAAGCGGACAATAAGTGACATCTGGGGATCGTTTGACGTAGTATACGTCATCGTGTCTAGCCTGTTGCATACCAGGACAGGGAACTCTTAGACGTTTCTCCTGCCCTAAGCAGACGTTGAAGAGATACACATGTGAATTGAAACTGTCATAGAACGGAAACGATACGATTTCGGACATGGGTTCCTAATCAAAATGTTCTGTATTCACTACCCTCTACATGTCTCAGAAGTTTGTAACGGGAATTTCTAACCCCCCTGTAAATTACGGATGCGATTTACTATTTAGTTGCAGAATAAGGTTTAGGAGCGTCGCCTCACGAGCTTTAACGGCATTGTTACTGATCACGTTGTACTGCTGTCTCATAAGTGTAATCAGACAGATTACTAATGTACAAGACTCGCAATGCAGACTTGGTCTGCAAGGTTTAACCAAAAATATGAGAACACTTCGAGATGTGCGTGCTTCAACATAAATGCAGATACTAGCGAAGCCTGCAAGTTGCGCTGCTGTATCTGACCACAAACAGCACCTTTACAATGTCCTCTGTTCGTTGCAATCATTGGTCGTAGTCAAACCAGTATTCTGCTTAGGTTTGCAAGATGGCATTACTGCTAAGGATTTTGTGACCGTTTTGGCTGATCAGGTCCATCCCATGGTACAATATTTGTTCCCTAACGGAAATTCTGTGCTCTAAGACGACAAGATCCAGTTCACACAGTTCGCATCTTTTAGGACTGGTTTTGAGAACACGAGGATGATGAAGAATACACGGTACTGTAGAACACTCAGTATAATGTCGTTTATTGAAACTGAACTACTCTCCTCGAACAATCACTATATACACACAAAACAAATAACTTGTAGACGTCCATTCATCTAGAGCGTCGGTGTGGTCCGTCAGAGCTGGTCCTAGCTCGGCGAGGAACTGGCTGTACTGCTGCTGCGCTGGTCTTATAAAGCCGGCGGAGGCCGGCAGAGTACTCCAACTTTCCCTGTATCTGTGAGGAGACCTCTGCAGAAAAAGGTTCACATTAGTCTCTAGAAAGTTCTGTTTGTTGGGAAGAATTGTTTTCCTTTTGGTTGCGGCTGCAAGTGCTTGTGTATGTTATATGGTACACAGAGGTGTCTTGCATGTAGTCTGCCTGGCAGGAGCCGTCTGTGGCAGACGTAATAGATGAATTGTCGCGTCTCTCCTGGCGACCACATTCACCAGATCTCAACATGATTGTGCCTTTGTGACTGACTTTGAAGAGAAGGATGTGTGATCGCAATCAACTACCATCATCGTTACTTGAACTTGTCATTATTTTGCAGGAAGAACAGTATAATAAAAGTATAAGAAAACCATTCAGGACCTGTATTTATCCGTTCACAGACGACTGGGAGATTTTTTGAAGGCCAGTTGTTTTCCTGCACTGCATTTGGCAAGGAAATGTGCTGTGTTTGTGGTGTTTTCATATTTTTGTCAAGCAATAACACCGAAAAATGATACAAGTGAAAAGAATACCATGAAAATAGAAGCGAAAAGTTTCAAGTAAATAAGGGTTAATTGCGAATGTGTGGTTAAGAGCCACCATTGACACGAGAATGAAGTATTGTCCTAGTTAGAACAAATGCATTTTAAATGCAAGTTTTTAGTTTAGTCACCCATTAATTGGAATTATTTCTCAGGAGCACAAATTGATATTCCTCCAAGTCGACTTCTACGAGTCACTCCATTCTTCTGTATGCACTGCATTAGTATTTTACAACCACGACTTCTTATACTGCTGATTCGGTAATACACCTGTCAGAACTTTCCTTCTATGGTACTGAGATTGCTACAGTTTTCATGAAGTATGGGGGTATTTTGCCTGTCCCACATACCCTGCAAGTCAAGCAGAGTAGTTTCGTCATGTATTGCGTTACCCGTCAAGAACAACATTGTGTTACGGTATATTAATAATTTTTACTTATGGACCGTCTGATAGCAACTGAATGAAACGCAATTTTAGTGCCATACGCGTTTCGCCTTTATTTTCTGCAAGGCATCATCAGTGGCCTGGAATATGTACATATGTTACCTACTTTATTTACATTTTTGTCATTGTGCCTATAGGTTATAAACAGTTCTGGTGGTTGGTATTTCCTATTAAGTAGTAATGTTTTGAACTGTACTTACAGGTTGCGTGGACAATTTCCTACATATTACGCTCCTGCTGCATTTTTGGTGTTGTTCTTCTTCTTATGAATGCCAATTTGCGGTTTTTTTTCCCATTCCACAACACTATGCACTGAACGCTTGTTTTAAAGCATTGCTTTGCTTTCTGTTGCCGACTGTCAAATGCTTTTGCCAACGATCGAATGTTATTGCCAAACTTATGAGTGTAACTATTGAAGTATCTGTGGTCTGTTCGTGTATGCATTTGTGTATGCGTTTGTGTATGTGTGTGTCTGTGTGTGTGTGTGTGTGTGTGTGTGTGTTTATTTTGGTGTTTATATATTGCTGTGTGTGTGTGTGTGTGAGTGTGTGTGTGTGTGTCCAGATGATGTGGGGAAGATTTTTCTTTTTTTATTATTTTTTGTTTTATGTTATCATTTCCTTTACTAAGTGTAGTAGGGAGCCTGTGCTGATGTGTGTTTGGTCATTTATCACATGTTTGTTTTCTGCTATGGCTTTCTGGATGTGGAAGTTTTCTTGCATTTGTATAAGATGTTTGTCATGGTTGCTTATTCTCATTATTTTCATTTCTTGTTCCATGTTTGTAGGATGGTGGTTGTAGTGTTTTAAATTCTCTGCAAATGTGGAATGGTTTGTTTCATATTTCCAACATCTGATATGTTCTTTGTATCTTGTTTGAAAATTCATGCATGTCATGCCTATGTATACTGCATCACAACTTTGACATTCAAGTTTATATATTCCTGATTGTTGGAATTTGTCTCTCTTGGTAGCTGGCTGAGGAAGACAGGACTATAAAAGTTGAAGAACAACATTGTGCTTTAGAAACTGCATTATGCTTTTACGTATTCATTATCAACGAGCGGTTGCGGTCGATTTAAGATCATCTTCAGGTCATATAAGAAATGCGAACCATTCCATATTATTATAAATACAAAACCAGATAGAATCACACAAATTATGTGCGTCTGCTGAAGTACTGTTTTTGTTTTCATTATTCTGAATGCAGTACAAGTAAAAAGATAAGAACAGACCAAAGTATATGTTTTGCGAACTGCAGATACACTATTAAGATATTCGTATTCCTCCAGGGCAATGAAGATGATCATAGTATACATATATATCACATAACGTACACATAATTCATTCAGTTCTTTTATTTACAATAATATGAAGCGGTGCACATTTTGTAAAAGAAGTTTACGTACGAGCTACGTTCAATAAGTAATGCAACACTTTATTCCTCGGCCAATATTGGTTGAAAAAATACAGATATACAGCGTGGTCCATTGATCGTGACCGGGCCAAAGATCTCACGAAATAAGCGCAAACGAAAAAACTACCTCTGTTTTAAAAGTTCAGTTGTCCTTTGACTAGCGCTTTTCTGGCACATCAAACGGGCTGCGTATCTAACGCTCTGTAAATGCGAAACAAGAAATTTTTAATGTCGGGACAAACGAAAATTGTCTAGCTTGAAGGGGGAAACCAGATGGCGCTATGGTTAGCCCGCTAGATGGCGCTGCCATGGGTCAAACGGATAATGTGTTCAAATGTCTCGAAATCTTACGGGACTTAACTGCTAAGGTCATCAGTCCCTAAGCTTACACACCACTTAACCTAAATTATCCTAAGGACAAACACACATACCCATGCCCGAGGGAGGACTCGAAACTCCGCCAGGATCAGCACCACAGTCCATGACTGCAGCGCGTTAAACCGCTCGGCTAATCCCGCGAGGCTCAAACGGATATCAACTGAGTTTTTTTTTTCTATAGGAACTCCCTTTTTTATTACATACTCGTGTAGTAAGTAAAGAAATATGAATGTTTTAGTTGGACTACTTTCTTCGCTTTGTGATAGATGGCGCTGTAATAGTCACAAGCATATGGCTCACAATTTTAGACGAACAGTTGGTAACAGGTAGGTTTTTTAAACTAGAATACAGAACGTAGGTACCTTCGAACATATTATTTCGGTTATTCAAATGTGATACATGTACCTTTGTGAACTTATCATTTCTGATAAATCATGCTGTTACAGCGTGATTACCTGTAAATACCACATTAATGCAATAAATGCACAAAATGATGTCCGTCAACCTCAATGCGTTTGGCAATACGTGTAACGACATTCCTCTCAACAGCGAGTAGTTCGCCTTCCGTAATGTTCGCACATGCATTGACAATGCGCTGACGCATGTTGTCAGGCGTTGTTGGTGGATCACGATAGCAAATATCCTTCAACTTTCGCCACATAAAGAAATCCGGGGACGTCAGATCCAGTGAACGCGCGGGCCATGGTATAGTGCTTCGACAACCAATCCACCTGTCATGAAATATCGCTATTCAATACCGCTTCAACCGCATGCGAGCTATGTGCCGGACATCCATCATATTGGAGTACATCGCCATTCTATCATGCAGTGAAAGTTTTCCATCGATAAAATGGGGGCTAATTATCCTTCCTACCATAATGGCGCACCATACATTAACCCGCCAAGGCCGCTGATGTTCCACTTGTCGCAGCCATCGTGGATTTTCCGTTGCCCAATAGTGCATATTATTCCGGTTTACGTTAGCACTGTTGATGAATGACGCTCCGTCGCTAAATAGAACGCGTGCAAACAAATCTGTCATCATCCCGTTATTTCTCTTCTGCCCAGTGGCGGAAATGTACACGACGCTCAAAGTCGTCGCCATGCAATTCCTGGTGCATAGAAACATGGTACGGGTGTAATCGATGTTGATGTAGCATTCTCAACACCGACGTTTTTGTGATTCCCGATTCTCGCGCAATTTGTCCGCTACTGATGCGCGGATTAGCCGCGACAGCAGCTAAAACACCTACTTGGGCATCATCATTTGTTGCAGGTCGTTGTTGACGTTTCACATCTGGCTCAGCACGTACTGTTTCCTTAAATTACGCAACTATCCGGTGAACGATCCGGACACTTGGATGATGTCGTCCAGGATACCGAGCAGCATGCATAGCACACGCCCTTTGGGCACTTTGATCACAATAGCCATACATGAACACGATATCGATCTTTTCCGCAATTGAGAAACCGTCGATTTTAACAAGGGTAATGAATCCCGAAGCAAATACCGTCCGCACTGGCGGAATGTTACGTGATACCACGTACTTATACGTTTGTGACTATAACAGCGCCATCTATCACAAAGCGAAAAAAGTGGTCCAACTAAAACATTCATATTTCTATACGTACTACACGAATATGTAATAAAAATGGGGATTCCTATTTTTAAAAAACGCAGTTGGTATCCGTTTGACCTATGGCAGCGCCATCTAGCTGGCCAACCATAGCGCCATCTTGTTTCCCCCTTCAAGCTAGTAGAGTTTCGTTCTTTGTAGTTTTTTCGTTTGATGCTTATTTCGTGAGATATTTAGCCCGGTCTCTATCAATGGACCACCCTGTATATTCTGGACATCGCGGAATATTCCCGTTTCTGCTCCACTGTTCGATAAAGTTCCGATATGTGGCGGTGCTGTACATGGCCTTCGAAATGGCGTCTGTGATGAAGGTGCGTCGTTACAAGGAGAGAGCTGTTATTGAGTTTCTTTTGGAGGAAAACCAGAGCATCGCAAATATTCATCGGCGCTTAGGTAATGTCGGCGAAGACCTGGCAGTGAACAAAATCCCGGTGAGTCGTTGGGTGAGTTCATCAGTCACCATCGCAACAAGGTCATGAAAACCTGTTCGATCCCACACGTGTCGGCTGGCCGCACACAGCTGTAACTCCCGCAGTATTTCAATGTGTGGACGCACTCATTCGAGGTTATCGACAGATCACAAACGAACACCTCGCTGCACAAATGGACGTCTCTGTTGGTACTGCTGACACACTCGTCCACCAATTGGGGTACTCAAAGATTTGTGCCCGCTGCAGTCTTCGCCGTCTAACAGAAGATCATAAATATCGACGATGGACCATCTGCGCGGAACTGCTTCCGCGTTACGAGGCTTATCGTGAAATTTTTTTGTCGGACAAGGTTTTATGACTTCTGACCGAAAAAAACCACAGTCCATGGACTGGCGCCTCACCACCCCTCCCCCGAAGAAAAAGTTCAAAGCGCATCTACAGGAAGAAAGGCCATAGCGACCGTCTTCTGGGATTTCTGCAGGGTTATTCTGTTTGGTGTCTCCCATCATGGTGAAACGATCAAGTCTGAAGTGTACCTTGCTACTCTCAGAAAATGGAAGAAACAACTTCAACGCTTAAGTCCACAAAAATGCAAACGAGCTTCTCTTTCTCCATGACAACGCAAGGTATCACAGAAGTCTCCCCACACAAAGCTTCATTCGACTGTTCTTCCTCGTGCAACCTATAGTTCAGACTCGCACCGTCCGTCTTCGATTTGATTGGTCCAACGACGGACGTATTTCGCGGGAAGCAGTTGGGGATGATGGTGAGGTTATTGATGCAGAAAACTTTGTCTCTGGCTTCGATTTCGACAAAAAGAATGCTACCATGCGGGCAAATAGGCGCTCACAATAAGATGGCTTAAGATAGGAACGGAAATCATGTTCAAAAATATGAATGGGGAACAACATGGTGTATTAGAATCCTGAATAAAGCCAACCTGCATTCAGAAAAAAAAGTGTTACATTACTAATTGAACGCACCTCATATCATGCTCGGTTAATTACATGTCATATTGCCTACAGATGGCCCTGAAGTTACCGAAATCGGTTGTTTAATAAAGAAAAGTTATAGCAGTGCAAACATGCGATGTAAATTCTCAAGTTCAGTTATGACCAGTTCTCCGAAAATCTCAGTAATTCTCAGGGAATGTCGTGTGCTACAGACGTCTAGCTTCGCCTAAGATGTTTCAGGACTCTGTCAAATGCTTGTTCCAGAGTGTAACCCCATTTCGGTTTCATTCATTTTACTTTTGGAAAATGTACATATCACCTCGGAAATATAATGTTGGTTTTTTTTTATTTTTCACGCTGCTATAGAAACTATAACAAAATGACAGAGTACACTGATGATGTAGAATATTGCGTCGTAATACGTTTCCTACATTTGAAGGAGAACACAGCAGAGGCCATGGCGAGTTGTAGAAAGTGTACGGAACACGGAGATTAAGGGGCGCACGCACTTCCATTGTCGAAATGGTTCAAATGGCTCTGAGCACTATGAGACTTAACATCTGAGGTCATCAGTCCCCTAGAACTTAGAACTACTTAAACCTAACTAACCTGAGGACATCACACACATCCATTCCCTAGGCAGTATTCGAACCTGCAACCGTAGCGGTCGCGTGGTTCCAGACTGAAGCGCCTAACCGCTCGGCCACTCTGGCAGGCACTTCCATCGTCAACGGACAAGTCTGAAATAGAAGAAGTGACTATCTCTCTCTGAAGAACCAGGAATTTCAAGAGAAGAGCACCTAGTGCTGGAAGACCAGCGTATCACAATACACGTCAGTGATCAAAAATGGAAATCAGTTACGGATTAGTTTCCAAAATTTAGCAGGACATTTTGAAGATGACGAAAAACGCAGCCCGCTTGGTTCCTTGATTGCTCCAACCGATTCAGCAGCGGGACTGCTGCAGATACGTCACGTCAATCTAGATGATGCATTAGTCGCCTAGTAGCCATGGAGAGTATGCTGATACAGTAGCTCCATACTTAACAAACACACGCAACCGCTGGCTCGGTGAAAGGTCCATACCTCAAGACTAAAAAGCTGCATAGTTCACACCAATACCTAAGAAAAAAATAGGAGCAATCCGCTGAATTACAGACCCTTACCAGTTACGTCGATTTGCAGTAGGATTTTGGAACGTGTACTGAGTTCGAACATTACGAATTACGTCGAAGATACGATTTATTGACGAATAGCCAGCACGGATTCAGAAAACATCGTTCTTCTGAAACACAAATAGCTCTTCGTTCTATCTGATTGCACATTTTTGATTTCCAGAAGGCTTTTCACACCGTTACTCAGAAGCAACTTCCAATCAAATTGCGTGCCAGTCACTTATCGCCTCCGTGGTACAACTGAATTCGTGAGCTCTGCCAAAAAGGCCACAGTTCGCAGTAACTGGCTGAAAGTTATCGAGTAAAACGGAAGTAGCATCGCCCAAGGAAGTGGTACAGGGCCTTTGTTGTTCCTGATTTACATTAGTGATATAGGATACAGTCTGAGCAGGCCTCTTAGATTTTTTGCTGATGTTGCTGTCATTCACCGTCTGGTAAAGTCATCAGATGATGAACACCAGTTGCAAAATGTTTTACAGAAGATATCTGTATGGTGTGAAACGTATCAATTCACTCAAAATGATGGAAACTGGAAAGTCATCCACTTGAGTACTGAACTATGGCTGCCGGTGAGATAGCCACACAGGACGCCTCGATGGTGTCCCGTAGCTCTTTCAGTGTAGATGGCTTCTGTTGATGAACTTCATTTTTCAATGTCACCCTTAGGTAGAAGTCAAGAGGTGTAAGGTCTGAAGACCATGTTGGGTATTCAACAACTTCTCTTTGACGTATCCATCGTCCAGGTAGATTTTCATCCAAGTAGGCTCCGACATCTCTGTGTTAGTGAGGCAGAGTGCCATCTTGTTGTAGGTAAAATATTTGATTTCCATACACCTCACTGATGGCAGATAAAATCGATGTAGGTAAAATCTCTTGATTTCCAAACACCTCTCGGATGGCAGATAAAATCCATATTTTCAGCATACGAAGAGACATCTCACCAGTTATAGTGCCTTGAAAGAAGAATGGGCCACACATGAATACCCGGCAGATTGACATGTTTATCTACGTGAACGTGAGGGTTTTCAGGGGCCCAGCATACGCAGTTGTGGCGGTTTAGAATACCTTTCAGTGTGAACTGAGCCTTGTCAGGCCAAATAACCATCCCTGCAAACCGTTCATCATCGCGAAGCATGTCTTCAAACCACTTGTAGTGCTCCATCCTTCTACCCAGGTCGTGCTCGTTCATAGCTTGCACCGATCCTGCAATGTACACTTTCCCCTTTCTAGCCTACAGAATTCATTGTACATATGATCGACTTAGTTCGATTTCACTTGCCCCCTGCTTCACAGATTCTTGAGACGACGTCGTAAAATTTCGCAATGCGGCAGCACTGGAAGCTGGACTGCTCTCGTTGAAAAATTTTTGTCGGTCAGATCCTTTCTTACGCACATCCTGAACAGTACTGTCGGCTTCAATTTTTTCCCGAATACGATAAATTGTTCTACGTCTTGGTGGTTGAGCCTCGTACACATTACGCCACTGCCGTTGCACATCCACCACGTTTTCGTACTTTCAGTACCAGTCTTGCCTCGCTCTAAAGACAATCTTACTTCATTCATTGATACACTGTCACCTGCTGGAAAACGTGCACCAAGATCTGTTGAGGAAACAATCGACTACGCGACCGTGCAAACAGCAACGATATGTCATTTTGTTTCAAAAATATTAACAACCAAAGAGTGTCTACATTTTTCTGGACTCCTCTGTATACCCTCCATTGCTAGTGCTGCTATGTGCCGTCTTAGTCGTTATTGCGTGTCGACATCGAACATAGGCGGTGCTCACATTAATGTAACTGGACCGTGTAATTAAAACTTTATTATTGTCCATCGTACACTAACCGATATTACCATTCTAACTGCCCGTTGCCACTGCTGATGTCGAGAGACTGTAGCCTGCCCAGCAGTGGGGAGTGACGCAGACATTGCTGGGTGACCTTGGCAACCAGCGCCTCCGTCCCTGCAGAGACCCTCCACGGCGGCCCGAAGCAGAGTGCCAGAGGGCTGTTGGCCGCCGCTCTAGGGGGTCCCGCATAATGAGACGGGCTCTCAGCCCACAGGGCGGGCCTCGCACTGTTGCGCGGCAGGTCTATTCTTGATACCGGAGCGCACAATTCTTCTCCTGAGAGCTTCTCTCAAACACGAGAGCGGCCAGGCTCGAAATGAGTGAGTGCCACTACATCTCTAGCCAGTAGGCCAAAGTAAATTAAAACGGAGCCTCATGCGTTTTATAGTATCAGCTGTTCTACGCCGATATACGTACTTCCCAGGCCACTACGCGCTGCCATGGCAGAGGGTATCATGTTGATTTGAATTGCGTAGTCGGCCGGAGTGGCCGAGCGGTTCTAGGCGCTACAGTCTGGAACCGAGCGACCACTACAGTCGCAGGTTCGAATCCTGCCTCGGGCATGGATGTGTGTGATGTTCTTAGGTTAGTTAGGTTTAAGTGGTTCTAAGTTCTAGGGGACTAATGACCTCAGGAGTTAAGTCCCATAGTGCTCAGAACCATTTGAACCATTTGAATTGTATATATTTAAACCAGTCTAAGTCACGGGACACATTTCTGGGAAACTGGGAGAAACTTATAAATTAGAATATGGACATATTTATTGACAGTGTTATACACTAAAGTGTCAAAGAAACTGGTACACCTTCTTAATACCGTGTAGGGCCCCCGCTAACACGCAGAATTGCAGCAGCACGACGTGACATGGACTCGAATAATATCTGAAGTAGTGCTGGAGGCATTTGACACCATGAATCCTGCAGGACTAGCCATAAATCCGTAAGAGTACGGCGGGGTGGAGAGCTCTTCTGAACAACACGTTGCAAGGCATCCCAGATATGCTCAATAATATTCATGTCTGGGGAGTCTGGTGGCCAGCAAAACTGTTTAAATCCAGAAGAGTGTTCCTGGAGCCATTCTGCCGAAATTAGGAACTTGTCGCATTGTACTGCTGGAATTGACCAAGTCCGTTGGAATGCACAGTGGACATAAATGGATGCAGTTGATCAGACAGGATGCTTACGTACTTGTCACCTGTCAGAGTCGTATCTAGACGTTTAAGGGGTTTCATATCACTCCAACTGCACATCCCACACACTGTTACAGAGCCTCCACCAGCTTGAACAACCCCTCCTTGACATGCAGGGTCCATGGATTCATGAGGTTCTCTCCATACCCGTACACGTCTATCCACTCGATAGAATTTTAAACGAGACTCGTCCGACCTGGCAACATGTTTCCAGTCATCAACGATCCAATGTCGGTGTTGAGGGGCCAAGGCGAGGCATAAAGCTTTGTGTCGTGCGGTCGTCAAGGGTACACGAATGGGCCCTCGGCTCCGAAATCCCATATCGATGACGTTTCGTTGAATGGTTCGCACGCTGATACTTCTTGATGGCCCAGCTTTGAAATCTGCAGCAATTTCCGGAGGAGTTGGACTTCGTTCACGTTAACCAATCCTCCTTAGTCATCGTTGATTCCGTTCTTGCAGGATCTCTTTCCAGCCGCAGCGATGTCGGAGATTTGATGTTTTACTGGATTTCAGATATTCACGGTACACTAGTGAAATGATCGTACGGAGAAATCCCTACTTCACTGATACCTCAGAGATGCTGTGTCCCATCGCTCGTGCACCGACTACGACACCACGTTCAAACTCACTTAAATCTTGATAACGTGCAATTGTAGCAGCAGTAACCGACGTAACAACTGTCCCAGACACTTGCTGTCTTATATAGGCGTTACCGACTGCAGTGCCGTATTCTACCTGTTTACATATCGGTGTATTTGAATACGTACGGCTATACCAGTTTCTTTGGCGCGCTTCAGTGTATCTCCCACTGGGAGATGCTTGATAATAGTAAGACACAGGTAAAATAGCAACGGTTTATTACGACCACAGTAGAGGTATTTAATAACAATGGAAAAGCTCTTTTCAACATCTCAGACACTAACAGGCATACGCCTGGAACACCCAGTGAATACGCGTAGTGGGACATGACGACTATGCCACTGATAACGCCTAACAACGGAGATTGAGAGTTCGGAGAATTTGGCTGACAGGTACGTCTCAGGATATCGCTGGGAAGTCGCAGGCGCCGCTGCAATGGTTTCCGGCCGGGCTCTCACTGATGGGCTACTAAGGGTCGGCGCCTGTATTGGCCCAAAGTTTCACTGGAGCGAACGATCGACGTGTTGGCTTGCTCCGCCCTACATAGCCGGGGCGAGGAGGATTCGTCCCAAATCCAGTTCTGCACATATGACACGGCGGAGGAAATAGGTCCCTGGAATGGAGGACCTCTGGTGGCACCTACCCTGCCGACCGTAGTCCTTGTGGTCGACGCAATCCGGGGAGGCAACGCTGTGTGCATATACAACCCCGTGATACGTCAGTGTCTGAGGCTTGCCGATCGTATTAAGGTGAAAGTCAGGTACAAGAGAGGCAATGTTATATTGCATGATACAAACGTAATTGTCAGACAAGAGACTGAATGCTACATTTTGATAATATAATTAATCATTAAAATCTCGAAACTGACTTCTTTACAAAAATACATGTAAAAGTTACTGAAATCGCTCAATACTTTTCACTTACATTATCTCGATTGCAAACAATATATCGCATACAGTACTAATTTAAAATTCTACAACAACAATCAGTGTTTGATAGTCCATTCATTCGGCATTTTGGCTGTCGTTCTTTCCAGGCCAATGCCAAAATCACGCAGATAACACTGGAGTTTTTACAAGTTCTTGACTTAAAGGATAAACTAGGCTCTTTTGCTAGAATACTTTTCCCTTGATGGTGCACGTAGACGTCATCTCGTATCGTTGCATCTTTCATTTTATTATAACATTCCAGTTGTTTAATCTTTCTTCGATTTGTACAGTTATAAAATTGCTCTTGAACGTTATCACCACTCTTGGAAGCACTCATAGTATTATAAACGATCGGTAAACACTAATGCTAACCTACACAATCCAGTAACATTAATGTTGTAAGGTGGCAGAATAAATAAAGGTCAATTTCGCACCTTACATAAGAGTTGATACATCGTAACGGGAAGGTGAATATGAGACCTAACTTACTTCAGCTCTAATGAGCAGATTTGCCTATAAGTATGTAATGCAAAAGGGGTGACACTCAGTCGACGGTTTTAACGCACCAATGCTATGTAATGCATGGCAATGAGCGTAAGGTGAAACAAGCAGCGAGAGGAAACGTTTTGTGTGGAAGCCAGTGCAGGTGCAGAGGCTCCACCCCGTGAGGCACTACACGAAGCGGGGGGGGGGGGCACCCTGCAGCGAGTCAGTGATGCCGTGACGTATACTGCAGGGCCACCAGAAGTACGACAGAAAGAAGCTTTAGAAAACTGCATTTCTCGAATGCCAAAGGGATACGAACAATACCAGTGACGCATTCGATCACGTGAACTGCAATTGGTACACAAGTGATAGAAACATGTAACGTTTTAAGCGTCTGGAGCAGGCACAAAACGTGCAATTGGCGGAAACGCACCAGGAAGGAGTAAAGTGCCGAGATTTCGATGCAATTTAATGGTGGGACGCTTGCGATTGGTAGAGGGAGTTTCCAAAAAAACAAGAGGAACGCTCCTATTGGTTGAAAAAAGCCGTGACGTGGGGAACGAAAGAACCCAGGTGGGGAGAGAGTTTGGCTACGAGAAGGACGAGAGCGAAATTTTCGAGGATTCTTCTCTAAACTGGCGTCAAGTGCAGAACAGACACAGAGAAGGACGAGACCGAAATTTTCGAGGACTCTTCTTTGAACTGGCGTCAAGTGCAGAACAGAGCGCATAACGCTCTGTATGACGCAGAGGAGAAATTTAAGTGAACACTGCGTTCACAGGGGCTGACCTGCAGCTAGAAATTAGCTGTAGCATCGTTGAGCTCCAACTGTGGAGAAACGAACCAGCCAGTTAGTTAATAGTTCTTGTGAGAACTGAGAGGGCATTATAATATGCACGCTGCTCCAGCCATGCGCGTGTATGTCGCATAATCTGAGACCAGGAATGAGTTCATGTTTTCTCACATATCAAGAAACATAGGGAGAGTTTCTGCTGGAAAATTCAACAAAGGCTTACTTAGATTTTTATAGGAATTTCAGTGGGCGAGAGCAGCCATGCAGACAACTCATTGCAGCTAAGGTAAATACTGCGGGCAGAGGCTTAAACTTGTTGGTCCACCAGCTTGCGTCCACTGTAAACTCGAGCAACCTAGGGTAATCTTTCGCCCAACTTGTCAGAAAACTGACCATCCTCCGTAGACTTGCTTGTCATCCTAAAAATAGTACCAAACTTTGAACCGGAATCGGATGATTTATCGTAGTACTGGCCAACATCATAATGTAATCGTAAGAATAATTTTGTAAAGAAACTTCTAGTTAAAATTTAATATTGATGTGTTTAGGATTATTTAATATTCTGAGACCTACAATTTAATACTGCTATGTTTAGGATTAGTTTACTTTCGGAGGCCGAGATGCGTCATTTTGACAACTGGCTTAACATTGTCACATTGCAAACTGTGTAAAAGCGTGTATTTCCGTGAGAAAATTGCAAACAATGTCATTACTGCTTACACAGTTGTGTTCAGCCGAAGAATAAGAAACCACCTAACCATAACATTACAATGTCACCTCCTGAAAGAAGCTTGTACAACCATCTTTTGCAACACGGACATACAGGAAGACAGTCAATGAGGTTCTGGAATGTATCAACAGGGATGTAGAGTTAAAAATGGTTCAAATGGCTCTGAGCACTATGGGACTTAACATTTAACATCTGTGGTCATCAGTCCGCTAGAA
This sequence comes from Schistocerca americana, assembly GCF_021461395.2. Taxonomy (NCBI): domain Eukaryota; kingdom Metazoa; phylum Arthropoda; class Insecta; order Orthoptera; family Acrididae; genus Schistocerca; species Schistocerca americana. Next base: position 296,861,005 of record NC_060121.1, on the reverse strand, counting down.
CTACTTAAACCTAACTAACCTAAGGACATCACAACACATCCATGCCCGAGGCAGGATTCGAACCTGCGACCGTAGCAGTCGCGCGGTTCCGGACTGAGCGCCTAGAACCGCTAGACCACCGCGGCCGGCTGATGTAGAGTTACGCCGAATCAAAGATCGGTTGAGGATTCATGACATGAATAGTCCGAACGAGGTGGCCCCTCATATTCTCGAATGAGTTGAAAAATCTGAAGAATCTGGTACCCAGGGGACTTCGTTAAACTCGTCCTGGTGCTCTTCCAACCGAGCACGCACACTGCAAGCTGCTTGACAGGTTGCGTTGTGCTAATGGTTCATGCCATCATGTCGAGGGAAAACAAAATACTTTCAGGGATGGACAGCATATTTGTGTTGATCCACTGTGCCTTCCAGAATGACGAGATCATCCAGAGAATGTCAAGAAAACATTACGCGGGCCATAATGCTCCCTCTTCTGCCCTGGACCATATTTCTGACACTTGTTGTAGGGCGGTACATGGTAACGGCCATCTGTCCGATAGACTATAAAACGTGATTCATTTGAAACCATCACCTGTCGCCATTCGGTGGACGTCCATTTGCCTACGAACAGCAGTCAGCGTGGGTACATGAAACACGCGCCTGTTACGGAGGCCCGGTGTAGTAACGTCCACTGAACAATCATCGAGGAGACACTCTTAGTCGACTCTTGGTTTATCTGGGCGTCAGTTGCTCAAAACGCGCACGTCTACACATCTCCTCTACCGTCGTGCATCCCTGTCACTACTACCAGCGGTGTACCACAGTTTCGGATAGCGCCATTTTACCATACACAGGGTACTTTAACCGCGGCGGCACGAGAGTTTACAAACTTACCCATTTCGGAAATGCTTCCACCCTTGTTCCGGAAGTCAATTATCATGCCCCTTTGGACATCAGGCAAATCTCTCCGTTTTCGCATTACGACAACAAATGCAGTGTTTTCCGCGACCGCCCGACACCGACAAAGACAGCAGTGTGTAACAGTTACAACAATATTCCATCATGTTTCCCTATGAACATTTCATCTAGGAGTTGGAGCAGAAAGTGTTAAGTGATATGCAGCATCCTTAGTGCTGCTGTCTACGCAATGTGAGTCATGACTGATACCACTATACTCTTAACAGGAAATCAAAAATTGGCTGACGCCCCTGTAAAAGTAACATTATTTTCCAGAGTCCTATAGATTGTTCAATAACTGATCGACTGCTACTCCTTTAATGTCAATTTGTGCAGTGACATATGTAGTATATGAAGTTAAGTACACTACCAGCCATTAAAATTGCTACACCACGAAGATGACGTGCTACAGACGCGAAATTTAACCGACAGGAAGAAGATGCTGTGATATGCAAATGATTAGCTTTTCAGAGCATTCACACAAGGTTGGCGCCGATGGCGACACCTACAACGAGCTGACATGAGGAAAGTTTCCAACCGATTTCTCATACACAAACAGTAGTTGACAGGAGTTGCCTGGTGAAACGTTGTTATGATGCCTCGTGTAAGGAGGAGAAATGCGTACCATCACGTTTCCGACTTTGATAAAGGTCGGATTGTAGCCTATCGCGATTGCGGTTTATCGTATCGAGACATTGCTGCTCGCGTTGGTCGAGATCCAATGACTGTTAGCAGAATATGGAATCGGTGGGATCAAGAGGGTAATACGGATCGCCGTGCTGGATCCCAACGGCCTCGTATCCTTAGCAGTCTAGATGACAGGCATCTTATGTGCATGGCTGTAACGGATCGTGCAGCCACGTCTCGATCCCTGAGTCAACAGGAGATGGGGACGTTTGCAAGGCAACAAGCATCTGCAAGAACAGTTCGACGACGTTTGCAGCAGCACGGACTATCAGCTCGAAGACCATGGCTGCGGTTACCCTTCACGCTGCATCACAGACAGGACCGCCTGCGATGGTGTACTCAACGACGAACCTGGGTGCACGAATGGCAAAAAGTCATTTTTTCGGATGAAGCCAGGTTCTGTTTACAGCATCATGATGGTCGCATCCTTGTTTGGCGACATCGCGGTGAACGCACATTGGAAGCGTGTATTCGTCATCGCCATACTGGCGTATCACCCGGCGTGATGGTATGGGGTGTCATTGGTTACACGTCTCGGTCTTCTCTTGTTCGCATTGACGGCACTTTGAACAGTGGACGCTACACTTCAGATGTGTTACAACCCGTGACTCTACCCTTCATTCGATCCCTGCGAAAACCTACATTTCACCAGGATAATGTACGAGCCCATGTTGCAGGTCCTGTACGGGCCTTCCGGGATACAGAAAATGTTCGACTGCTGCTCTGGCCAGTACATTCTCCAGATCTCTCACCAATTGAAAACGTGTGGTCAATTGTAACCGAGCAACTGGCTCGTCACAATACCCCAGTCACTACTCTTGATGAACTGTGGTATCGTGTTGAAGCTGCATGGCCAGTTGTACCTGTACACGCCATCCAAGCTCTGTTTGACACAATGACCAGGCGTAACAAGGCTGTTATTACGGCCAGAGGTGGTTGTTCTGGGTACTGATTTCTCAGGATCTATGCACCCAAACTGCGGAAAATGTAATCCCATGTCAGTTCTAGTATAATATATTTGTCCAATGAATACACGTTTATCATCTGCATTTCTTCTTGGTGTAGCAATTTTAATGGCCAGTAGTGCAATATCAAACTCTAAATCACTGGGTTACGGATCTGTATCAATTTAAAAACATACGGTCGAGCTCCTGTCCCACTGTCAAATGGAGCAACGGACAAAGACTCTCTTTATGCTTCCGTTCTCACTTTTTTCTCTTATTTTGTCTCCATGGTCATTACACACGATGTACGTCAGTAACAGCATCATCATTCTGCGATCCGTCCCAGTGCAGATCCTCTGAATGTAGTAGCATTCTGCGGAAAGACTTTCTTCACCTCACGGATTCCCATTTGACTTCACGAAGCATTTCCTTAACACTCGCTTGTTGATCGAACATAAGGATAACAAATCTAGGGGCACACCTCTGAATTGCTTCGATGTCTTCCTTTAATCCGACTTGGAGGGGATCCCAAACATTCGAGCAGTGGCTAATAATGTGTCACACATGAGTTCAATGTGCGTACTCCTTTGTAGATGAGTTACACTTCCCCAGTATTCTCCTAATAAACCAAAGTCGACCATTCGCCTTCTCTAGACCTCACCTTACGTGCTCGCTGCGTTTCATACCATTTTGCTACTTAACGCCAGGATATTTAGTCGACGGGAATGTGTCCAGCAGCACATCGCTAAAAATTTATTCGAGCTTTATAATATTATTTACACTTCCATCTGCATTAACTTGCATTTTCAACATTTTGAGCAAGCTGTCATTCCTCACACTAAGCAGATGTTTCATCCAAGTCACCCTGTATCCTCCGACAGTCACTAAAAACCGACGCTTTCCCATACATTACACAGTCATCAGCAAACAGTCGCAGGCAACTCTCACTGCATGCGTCAAGTCGCATATGTACATAGAGATCAAGAGCGATCGTATCACACTTTCCTACAATGCTCCTCATGATACTTTTCTCTCTGATGAATGCTCTAAATAGAGGACAATGAACTGGGTTCTATTACTCAAAAAGTCTTCAAGCTACTCTCATACACTATGAGGTCAAAAGTATCCGGACACCACCAAAAATATGCGTTTTTCATATTAGGTGCATTGTGCTGGCACCTACTGCCAGGTACTCCATATCAGCGACCTCAGTAGTCATTAGACGTCGTGAGAGAACAGAATGGGCGCTCCGCGGAACTCACGGATTTCGAACGTTGTCAAGTGATTGTTTATCACTTGTGTCATACGTCTGTACGCGAGATTTCCACACTCCTAAACATCCTTAGGTCCATTGTTTCTGATGTGATAGTGAAGTGGAAACGTGAAGGGACACACAAAGCAGAAAAGCGAACAGGCCGACCTCATCTGTTGACTGACACAGACCGCCAACAGTTGAAGAGGGTCGTAGTGTGTAAGAGGCAAACAACTATCCAAACCATCACACAGGAGTTCCAAACTGCATCAGGATCCACTGTAAGTACTACGACAGTTTGGTGGGGTGTGAGTTAACTTGGCTTTCATGGTCGAGCGGCAGGTCATAAGCCACACATCACGCTGGTAAATACGAAACGACACCTCGCTTGGTGTCAGGAGCGTAAACATTTGACGATTGAATAGTGGAAAAACGTTGTGCGGAGTAACGAATTACGGTGCGCAATGTGGCGATCCGATGGCAGGGTGTGGGTATGGCGAATGCCCGTTGAACGTCATCTGCCAGCGTGTGTAGTGCCAACAGTAAAATTCGGAGGTTGTGGTGTCATGGTGTGGTCGTGTTTTTTATGGAAGGAGCTTGCACCCGTTGTTGTTTTGTGTGTCACTATCACAGTGCAGACCTGCATTGGTGTTCTAAACACCTTCTTGCTTCCCACTGTTGAAGAGCAATTCGAGTATGGAGCTTGCATCTTTGAACACGATCGAGCACCTGTTCATAATGCACGACCTGTGGCGGAGTGGTTACATGACAGCAACATCCCTGCAATGGAGTGGCCTGCACAGGGCCCTGACCTGAATCGTATAGAACACGTTTGGGATGTTACGGAACGCCGACTTCGTGCCAGGCCTCACCGACCGACATCGATACCTCTTCTCAGTACAGCGCTTCGTGAAGAATGGGCTGCCATTCCCCAAGAAACCTTTCAACATCAGATTGAACGTATGCCTGGGGAGTGGAAGCTGTCATCAAGACTAAGAGTGGACCAACACCATACTTAATTCCAGTATTACTGATGGAGGGCGCCACGAACTTTTAAGTCATTTTCAATCAGGTGTCTGGTTACTTTTGACCATATACTGTATATCTCAGAATCTACTCCGTATACTCGGACCTTCGTTAACAGTCTGCGTTGTGGTACTGTGTCAGTCGCCAGTTCTATAAACATGTTTTCATTCACGATTCGCAGGATATCGAACGAGAAAAGGCTTAAGCTGAGCTTCTTACAAGCGATCTTTTATAAATCCGTGTTGATCTGTGAACAGAAACTTTTCTCTCTCAACGAAAGTTATTATATTCAAACCTAAAATTTGGTCAAAAATTTTGCAGCAAACCGATGCTAAAGATACTAATCTGTAATATTACGAGTCCGTTCTTTTATCCTTTTCATACAGGGAACAACCTGCGCTTATTCCCGGTCGCTTGAGATTTTCCGCTGGGTGAAAATTTCGCGAAATTACAAGCTAAGGAAGCCACTAGTGCCGAAGAGTACTCTCTGTAAAAGCGAATTGAGATTTCATCTGCAACTGTCTCCTTACTTCCGTACAGAAGGATATTTTCATTTTACGTCGTCTGAAAAATTACAACTTTATGTGACACTTCACCAAGGCAGTTTTGGCATTTCCTTTTTAGCATGCAATTTCAATGGTAGTTGCTTCAGTTGGATGTGTTCAATGGGGGTGTTTCTGAGGGAGACATTATATCCGCTACTTTAGGATACACATAAGTGTGTGTATCTTATTACAAGTATCTGCTTCACTTGCGCTGATACAGACAATACAGTTCACAGCTGATCTGAAGAAACTAATTTTATGTTGGTTTGGGAGGCATGAGTTGTTGTTAACGGTGATCATACTCATAATGTTCTTTCTGTGAATTTGGAGGTTAAGCTTGTTATTGTGATTGGAAATAGTCATTTCAAACAAATTAATTCCTTCAGGTGTAAGGTGTTCAAGTGTGAATCAGATCTTTGGATGCGTTTTCTTCATTTCATCTGCTAGGTTATATAGTGCTTTCTTCGGGCCCTTAAAAAGTATTGTCGTGCCTCCACATATCTTCTGTAATATATAAATCTGCAAATTCTGGATTGGTTACAGGACTTCGTGCTTTACGCTATGTGTAAAAAGGTCAACCGGCAGGACCGCATGCTGTTAGCCATTGCTAGAACATTTCTTTTCATACGAAACTTGAAACTGAATGAGAAATAGTTATGCAAGTGCGTTAACTCGAGTAATATTGCGAGTTCTTAAACTTTTTCAGTTGTCACCTATTTGCACTTCATTAAATTATTTTGCATTAATAAAATAGTATCTTGAAGGATATTTGCGTAGAGGTTTACTACTTATCTTTAATGCTACTGATTAGCTCAAAACAGTTGTTAACTGAAAAACTACTATCAAAATTGTAATTTTTGTTTAGTAAATCGTGAAGTTTTTGGGTAATTCTGTCTCCACATCTGTTTATGACCTTTAAACAGGACTAACATGAAAACCTCTTTTATGATTTTTGGGCTGAGATCTTAGCCTGATAGTTTGTGGGCTCGTTACGACACATTACTGGGCGTCATTACTGGTCCGTAGGAAGTTCCACTTATTAAATTGTTGACAAGTACGGTATTCTCCATCAAATGCGCGGCGAAAAGATGTACGCCGTTACTGAAGCGGACGGCAGCACCAGGTTTCCCACACGGTCTTGCACCAGGAGAAACCTCTTTGTGTACTGAGTTTTCAGGTAAACAGAATCCATGTTTACACTGTCGCTTCAGCTTTGCGCACGTTGCAGTAACAACCCGGCACCCGGAGATAAGGCAAACATATGGTATCGACCTTTCTGGGGTGTTATGTAAAGGAAAAAAGAGTGCAGGGGGACCTCGTGCGTAGGCTGAAGATTTAGAAGGAGCGTGTGAAATTTTTCGTGTTACTCCTCGCAATTCAGTAGCTAGGAATCGTTAGAAAACCGGATGTGTCGAAGAAAGCAGTGGAGAAAGTCTTGCAGGAATGATTGCGTCTTAAACTGCACAAACTGGTGTTAGACGATCTGATGCTGTACACTAAGTGTAAAGGTGTACGATCTGCGTGAAAATGCTGTCCAAAACCAAAAACCTCTTTTTATTTAGAGGTTAATGACATCACTAAGAGAGTCTTTCGATAAACAGCTGAAGTCCTGATGACAAAATTCGGTGGTCTGACTTTTCATTTCATACAACTGAAAGTGTTAGATTTAGCCAACAATATGCTATCGCGTTATCTTCATTAACTGTAGCCAACAATATGCTATCGTATGACTTTCGTTAATTGTTTTAATAAAATACTGATTTTTTATCGACCGAATGCATCTGTACACTTTTCAATCGACTGTCAACATTCGTAGTAATGGGTACTGATGTATGGCAATAATATAAGAAGAGAGGGCTAATGTTTATCGTTTTAACTTCAGAAGTCACAAACATACTTTCCGTGATACGAGTGCCCACTATAATCATTATTAATGAAACTAATTACCAGTGAATCCTTATACTGAAAGGTTAGTTTCTGTCTGGGTGCAGTTAGAAAGGTTTATTTTTGTCTGTGTACTGTTACACCTACTGTTTAGACACTGATCCATGTCACCTGATGGGTTATTATATTAAATATGATTCTATAAGTAGTCCATTACATCACATCTATGTGCATCTTCATGTTTTCGCGGCGTAAAGGCTGTTCCATAAAATTTCGGGCGTGCAGCGGCATAAATTCAGGTTGTTCTTCTAATATTTCGGCTAAATACCATCCAGCCATCTTCAGAGTGAGTCGAGGTGACTAACGCTCCAGAACTTGCTCCGTCCTTTTACACCCGAGGACCGAACCACTGCGTATGCGGCCAAAGATACACAAGGTGCCAGAGACGTTGATATGGGGCAATTGAAATTCTGTTGGCGACGAATTTAATTAATAGAGATAGCGGCTTCAGCTTGGACAAATCATGGAATCCGGCAATTTCTGTAATCAAATCACAAAGATGTCGCGACGATGCAGCTGTCCGTGACACATCGGTATCACCGTGTGGAACGACTGCGCAGCCATCGATTTAAATTCCATGCATATGTTACACCTCTTTGCTGCCTAACAACGTCTCTGGCGCCTTGTGTATCTTTGGCCGCATACGCAGTGGTTCGGTCCTCGGGTTTAAAAGGATGGAGCAAGTGCTGGAGCGTTAGTCACTTCTGCTCACTCTGAAAATGACTGGTTGGTATTCAGTTGAAATATTAGAAGAAGAATCTGACTTTATACGGCTACACGCCCGTAGTTTTATAGAACATCACATCTAGGTTATATTGACTTATATTTAGATTAATATTTTAGTTATTACGCCAACCGCATGTATTAAAACTAGGTAAGACGACTATTAGAAAGAATACTTCAAATAGCAGGTAAATAAGGCGGCAAACGAGTTGCAACAAATAGTGGTATTCAGCAAAACTTAACCATGCCTTCAACGGATTTATATTCATCTTCTTCAAAAGGACAGGAAACCTGCATACACTGTGACAACATAAATTACAATGAAAATATCATGTACCAGGGCGGAGTGGTGCAGTGCTTAGCATATTGGTCTCGCCTTCGGTGGACGAATGTTCAAACCCGCTTCCGGCCATCCTGATATAGGATATCCGTGATTTTCGTAAATCGCTTCAGGTAAATACCGGGATGGTTCCTGTGAAAGGGCACTTCCGACTTCCTTACCGATCCTTCCTTAATCCGATGGAACCGATTACCTCGCTGTTTGGTCCCCTCCCTCGAAACAACGAGCCAAACAATCAGAAAATACTACCTGCAACAAGTGTAGGTACATGAAATGTGCCAACATTGGAAAAGTAGTCATTACAAACTTCACATTAGCAAACAGTTGGTAAGGCGATCTAGAATCTCCACATGAAGTATGTCAGAAACGAGTTGTAAATCCATTTGCCCCTAAAATCAAGGGCTTGTAACATCAGTAACCAATCACATAAAATACAAAACCATGTTAAGAGCTACATGCCGACAGGGAGAGTGGAGAGCGTAGATATCATAAAAAAAAGATCCTGAGGCGCATGCGCCGATAAACATGTACGCTTGGCGGCTTAAACAGCCAATAACTGTAACCACATTGAAATTACTAACAGAATTACAGAAATACACCATGCAAATAAACGAGTATAAAATAACATGTTGAGAAACACATATACAAAATGAAATGTACAAGCATACATTAAGACCCTTATAGAACAATGAGTACATTATAGTACGAAAATAATGGTGTCTGTGCATAAGTACGTTATTACAAACATAATGACAGTAAACAGATTAATATGATCTCCAGTACATCATGGTACGAGAAGCAATAATGTCAGTGCCGAAGCGCACTCTTAGAGATACGGACAGTAAACATCAAAAATCCATCGGTCGCTGTATAGTGACAAACGCAACAAGAGTGGGTAGCATCAATATGTAAGCACTACTTTAATTGACAAACGTAACTGTAGGCACAAAAATTCTATAATAGTATTTTGATGAAATATTCGGAGCCTCAATTTTTACAAATGGATTTACAGATCATTGCCCATACATTTCACAATGAGACATAAGATAACTTTAATAACTGACAATTTGCTAATGTGAAGTTTATAAGAGTCCTTTGTTGGTATACATCATGTTTACGACTAGCCTACACTTGTTGTAGATAGTAGTTTCAGTATCACACGGTAATTTGATTGTAATTTGTGTTATCATGTTGTGTGCAAGTTTCTTCTCCTTTCGAAGAAGACGGGTGTAAATCCGTTGAAACCATGGTTAAAGTTAATTGAATACGAAAATTATTGCAACTGCTTGGCTTCTTATTCACCCGATATTCTGTAACCGTTGCTGAAATGCAGACATGTTCAATCAACTTCACTTTCGAGAAAACTACCAGCGACCAGCCACGACAAACAGTTCCCACAGTCCTAACACCTGGGAAAATCGGCGCGCGGCCCTAAAATTGTCAGGCTTCGTAGCCCCCAGCGATCCGCAACGCAATGCGTAAGGCAGGATCTCTTTCGTCTGCTTCCCTAACGAGTTAAGTGCTTCTAGTACGGGTCTAGCAAGTGTGCTGGTGCAGCACGAACTAGTTAACTGGCTCTTTTGTGACAAAGGGAATCGACACATCGGTTTACTCCGGGCAACGGCAAGTTGCGATGCTGCGAAAATGGAGAACATCCGCGACGGACACACGCTGGAATGGCCACATGGTTCAACGTGCCAGTCCTTCAGACTGGATAGTTATAAGCCGCCTAGGATAGAACTCAGGTCGATGGATTATGTTCTTGTAGTCAGCCCGGGTATGAGTTTTAGACGTGCCCTGATCTTCAATCAGGCAACCTTGGATTGGTCGGTGACTTTCGTTTTAGTAAGACATTTGCGATTTGAAACAACAGGAAATATTTATCTGTTTCTTAGCACAGCTGTGAGAACGACAGTTACGCATAGCTTGGTTCGCATATAGACATATAATCATGTTAATATCGCTGAAGGAATACGATCACGGATTTCATGTTGCCTTTGAACTTGCAACACTGTCGATAATTTTCTTCCCGTATCTAATTCACTGAATTCCGTGTAATGTAAGCACCGTTTCACACCACTGTGTCACAAGTTTCCGAATAATGCATCCGAACAAGTCTTGTTGCTGTCGTCGTTCATGGAACCTACGATGAGAGGCATGTAGAAAAGAATGTGTTAGTCCTGAAGAGCTTAGAACATTGTAGGGGAAAATAAAACTGTAAAATAGTTGAAAATCCGTTTAAAAGATCAAAACGGTATCATTAAATAATAAAAATAGTAATAACAATAATAACAATCACTGTCAGTAATAACAACATAACATCATTCTTAGCGATGTGTGCTTTTTTAGTGATAAGATTTGGACCTCTTAAACGGATTTTCAGGTAATTTACAGTTTAAGTTTGTGATACTTGCAGTTGACTATCTTCCTCCCACATTCTGTAATAGAGAAACATTTACCTTTTCGCTAAACCATTTCTGCTCAAAATCCGTTTTTTATTAATTCTGAAGGTTGGTCTTGTTGGGAAGTCACTGTATCATTCCTAATAAGACTTTGGACACATGTGAGTTACGAATATGTTAGTAGCACTGTGATCTCTTGCCTGTTATGCTGTGTAACACACAGAAAGGTGTGCACAACAGCATAGCGGATAAAGCATGTGATCGCGTGAATTCTGTCCCCAACTGTACCCCCGAGAGCACAATAAATGGCCAGAGATCAAATTTAAACTACCTGCTTTGTTGCGCAGGAGCCAATAAATCTAGAGGGAGTACAGTCCTTCTTACGAATTAAATAACGCTTGTAATTTGTGAATGTAGTTGAAGGAATTACGCGTTGATACTTAAAGTAAGATCATGCTCTCTAGAAAGACATGTTCTCACAATACTGTCTTCCTAGTTCGGCGGTGCTGCCGAGAGGCTAGGAAAAAACCGGAAGATGGCAGATTTCTATTGGAATCACATTTACAAACCTGAAGAAAACGCGAAATTAACGGTAAAATAGTTCACGTTTCTTGATGAGATAAACACACTGGACATTGCATTAGTCAAATTGATAACGGCCTCAGCACAGTGAGAAAGAGAGACCACAAGTTTCTTCAGGTTGCCATACCTAACTTAAGCCTCTTATACATGAGAGTACTTAGAATTACAAATTACGAGGATATTTATTCCTACGTTTCGTCCTCCACTGTTTCGGTCCTCAAAAGAGTACAGTATATGGTTCCTTTATCTTTATCTCTTAATATATAGTCCAAAGACGGCTTTAATAACCGGCTGAATTCTGCGAGGAATCCTGCCACCTCCTCCCAGGCAGCTTGCATGCTGTTGCAAGAGTCATTCCGGTTTGTTGGATGTATCAGTCCTATTCTCTCACATGGTCCGTTTCGTCTCAGCCCTTACGTTTTGAACGGTCCTGACGTCTGGCGCAGAAGAATGACGTTCCAGAAGAGAAATATCGAGCGTAAAAAATATCCCGGTTTCGGCTAAAATAAAAAGTAAACTACAGGCAAATTTAGTAACGTGACCAAGTCTCTACGGTGAACAAACAGCAACTACGACATAGAATACCCCTTTTAGCTTCTATGCAACGCAAATATAGGCAATAATAGCGTGTTACATTTCTGCAATTATATTCGAATTTGCTTGGAACAGAAAGTGACATCTCCACTACCGCCGTGTGCTGTAGCCGAGCGGAACTATGTTTCTGCTACGGTCGCGTGCTCGAATCCTGCCTCAGGCATGGATGTGTGTGATGTCCTTAGGTTAGTTGCGTTTAAGTAGTTCTAAGGCTACGGGACTGATGACCTCAGATATTAAGTCTCATAGTGCTTAGAGCCATTTGAACCATTCTCCACTTCCACGTGTTGCCATTACATATGTAGAAACCGACATGTTATATTTCATATACAAGCAGATTCGTATCTACATTTGTATTCCGCAAGCCACCTTATGGTGTGTGTGGCAGACGGTATTATTGTTACCATTTCTGCCTCCCCCCCTCTACATCCCCTCAACCTATTCCATTCACAAAAAGCGCACAGCAAGAATGAATCTTCCTCTGATTTCGATTTTTTTTAGACATATGTATACATGGCTGCGATAGGATTGCCTGCCCGCAGGCGCCTAGGAATTGATTGAGGGTTGTCTCTATACAAATACATTGTTCAACAATAGTGCGTAGGTGGCTTCAAATTGGGGGGTCTTACAGTGCAACTCTGCTGTTTTATTACTGCGCCTGTCAACGTCTCCTCTCCCCATCCTCCCCTTAATCTTGTTACCACGCAACACGATTTGCACAAAACAAGGAGACAGAAAATTATAGACGTCACTTGCTACTTCAAATCGGGTCTGATTAAAAGTTCGTCGAATGGTTATTAAGAGTCCCTAGTGGCTCGACACTGTATACCAGAACAAAAATTGTGGTCACTATAACCTCCAGGTGGTTGAACTCTAACCGTATACACGATCCCATCAACGGCCAACATCTAGGAACTGACTTCCGTAGAATACTGTAAAGCGTCGTTGTGTCTGCAACCATCAACTACCAGCTCCTCAGGTGGTGGCCACTGATGAACCCCTCAGCATCAGTTAAAGCTTGAAGATAATGTACTGAGTCACCGTAATTGGATACAATATAATAAAGAATATCAAAACGACGGCTGCAGGTATTTTATTTTATTATGATGGTAAAATTTCGTGCCAATGTGACCTCATTGACCCAGCTAACATCTCACGTAGGTTTCTGAGCTCTGTCATTTTCTTTCTCATGTATCGACATCCTTTTGTTTGAAGTGATGCCGAGCATGAAGATGACGTCGCAGGGTACTACGCTTTTGTATCATTACGGAGAAAAGTGGTAGGCGGTCATGGGTCAAATTTCGAATTTGTGCGTCGCAATGGGGGAAAATGACGGGGTTTCGAAACAAGTGATCCTTTCATTCCTTTGTACAGTATATTTCACTCGTATCAGTGCTGGACCTGACTAAAAATTTGGCGTTACTTTTGTGATATTCAGTGCTCTTCAATGACATTTACATAGCTTCTCCACGATGCCGACGAGAAAATAGAAAAAACTCTGTAACTGCTGATATTATTGCAGCGAAAACAAAAAGGGAAGGCGAATGCGAGCGAGATAGGAGTGATTATCTTCCGGCTAGGAAAGCTAACGGTCCGACGAGGAGAGATTCGCGTTCCGGCCGTAATTAAAAGCTCGTTACTGCCATTTGACTCCCATTAAACTGAGATCAACTACTGACGGCCTTTAATTAGATATCAGTTTTCGATAAAGGGAACAATGTCCGCTTTAATGCAGACGAAGTTCGGGGCAAGAAAATTATTCTCATCTCCTTGTAGTCGAATTGCCATCGGTATTCCGTCGCATACAGGACATATTTGTGGTTCTGTTTCAACTCTACTGATAAAATTTCAGTTTAAATTCGCTGACAGAAGAAAATTGGTTTGAAGAGTTGCCTGAAGAAGCGTCCAAACGTGTATTTTTACTTATTGACAATTTATGCCCGATACTCAGGGTATTTAACGCACGTATGTATGATTAGGTTGGGCGACGAAAACACAAAACCACATATTATTTTCTGGAAAAGCTTTTCAAAATTAATTTCGATTTCCCAAGCTACAGTGTCATAAATCATTCCCTTCTTCGTCGATATTACGTAAACGGGGACTGTAAAAGGGAGGATTTATTCTTTGTGTTCATGAAGATCATTCCTTTATCTCTGAAAAATAGTGTAAAGATTTTCTTTACTCTCTGCGTGGCGTGTTAGTAATTTTAAGCCTATAAAATAGTTCAACAGAAGTCTGAAGAGAAGTCAGGCAAGAAATGGTTTTTGAAGACGTTTATGTTTGAAATGAAACAGGTTGAAAGTTGTTCACATATCGTAAAACTCTTTGACACCTTTCTTCTATCTAAAATGCTATAAATGTCATCCGCATCCCATGCCCTTGCTTTTATAACTTGGAATCTACATGGGTAATTCTGCAGCGACTGTATACCATAGTTAAGTATGCATAAATCTTGGTAGTTCTCATAATATAATTAGTTACAAATTACAGAACAAATATATTTCTTGTTTGACTTTATCTCAACTGCAAAACAATACATCTGCGACAAGCACACTTCCTCAACACGACAGTTCTCTAAAAATCGTTTTTAGAACGATTTATTGTGCTAAATTAACCAAGCACATGCGCTCACAAAGGTAACTAACGAAACAAAACTAATGACATGGATCTCGAGATCATTATCGCCACAAAATTAACAAAGATCGGCGAGAGGAAAACAAAGATTTTAAGAAGGCACAAAAAAACGAAGGTGAAAGAATTTACGCATGACATAAAAAGAGAAGAAAATGCAAATTGTATAAATCGGGGCCGTAAATAGAAATGGGTAATGTTTTCCAGTTGTGTTAACACGGAAATACAAAGGAAGCAATAGTGGAATGTGAAACGTGCAAAACACTTCTAGAAACATTTCCAATGCATCGCAAAGTCACCTGATGTTTGATTTCAACACCACATGTTTTACTTCGCAGGATGGTATTGTAAGTGATATTCCCAAATAGGTCTAAGTGGACATAAAATTAAACATGGACTGTAAACAGCATATTACTAAACAACAGCCGCGTGGGATTAGCCGAGCGGTCTAGGGCGCTACAGTCATGGACTGTGCGGCTGGTCCCGGCGAAGGTTCGAGTCCTCCCTCGGGCATGAGTATGTCTGTTTGTCCTTAGGATAATTTAGGTTAAGTAGTGCGTAAGCTTAGGGACTGGTGACCTTAGCAGTTAAGTCCCATAAGATTTCACACACATTTGAACTAAACAACAGTTTCAGGCAAGTGTCGTTCACATACCATTGTAATATCTCATTTGAAAATACACAAACACAATTATGAGCAAGCCATCTCTGAAGCATGAGAGCAGCGCAGCGGTGAAATTAACTATCTGATACACAAACCCACAATAATTTCTGCTACAATATTTTGGCGTATAACGTTCTAGCTGTCTTCAGGTGTATACTGGAGAAAGTACACTGAGTTCACCTTTTAAAATCGCGAACTTCACAGTGACAACTGGACACACCCTGACTTGAGTTCAGCTGCAGTTGATAATGACTGAGGATCTCTGTCAGCATAACAGTAGTTCACTGTCATCCGACGTTCTTCAGTGCCACCTCTCATGTGATCATATTATGGTGCCGTTTTTCAAAAGTACAATGCTCATCCTCACGTAGCACGCATCTCTATGAAGTGTTTGCATGACGTTGAGGTAATGCGCCGGCCGCGGTGGTCTAGCGGTTCTAGGCGCTTAGTCCGGAACCGCGCGACTGCTACGGTCGCAGGTTCGAATCCTGCCTCAGGCATGGATGTGTGTGATGTCCTTAGGTTAGTTAGGTTTAAGTAGTTCTAAGTTCTAGGGGACTGATGACCACAGATGTTAAGTCCCATAGTGCTCAGAGCCATTTGAACCATTTTTTGAGGTACTGCCACGGCCAGCAAGGTCCCCATACCTGACTCTGATAGAACGGCCATGGCACCAGCTCAGCCATCAACTCCATCCCAGTGAGAGCATCTAAGATATGAAGGAGCTTGTCTCAGGAGGGGATACAATGGCTTTACGGCTCACTTTCCAACCAAATCAATCCATGCTTAAAGGCTACAGGGGGATCATACTGCCAAGCTGTATGTAAATTTGACTCGATTTCCTAGTTACTGAAATAACATCACATACCCTCTCGATGGATGACATAATTTCCTTCTTCCATTCACTTTTTTTTGTCAGGAAGTGTATTTTGCGAAGCAGTTTTCCACTTTTAAGATCATCAACAGATAACAACTAACTAGCGTCATGAAAGAGACTACAGCTTGAGTTTGATCGAAAAACAGAGTAAACGTCGTGTTTGGCAATGCAGTTACAGCATACAGGATAAACAATTACTCGTAAAGGAGGGATGTGAACGACAATATGAGGTATACGAAATCATGCTACACCTAAATTCAAATCTGTAACCCACAAACTGTGTCTTTATGTATTTGTGTATGTCAAATTAAACTCAACGTGTGAGAAGTATATAGCAAAGCATCGGAGTATGCGGGGTTAATTTGCTAACTGGGAACAAACCGCAGGAAACGGTCCCTGTGAGGCCAATGAGCTAAACAAATCGAATGGACATGTGGCCAGGAATGCATTTCAAGGGAGGTACGTCCTCTTTAAGGTGAAGGTAAAAAATCTGGATATGTACGTTACTAGGCAGGGCAGGTTTCAGAACAAAAATGGCATTGTTCTCTCTATGTCAACAAACTGGCCACACGGCCTACCTCTCCTTATGCAAATAAACTTGTCACTTGGTCTCCCAGTTTTGTTTATTTAAGATCTAATTACTGTGCCATAACTATCATGTTAATTACGAGAAATTATTACGCAAGATGGCCGTCGGATGTAGCACATATGGTCTTGTTTACATAGGAGTTAGTTAATGGTCGCCGCGCGGGGTGGCCTAGCGGTTAGAGGCGCCGTGTCACTAATTGCGTGGCCCCTCCCGCCGGAGCTTTGAGTCCTCCCTCGGGCATAGGTGTGTGTGTGCTTCTTAACATAAGTTAGATTAAGTTAGTTTAAGAAGTGTGTAAGTCTATGGACCGATAATCTCAGCAGTTTGGTCCCTTAAGAATTCACACACATTTTTTGAGTTAATGGTCAAACGCTTTAAGCCTATTCAAAATGATCATAATTTATGATCCAAAAATATCAGTGTCCCATCCCCTATTCATGTAGTGCGTTCATATTGGTCCCCCACCACGAGCGCCACCACTACATCCACTCTTCAGCTACTCATCATCATGGGACACATCTAACATTCGTCTTCTGTACCGTGGTTGATCATCAGCGGCAGCAAAATCAGGTGATATTCGCTATTTCCAATAGAGCACAGTGCCCAACGGCATTTTCAGTAATGTATGACTCTATCTACAGTTTTGGGGGTATTTGTTACAATGATGCCGATTTTCTCCCACTTTTCAAGTTGGTGTTTAAAAGTTGAATAGCTATTACCACTGTGCATATATTGCAACCACACCAATGTCCGATGCTGTTAACAGTTTTGGCGCAATTCGTTAAAATTTTGCGGATGTTCTCCCATTTTTTGAGAAGGCATACATAAATATGGGGTTGTAAATGTTTAACAACTAGCACCACAGCAAATACCATGCAAGCACATCAGTGTATGACAATATTTACAATTCTTCGTCACAGTTTTGTTCCTTTTTCACATCATTCGACAAATACCCACATTTCAGACAGACATTGGTAAATACACGATTGTAAAATTTTAATAATTACCAACACATTACGTTGTTTAAAGAAACACACTGATATCCAAATACTTTAATGTACACCAATTAACACAGTGCAACAAATGCGGTCTCACCATCCACCATGTCTTGGTTTCACTCTAAAGAACTCGGTAATGTATAATTAGTGTGTTAAAAAAACAATGAAGTCACTATCACGACACGTTAGTGCCAACACCGGCCATATCGTCTTTTAGGAACTTTAAGCTCACACCAGAAAACAATAGCAGTACTAGTCATATTTGCCGGCCGAAGTGGCCGTCCGGTTAAAGGCGCTGCAGTCTGGAACCGCAAGACCGCTACGGTCGCAGGTTCGAATCCTGCCTCGGGCATGGATGTTTGTGATGTCCTTAGGTTAGTTAGGTTTAAGTAGTTCTAAGATCTAGGGGACTAATTACCTCAGCAGTTGAGTCCCATAGTGCTCAGAGCCATTTGAACCACTAGTCATATTCATATTTGATGTTTAAACAAGCACCGTAAGTACCAGGACAGTACGGGAACAATTGGAAAGTCTATATTTACACAAACACCACAATGTGCAGCGTCATCTGGCGCGCAGAAGACTGCTGGCACGATGTGGTCCTTGTGGCCTCTGCTATGCGTCTGACGGTTGCAGCGCTACTGTTGCTACGAATGTACGCGGACAAGCCGGTTTGTAGGCAATAACACTCACTTCCAATGCCCAGAACAAAGGACCACTGTCTTCCACTTGGCACGCAGGCAGCTACAGGCAACTAGCAATTAGTTGCTATCAAGTTTTCGAATGAAGCACTACTGTAACTGTCGGCCGTTGTGACCGAGCGGTTCTAGGCGCTTCAGTCTGGAACCGCGCGACTACTACGGTCGCAGGTTCGAAACCTGCCTCGGGCATGGATGTGCCTGATGTCCTTAGGTTAGTTAGGTTTCAGTAGTTCTAAGTTCTAGGGGACTGATGACCTTAGCAGTTAAGTCCCATAATGCTCAGAGCCATTTGAACCAATACTCTCGAGCTTAAACTGTTTGAACGCCCCTCACAAATGCTTGCAGATTACACTGTTGTATTTGAGCACGAAGGACACCTGTGCAGTGCCCTCAATGCATTGCAAATGTCGGTAGTGGTCAGAATAGCGTTCTGTTTAGTTTTGAGTGCATTATGTCGGATCTAAGTGAATGCGAGCATATGAAAAACGTTGGTGCCTGTATGGTGGGTAACCCCGGTTGGTGATGTGTTTCCTGTTATAAGAGGCATCGTATCGAAGATTTACACCGCCTACAGGGAAAGATGAAAAACATTAGTCACTAAGCCTCAACGGGGACGTAAGTGTGTGTAGAATGATCGTGATAGACGATCACTGAAGAGAATTATAACAAAAATAAGAAGACAGCATCTGTAAAAGTCACTCCAGAACTGAATGTCGCACTTGAGAAACCTGTCAGCAACAAAAAAACGTGAAGAGAGCTCCATGAAAGGGAAACTATAGTGTGAGCTGGGTTCTGAAACTACTCATCAGACGGGCAAAAATCTGTAACACGAAAACGTGGTGATGAAGTCGTAAACGTGGGATAACGGGCAATGCAAGAATGTGATTTGGACGGAGGAGTCTTGTTTCACACTGTTTAGAACTTCTGGCCGAGTTTATGTTCCTGGAGTGAAACATGGTGGAGCAGTAAGTTTAGTATAGGGATAGTATAGGTGATCTCTTTGCCACTCCTAAGTGTTGCGGGCAATACATTACCTCCTTCCACACACATCTCGTTAAACGTCGCGAAACTGTGTAGGTTTACCGACAGACATTCTTTGCAGGCGCCCTTAGCTAATGGGGCAGGGATGGATGGCAGTAGCAGAAGTTCCATCTTCAGAACAAAATAATTTTTCAACAGTTGGGTGTAACAGAAAATGTGTTTTGTCAGCGAGGGAACATCCAGCTAGTACCTCTATCGGAGACAGAGAACCATGACTTCGTGCAGTGAGCTACACCAGTGACGTTTTCTACCTATCATTACTCATTTAAATAAAGTAAAAAAGACTTCAAAATGGTTACCGCACATGTGTTGCTACGAAGAAAACATGTCATGATGATGGATTATTAATAGCGTCACATTTCTGGAAATATCTTCAACGGATAAGGGACAAATTATATGTACAAGTCTTAGAATGTACGTATTGAGCTTACTGACTCTGGCCCTGTAGTGAGTTGTGGGCTGCATGATCACTCAGAACAGAGGACCATTGTGGGCGTGCGATGGTTTGGGTTGATTTGGGGGAACAGACCAAACAGCGTGGTAATCGGTCTCATCGCATTAGCGAAGGATGGAGAAGTCGGCCGTGCCCTGTCAAAGGAACCGTCCCGGCATTTGCCTGAAGCGATTTAGGAAAATCACGGAAAACCTAAATCAGGATGGCTGGAAGCGGAATTGAACCTTCGTCCTCCTGAAAGCGATCCAGTGTGCTAACCACTGCGCCACCTCGCTCGGTGGTGGCGTGCGATGGTGGAGTGGGTTTGCGAGCAGTGCAGCATTTATAGGCAGCACAGAATGGTTAGTGCGTCCACTTTTTTTTTTTTTTGGACTTATAATGTATGCAGAATGTAGATTACACTGTTAGCAACTAGGAGGGAAGCAAATTCGCACAGGCTGTCTGCCTGAATAAGTATTTGCAATTAATGGTTGTTCTGTTAAATTGTTCCCTCCAGAATAGGCCTGCTATCCTATCAGTGGTTCCAGCTGTTTAAATATTAAATATAAATATCAGTAATGTTGATTATGTTGTATAGTGTGAGCACAAGTCCTTTAAAGGCAATGTGGTCGGCTTTTGCACTAAGGAGTCATGATAGTGACGTCATTGTTTCTTTAACGCGCTAAGAATACGGGGGTGAGTTCTCTACAGTGAAACGTAGATTTGGTATGAAGCGAGAGGTTATTGTTGCACTGTGCTACTTGCTAAAAAATTTAACTGTTGGGATATCAGTGTCTGTATTTAAATAATGCAGTGCGGTGGTAGTTGCTAAACATCTACAGCCTCGTATTTATGTGTGTCTTCTTTATGAGTGGAGAAATCGGAAAAATTGTAAGAAATTTCCCCAAAACTGTAAATAGCGTCCTACGTTGGTATGGTTTCGGGGCATCACTGTGATGGCACTTTTAAAACATTTAAACTTCTGTATTTAAGAATACCTTTTTGAAAAGTGGGATTAAATTACCTGACCTGAAGCAAATAGCCCCGTAACTACAGCATCGTACGTTGCAGAAAATACCGCTGGGCTTGCTGCTCTGCTGGAAATCGCGAATATCGCATGAATTTGTTTTTTCTACTGTTAATCAACCAAGATACGGAGCGCGAATGGTAGGTCCGTCTCATAATGCTAAATACGTGAAGAGTGATGGCGGCGTTGAGATTGATGGTGCAGGGCCAGTAGGAACGCACTGCATGACTGCGGGATGGAAGACTGACATTGTTTAATCATAAATTGTGATTATTAATAGTAGGCTAAAAGCATTTCATCATTAATTAACACCTAAATAAAGAAGAGCGCAAGTGCACTACTCGGAAGCCGTATTAAAATGGCTCTGAGCACCATGGAACTACTTAAACCTAACTAACCTAAGGAAATCATACACATACATGCCCGAGGCAGGATTCGAACCTGCGACCGTAGCAGTCGCGTGGTTCCAGACTGTAGCGCCTAGAACCGCTCGGCCACACCAGCCGGCGAAGCCAGCTTAGGTCATGAATTATGGCAATTAGAAAGATCCTAAGGAAACAAAAGCGACCTGTTTGTTTATAGAAGGGGAGCTAGGCCAAGTGGACGGTTTTTTTACTTAAGGAAAGCAAAAGCCCTTAGGCCTGAAACCTGCTCTGTCCCCTCTTACCCCTTCCTTCCTCCTCCATGGGTTTCAATGATTGAAAACACACACGAGAACACATCAGGCATGTGGGAATGCTCTGACTGTGCTAGTGTTTTAGTTTCACACTCAAGAGAACGTGAATATTGTCTACGTTGCAGGAAAACTTTAAAACGCCAAAAACAGAGTAACACACTGTTACGATAGACCATAAGATGTTTTTGAAGGTAAGAAATGGCTCTAAGCACTATGCGACTTAACTTCTGAGTACATCAGTCGCCTAGAACTTAGAACTAATTAAACCTAACTAACCTAAGGACATCACACACATCCATGCCCGAATCTGCAACCGTAGCGGTCGCTCGGTTCCAGACTGTATCGCCTAGAACCGCACGGCCACTCCGGCCGGTTTGAAGGTAAGACAATCTCTTAATGCAACTCATTGCTGAAATAAATGGTAGAATTTTCGCTACGTACTAGGATGCCCCTTAGTAACGATGTGCGAGAGCACCTTCGGCATGGGCAAAGTTACTACCCTCTTGAGTCTTGAGCTAAAACACTAATAGAGACAGAACGTTCTCACTTGACTGTTGTACTGTCCTGTGTGCTTTCAATCACTGTAAGCTACACTGCCAAAAACATCTTCTTCTATTCTCAAATGCGTGCACCACCCTTGGAATGCATTTCCGATCACATTCTTATATTAGATTAACAGTCTCTCTTTTACGATGGTCACTGATAATTACGCTTTTATAATTATACTGTCTGATGATGGCTTTTTAAGCCGAAGACTTATTCACAAAATAAATCAACAGCGTAGAACATCTAGAGTTAATTTTTTTCTTTGATTAACACGTTGTGGTCTTCGTTATTATTATTAGTAGTAGTTGTTGTAGTAGCAGTAGTAGTAGTAGAATTGTTACTGTCGTTATTACTATCATCATCATCATCATCATCATCATCATCATCATCATGAATAAATGAAACAAAAATGACTGCAGTGTCAAAGAGAGAACATACAGGATGCCATATGTTTCAGAGTGGCCCATGACGGGTATGTCCTTAAATGTTTCACTGGCTGTCGGCTATAGAGTGAAAGGTGCATGATGAGTACCTCTCTATTCGAGGATAAACGCCGCCACCAGTCAACTGCAATGGGCAGTTATGCATACATCACACAACGTCAGTCGAGTTGTACATGTATACGTCGCCATAGACCAAGCTATCGCCGGCAATGTGAGAGAGGGCTCCTGTTAAGAGGACATGGTTCTGGATGGGTCTCCAGTGCTTTCAGTGTTTTGTGGAATCTATGCTACGATACCTTGTCCTTGCCTCCAAGCCATCTCAAGATTCTACACACATCAAAGAAAGTCGGTTCCCAGAACTCCTGAAGGTACACGTTGACAGTGGATATCGTATCACAGACACAGTCCCTTTGTCTGTTCAGAGATGTCACTAAAGATGTAAACAACCATGCGTGAGCAGCGCCTATTAGACGCAAGGGGTCCGTCAGCCGATCACCTCCAGTAATTCCACCAGGAAGGAGGTACACGGCTCGTGTTGTCTGTAGTTCAACCATGCCTAGACGGTCGATATCGCGGTCCGATCGCGTCCGCATGGTTACTTTGTACCAGGAAGGGCTCTCAACAAGGGAAGTGTCCATGCGTCTCGGAGTGAACCAAAACTATGTTGTTCGAACACGAAGGAGATACAGAGAGACAGGAACTTTCAACGCCACCTTGTTGCATAATGCTTCTCGACAGCCACAGGACGTCCTGTTACCACTCAACTGTGCGCAATAGGCTGCATGATGCGCAACTTCACTCCCGACGGCGAGGTCCATCTTTACAACCACGACACCATGCAGCGTGATACAGATGGGCCCAACAACATGCCGAATGGACGGCTCAGGATTGGCATCACTGTGAGTCTCGCACATGCCTTCAACCAGACAATCGTCGGAGACGTGTTTGGAGGCAACTCGATCACGCTGAATGCCTTAGACACCGTCCAGCAAGTGCAGCAAGTTGGAGGTTCCCTGCTGTTTTGGGGTGGCATTATGTGAAGCCGACGTACGCCGCTGGTGATCATGGTAGGTGCCGCAACGGCTGTGCGATACATGAATTCCATCCTCCGACCATATCGGCAGCATATTGGCGAGGTTTTCGTCTTCATGGACGACAGTTCTCGCCCCCATAGTGTACATCTTGAATGTGACTTCCTTCAGGATAACGACATCGCTCGACTAGAGTGGCCAGCATGTTCTTCAGCCATGATCCCTGTCGAACATGCCTGGACCACCACCACTGAAGGTCTCTCTGTATGGTGGTACAAAATGCAATGTGTGGTTTTCATCAGAAATAAAAAGGGTGGAAGCTATGTTTATGTTGACCTCTGTTCCATTTATCTGTACAGTTTCGGGAACTCTCCGAACCGAGGTGATGCAAAACTTATTTTTATGTGTGTAATATGACACTTATGTAGGTCTCACTGATCCAAATTGTTCAAAAATGGTTTAAATGGCTCTGAGCACTATGGGACTTAACTTCTAAGGTCATCAGTCCCCTAGAACTTAGAACTACTTAAACCTAACTAACCTAAGGACATCACACACATCCACGTCCGAGGCAGGATTCGAACCTGCGACCGTAGCGGTCGCGCGGTTCCAGACTGTAGCGTCTATAACCGCTCGGCCACCTCGACCGGCGATCCAAATTGTCATCAGTGTCATAATAAGTTGAACATTAATCATACGTTGTTTCCAAGTAACGTTAATTCTTCAGAGTAATCCAAGAACTGTTCTAAACATTCTGCGTGGTGTCTGTTTGTTCTATATCGTGTCTCCCTACCACCTTCGCGCAACGACGCTCTGAGCGTATTTTTTAGGGACTTGACTAGTTTGAACCTGGGACCTGATGCTGGTAAGGAGACGTCAGACCACACATGACATGTAGAATTCAGAAGAGTTCAGTGAGACTAGCGATGATATAACCAAATACTTAATGATTTCAGCGTCAGCTCCACTGCACTCCCTGTAAAGGAATCTTAATACTAACTAAATTTAGTGGAAAGGGGTTCAAGGCTTTCCTATTTTTAGTTAGCTGGTTAAATAACGTCGAAAAAGCAGTTAAGTTTCCCACTGGAAATTTTATTCTACTCACAAAACATCGTTTATAAATTGCACTATTGATAAAAGGAAATGTTTTAATACAGGATGGTAAAAACCAACTGCGTTCAACAAAAATGTGAACGAATATTCCCTGAATGGGTTTCCAAGTTCTACAATGGATAGAAGGATGACCTATGCCATATCACATCTATAATCTAGGTTTAATTTAAGTTTCACAAAAGAGAAAACTATCAAAATGGTCTACAGTGAACCTCAATTATCTTTAATTACTTATGTAACTTGTCGTAAATTACAGTGGCTGATGTGGCTTCTCAATAACTATATAACAGAAAAATCATCGCGTTTCAGATTTTTACTTCAAGTGGCAAATGTGAACACCATGAACTTTAATTGACGATCGACACTAGTACTACGCAAAAAGGGGGTGTAACAGATGAGACTTCTGCAGTTCTGAGTGAAGCCTTATGCGCTCAAAAATGCGGCATCGCGTGCGTTCATTACCTTGTCGGTGTCCCGTCAGGGGACGGCGGCCGGCGCAGCTCCGTCCAGCTCGCCCTCTCGGAAGCAACTCCCTCCTAACTTCTCCTTACTACAATTTACCGAAGTTGGTTTAAAAAAAATCTATCTGGCTGTGTTTTCATCTGACCAATCAAGGTCTCAATGTTAACCTTAAGCTCCGCCTACAAAAATTCTGTCTGTCAAATGAGAAACGTTATACTTTTCGTGGTGGGGCAATGTTTTTAATGTTTGCAACGTAACAGAGAGGCGAAAAAGTCTCACGCTAAAACTTGCAGTTGGTGTGGCCCTATTAGCGTTATCTTTAGATCTATACTGTTCTTCTGGAGGGCTCTAGCTTTTAACATGGGCTGGGGGGTGGTCTTGACGTAACATAAACGCGAAAAAGTCTCACGCAAAAACTTGCGGGTGGTGTAGCCCTTTTTGTGTTATCTTAAGATCTATAATGTTATTCTGGAGGGCTCTAGCTTTTAACATGGGCTGGGGGGTGGTCTTGACGTAACAGAGACGCGAAAAAGTCTCACGCTAAAAACTTGCGGGTGGTGTGGTCGTAGCGGTTAGCTGGCGACGTGGGTGTCCGTCCCTTATCGTAGGGCCTTCTCGCTTAACACGGTTCTGCTCTCGGCTTCTGTTCTCGTTTCTCCCCTCGGAACTGCATCTGTCTCACGGTGGGAAGGTATGACATGCATTTAGGCATTCTTGTGTTAGTCTGTGGTATTCCATTTGCTCACTCGTTACTCGTATTACTTTGGTTAAATTAATGTCACGATTTATTCGGAGCTATATGACATACTACTGGATTTGCTTATCATGTCAGGGTTTTCATGGAAGGTGTTGGATTTGCCTGACACCTTGCATATCACCACCCTCCTACCTTAATTTTTGCACTGAAGTTAGGCAATGATTGAATTATTGTCTAAGTCAGTCAAAAATTATTGCTTTATCTAAATTTTGTTGCCTACTGTTCAGCCATGTTATTTTGGTTCTATGCTAGTTTGTATTACTAATTTATATTTTTATATTCTTCCACATTATTCTTAAAAATGACAAGAGAAGAATATTTTTATGCTATTATTAATTTTTAATTATTTTCTTTCTTTATTTAAGTGTGAAGTTTGTTTTTTAAGAAGTTTGTTATGGAAAGTGAGTCTTTCACATCGATTTTCTTAGAAATATTGTTTTTATAAATGTAGTAATTAAGTAAAATCTATTCCTAGCACATTTTCTAAATATCATGTACAAGTAAAATGTTTTTGTTTCTAGACACTCATTTCAACATTGTTACACTAACAAATAAGGATTATTTCCTAGAATTGCTTTGACAAAGAAGTATACATACACAAGTATAGAGATATTATCCTATTAAATGGTACAAATGTTAAAAAAAAGGGAAAACATCCAACAAAATAATTTTTTATTTTTTGTTTTTATAAGGAGAAAATAAATAAAATATAGTTATTCTTTTATTTTTTATGTGGAGAAAATAAGTGGCATATAGTTTTAGTGTTTATTATGCCTTACTTTTATTCTTTATATACTGTCCATTTCAGAGCTAGTGACTTATTTTTATCGATAGTCTATTTTTTTACTTAAGTCCATAGTCAATGACTTGTTTTGTAATTAGCTGTCTGGTGTGCTTAACTTATTTAGTTTTTCACATGTTTCTTTTGCACAATTCCTACATCACATAATTTGATTTCACACATTCACACAATCCTATGAATGTTTAAGCGTGAGGTTAGCGAATGTTTTTGCACGAAGGTGATGGACTTGAGCGAGATGGATGTGGGCAAGTATTTGATGTACAGCTTCATTCGTCGTTCCTTGTTGACTTTGCAAGTGTGTATTGCTGTTGTAGAGGTCCCATAATGGAATGGAGTTGTGAGTGCAGAATCTCATGGTTTACTGGCTTTGTATGCGTGAAAGTTTTCGTTATGTGTCGCTGAAAGCGGTCGTTTTTCGTTGTAATACTTCGCAGACGACTAGTTTACAATAGGATAGGGATTTGGGAAGGTATGTCGTCTATTCTTCACCCATCTTCTTTCTTGGTCTCAATCTTGCAAATCTTCAACTTCAGTTCTTTCTGCTTTTTCTCTGCTTCTTACTTGCTTCTTGGTTCTTCTCTGGGCAGGATATGGAAATATTTATTGATAACTAGTCGCTTTGAAGTTCTCCTCTTAGTAACAGTTTGAAAAATTGTTTGGGCATGTCATTTTTACTTTGTGGATGTTTTCTTCAGTTTCGTGCATCAGCTTGCTGTTTAATAGCGGTAGTGTGACTTTTACACATATTTTTTGCCAGTGGTGGCTTGCCCAAGCAGTCTTCTCGTTGGGTCGTTTTTTGCTCGCTCTGCTGAGTGGGGGCGCTCGGAGGCCCGGAGGCCCTTCCGGCGTTCGGCGTCCCGTCTCTGCAGGGCTCCGTCACTGTGCGGCTCCGTGTTCGTTCCAGCAGGGTTCCGCCTAGCAGTTAGATTTATTGCCCACTTCAGTTACAAGGGCTTTCTGTTGGTCTCGCTGTCCTTTCCCTTCTCTCGACGCTTCTGCCTTGTAGGAATCTTGTCTTGCTAATTACGTCCTTTTCTTTCTTGATACTTCTCGCATTGCAACTTGTGGGTCGTTGCATTTGGTCTTTGCTGGAGTTTTTTTACAATGGTTCTTGCAAAAAGTTTTACTTATATTCATCTAACATATGTCTAGTACCTACATTGTTTTACACCTTCTTAAAAGCTTTACAAATTTCGGCGCCCTTTCCATGTTACAATTCTAAGATATTTTGAGTCTTAACTTATACAAGAAACCTCAAATTTGTTTTTTTATTTTTTTCTGTGTACTGTTGTGGTGTATAGCATTTTAGTATTTCATACTGTTAGACTATCTACGCTTTATCCCTTCACCTTAATCTATGGTACTATTTGTGTTATTATTGAAACTACTTTCTTTTTCCCACCTCCCTCTCTCTTCATTCTTCTTTCTCCTGACGATCTTTTCTGCAACATACTCTTGAAATATTTTGCTGATTATTTACCAGTAATAAAATTAATCTTCAAACTTGTACTGAAAGCGTTTAATACTGCCAGTCTTAGGTAAAAATACCTCTGCTTTATCTCGTAAAATACCCTCTAATTCTCTTTTACTGTGTTCCAAAATACCTTGAACTTCTTGCAATTTTTCGTCGATTTCTTTATGGACTTCTAACATGAGTTGAGGCGATTCCCCCTTTTGTGCATACCATTCTAATTCTTCATCCTCTTTATCTAGCATCATTCGTAATTGTTTGTTTATAACTGGTATTTCTTCTAATTTTAGCTTTTGCTCAAAGAGAAGTGTGACATTCCCGAATGTTACGCTACCTTTCCCGATATCTATTATCGCTCGTCTCTCATTTAAAAAATCTGCACCTATAATCAAATCTACACTTAGTTTAGGTATAATCACGAAGTTGGCTTCGATCTTTTGACCTTGGCATGAAAGAGTTAACCTTGTTTGTCTCGTAACTTCCGCAGCATTGTTTCTAATAGGACCTCTTACTTTAATCTTACGTGTTTTCAAAACTGGCAATTCCACATTGGCATTACACTACATGAATACATTTTCTGAGATCGCAGTCAGATCACTTCCGCTATCAATTACAATATTGACTGGGATATGCTTTACCATGGTCTTCACAATTGGTTGGATTTGAAAGGGTTGGTTCTGTTCTTCTTCTTCTTGCATCAACGAATCCTCCACTGAATCATACATGAGTCTTTTTAGGAATTTCCCCTGTGAATTCAAACTTTCTGTAGGATAAGCTTCTACTGCTACTTCTCTCTCTTTTATTTCCTCTTCTCTATTTCTTCCTTCATTTACGCTTTCTTCAACATCTTCTGCTTTTTCCTCATCCTCATCTATCTTCTCCTTCTTCGTCGCTACTTCCACATAATAGCATCTAAATGCTCTAATAATCGCTTCATAACTTCCTTCATTATATACGTTGGGTTGTGTGCCCACTCGTAACTTATTTTCCACTTCTGTCGACTGCGCATTATCCTCATTGAATTCGCTTTCCCTGATTTCCATCTCAAATAGCTCTGCAATACTCATTACTTCGTCCTTTCCTCCTACATTCGTTGTGAATGCCTCTGGTAATTCATCTTCCTCGTCAGTATTCTGCCAATTAATTTCGTCCCAACACGATATCGTTATTTTCTTGTCTTCGTTTTCATCTGGTCCCTGCGGATTTGTTTCTTCCTTCTTCTCTTCTCGTGATAAGATTTTTACATCTCTGTTCAAGGTGCTGCAATTGTCCTGGGTCGGTGCGTCATTCTCTTTGGCATGGGCGCTTAGCTGTCAATTCGAACGTTTTTCGGGGTTTGGTGGTCTTACCTTCACCTTTTCTATCTGTATTCTCTTTTCTTGTTCAGCTTGTTGATAATGGTTCCTTTGTTGATAAATTGTCGGTCTATTGGTTCTCCAGTACCCGTTCCGGTTGTCGTTATTCCCTCTGTAATAGTTGTTGCCGTTCCTGGGTGAATTATAGTTATTGCCATATTCTCTTCTAAATCCATAACCGGTTCTTTGTTGAAATTTATTGTCGTTTCTTGGTGCGAAGTTATCACATGGTTCGTAATTATAGTTTCTTCGTACTGTGTCTTGTGGATTCCACTGCTTTTTGCTTTCGTTTTCACGTGCGCTTCGTCTTTTTCTTGCGTCATCTTCCGAAAATATGAACTCTAGTTCCCTTAGAATACCTTTAAATGTTTAGACGTCATTGCCTCCGCCACCCACTAATGATTGCTGGTATTTCAATGGTAGCTTCATCGCGCATAATTTAATCAACTCTCCGTCACTGTATGGTACATCTAAGCATTGATTTTTCTTTGCCATTAATTCGAAAAATTTCACGGGGCTCTTCTCTCCTGAATTTTCAAAATATGGGTTCTGTAATAATTCGTACTTCACTCTGTTCTGTGCTTCGCTGGACCAATATCGTGAGAGAAACGTCTCTCTGAAATCTTCGTACGATCGGCATGTCGCTGCAACGTTCTGCATGGTTTCTGCGACTGTTCCTAACATGTGTGCACATATAAAATCTAATTTGTGTGCTAACGTCCAGTGTTCTGGTAATCCTACTCGGAATTGATCAATAAAATTTCGTGGATGTAATGAGTTTCCTTCGCGAAAGTGTTGAAATTTTCTGACTGTGAGGAAATGATCGTTGTCGTACTTCGTCATAGTTCCATATGAAATTCGCGATTCTTCGCCACTTTTGTTTCTGATCATTTCTCCCGTCGTTCTTTCCGGTTGTGGTAGATCCATTCGATATTGTCCACTGTAACTTTCGCCTACCCTTGCGTAGTATCGTTGGAATGGTACGCAATAATTTTCTTCCATCGGTTGTGAACGTGTAGCTGAATGCATTGCACTGTACTCTTCGCGACCTGGCTTTCCATTATCAGGTATTGGTTAGGTATCTTGTCTGGCTAACCTTGCTGCTTCATTGCACGATCCAAACTGTCTTGAAACATACATTTGTGGTTCCGCATGTGTTTGTGATGACGCTTGTTTATCAAGAATTTCGAAACGTGTTTGTTGCTGTGCAGGCTGTCTGATTTCACGTATGTTACTTTCCGCCTGTGATTGGAATCGCAAATGCGTAATATCTTCGTTACTTGCTTGTTTTTCCGGTGCTGTTACAGATACGGATGTGGTTGCAGACTCTGTGCTTGTTCGATCCTGTTCACTACGCTCTTCAATGGTTTGCAACAACTCTGTTCGCAGTTTCTGAAACTGTCGCTTCGTTTGCGCTTCTATTTTGACTATGCGGTTATCATATCTTTTCAGCGCTGCTTTCGTGATACGTTTGTGTAACACACTGTTTTCAACAATTTCACGCGCTGTACCTGCTGCTTGTCTAGTAATTACGTTTATCTGTTTCTCTAGTTTCTTGACTTCTCGCTGGGTGTTGTTACGTAATGTTTTGATCTCGTCCTGAGTGTCATTACGCAGTGTTTGTACGTCCGCTTGTACCTTGTCAATGTCTGTTCTCAATTGATTGTGACCTGTTATTAAATTTCCTATCACTTCTCGAGATTCTTTTGCCTCGACTTCAATATGGCTCAGGTGTAACTGAATTTTTTTGCTTTGTTCTTTAATCTCACGCATTTGTCTCGTGGTTTCTGCATTCTGAATTTGAATTTGGTTCACTATGTCTCCATTTTGCCTTGTCATGGTTTCCGTAATTTGTTGTAATAATTCTGCCAGATTGGTGGGTCCTATTGCGTTTTCTTCCGACGTCCTACGCTTTGTGTTTTCGCCCAAGTGTTGGTTCGCAACCGATTGCATTGAACTGTGCTCTGACACGTTTCTGCTCGCATTCCTTGTACTCCTTGGTGAGGGAGCGCTGATTACTTGTACTATGGGTTCTACGTATTCAAGACGCAAGTTAGAATCCTCATCGACTGTCTCTCTACTTTCCTGCTCCTCTGTCGTATGCTGACCTAGGTTTTCTGTGCCTTGACGTACATTATCCGCGTTATGGTGCGTTATATATCCTATTTCTCGCGATACTGCATCGTCTGTTGTACTGTCCTCTATTCTCAGTCCATTTTCATGCTGGGTCTCTACCGCAATTCAGTCAAGGTCTCGATCTTTCCGAATCCCTTATTTTCTGTTTTAAAAGCAATTCACGCGCCCTACTTCGAGTCAACATGCGCTCATATGATCTCACGCGTTTCATAAAGTTTTTGTTCACACGACTTGACAAACCATTGACTTACTTGTTGGGTCAGAACCAACTTGTCAACGATGTATCCGCCACCTGTGCGCTTTCATTGAGGAGAAAACTTAATTCTAACAATTTTTAAAATTCGTAACTTAATTAGGCTATTCTCTCTGCTAGAATGTCTATCTATTGAATACTTTCTTACTATCTATCGCTGCAGCTACTGTTTTCGACTATTTATAACGTTCAAAAATTTTTTTTTATTACGAAAATTTTTCAACAGGATCTTTTTCTGACCTAGTTAGGCATGTGGTCGACCTTCAATCATGGTATTTTACCATCCTGGCAGGGTCGCCATTTTCTAAATATTTTGCATGGTGTCTGTTTGTTCTATATCGTGTCTCCCTACCACTTTCTCACAACGACGCTCTGAGGATGTTTTTTAGGGAATTGACTAGTTTGAACCTGGGACCTGATGCTGGTAAGGAGACGTCAGACCACACATGACATGTAGAATTCAGAAGAGTTCAGTGAGACTAGCGATGATATAACCAAATACTTAATGATTTCAGCGTCAGCTCCACTGCACTCCCTGTAAAGGAATCTTAATACTAACTAAATTTAGTGGAAGGGGTTCAAGGCTTTCCTATTTTTAGTTAGCTGGTAAAATAACGTCGAAAAAGCAGTTAAGTTTACCACTGGAAATTTTATTCTACTCACAAAACATCGTTTATAAATTGCACTATTGATAAAAGGAAATGTTTTAATACAGGATGGTAAAAACCAACTGCGTTCAACAAAAATGTGAACGAATATTCCCTGAATGGGTTTCCAAGTTCTACAATGGATAGAAGGATGACCTATGCCATATCACATCTATAATCTAGGTTTAATTTAAGTTTCACAAAAGAGAAAACTATCAAAATGGTCTACAGTGAGCCTCAATTATCTTTAATTACTTATGTAACTTGTCGTAAATTACAGTGGCTGATGTGGCTTCTCAATAACTATATAACAGAAAAATCATCGCGTTTCAGATTTTTACTTCAAGTGGCAAATGTGAACACCATGAACTTTAATTGACTTCTGCAGTTCTGAGTGAAGCCTTATGCGCTCAAAAATGCGGCATCGCGTGCGTTCATTACCTTGTCGGCGTCCCGTCAGGGGACGGCGGCCGGCGCAGCTCCGTCCAGCTCGCCCTCTCGGAAGCAACTCCCTCCTAACTTCTCCTTACTACAATTTACCGAAGTTGGTTTAAAAAAAATCTATCTGGCTGTGTTTTCATCTGACCAATCAGGGTCTCAATGTTAACCTTACGCTCCGCCTACAAAAATTCTGTCTGTCAAATGAGAAACGTTATACTTTTCGTGGTGGGGCAATGTTTTTAAAGTTTGCAACGTAACAGAGAGGCGAAAAAGTCTCACGCTAAAACTTGCAGTTGGTGTGGTCCTTTAGCGTTATCGTAAGATCTACACTGTTCTTCTGGATGCCCGCATCTCGTGGTCGTGCGGTAGCGTTCTCACTTCCCACGCCCGGGTTCCCGGGTTCGATTCCCGGCGGGGTCAGGGATTTTCTCTGCCTCGTGATGGCTGGGTGTTGTGTGATGTCCTTAGGTTAGTTAGGTTTAAGTAGTTCTAAGTTCTAGGGGACTGATGACCATAGATGTTAAGTCCCATAGTGCTCAGAGCCATTTGAACCATTTGTTCTTCTGGAGGGCTCTAGCTTTTAACATGGGCTGGGGGGTGGTCCTAACGTAACAGAGACGCGAAAAAGTCTCACGCTAAAACTTGCGAGTGGTGTAGCCCTTTTTGTGTTATCGTAAGATCTATAATGTTATTCTGGAGGGCTCTAGCTTTTAACATGGGCTGGGGGGTGGTCTTGACGTAACAGAGACGCGAAAAAGTCTCACGCTAAAAACTTGCGGGTGGTGTGGTCGTAGCGGTTAGCTGGCGACGTGGGTGTCCGTCCCTTATCGTAGGGCCTTCTCGCTTAACACGGTTCTGCTCTCGGCTTCTGTTCTCGTTTCTCCCCTCGGAACTGCGTCTGTCTCACGGTGGGAAGGTATGACATGCATTTAGGCATTCTTGTGTTAGTCTGTGGTATTCCATTTGCTCACTCGTTACTCGTATTACTTTGGTTAAATTAATGTCACGATTTATTCGGAGCTATGTGACATACTACTGGATTTGCTTATCATGCCAGGGTTTTAATGGAAGGTGTTGGATTTGCCTGACATCTTACACTGTCTCTCTTTGTATGGGGTGAATGGACAAACAAGAAATATCACTGAGCGACTGGTTGAACCTTGAAGTTAATTACGCTATTTCATTAGGTTGTAGGTAAACATGTCGTACTTTATTAAAGGTGTGTAAATAATAGAATTATTTCATTTACTTATAACAAAAAAGATAGAACAGAACCGAATAATTAGCTTGTATAATTATTCATCATTACTGACCTATCAGAGCTGTACAGCACAGCTTCCCGATGCATGATTAATAAATCACTTTGTCTGGAATAAATGGAAACAAATTCATAACAGTACTGTTGCGGGGTAGATGAATATCAAATGTAAACTGTTACAAATGAGCTGAATATATACATTGGAAGAATAAAAAATAACATAGGTCGCCTTGCTGGCTTAGCTCGTTAACCGTTCACTCTGAAACACAGCAAGCGGCATAGAAACCGTAACGTAATTGAGATAAAATTGCTACATAACTCTAAAAGAAACAGTGGGACTGTGAAATCAGACAGGCAACAGTTTATGAAATTGGATTTCGGGGCTTTGGCTGCTGCTTCATTCGCGGAATAGGCAAAAATACTTTGATACAGCTTTATAAAATTGAATGTCACGGTTGTGGTTACTTCTGCAGTGAGCAGATGGGGAGATGCTTTGAAATGGGATTCGCGTAATGTTTTGTGCAATCGTGCGTGTAAACCGCAAGTACAAAAATTTCATACTTGACTGTCGGAAGCATTTGAAGGTGAAATCCACCTGTCACAAACGCGTGCACTGCGGAGTTCATAAGATTTGTAACACAGTCAAAACTAAAATCTTCATCTATCAATGAAGAGGTGCTAACAAACGTAAATACAAAATACTAAAGTTTATTTACATTTTTAATTATGAGTAATGTTCTGATAATTAACTTGACTCTACACATCTTGTCGTTGAAATAAACTTCCCATATTAATACCATATTAATAAAAATTTGCACTTAATGGCACTCTTTTTTTTAAATTTTCACTGTATCTAAGTGGCTTTATGAAACTATTATATTTCGTACAATGTGTTATCAAATAATTCACGAGTAACTGACATCATAGAAAGCGCGTAACACAACGATTGTAATGACTGGCTAGAAATTTTAGTTCTTCGCGAAGCTGAATTAAATATGAAATTTATTGATTTTACATATAAGCCGTTCAGGTTGTTACGAGATGTTAATAAATTTAGTGACGTCTATAATGAAAGCACTTCCATCGTCTAGATAAACGTACGAACTCTACCACAATTTCTGCACTGCATTTTGCCGATGTACTTATGGTATACCTTCAGATGGGTTAATGAAATTCTGTACTTATAATATTTCACTATCCTGACACAATAAAGTTTTAGGAACTTGTCATACCAAGAACAGACTATGAAATCGAAATAAAAATTATACTAAAGCCTGGGTACATAATAAATAATTGCTTTTGCTTTAAATGAAGGACTTGGAGCTATCATTCGTTTCGTGTCGCACTATGATACGTCTTTGTGCTTTATTGCCCCTTACTATGTACTAGCCAGTTATGTCCTTGCTTTATCTCACGTGGGCACACCATCATGCAAGCAAATACACAATACGGAATAACGAAATATGTGCTTGCGTTGGTCACGTTAACTCATCTCCGATAAGATTGATTAAAATTCATGGAAACACTGCAGAGTTGTGTTTTGATGAAGCATGAAGCAAGGACCGACCATTCGTGTGTTCTATGTGATGAACGTCATAATTGCGTTTTGGAACTTTTTCATTCTGTAATGCATTCGGCAGCGATAATAACGCTGCAGCTATGTGTGATGGGAGAACAGTCAACTATAAAATGAGAAAGTACGCAAACGAAATGTCAATCAGTGAACCAGGAGCCGCTGTTCGTGAGGTCACACGCTACTTTTAAAGATTGGATGTGATGCATTAAAAACTAAAAATTTTGCAATGCCTCTGAAGTGGATTTGCATCAGTGACTATCAACGAGTGCGATTAGTAAGCTTTATGTCATCACAATGTTTTTTTGGTTTGTTAACAGTGTGTGCTCTTGTGACAGAGATTGTTGCGAAACTGTATTGATAGGCGGTACTGTAGAAACTGATCAAATTTTTGCTTTAGTCCATGTCGGTGTGTGGCGTTCAGTCAGTTTGGATATTTCAAAATTTAATAAGTTTTACCGTCTTTGTATATGCCAATCCTAGAATTCCACATTCGAGGGTCAACACTGCACACACATTGAAACCCTCATGTTATAAAGTTCTTCCATATTGCACATCCATGGAGGAACAATAAGGCGAGGTGGAGCTACAGACTTAACACTGTACATTGCTTTGAAGCCCCGAAAACTGCTGTTTACAATTGCCTCTTGTTCTTAAGGGCTGTCGTGTCCATGTAACAGTTGGTTTAAATGATAAATATTACAGTCCTCTTCTGATTACCATAGTGTTAGGAAGGCATTTTCTGGTCTTAAAGGCACACGAGTATTTGAAGCAGTAATACGACGCTTTTGGTCTCTTTGAAGTAACTTTCTTTCTTTGTACACGTTTCGAATAAACAAGAAGCGAGGTATATGATGAAAAAAGACTGCTTTCGCAATCCAACATTTTCCTTAATACGAAATGACGAAACTGATGTTCCGTCTATGTCCTATTCCTGAAAATGCTGGAACATATTTTGCTATGATGGATGGTTTGCAGTATTTCCTTATCACAGCGTTCAAGCAGAGCGCTCTTCGAGTTGTATTGATAGGAAATCTCAAGTCAAGTTACGGAAGTAGTACCACTACAGTACAAGTAAGCAGCGCAACTAAAATTCATGTTCATAAAAGAAAATATTGCTTGAACGAGTTCACGAAAGAATGAAAAGTGATCCTTCACACTTTATACTATAATCAGAACGACCGGTACACCTGTAAATGATGCAAGCTGGTGATTCTGGTCAAAGCTGTTCCGGCAGACGCTAATGTTTGGGGCTACTAACATGGTGGTCTTCAGTTTCAAATTCATGACGTCATGACAACTTCCCTTATTAATACCTCCATGTACGTAACAGTACGTAAATTGTGAAACACTCGTGTAACTCAAGAAATATATAATCAATGCTTTTGACTACTGTAGTAAACTTACCTTTTGCTAAGTAGTAAATGGCATGTTCTTAGCTGGTATTGTCGACATGGAGTCTAGACGGTAAATTCTATTGCTTGACGTCGAATTTCGAGTTCGATAG
The DNA here is from genome assembly GCF_021461395.2 of Schistocerca americana. Lineage (NCBI taxonomy): Eukaryota > Metazoa > Arthropoda > Insecta > Orthoptera > Acrididae > Schistocerca > Schistocerca americana. The sequence continues at coordinate 296,823,595 of NC_060121.1, read as the reverse complement.
GGCAGCGTGGACGAGTAGACAAAGCACTCTTTATTTCCGCCTAAAGCTGTGAACATCGTTCTGCCTGCCACCAACTTGGTTAAGTACAGACATTTGTCTCGTGATATCGGGATGTGCATTTTCAGGTTACATCGTTCAGGATTATTGATGAGATTATTGCTTGCTCGTGCTGCGCTAACGTAATTCTACGGTAGGTGATTTTTCATGTTCGTTTCCGGGAAGTGCTTTCAAATTGTGTCTTTGTGTGAGGAATAATAGCTCTTCGTTTGGATTGGATTGGATTGTTTGGGGTAAGAGACCAAACAGCGAGGTCATCGGTCTCATCGGATTAGGAAAGGACGGGGACGGATTTCGGCCGTGCCCTTTCAAAGGAACCACCCCGGCATTTGCCTGGAGCGATTTAGGGAAATCACGGAAAACCTAAATCAGGATGGCCGGACGCGGTATTGAACCGTCGTCCTACCAAATGCGAGTCCAGTGTGCTAACCATTGCGCCACCTCGCTCGGTGCTCTTCGATTGACTCATACTTTTGCTCGAATGCGATATAATCAAAATTTATTTTTGATTGGGTCATCCGTGCATGTCGGTCGCTTTGCACATTTACTTTCCCACTCTTTAAATAATACTATGGGGATTATCACGAAACGGGGTTATTTTTCTCTCTCTTTCTGTGTTTCTGTACAGCTTTAAGCGGACATTTGAATCTGTTATTAACAAAATTTTGTGTCTATATTTTCAATAATAACTGAGTCTAAATTCGAATTTCTCAGGCGTTATTTTCCTCGCAGAATCATTTTTCGATCTTCCGATCTTTAACGTTCATTAGTGCATTTGCTCACTGAAGCTTTATCGATGAATGCCAGGTTTCAAGTACAATCTGTTTGAAATATTTATTCGTCTACCCTCAGAAGATACAATATTTCTACAAACTGTCTTCAGCAGCAGTATTATATCCTAATTTATATGAAATTTTAAAATAACTAACGTAAGTCCGCATCACACTGCTCTCCAAGGCACATTTTGCTGCGAAGAATACTTCGAGACTTTGCTTCCAAATGAGTTATTTTCCATTCGTTCGGTATTAGAACACACCGTATGCACTTACATCTGCCTTGCAATGCTCTCGCATACCGGTCTATACAGTAACACTGATAGGTCGTTAGAACAGCTAAAGATCTCGGTGGTAGATTTCACTACAAGTAGTCATATCGCGTTGTTATTCATTCATGGGTCAAATTTTCTACAAAGGGGATTATTTTCAGGGCATTAGAACTAGAGACATAATATGCTATACACTCTCACGTTTAAGTTACGAGTGTAAGGTAGCGGCAGCTTTCAGCATGTCTCATTATTATGAATGTTTCGTAGTAATTCGCAGCGCGATGTTATACTGTTTTGTGTGTGTGTGTGTGTGTGTGTGTGTGTGTGTGTGTGTGTGTGTGTGTGCGAACTTTTTGAAAAATTTCCGGATTTCTAATTACTGATGTCCACCAGTATTGGTCATTACACGGTATACTAACCAGCTTAATTTCTCGTCCACTCTTATTTCCACTCGTTTGATCTTATACTTCTTGGTAACGTGAGTAACATGTCCGCTATGCGAAGAAGTTGCTAATAATGTCCCATCGCTACTCCGATCTCGGCGTGGCCTTGTTTTAGAAAATTAGCTTGTTTGAGACACGGGCGTATAGTGTCCAGTTCGGCATGGCACTCAGAAAAACGTGCTATAGGATTACGGTCAGCAGCGTAGAGCATAAAACCTTTGCGGCCATAACTGTACGACAGGATGAAGGGGCGCCTCATCCAATACAAAAATATTTTTAGTACTCAGTGCCCCACCCAAGGTTTCAGTTGCACATAGTGCACTCAGACGGTTATAGTTTCTGAACGATAGAATTCGATGCTATTTCAACTGAGCTTCCAGTGCAAATTGAAGCAGACGCCTTAACACGATCGAAGTAGATAGGTGCGCACACGTCTCTCGAAAACTTACTGCAAAGGAACCTGTATTGTCCACTACAGCCATGCAGCTTCGATTCAGGTGATCCCGTGCTGCGATCAAGTTGCGAGATCTCGTATTGGTTCGTCGCTGAAACGACTTTCTTTCACCCTTTGGTTACAGATATCCCCAGTGTCGTTGTAGACAAAAAGGCACTTTTTTTTCCATATCGGTCTTCTAGCTGGTTCGATACAGTACGCCACGGTTTCCTATCCTAGGCCAATCTCTCCATCTCAAAGTAACGCTACAACGAACGTCCTATATTTTTGTTAGATTCATTCAGTTTCTGTATTCCCCTACAGTGTTTGCCCTAAACGGCTCCCTCTAGTTGCATGTAAGTTATTGTCTGGTGTCTTTACACACGCCGTGTCATTCTGACTCTTCTTGTGGCTATTGTTTTCCACATATTATTTGTCTCGTTTATTCTGAGGAGAATCGCTCCATTTCTTTTTTGATTAACTCACTCAGTTTTCACCATCCATCTGCGACACATTTCAAAAGCTTCATTTTTCTCCTTTTTCTGTATTTTCACAGATCATGATTCACTTACGTACAATTCATTCGTCTAACGGCGCGTGCTCAGAAGTACCTTTCTCAAGTTAGGGCCAATGATTGATACAAGTAGATTTCTCTTCGAAGTAATGCCCTTTTTGTCTGTGTTAGTCTGCTTTTTATTACTTCTTGCTTCGTCTATGATACGTTGTCTTACTTCCAATGTAACGGAAATCCTTCACTTCATCTACTGCATCGTCCTTAATTTTTTTCTTAAGTTTGTCATTAGTCTCATTTTTACTGCTCTTTAATCATTTCGTCCCCCCGTGAACCATGGACCTTGCCGTTGGTGGGGAGGCTTGCGTGCTTCAGCGATACAGACAGCCGTACCGTAGGTGCAACCACAACGGAGGGGTATCTGTTGAGAGGTCAGACAAACGTGTGGTTCCTGAAGAGGGGCAGCAGCCTTTTCAGTAGTTGCAGGGGCAACAGTCTGGATGATTGACTGATCTGGCCTTGTAACACTAACCAAAACGGCCTTGCTGTGCTGGTACTGCGAACGGCTAAAAGCAAGGGGAAACTACAGCCGTAATTTTTCCCGAGGGCATGCAGCTTTACTGTATGATTAAATGATGATGGCGTCCTCTTGGGTAAAATATTCCGGAGGTAAAATAGTCCACCATTCGGATCTCCGGGCGGGGACAACTGAGGAGGACGTCGTTATCAGGAGAAAGAAAACTGGCATTCTACGGATCGGAGCGTGGAATGTCAGAGCCCTTAATCGGGCAGGTAGGTTAGAAAATTTAAAAAGGGAAATGGATAGGTTTAAGTTAGATATAGTGAAAATTAGTGAAGTTCGATGGCAGGAGGTACAAGACTTTTGGTCAGGCGAATACGGGATTATAAATACAAAATCAAATAGGGGTAATGCAGAAGTAGGTTTAATAATGAATAAAAAAATAGGAGTGCGGGAAAGCTACTACAAACATTATGGTGAACGCATTATTGTGGCCAAGATAGACACGAAGCCCACATCTACTACAGTAGTACAAGTTTATATGCCAACTAGCTCTGCAGATGACGAAGAAATTGAAGAAATATATGATGAAATCAAAGAAATTATTCAGATAGTGAAAGGAGACGAAAATTTAATAGTTAGGGGTGACTGGAATCCGAGAGTAGGAAGAGGGAGAGAAGGAAACATAGTAGGTGAATATGGATTGGGACTAAGAAATGAAAGAGGAAGCCGCCTGGTAGAATTTTGCGCAGAGCATAATTTAATCATAGCTAACACTTGGTTCAAGAATCATAAAAGAAGGTTGTATACACGGAAGAACCCTGGAGATACTAAAAGGTATCAGATAGATTATATAGTGGTAAGACAGAGATTTAGGAACCAGGTTTTAAATTGTAAGACATTTCCAGGGGCAGATGTGGACTCTGACCACAATCTTTTGGTTATGAACTGTCGATTAAAACTGAAGAAACTGCAAAAAGCTGGAAATTTAAGGAGATGGGACCTGGATAAACTGACTAAACCAGAGGTTGTACAGAGTTTCAGGGAGAGCATAAGGGAACAATTGACAGGAATGGGGGAAAGAAATACAGTAGAAGAAGAATGGGTAGCTTTGAGGGATGAAGTAGTGAAGGCAGCAGAGGATCAAGTAGGTAAAAAGGTGAGGGCTAGTAGAACTCCATGGGTAACAGAAGAAATATTGAATTTAATTGATGAAAGGAGAAAATATAAAAATGCAGTAAATGAAGCAGGCAAAAAGGAATACAAACGTCTCAAAAATGAGATCGACAGGAAGTGCAAAATGGCTAAGCAGGGATGGCTAGAGGACAAATGTAAGAACGTAGAGGCTTATCTCACTAGGAGTAAGATAGATACAGCCTACAGGAAAATTAAAGAGACCTTTGGAGGAAGGAGAACCACTTGTGTGAATATCAAGAGCTCAGATGGAAACCCAGTTCTAAGCAAAGAAGGGAAAGCAGAAAGGTGGAAGGAGTATATAAAGGGTCTATACAAGGGCGATGTACTTGAGGACAATACTATGGAAATGGAAGAGGATGTAGATGAAGATGAAATGGGAGATAAGATACTGCGTGAAGAGTTTGACAGAGCACTCAAAGACCTGAGTCGAAACAAGGCCCCAGGAATAGACAACATTCCATTAGAACTACTGACAGCCTTGGGAGAGCCAGTCCTGACAAAACTCTACCATCTGGTGACGAAGATGTATGAAACAGGCGAAATATCCTCAGACTTCAAGAAGAATATAATAATTCCAATCCCAAAGAAAGCAGGTGTTGAGAGATGTGAAAATTACCGAACAATCAGAAAATAAACCGCAGTTGCAAAATACTAACGCAAATTCTTTACAGACGATTGGAAAAACTAGTAGAAGCCGACCTCGGGGAAGATCAGTTTGGATTCCGTAGAAATATCGGAACACGTGAGGCAATACTGACCCTACGACCTATCTTAGAAGCTACGTTAAGGAAAGGCAAACCTACGTTTCTAGCATTTGTAGACTTAGAGAAAGCTTTTGACAATGTTGAGTGGAATACTCTCTTTCAAATCCTGAAGGTGGCAGGGGTAAAATACAGGGAGCGAAAGGCTATTTCCAATTTGTACAGAAACCAGACGGTAGTTATATGAGTCTAGGGGCATGAAAGGGAAGCGGTGGTTGGGAAGGGAGTGAGACAGGGTTGTAGCCTATCCCCGATGTTATTCAATCTGTATATTGAGCAAGCAGTGAAGGAAAGAAAAGAAAAATTCGGAGTAGGTATTAAAATCCATGGAGAAAACATAAAAACTTTGAGGTTTGCCGATGACATTGTAATTCTGTCAGAGACAGCAAAGGACTTGGAAGAGCAGTTGAACGGAATGGACAGTGTCTTGAAAGGAGGGTATAAGATGAACATCAACAAAAGCAAAACGAGGATAATAGAATGTAGTCGAATTAAGTCGGGTGATGCTGAGGGAATTAGATTAGGAAATGAGACACTTAATGTAGTAAAGGAGTTTTGCTATTTGGGGAGCAAAATAACTGATGATGGTCGAAGTAGAGAGGATATAAAATGTGGACTGGCAATGGCAAGGAAAGCGTTTCTGAAGAAGAGAAATTTGTTAACACCAAGTATAGATTTAAGTGTCAGGAAGTCGTTTCTGATAGTATTTGTATGGAGTGTAGCCATGTATGGAAGTGAAACATGGACGATAAATAGTTTGGATAAGAAGAGAATATAAGTTTTCGAAATGTGGTGCTACAGAAGAATGCTGAAGATTAGATGGGTAGATCTCATAACTAATGAGGAGGTATCGAATAGGATTGGGGAGAAGAGAAGTTTGTGGCTCAAATTGACTAGAAGAAGGGATCGGTTGGTAGGATGTGTTCTGAGGCATCAACGTATCACCAATTTAGTATTGGAGGGCAGCGTGGAGGGTAAAAATCGTAGAAGGAGACCAGGAGATGAATGCACTAAGCAGATTCAAAATGATGTAGGTTGCAGTAGGTACTGGGAGATGAAGGAGCTTGCACAGGATAGAGTAGCATGGAGAGCTGCATCAAACCAGTCTCAGGAATGAAGACCACAACAACAACAATCATTTCGTGTGTCCTTGGCTTACTCTCAGTGCATATTCTGTACCGGATTGTTCATTCCATTCAACATATCGTATTCGTTACTTTCTCAGAGGGTAGCAAAGCTATCAGGTAATCTCATCTTTGATATCATTTCATCCTGAGTTTTAATCCCATTCTTGAACATCTTTCATATATTTCTCACAGCTTCGTCGATGCAGAGATTGAGCAACAGTGGAGAAATACTCCATCCTTGGTTTACACCCTTTTTAATGCTAGGATTTCTGTTTTGGTTTATTCTCATTGCTCCCTCTTGGTTCTTGTTCACTCATGTTCAAATAAAACAGAACACCTTGAACATATTCACAGATCATGTAAATTACTATGTTCTGCAGAAATGATTAGCATTTCACTTACCTCGGTTCAGCCTGTGTCCTGTTGCCTAGTAGGCACATGGTCCACCATCGGCCCTGATGACATGTTCCATGCGTGATGGTAACGGCGCGTATCAGGAGGTGAATGGCGTCCTGTGGTTTAGCCATGTTGCACTCACCTAGTTACAAAGTTCATCTGTACTGGTTGGCATTGGGTCACAGCGCTGCATCCGTCGTTCCACCATATTCCACACATTTTCGATTGGCGACACGTCTGGTGTTCTAGAGCGCCAGGGCAAAACAGTAACATTCCGTGCCATCAAGAAGCCACGCGTTCGTGCAGCAACATGTGGTCGTACACTGTCTCGCTGAAAAATGGCGTGTGGGGTGTTGTGCAGTATGTCATTCACGTAGGTCTCACTGGTCACAGTGCCCTGGACACGCAATAACTGTTATTTGTGGTTCTTCCCTATAGCACCCCACGCCTGAAGGCCTTGAGATGGCGCTGTATGTCTTCTGCGAATGCAGTTACTGTGATGCCGTTCCCCCTGTCTGCGGCGAACCAAAGTGTGAGAATCAGTTTCAAACCTACAGGATCTGGATTCGTCCGAAAACAGTATCTGATGCCATTCGTGTCCCCAGCGACGTCTTTCAAATGGTTCAAAAGGCTGTGAGGACTATGGGACTTAACATCTGAGATCATCAGTTCCCTAGAACTTAGAACTACTTAAACATAACTAACCTAAGGACGTCACAAACATTCATGCCCGAGGCAGGATTCGAACCTGCGACCGTAGCAGTCGCGCGGTTCCGGACTGATGCGCCTAGAACCGCTCGGCCACCACGGCGGGGCAGCGACGTCTTTCCAGACTACACTACCGTCATTGCCGAAACAGTTCGTGCCACACGAGCAGCAGTTTCCCGGATGGATGCATCACATTCTCTCATGCCAATAATGCACCCTCTTTCAAACTCACTGATCTGACAGTTCGCGCATGAGCCTGCGAGGCGTCCTTCACATCTGCTCAAGTCGCACTGATCCATTACCTTCGGTGTATAGGGACAACGAGAGCCGCGGGCACACTTTTGTGGGAGATAGTGTTGCGCAGCGATATCGATGTTGACCTCGAACCTGCAGGCCGACATGGTTCAAATGGTAACTACTTCTGCAGAACATACTAATTTACATGTCCTGTGAATATGAACGTCCTATCTGTAGTTGTTCAAGGTGTTCTGTTTTTTATGAACATGAATGTACATATTGCAAATCACCGTCTTTTCCCTATAGCGTATACCTATTTTTCTGAGCCTTTCAAACACTTTATGAAATCACTCAGACGTTAATACTGTGCCCTTTGACTTCAATGAGTAACACTGGCTGATGCCTTGCTACTCTGCATGTTGGCTCTTTAACATCTGAACCTAGCTTTCCACTACCACTTCTGCTCAAACTATGGAGCAGTTGCTGAGCCAACGTCTACACCATCTCTTTACAGTATTAAATCGCTTATACTTGTACACTTCCGAAAGACGATCGATTCAACAAAAGCCTTTCATGCATCGCAAAACTGGACCGTGCTCGGCGCAAGTCACTTATTTTATCACAAACCGTCAGTCAAGAGTTTCCTCTTTCTGCGAGAGCGAGGTATATTTGCCAAAACGAGAAAGTGCGACCTTATCTTACTGCGAGCTAAGAGCTTTGACCAACGTCTGCCTATGAAGACGCTAGACGGCAAATTCTGTTTCTAGTCCGCCACAGTCTGCTGGAGACACAGACATTTCTTTCGTTATTCAACTCTTGGAGTAGCACACTTTAGGACACAATTTTGAAGTCGTTTGTCTTATGCGAGTATGAAATCATTCGACCAGCAAACATCGGTATGATGGTGAGACCATAGCATGCCGCAAGCTGCAAGCAGATTCATCGACGTCAGTATGGGAGCCCACCATTGTCAAAAACGAGCACATGGTGATTCAAAAACTTTAAAGAGACAGACACTGTCTAAGACCTTCCTCGAAGTGGACATCCTCCTGCGTCTCGAGCATTTGTTGACGGAGTGCGAGATGCACTGCAATGGATCCCACAGAAGTCAATTCGTCGTGCATCATGAGCATTTCAGGAAGCAAGATCGACTGCCCATTAAGTGTTATACAAGCAGTTACTACTCTTTGCGTAAAAAGTACAACTGGTCCAAGCATTCTAGCCAACGATAGTCGTCTGCGGAATGCATTCGTGTGTTCCATGATAATCTCCATAGATGCTGACAGTGACTACCTAAAAAAGTGCCTTTTTTACGATGACGCAACGTTCCACATTTCTGGTCACCTGAATCGCCACAACATTAGGATTTGGGTCTCCAAAAACCAAAAGAACATGTTGAACGTATCCGAAGCTTAACGTTCGGAGTGGCCTCATACATGATAAGTTGACAACACCATTTTTCTTCGGGCAGAAAACCGCAACGGGATATGTTTACCCAGACATGCTCGAACAGTTCCTCCTACCATAGGTAGAAGAGCTGCAGCTGTCCATGATCTTACAGTATGGTTGTGCACCCCCACATTAGACTTTAAAACGTGCAGGATATGCTGAACGACACATTCCTTGAGTGGCGGACGGGTTGTGATGGCCGAATCGCATGGCCCCCCACGATCAGGTGCCACGCCAGTAGACTTGTTTTTGTGATGCTGCGCAATGATCACTGTCAATGACATTGCTGCAGTTCGAGAAAGCAATAGGAGCTGTCGATGCTGCAAGACTCATCTGTACAATGACAGAATTCTAATATCAGCTTCATGCTGTACGAGCGACGAGTGGGGCACACATTGAAATTCTGGCGTAACGCAATAAAACTTTGACAGGTGCTACACGTTTCACAACAAACAACGGTGGTATCTCTAAACAGTTTCAAAGTTACGGTTTTAGAGATTATCGCGGGACTTTATGGACTCCTTGTATTGTCTCTCGCGAAGGCGAACTGCATTGTCTACATCTACATACATAATCTGAAAGTCACCGTATGGTGCACGGTGGAGCGCGTACCACTACTAGTCACTTCGTTTCCTGTCCCACTCGCAAATATGACGAGAGAGAAACGACTGTCTACACTCCTCCGAATAAGCCCTGATTTCCCTTATGTACAGAAATGTAAGTTGGAGGCCTTAGAAACGTTCTGCAATAAGCTTCAAATGCCGGTTCTATGAATTTTCTCATTAGTGATGCTCGAAAAGAAAGTCGTTTTCCCTTCGAGGCTTCGCGTTTGAGTTACGTAATACTCGCGAGATTATCGAACCTACCGGTAACAAATCAAGTAGCCCGCCTCTGAATTGCTTCGGTGTCTTTCTTCATTCCGACTTAGTGGGATCCCAAACACTCGAACAGTATCTAAGAATATGCAGCAGTAGTGTTCTATACGCGGTGTCCCTTACATATGAACCACACTTTCTTAAAATTCTCCCGATAAACAGGAGTCGACCATTCTTCTTCTACACTAGTAACTTTATATCATCGTTCCATTTAGTATAACTTTGCAACGTTACGACTAGATATTTAATAGATGTGAGTTTGTCAAGCAGCACACTACTAATGCTGTATGCGAACGTTACAGTATTGTTTTCCCTACTCATTCGCATTAACCGAAATTTTTCTACATTTAGAGCAAGCTGTCATTCATCGCACTAACTTGAAATACTGCCCAAGTCATCTTGTACCCTCCTAGAGTCACTCGCTCACACCTTTCCATACAACACAGCATCATCAGCAAACAGTAACTGTACAGTATATCTATATCTATATCTATATTTATGTCTACATCCATACTCCGCAATCCACCTGAAGGTGCATGGTGTAGGGTACCTTGAGTACCTCTATCGGTTCTCCCTTCTGTTCCAGTCTCGTATTGTTCGTGGAAAGAAAGATTGACGATATGCCTCTGTGTGAGCTCTAATCTCTCTGATTTTATCATCACGGCCTCTTCGCGAGATATACATAGGAGGGAGCAATATACTGCTTGACTCCTCGGTGAAAGTATGTTCTCGAAACTTCAACAAAAGCCCGTACCGAGCTACTGAGCGTCTCTCCTGCAGAGTCTTCCACTGGAGTTTATTTATCATCTCCGTAACGCTTTCGCGATTACTAAATGATCTTGTAACGAAGCGCGCTGCTCTCCGTTGGATATTCTCTATCTCTTCTATCAGCTCCATCTGGTACGGATCCCACACTGGTGTGCAGTACTCAAGCAGTGGGCGAACAAGTGTACTGTAACCTACTTCCTTTGTTTTCCGACTGCATTTCCTTAGGATTCTTCCAATGAATCTCAGTCTGGCATCCGCCTTGCCGACGATTCATTTTATATGGTCATTCCATTTTAAATCACTCCTAGTGCCTACTCCCAGATAATTTATGGAATTAACTGCTTCCAGTTGCTGACCTACTACATTGTAGCTAAATGATAAAGGATCTTTCTTTCTATGTACATTTTTAATAAACATTTTTGGAACTGCGTTCAAAAACTTTAAAAAAAATTTTTTCTTTTTAAAATTCAGTCTTGATCGCACCACGTATGATACAAGAACATAGGTGACCGGTTTCGGTCATACCACATGGCCATCATCAGACCCATGGCATCCTTAGAAGATGGTAGGTGGGGCACTATTCTCAGCTGCTGTGTCAACTATCATGACATCACAGCAGCTGAGAAGAGTGCCCCACCTACCATCTTCTAAGGATGCCATGGGTCTGATGATGGTCATGTGGTATGACCGAAACCGGTCACCTATGTTCTTGTATCATACGTGGTGCAATCAAGACTGAATTTTAAAAAGAAACATTAAAAAAAAAATTTCTTGCTATGTATTCGCAACACATTACACTTGTCTACTTTGAGATTCAATTGCCATTCCCTGCACCATGCGTCAATTCGTTGCAGATCGTCCTGCATTTCAGTACAATTTTCCATTGAAACAACCTCTCGATATACTACAGCATCTTCCGCAAAAACCGAGCGAGGTGGCGCAGTGGTTAGACACTGGACTCGCATTCGGAAGGACGACGGTTCAATCCCGCGTCCGGCCATCCTGATTTAGGTTTTCCGTGATTTCCCTAAATCTTTCCAGGCAAATGCCGGGATGGTTCCTCTGAAAGGGCACGGCCGACTTCCTTCCCCATCCTTCCCTAATCCGATGAGACCGATGACCACGCTGTCTGGTCTCCTTCCCCAAAACAACCAACCTTCCGCAAAAAGCCTCAGTGAACTTCCGATGTTATCCACAAGGTCATTTATATATATTGTGAATAGCAACGGTCCTACGACACTCATCTGCTGCACACCTGAAATCACTCTTACTTCAGAACACTTCTCTCCATTGAGAATGACATTCTGCGTTCTGTTATCTAGGAACTCCTCATAAGTGACGTTACATGTAGTACTCTGCGCATTTAAATCGAAGATGTGTAGCTTCCTTTAAAGCTACCGACGAGACGTCCTCAAGTTTAAAAAGAACTCGTACAACCAGACTCGTAAGAAACGCAAACTTGTTAATTTGATGAGAAAATAAAGCAGCGGGATTGCGCATCTGCTAGTCGCAGAGTCCCGTGGCAGCGGGTTCAGTGGGTTACGTGGCAAGTACTCACGGGTGACGCCACGCTCCAGGTCCTCGTAGTAGCCGCAGAAGGCGATCTGCTGCAGCAGCTGCGCCGGCAGCCGGTGTAGCGTGTCCACGCGGCGCAGCCGCTGCGCTATCAGCTCCACGTCGCGGTGGTTGCGGTCGCTCGGCCTGCAACACGAAGCAACACACGCTCCTTTAGCCCAAAGTCCCCTGTAATTGTATGGTGAGAAACTGCTCAGAAAAATTTTCACATCACCGGCATATCTCCGAACGTATATAGGCCTAAACTTGAATGCAAATGGAGGCGGTGCGGATCCAGGATTATGATCGAGGCAGGCGGAGGGTGGGCAGGGGGTGAGAGGTGAGGGTATACATCGTTTTACTTTCCCTTCTCCACTGTGCCCAAGCTCCCGTCAAATATGCTCTACTGTCACCTCAGCTACTGAAGTACCGCGATTGCCTAGGACTTAAATACACTGAAGCGCCAAAGAAACTGTTAAAGGTGTGAGCATTCCAATACAGTGATAAGTAAAGAGGCAGAATACGGCGCTGCGGTTGGTAATACCTGTATAAGATAGTAAGTGTTGAAAGGTCTCTGTTGGATTCCTTTCATGTTAATTTCTTAAATCTGTTGTCATTTACGGCATACATTCCACTTCTAAATTTACTGTGATGTTTCTGAGTCTATCTGGGAGGAGACTGAGCAGTGGAACGTGTTACTTTTACAGATAATCAAGAACGATCTGTCACACTACTACAGTTTAAAACACAGTTTATATGTAATTCATGTCACACAGTCTCATATGGAACCTACATGTGCTTTATTTTATATAGTGTATTTGATAAGATACTGTCATCCCCCTTCCCTTCTGTGTGAAAGGATGAATGAGCAAATGTATTTCTAGTTGCATGCTTGATGGTAGCAGCCAAGCCTGTCTGCTAGAGAACCGTACGACCAACGTCGGAACAGGTAGCTACGCTTTCTTAAAGCAAAGAGGTTTCTATTCTTGGTATGGTCCTGTCCGTCCCTTGTCATGTTGGTATAGGAAGCTGCCCCTCTGGTCACTTCCGTTTTGTATCTGTGAAGCACCCTCGGTAGGGCCCCACGGCAGTCTGTCCGCAGCGAGCGTCTGAAGTGGTAAGATCTTCGGCTAAGCGCGTCTCTGCTAAGTCCGTAGGACAATGGAGTTCTTAAGTTCAGCCTAACTGGAAATTTAATCACCTTTATTTCAGGTTTAGATGTAAAATATCTAATGTTATCTTAAATTGCAACGCAGTGTAATTTGAGTGTGAAGTTCAGAATATCTTCCAGTAGTTGCTTTGTCACTACTTTGTGAGTAAAGTGGAACCACGTGTTGAGGATCCGTAACTCTAACTAAGATCATCAATCTTAAATGCGAATGTGCGTGAGGTTATAACGTCTCGTCTTGACAATATTTTTCAATACAGTAACTTTTCTTTATGTTCAATCCACGTGGGGTGTACTTTGTGAGACCAGTACCACGTGCATACACAATTGTTTGACCCATCCGGTTAATAGTAAGACGATAGTAACCAGTTCGAGGTTTCTCTTTTGTAATTTGTGTTTCGATGTAATTTATTTTAATTATCAAAATTATTGTGGAGTTACACTCTTTGTGTAAGCCAAGTTGACCACGTGATGCATTTGTGTAATCATCAAAGTAGCCCTCAGCTATTCTTTTCGGGAAGATTTCACAGAGAGTTAGTATGAATTTATTATACCAGTGTGTGGTAATTTCATGACGGACAGGATTGCGCTACGAAGGTAACTTCTTTGGGTGAAAATTGAATCGGCTGGTTGTGGTTAATTTCCTCTTGCATATGTTTCAACGTTCTTCGTGTTTTATTTTATGAATGCAGTGTTGTATGCAGTCTCCCAATCTTGGCTCCATATTTGATGTATTCCGTAAGATTACAAACTCACATTTTCACAGTCCTAAATAAGGCACCAGTTTAGTTATGAATCAAGTTTAATATGCTGAAATTTTAACGGAACAATGATCAATGTTAAAATAAATGGCCAAATATAAAGTGATTTATTTCTTTTTATTTAAATTGTCTTTTCATATATATATCACCGGTTATCGTAAGATCACTACTAAAAGATTATAATTAATGTTAGTCTGGTTGGGAATTTGGTAAGTTAGACTGGATACCTGGTGAAACAATTGCTCAGTAATGCAAGGTTAACTTCTCCGTAGCGGTCACGCGGTTCCAGACTGAAGCGCCTAGAACCGCTCGGCCACTCCGGCCGGCTGGATGCACGTGATCAGACAGGATACTAACGTATGTGTCATCTGTCAGAGTCGTATGTAGACGCATCAGGGGTCCCTTATCAATCCAACTGCACACGCCCCACACCATTACTCCAACTGCAGGCACTCCACGCCATTACAGAGCCTTCACCAGCTTGATCAGTCCGCTGCTGACATGCAGGGTCCATGTATTCAAGAGGTTGTCTCCATACCCGTACACGTCCATCCGCTCGATACAAATTGGAACGTGACTCGTTCCACCGGCATGTTTCCAGTCATCAACAGTCCAATGTCGGTGTTGAAGGGCCCAGGCGAAGCGTAAAGCTTTGTGTACACAAGTGGACCTTAGATTCCTGAAGCCCATATCGATGTTTCGTTGAATGGTTCGCACACTGACGCTTTTTGATGGCCCAGCATTGAAATTTGCAGCAGTCTGAGGAAGGCTTCCACTTCTGTCACACTGAACGATTCTCTTGAGTCGTCGTTGGTCCCGTTCTTGCAGGATCTTTTTCCCACAGCAGCGATATCGGAGAATTGATGTTTTACCGGATTCCTGATATTCACGGCACACTCGTGAAATGGTCATACGGGAAAATCCCCACTTCATCGCTACGTCATAGATGCTGTGTCCCATCGCTCTTGCGCCGACAATAATACGACATTATAAGCTCATTTAAATCTTGACAGACTGCCATTGTAGCAGCAGTGACCGATCTAACAACTGCGCCAGACGCTTGTTGTCTTATATAGACGTTGCCGACCGCAGCGCCGTGTTCTTCCTGTTTACATATCTCTGTATTTGAAAACACATGCCTATACCAGTTTGTTTGGCGTTTCAGTGTATTTACCCTTTATCTCTGCTTTGGGGACATAAATAAGCGCTAGGGTTCTGCACGCAAGCGTCTTGGGAAGACCTTGAGTGCCCTCTGCTATGCTGACCGACGGAAGCTACCCTTTGTGATGGTGAATTCTAATCCCCTTACAATGGCGAGGCGGCTCGGAGGCCACCAGGGTACCGTTTTGTCTGTGAGTAACAGAGCTGAACGACTGGAGATTCCATTAGGCAGGAACTGTTTAAGTTGACCTAGAAGTGGGTTTCTGGAAGATGCGATAATATCTTTTAAAACATTTTTGGTAACAACAGCCAAAATTCTCCATGTAACCGCTGCTCACTTGTGTTTGTGCGTTCAGTACATTTCGTAGCGTGTCAGAACCATGTTTCAGGCTTTTCTCACTTGCGTTACCTTATAGATTTGCCGGACTAGATATTACAGACTTGGTGGGAGCAAAATTTAGTATTATAATTGTGTCATTGGACGGGCGTTCGCACCATCCCCTACGATTGGTCGTAACGGCCGGGAGAGAGCAAGCGCCGCACTTGCGCTGGGTTATAAGGTCAGCGACTTGGCTGAATTTTGCTGATGTATCGTGGAGACACGGTGCACATCAGCTCTGCTGCATTGAACATTACAGGAGTGTTCCGTAAGACTGCAACGCGATGATGGTAGCAATACTGTGGACCGTTCAGGTAGTTTGCTTAGATCATGTAGACAAATTTCACGTTGTCATATCATCTGAGATTGGCGAATGGCTGGGGGCGGGGATGAGACGCACACCCTCCCACGCTCTTCTTTTACTGTACAGTTACTTAGTGGTCATTCACGTTGTCGAGTATTCTAAATGGAACTCGCCATCTTTTCGTCCTGTTTCATAATAACCTTTCGGTTTGTCGAATCTATATCATTCCCATTTGTGTCTGACCTTACCGCTGTTTTCTTTCAGATATTACTCTGATGCTGATTTTGTTTCACACAATTCCAATTTGTCCACTTTTGTAAATTCAAGTGGAATGTTATGTTACGTCAATCACCTTCAGTGAAATGACGCAGTTTTCCAACGATATCTCGCTGGTGGAGAAAAAATGGTTGAAATGGCCCTGAGTACTATGGGACTTAACATCTGAGGTCATCAGTCCCCTAGAACTTAGAACTACTTAAACCTAACTAACCTAAGGACATCACACACATCCATGCCCAAAGCAGGATTAGAATCTGCGACCGAAGGAGCAGCGCGGTTCCGGACTGAAGCGTCTAGAACCGATCGGCCCCAGCGGCCTGCTGCTGGTGGCACCCAAATGTTATTCTTTTTATCCTCTTTGTTCTTTATTCTTGTTATTCAGTTTTAATATCAATCCAGTGTCAGTTGTGTGATAATGATTATTTCTCTTCAATTAGCGATAGTAAGCTACATGTTTACCAGATCAACCTATAACATTTAATAACTATGAGTTATATCCTAGAAAATATTAGTAACGGGTTATCTCAGCCACAATCTGATGTGTTATGGCCATAGTAACATAGTACTGCTGTTACCAACGCACCTGTGTGCCATTACACAGTAATCATCAGCTTCATCGGAACGCCCCAAGTCATTTTTCTCGTCCACGAGATACTTAGTAGGGAAGCTGACGTATGAAAGGTCTCAGCCAGCACTGAGCACAGTTCACACCAATATCTACACACACACACACACACACACACACACACACACACACACACACGCGCGCGCGCGCGCGCGCGCGCGCGCTCGCGCGCACGCACGCACGCACGCACGCACCCCTAAAGGTATATTCAAACTATGCATCTTTCCTCTTTCGCAATCGCTGGTGCGCGGAAATAAAAGCGCAGGCACAAAAGTTAGTGAAAGGAACGCACGTTCGCTTGCGTGTTCTCGTCCACACGTTTCCTCGTTGTTGTAGCAGTTTGCTACGCATCCATTTCTCTGCTCGGCAATTTATGATGCGTTCACTGTGATGAAAAGCGACAGAAAAAGGAAACACAAGGCGATTACAGGTAAAACAGAGTCTAAATAGCAGAGGTACGGGAAGAAAGTGACGGCGACGTTTTGTTCGCAAATTTCAGGAGGTCACAGCGATGTTTAGGATTTTCTGCTTGAGGAATTGCAGCGATAATCCTGTTAATAATATTTCGTTAACTGGCAACCGGATACTTGTGTATGAGTTTGAGCTATTTATTTCGCAACTCATAACAATTCATTTCAGTGATTATTCCTCAAACTAAGGAATACTTAAGAGTGTTTCTTATTCGTTCTGTGAAGATTAATTAACATTCAAGACATCATTCGTATTTTATTGTACAAAATTTCAGTCGAAACAGATAACATATAGATTAACGTACTCGTACTCGGTAAAGTCGGTAAAGCCACAGAACCCAGAATCCGGTTGAACGGAGGTTGCGTTTTCCAATTTTTTGCTTCACTAATATCCGTTTCAGTTTGTAGTAGTTTAATGTGGAGCTCTACTATCCCATCTTTTGTTCAGATGTGAGGATTCTCAACTGCAATACTATAAAGTCGCCATAACATGAATTTCCAGCCTCAGTTTTTCTTTTCAATTTTCATAAATTTGTAGGCCCCTTCTCCGTTTTCCTGTTTCGAGACTTATCTTATTCTTTACAGGGAGATGATCGGAGACTTGACTCTCACGGCACCAAATATCAAATTTTTGTTCAAATAATCTTTAAAAGAGGCATTCCATATGACTTCTCTTTGCCTGTAATCACCTGCTTCCATTGGAGTCAACAGATCCTACTGTACATAATCGCCTTAAAGCGTAACTTCAACACTCTACACAACGAAACACATTCGGTCCCCAGTAGCCTAAGCGCATGTCCAAGGTTGAACGGAAAAACGGTACCTTGTGAACGCATCTTAAGGGTCAATTCAAATAGCAGAGGTACGAGAAGTATAGTGACGGCGACGTTTTGTCCGCAAATTCCAGGAGGTCACAGCGATGTTTAGGATTTTCTGCTTGAGGAATTGCAGCGATAATCCTGTTACGAAGCTGTATACTGACTCAGCATTCCTCCGGTCAAATACACTGAGCACACCACGCGAAACTGATTTTGAGCTTCAGTCAAATCGTACGCATGCCACCGGAGAGATATCATTCTCACAGCTATATGTGCATTGAAAATGGAACGATTGCAGGTTTAGATATGCCCAAAGGTGCCTTCAATCACATTGTGCTCCGCATCGAGGTATTTCGAAACAAAAATCTGTTTTTGTCGACCTTCTCGAAATTCATCGCTGACGGATGTACGGTCACAAAAAAATTTTGCAAACCATCTGTAAGCAATCTCTTTTAAATACGATTGATTACCAACTGTCCAACTGTTAAACTAAACTATTTCAGGAGAATTTCTTGAGTTAGGACTTATTGAAAAAAAAAAATCCAACGAAATCCTTCCCCTGAAATTCCCATTTTTTCGGATTACTGCTTCTTTAATACTTCACGGGAAACAAAAGTAATCGATCAGTTTCAGGTCGGCCGGAGTGGCCGTGCGATTCTAGGCGCTGCAGTCTGGAGCCGCGAGACCACTACGGTCGCAGGTTCGAATCCTGCCTCGGGCATGGATGTGTGTGATGTCCCTAGGTTAGTTAGGTTTAAGTAGTTTTAAGTTCTAGGGAACTGATGACCTCAGAAATTGAGTCCCATAGTGCTCAGAGCCATTTTTTGATCAGTTTCAAAGCTAGCAAAAAATTGAAACAATATTAATATTACTTCTCACTAGAATCATCCAGTGGTTGTGCGCAGAAGCCTAAAACCCCATTCTCATACGTTGCTACACAGGCTCCGTTCCCCAATTGGCGCTATTCCCACACACACCGCGAGAGAATGCGAGAACTTCTGATACTATAGAGTTCGGAAATTGTGGGTGGAAACTACATAGACAATTGTAGTTCAAATCAAGCCTGGAGACATGCTCAAGTTGCCTAATGGTTAACGCGAATGCTTGCGAGAAGTGAGGCTTACCGCATTAGAATGGATTGCACTGGTATCATTTCGTGTCGTTGCGCTTTCGTTTATTTAGTCCCCATAAATACATTTCCTTAATTTCAGTGCATTTAATTCTTTTCAGGGAACGTTAATTAAGCTGTGACATGACCTGTCGTACTCACTACTTCACACATTTCGTTGAACATCTCAACTTCAGTTTACAGTTATCGACGCTAGTTGGCACACCTTGAAGGTGCCATTTCAGGAACATGTTTTACTTTGTACAGCGTGCCATCCTATGAATAATATCAAAAGGAAGTACAGAATATTCTGTGCATGATGTATAATACTCTCCTGATCCTCTCCTTGTCTCACCAATGTACGTAACAGCTCAACACCGTTACAACTGCCAACATCGTAACTGCTGCGTAAATGTAATCACCATTTGCACAGTGTTAAAAGTCTCTCCGTAGTACTGGATGCTATTACAGAGGTATTCGATTAAACCTAGCAGCTGCGCTCGCATTTAAATTCACAGACGGGTGTCCCTCAAACGAGTGCACGACTTGCAAACCACCTGCTTCGCTCCACTCTCTTTAAGTGATCAATAGCATCCGGACAGCCACCTGAAATTGCAGGCGAAGTGTGCTCATAGTTTCATCTCCTGAAGGGCTTCAATATTTGACAGCCGTCACTCTCTCAGAAATATCTTCTTCAGTAGTGGAGCACGTTGAGTTGCAACAAGAGATTGCATTGGAATAATGAAGTGTCCGACATCATCATCATCATCAACATCATCATCGCATCTTTCCAGCGAACCAGATGGAGTGTTTATGAACAATTAGCCTCCATTTTGCTGCATCATATTTCTTGTCTTGATATTGTTTTCCTGTTTTATCCTCTGGTCTCAGATCTTTCTTAATCTGATGCCGGCATCTTTTTCTGGGTAGTCCTCCTGCTATTTTTCCCTGCACTTTGCTGTCTACGATCGTTTTGGCAGAGGCTTATCCTTCATCCTCGTCACATGTCCATATCACTTGATCCGTGCTGTGCGCATTCTCTCAGAGATTGACAGACCCACTTGCATCCCTCCTCTGATGTCTTGATTCCTAATTTTATCTCTTCTTGTCTTCTGCAAGGCTGATCGCAGCAACTTCATTTCGCATGCTTAAACTTACTCAAAACTGCCTTGTTTATTATAGAGCGTTCCAAGACTGTATGTCATAATCGGCAGGAGGTACGTTTTAAAAGTGTTCTGTATAGCTCTCACAGTAACTCCTTTGTTCCACGCAAGGTTCTGCACTATCTTTGTTACCCTATTCTGTACTTCTTGTTCGGCAGTTCCATTCCTTTACAGTGTACTTCCCGATTAACTGAAATCTTCCACACTTTCGATTTTCATTCCAAAATGATTCAATTGGTCTAAGCACTAAGGGGCTTAACATCTGAGTTCTTCAGTCCCCTCGACTTACAACTACTTAAACCTAACTAACCTAAGAACATCACACACATCCATCTCTGAGGCAAGATCCGAACCTGCGACCGTAGCAAGCGGGCGGTTCCGGACTGAAGCACCTAGAACCGCTCGGCCACAGCGGCGGGCGATGTTCCTTCCATCTAACATCACGCTGCCATGGAAAGGTGTCCTGCTGATAATCATCGTTACGGTTTCAAAATGTACCCTATTCTTCTTTTTCTGCTTTTACGGCCTCACTGAACCACTTCAATCAGTTTTTGGTCATCTTCTTCAACATGTTTTCTTCCTGAATTGCTCAGTATATTTTCATACGATCTGATCTTTTTTGTCGTTCCTCATCTGTAAATACCCTTTTTATTGCTTGTCGTTTGTCTCTTTTTAGTCTAAATTTTTTAAAAAGTTTTTAGGTTCTTTAAACTTTCCGCTTCTTTTCCTTTTTTAAATTCTAGTACTTCCATATCCTCCCCGATTTCCTTTTTCTACCCCACTTTTTGTTTCAAGTTCCAAAATTTCTCTGTAACTTTTCTTGATAATATTGTTTCTGGTCCTCATAATGTGACCAAAAATAGATCCTTTCTTTCCGTATAGCATCTGTAATGACCTCCAGTTCCCTGTGTATACAACTTTCTTGTTATTAAAACAACATTTCTGAATTGAAACTCGAACTCTCTAAGGTACGCAGGTGGTAACAGTCGAGTTATTATTATTATTTTACTTTTCTAGTGAGCTGCTTCAGTACTGGCGCATTATTGAATCAGGGACTTTGGAGCCAGATTCTAGGCGAGTCGATTGTGAGGCAAATTGATTTCCTATAGGGAATACTTGGTCAGAACTGTAAAATGGAAACTGTTTCCAGTTTGATTCTTGTAGACACCCACCTATGTTTATTAGTGTAAAATCGAGTTCCAACTTAGTTATTTTCTAATCGCTGTGTCCAGGGTTGCAGGACCACGGCTTCATGAGTCTGTAATGATTTCAGATGGTTGAAATTAACACAAAAGCCTCACATTATGTCTGTTTACTAGTATTTAGTTTAAAAGAAACCATATTGCTCCGTTTCAGTATGGTCTTCGTCAGTGTTCCCACAATTCTGCATATAAAAACGAAGATGTACAGTGCGTGCCATTATAACATATTGATTGAACTGTGTCACTATGGGTATAGAAGAGCTAAATGCACGAAGTGGAAATCAGAACAAAAAATTAAAAAAAAAAAAACCTTACAAAATATTGTACTAGCAACTTCTTACACCGAATGTAACAGCAACACCAAATGTAGCGCAAAGAGGTAGAAGGCACCGCATTAAGACACATCCAAGTTTCCCAAGTAATTTACTATTTCCAGCTACAGTGCCCCCGTTCCTCTTGGTCTGCGTCACCAGGTCCCGCAATGCTCAGGACACCATTTCACTGTCTGCGAAATAGTTAGGTGCGGAATGGCTGCCTCAGCGACCCGTGAAATGCCCTGCTGTGTGTCGGCCTTGTATGGCTGCGGAGTTGTGTCTACGTCAGGATGCACCAGCAGTCGACTCAGTGACCACCGTCCCTGTTGTCTCAGCGCCGCTCGCTGGAAAGCTGCAAGGTAGCCAGCGCTATGCTTCCCCACCGGCGTGGCTCGGGTCGCGGCGACAACAAGCGCCTGCAGTCCGGCAGCTGAATCTGCAGCCCTCGCCCTGGATGTCTCCAGTGCGTGTAGGGAGCCAAGACGACTGCCCACAGTAGCGAGCCATGGAGCTGCCCGCCACTGGCTGGCTACGGACCCTGCATCAGCCTCAGAGGGTCGAACCAGCGACCTGCCGTGGACTGCAATGTTGGCGCCCCATCTGCTTCTGTGTGTAGCCGGTGGTGTGACACGCCCCACCGTCCAGGAGAGCTGTCACACTTGAATGATTTGTTAGCCTGCTGCTCACATCTATTACTTTCCCCTCTTTGGGGAAGTGTGAGGGGGAGTTTGTAGCCTTTCGGCTTTTACTCCCCTGTGAACGTGTGTGTGTGATTTTGCTATAATTTTTGGTGTCTGTGACTTGTGATGTTTGTTGTGAGTGAGTCTGGTACTTGCCTGAGGTAGGCAAAAAGATTGGTGTTATATGGGAAGGAATTGGATTAGGGATTGGGTATTGGGATTTTCTCTTCGACTTAATCGTCGAAGATCGTCATAGGGCGCTTATGCTTATCGCCAGACATGTCATACCGACCTAGGGAGTGGATGAGTGCATTTCCGGATCTGGAAGAACCTTCATAGAAGGCCCTCGCCAGATCCTGGAAACGCTCTCTCAGGAATGGGATTTCGGCTGCGGCGTGCAGGTCGTCTGTGGGGAATCCGAGAGGTAGATGCAGTGCCCTTCTGAGGGCGCGGTTCTGCAGACTCTGGAGTTTGTCCAGGTGCTGCTTTGCCGCGTATCCCCAGACAGGGCACGCATACTCCATTACCGGCCGGATCAGGGCCTGGTATACATTTACTGCTACTGGGCAAGGAAGGGAGCTGGTTGTGTTCAGGATAGGGTATAGGATGGACATTCTGGCGCAGACCTTCCCGTGGACCTCGTCTATGTGGGGTTTCCACGTAAGACGAGAGTCCAAGGTTACACCAAGGTACTTGGCGGTTCTGCGCCAGGGGAGTTGGGTTCCATTTAGGTGAAGGTGGAGGGGGGGGGGGGCGTTGAGGAGGTTCGCGCCTTCCGAGCCTGCGGGTAATCAGGATTGCCTGTGTCTTCTCCGAGTTGACGGTGATGCGCCAGCGACGGGCCCAGGTTTGTGTGTCATCTAAAACCCTTTGTAGCCTACGAATGACCAGGTCCTTGTTCGCGTTTCTCGTGTAGAAGGCTGTATCGTCAGCGTACTGTGCAGTGTGCACCAGGGGGGCCGTTGGAGTGTCTGCAGTGTACAAACTGTACAATACGGGCCCCAGGACCGATCCCTGTGGCACCCCAGCACGAATACGCCTTCTGGTGGAGGTGGCAGTTTCTACTTTGACGGAGAAAGTCCTATTGGTGATATAGCTCTTGATCAGCTGAACTATACTCCTGGGAAACCCTTGTGTGTGCAACTTGTAGAGTAGCCCTCTATGCCATACTGAATCAAAGGCTTTGGCTACGTCTAGTAGCACTATCCCGCAGTAGCCTCTGTGGTTGAAACCCTCTGTGGCTGCTTCAACCACTCTCATGACCTGTTGTGGGGCAGAGTGGTTCTGCCGGAATCCGAATTGGAAATCCGGCAGAATTTGCTCTCTGGTAATATGTTCTTGTATGGGTCTTAGCAGGAGGCGCTCATAGATCTTGCTGAGAGTTGGCAAGAGGCTAATCGGCCTGTACTGCGGGAATAGAGGGTCTTTCCCTGATTTGTGTATCGCGACCACTTCCGCATGTTTCCAGCAAGCTGGGAAAATACGGGAACGAGTAATCTCGTTGAGGACGTTCGCGAGGTGTGTGATCACTGTAGGTGGGAGTTTTTTGACTAACTGGTTTGTGACACTATCGTGCCCTGGCGCCTTTTTTGTAGGGAGGGACCTGATTACTCTTGCCACGTTCTCGGGGGCAAAAAGTATGGGTTCGTCCTCTGGGTCCTCCTCAGCATTGAGGAAGACGGCCAGTTGAAGACTGACTACCTCTTCATGCTCTTCATCCTGGGGTTCTGCCGTTTGAAACTGCTTCTCGAAAGAGTCGGCCAGGGCGTTAGCCTTCCCAGCATGGCTGTAAACCAGTCCCCGCTCGCCGTGCAGTGGCGGCATTCTAGCGCGTCTTTTTGTGAATTGTTTTGTTGCTTGCCATAGTGTATGATCGTCTACTTTGAGAACTGTGAGGCGGTTTTGCCATTGCTGGTTTCTGTGCTCATTGAGCGCTACCTTCAGTTCTCTCTGTAGACGATTGAGCAGCCTCCTGGTGGCCTGATTTCTGGTGATCTTCCACTCTTTTGCCACCCTGTTTTTGTGTCGGATTTGAGCTAGCAAGTGTTCCGGGAGTTGTATTTGCGGTGGAGGGCCGTCCCTTTGTGGAGGGGTGGCCTCTTCCGCTGCCTGCAAGATGTTGCCTGTCAAGTCTAGTAGCGCTTGTTCTACTGTTTCGGCAGTAGGTGGCGGAGCGCGAGCGATATCAGAGGCGACAGTTTCTTGGTATCGCTCCCAGTCTGTACGTTTGTAAGACGTCTGGTACCGTGGGAGTGCTACCCATTCTCCCACATCGACTTCTAGAATCACTGGGTTGTGGTCGGAGGACATTCTGTTGATTGTCCTTGCGGCCACAAATCCTGCGATCCTCCTAGTGAGAGCTATGTCTAACACATCGGGCCTGCTTCCGTTTTTCGGAAAATGTGTGGGCTCGACTGGACTCCATGTTTCGAAGTGGTGGGTGCGCGCTAGTTGTTGCAGTTTGGCGCCTGCTCTGGAGGTTACTCTAGAATTCCAGTCAGGGTGTTTGGCATTGAAGTCTCCCCCTACTACGAGTTTGCCTTCAATTTGCCCTAGGGCAGCTATGTCTCCCTCATCTATCTGGTCATGTGGGGGTCGGTAGACTGCAACAATTGTTAGGGGTCCGGTGGCAGTGGTTACTTCTACCGCCACTGCTTCGATTTTGTTGGTAGCTGGTAAGAATACCTGATGGTGGGGGATCCCTCTTTTTATGTATATGGCCACTCCTCCGCCTTGGGTTGGCCTGTCTTTGCGATAGCTAACATAGTTGGGGACTGTCGCTTTTATTCTCGGTTTTAGGTGGGTTTCCCCCATCATGCATATGTCGATGGAGAACTCCTTCATGAGTTCTCTGAACTCGACCTCTTGATTTACAATGCTGTCTGCGTTAACGACGCACATTGTCAGGCCTTGGATGATTGGTCGTCTATTCATGATGGGGTTTTGGTACTACTGAGGAAGTCGCAGAGGGGAGCGACTGCTGGACTGTTGCCTGAAGGGCGACGAGTATCTGTGTGTTCTGCTTCTGGGCTTCCCTGAATTCCTTCAACATTTCCATGACGAGGTTCATGGTCTGCACCATTACACCTAACAACTGATCCATGGGGGGGGGGGGGGGGGATGTGTGTGGGGTTCCCTAGGGCTTTCTCTGGCATGGTGGACCTGGTCGTTGTTGTTGTGTATTTCCTGGTGTTGTTTTTGTGATTGTGTCTGGTGTTGTGGTGGTTGGGCAATGCTTTCACGGTCCCTCGGGGGAGAAACCACTTCCGCATACGTTGCCCTCGGTGTGTCCAGTCTTGGTTTTACCCAGGCCTTGTCTGCGTGTGTTGTCATGTTTTGGTTTCTTGTGTGTCTGGATGGGTTCGTGGTGTTTTCTTTTCGTGTGTGTGGGGCGGCCTTTGCGCCCTTTGCCTGCTGTGTGTGTCTTTTATGGACCTCACAACCTTGGTAACCCGCTGTGTGGTTTTTGCCACACAGCGCGCACCTTATTTGCGGGTCCGTGTGTTTTATGTTGCACGTTCGTGTGTCATGGGCCTCGGCGCATTTTCTGCACCTCACTGCCATTGAGCAGTGTGCCGCAATGTGGTTGAGGCCCTGACATCTGAAGCACTGCACCGTATTGTTTTTGCGGCGCAGTGGTTCAGTGGTCACAGGGACCGCCAGGATCGTCTTAATTTCCCTTTTGTTCTGTGGGACGTCTGGCAGTGTGACCTGATACAGGGGCCATTTGCTGCCTATGTTTCCCATCTGTTGGACCGCCTTGACGATGTACCCCTGGGCAGTCAGGTCTGTTTTGATCGCCTGGGAGGCCACTCGTCTCGGTAGGTCTCTGATGACAATGTTTCTATTACGTGTTTTTGTTGTGGGGAAAGTGTAGTGGGGTATGTTTTTGCTGTTGAGAAGTGTTTTTATTGTGGTGTAGTGCTCGAGTGTGAGTAATGTTATTTTTATTTTGTCACCACCAGCAGGTTTTGCTTTGAAATTGCCTCCCCCGATTGCTGTTTTTAGCATTTCGAAGAGTTCCTCGTAATTCCGAGTGAACTCCGCGACGATCGGAGGGAGATGGTGGGTGACCTGGTTTTGTGTTTGTGTTGTTGTGTCTTGTGGTGTCTCTGGCTCATCGGCCACCGCCTGGAAACTGTTCGGGGTGGGTTCCACTCCCCGGGCCGGCGTGAGCCTCGGCTGGTGAAAGGTTTTCCTCGCCAGCACGAAACCATCCGAATCCTGCCGGTTACGCGGTTCCCTTCCAGTGCTAGTGTTTCCTGGTCCCCTCCTAGGACGACGACAGGTGCTGTCGGGGGCGCTGGCTCCTCAGAGGGTGTGGAAGTGGTTAGGGTGGTGGTGGTGGAGTGCTTTTTCCCCTTGGAGTGCTTCTCCTTCTTGTCCTTCCTTATATGCCGCTGCTTGGATGTGGCGGTCTTGAGTGGGGGGAATTTAAGGAACTGGGATCGGGTAGGGGGTTGGGTGGCAGTTGCGGGTTTGGGAAGGATTTTTGTCGGTTGACTGGGCTTCTGCTTGCAATTTAGTTTGCGGATATGGTCAGTAAGGAGGCCACAGCTGTTGGCAAGCAGGAGAGGGCTGAGGAGAGGGGAGGGAGGGGCGGGATCGCAAATACTGACGATGTATTTGTTTGTTTGTGTATTATGTGGTTTTGCCATGTCGGTTGCGGAAAGGGGGCTTGCTGCCAGGTTATTGTCAGTTGCAACTTTTGTTGGCACCGTTGGGTTTTCCGGTTGCAGTGCTGACCCTAGAAACACGACGGCAGACGCGGAATTCTGGACGGGGGCGGCGGAAAACCTCTCTGTGGTTCCGCGGCCCGCTTCCAGGTCCTGACCTACTTTTTCCCTATTCTTGGGGGGGGGGGGGGGGCGGGGCAGAGACTGACTCTGCGGCAGCTGAGGTGCTCGAGACGGCCGGCCGCGCGGCCCGCGGCAACAAGAAAGCGCGCCTCGTGTCGTCGGCGGAAAGAGACCGCCGCGACCCCAAGGCGTCACCCAAGCTCGACATACCACAACGACGAGAGGACACGACAACTCTGCCAGGCAACGCCATGCAAAATTTTCTCCAATTGCCGTCCGTGCTAAGACCTAGGCGCAAGTGCCCGTCAATGTTTTAATAAAAACAGAGCCGGTGATCACTCCTGTTTTTACTCCCGTGCAAGCGGGGGCCTATGGCTGATAGTACGCGAGTGAGAGGAGCGATGCTCAACCCTCGACTGCTACTCAGCGAGTGATTTGTTAGTGAACCGGCACCTATTTATATGCGGCTGTGCGCCTCTGATTTGCTGAAAGCGCCGCTCCGTGTCACGTACTGGTAACACTTAGGTTGGGCAGTGGGCGCCTTCTGCCTGTGACTTGCGCCATGCAGATCACAGTGTGTACTTTTTCCGGCAGTTATACGGCCTGTGGCCTCTGTTTTACTTCGCAACTGCTGGTGAGTGTTCAAAATGGCTCTGAGCACTATGGGACTCAACTGCTGAGGTCATTAGTCCCCTAGAACTTAGAACTAGTTAAACCTAACTAACCTAAGGACATCACAAACATCCATGCCCGAGGCAGGATTCGAACCTGCGACCGTAGCGGTCCTGCGGTTCCAGACTGCAGCGCCTTTAACCGCACGGCCACTTCGGCCGGCTCTTATCTTCAAACCAGACCTTATGGCCTGTTGTAAGGCTTTGTTCCTCGATCGTTGACTTTTTTAAGTTTGTGAACTTGATATAACATTCATGTTCTGCCGCATTTGGGTACGAAAACTATGACGTCACTCCACCACCAGTGTATTGCATAAGACATACACATCGGTTCAGTTCCAGATTAAAAAAATTGATGAACAGCTTCGCATGCTCGGATTTGAACTAAGCTATGATGCTGCATGACATCGAGAATATTTTATTCATGGATATCGCCAGAAAACTCAAAGAGTCCATGCACCATATGTATTTCAAAGATTCAACTACTTTCAACAGAAGTTCTTGATTGGTTTATCTTTGTGCAATTCGTGATTAATTTATCTCTGTGTACACTCTATACTGTTTACAACCAAAATATTTCATTTAGTATAAGACTATTAAGATCCATTTCTGGTACCTGTCGGACCCAGTGTTTCTATTAGTACGAAACTGTATAATACGGGTTTTCATCATTTTAAGATCGTATTACAGGATGCTTATATTTTAAGCTCCAGCGATATACCGATCCTGGAGGAAGGAAGCATTACTCAGGTAAAAATCACAGGTTCAGGAAAACATTTCCTGCGAAACAAAGCTTGCTTTAATAGTATGCGACATCTTACTAATTTCTACTTTTATCTTACGAATATTACGTAATTAAGTCAATTTCGTAAATCTGTTAAATACAAATGTCTCGACAAAACAATTTCATTATGGGCGTAATGAAAGACATTAGTAAAGATAAACTGATGTCGATAGAAAGGTACGCCTCGTCTTCCTAAATTCCCGAGTGGGTTTCGACACTGAGCCACATCGTCGACTACTAACCGTGATTCAATCATACAGAGTATCTTTGCAGATACGTGATAGGCTGGAAGACTGTGTCCTATTAGATCACACGAATATTCAACACAATCGGAAGTAACAAGGGGTGTGCCACAATAAAGTGTTCTCAGCATACGCAGACGATTTATCGGATGGGACCAGCGACACTTTCAGACTGTTCACTAATAATGCTGGTCTCTGCAAGAAATCACGTTGGGAAATCTTAAGGAAATTCATAAATATTTGAATAAAATTTCCACTTGGTGCAATGTACGTCAGCTCTCTTCAAATGTGGATAAGTGCAAGTTAATACTTATAACAGAAAATACAACACTATCATAACACATAAACAGCAGTCATTGTCTGAAGCAGGTCACACCAAATAAGTAGTTATTTATTATACTAGTAACAGACACGAAATGGGACGAAAACCTAAAATAAATGTTCAGAAAGCCATAGGTAAGTATTGGAGGTTCTGGGAAAGTGTAGTGCATCTCCAGAGGGAACACCACACAAGATGCTGATGCAAAAAAATTCAAAAGTATTGTTTAACCGTTTGGAGTCCTTATCTAGGACGCATATTGTCCGGTTTTTGTGTGTTTTCTGCCGCTGTAAATACTACATTTTTCTTGTACTGGGACAAAGGTGCATCACTGCACTGCATGAGTAGTGGATAAGACCCTTGACTCTGTTTTTAATGTTATCTGTGGTGGTCTTGGTCGGTAGTCAGTTGTGCAATGCTAGGGCATTCATATTATAGCCACAGAAGCGAGCAGTTGAGTTTTAGAGAAGGTCTGATATTTGTGAATCTGAGAGGTATTATCTGGAATACTTTCTTATGGAGATGAAAACTTGTTTGTAAAGATATCTTCTTGAATGTGTCGATGGAGAATATTTTTGGAAGAATATTTCAAGATAACCAATGCACGTAGAAGAATGAAACGTTTGTTTGTCAAAACTATTAATTGAAGGAAATCTTAGTCCCTTAGATAAATAAAAATATTCGTGATTATCGTTAATTTAATTTCTTTTTCTTCATTATGTCACAAATAATGCAAGTGGTTCAAATGTCTGTAATTTTTGTAATGAGTGTATTTCATAGTTGTTAGTCTTAAGCTGTACATTCTTTTTTGATAATACTCAGACTTTAATTTTACAAGAACATTTCGCTTTAAAGTAAAATCCTCCTTCACCGTTCTTAGTAAAGTTTTAAATATTTTGTCGTATGTGCACCGCGCAATCGGCACACGTAGCCACAGACTGGTTTTGAGAAAAATATAAATGAATAATACAAGTATGAAAAAGCTTCAGACACAACAAAAGGTGAGTTACTTTTCTTTCAGGACAGATTTCGCTTTGCATTTTTGTTAGCAAGCAGTAACTAGTCAGAATTTTCATGTGTTGTGCAAAGTAGGCAGATTAATTTACGGTGAACAGTGTAGATGTTCTTAAGCAGTTATTTTCTTCCGAGTTGAGCATTAATGTATTTTGTGGATATTTCAAGTTATACATTGCACTTATTATGTAACTTTCACAATGTACTTCAGTACTGAATTTCAGTTAAACCGTTTTCTCTGAGTACACAGTTTCTTTTGGGGTTTAATTAAAAAAAATAATGTACATTATTTCAAATTCAGTATTTCACTAAGATTAAAGTTTTGCTTCACGACATGTTCAAGGCCAACCAACAGTCAGTACTGCTCAGCAGTTGAATAAGGTGACTTACGGACACGTTACACGAAGAGAAAGTTTTTGAAAAAGGATATTCAGTATTTCATATACAACATATAGATAAATTATATAGAAAGCTTACAACATCAGAAAATTTCGAAATGATTAGAGACGGTTTGCTAGGCTCGTAACTGATCAGTGGATCCCCTAAGAAAGAGACCACATATGTTTAAACCAGAACTTCCCGGGTTCGATTCCCGGCGGGGTCAGGGATTTTCTCTACCTCGTGATGGCTGGGTGTTGTGTGCTGTCCTTAGGTTAGTTAGGTTTAAGTAGTTCTAAGTTCTAGGGGACTGATGACCATAGATGTTAAGTCCCATAGTGCTCAGAGCCATTTTTTGAAAGCAGAACTGTATCGAAGAAAATGGAGGATCTTTTCGCTGTACACAGTTTGGTAGGTACATAAAAGCAAGTATCGTGGAATACTGTGTAATAGTTCAACAGACTCCAACGTATATTTCGCGTAGGAATCATGATACGCCACAAGGGCGCATACCGAGACGTATGTCACTGCTGTGGTCTTCAGACAGAAGACTGACTGGATGTAGATCCCCACGCTAGTCCAGCGATTCTCAGCCACAGTGTTCCGACTCACTCTTGTGTTGCGAATACGCGTCAGATATCTCGAGAGATTTTTAATGTCTTGTAATCTTCCACAGATAATATATCTAGAACTTTTTTTGCGAAACCGTTTCTTGGAATAGCCCAATTTACAAGAAATCGCTCATCAATGTACGTTATTGTATCAATAACAATAATGCAAAAATGTGTCGTATATTGTTTGTGTGCTTGCTTTTTTGCATATAGGGAAAAATATCGGACATAGGGTCCGCGCCGAAGTTTGAAACGTACTCGGGTGCGCCCTAGAGGAAAAAAAATGCTGAGAAATACGACGCTAGTCTTTCCTGTGCAAATCTTTTCATCTCGTGGCAACTACTGCAACGTAGGGCCTACATCGATTACAACCTGCTAATCATAGTCAAGTCTTACTTACCTTCAACGATTTTTACCCCACACATCAATATGACTTCGACGATTTCTAGGTGCTTCCTGATATGTCTCATCAACCAACCGGTTGTTTTAGGTAATTTGTGCCATAAATTTGTATTTTTATCCGTTGGATCCAATAACTTGTCTTTAGTTATTAGATATACTCATAAAATTATCAGCATTCCTGTTTTAGTGGCATATGTCAAAAGTTTCTGTTGTTTTCTTGTATGAACTATTCATCGCCCACTTTTCACTTGCGTTAAAGGCTTCCGGATTAATACCTTCAGAAAAGACTTCATAATATTTAAATTTCCCTTAGGTATTCTCTTTGCTACTGACAATCTGCAAGTTATATCCTGTCAGATATTTTGCTGGCCAGACACCAATATACATCAACTACATTTAGTGTCCCATTTGCCAACCTAATTCTCTCAAAATCGACTGATTTAAACCGACTACGTTCCGTTACCTTTGTTTTACACTAAAGTGACAAAAGTTATGGGAAACCTCCTAATATCGAGTCCGACCTCCTTTCCCCCCATCTAGTGCTGCAACTGGACGTTTCATGGACGCAAAAGGTCGTTGGATGTCCTCTCCAGGCATATTGAGCCCTTCTGTCCCTATAGCCGCTCATAATTCCGGTAGTGTTGCCGATGCAGGAACTGACCTCTCGATTATGCTCATAAATGTTCGATGGGATTCACGTCGGGTGATCTGGGTGGCCAAATCATTCGTTCTAAAATGAAATTTTCACTCTGCAGCGGGGTGTTCACTGATATGAAACTACTTGGCAGATCAAAACTGTGTGCCGGACCGAGACTCGAACTCGAGACCTTTGCGAAGTAGGTTGCGAGGTAGGAGACGAAGTACAGGAGGAATTAAAGCTGTGAGGACAGGTCGTGAGTCGGGCTTGGGTAGCTCGGATGGTAGAGCACTTGCCCGCAAAAGGCAAAGTTCCTGATTTCGAGTCTCGGTCCGGACACAGTTTTAATCTGCCAGGAAGTTTCATTCGTTCGAAGGTTGCAGAATGTTCTTCAAGTCAATCATGAAAAATTGTGGCCTGGTGACATATTACATTGTCATTCACAAAAATTTCACCGTTTTTTGAGAACATGAAGTCCATGAATGTTCTCCAAGAAGCCGACCATAACTATTTCTAGTAAATGATCGGTTCCGTTGGACCAGAGAATCAGTCCATTCGCCGGACGGAGTGGCCGAGCGGTTCTAGGCACTTCAGTCTGGAACCGCACGACCGCTACGGTCGCAGGTTCGAATCCTGCCTCGGGCATTGATGTGTGTCATGTCCTTAGGTTAGTTAGGTTTAAGTAGTACTAAGTTCTATGGGACTGATGACCTCAGAAGTTAAGTCCCATAGTGCTCAGAGCCATTTGAACCATTTGAACCAGTCCATTCCATGTAAACACAGACCACACCATTATGGATCAAACACCAGCTTGCGCGGTGCCTTATTGACAACTTGAGGCCATGGCTTCGTGGGGTCGGCAGCACATGCAAATCGTACCACCAGCGCTTACGAACTGAAATCGGGGCTCATCTGACCAGTTGTCTAGGGTGCAACCGATATGGTCACAATTCCAGGAGAGGCGCTCGGGCGAAATCGTGCTGTTAGCAAAGGCACTCGCGTCGGGCGTCTACTTCCGTACCCCGTCAACGCCGAATTTCACCACACTATCCTAACCGATACGTTCGTTGTAAATCCCACATTGATTTCTGCGGTTATTTCACACAGCGTTGCTTGTCTGTTAGCAGTGACAACTGTAGGCAAACCCCGTTGCTCTCGGTCGTTAAATGAAGGCCGTCAGCCTCTGCGTTGTCAGTGTGCAGAGGTAATGCTTGAAATCTGGTATTTACAGCGTACTCTTCACACTGTGGATCTCGTAATATTGACTTCCTTGACGATTTCCGAAATGGAATGTTCCGTGGATCTACCCCCAAATACCATTCTGCGTTCATAGTCTGTCAGTTCCCGTCGTGTGACCATAATCAAGTCGTAAACATTTTCACATGAATCACATGAGTACATATGACAGCTCAGCCGACGCAACGTCCTTTTCTAACTTGTGCAAGCGATACTGCCACCATGTGTATATTTGCATATCGCTATCCCGTGAATTTGATCACTTCAGTGTATTTTTCCTGTTAAACATTTTATAACCTCTTTTCAAGACGTGTTACACTCCGTTCAATTGATCTTTCACGTCCTTTGCCATCTCTGACGGAATTTCAGTACCATCGGCAGTCCTCCCCTTGCGCATTTATTTCCATTTCAAATTTCTCCTCGATTTCCATCACAGCTTGCTCTCTCAGTGCGTGAAGTGAGTAAGAGACAAAACTGTTAATATTGGTAGCAAATGCCCTTCGTCAAGCGCTGTACACTGACTTTTGAAATTTATATGTAAATGTAGATTCATTTCTGCGAATTGTTTCAGAACACGTTGAGATTTTTTTTTTTAACCAATCTGGTACGGTTCAGTTGTTTTAAGAGTTCACTGGCCATTCCGTCCCATACTATCTCCGAAACTGAGCAAATACTCAGTGTGTAATGAGTCTGACGACCCGGCGGCGTTTAGTCCTGACACACTCTCCTCCCTCGTCGTCAAGCGTCTACGCCTCCTTTTGTGAGAGGCGACGTCCTCTCTCCTCGCCGTTTCCCAGACGGACCCACTGCGTGGAGTAATGGCTGGCCTGTCAGCGACACACCAGATCACTCGTGGAGTTCTCTGAGGGGAACCTGCTGTCACCACAGACCACAGGGCCCTCTTCGTAGTGACAAAGAACGAATGGGT
The DNA here is from genome assembly GCF_021461395.2 of Schistocerca americana. NCBI lineage: Eukaryota > Metazoa > Arthropoda > Insecta > Orthoptera > Acrididae > Schistocerca > Schistocerca americana. The sequence continues at coordinate 296,789,061 of NC_060121.1, read as the reverse complement.
TGTCACGCGTTGTCCAAGGCGGCACAAAAGACACACTTCTTCGTCTCGTCTCTTCTCTCCTCTGGAGCCAATGAGAGGCGTCTTACTTCACATTACCGCTACTAATGTCGAATTTGGAACGCAAACAGCGGCTTAATTTTAAAAATTCTATGTCATTTAGTACAAAATAATTATGAAGTTAGTTCTGTCATCAAACTACATATACAACGTCACTTTATTTAACTATCTGTCAGCTGACTAGTTCCTCATCATTACGATACGATGATTTTATATTTGATGCATGAAGAGTGTGAAAGGCGGCCACTTACTATCCAGCGACTGTCATTTCGTCATAGTCTGAAAGACGCATTGTGTTTTTCTCTTGTTTGGTGACGCTGTCGACTACTCTGTCGACTGAAAGACGTGGAAGTAATTCAGCTTTGCGTGCGAGAACGCGGTGATATCTTCTAAAACGCTAAATTATTTGATCACGAGTCGACCAATCAGAAAATTAGGCGGTTGTTCCGTGTGTACCGGGGAAGCAGCTCGCTTCACACTATGCTTTTAATTTGTGGTTGATCTTCCATTGGTGGGGCATGCGCGATGACTCTTCGCCCATAACCGTTTGCAGCATGCAGTAACGAGCACTTATTCGGACCTTTTCTAGTGAAGGAGATGGAAGTTTTAGATGATGATGATGATGATGATGATGATGATGAGTTTGTGGGGCGCTCAACTGCGCGGTCATCAACACCCGTACAAATTCCCAGTTTTTACACAGTCCAATCTAGCTACTGTCACGAATGATGATGATGAAACGATGAACACAACATAAACACCTAGTCCCCGGGATGAGAAAATGTCTATCCCGTCCGGGAATCGAACCCGGAACCCCATGATCCAGAGGCAGCAACGCTAGCCACTAAACCACGAGCTGCGGACGGAAGCTTCAGAGCAGCACCCTTCGATATCATATGGTGAGACACACATCGCCACGCACATTGTACTTAGTTTCCCTTCAAATGAGCTGTACAGATTTACAAGAATTTTAATCTGGTGTGCTACTTGTGGGTCTTTATTCGACTTAGCACGTATCCAGTAGCACATGTGACGCGGATCCGCTTCAGTTCTAAACTTCAAGTGACTTACATGGCGGTGTATCTCGCCTCAAAATGAGGTATTTGTTCCATTCTGGACGGCCGAAGTGGCCGTGCGGTTATAGGCGCTGCAGTCTGGAACCGCAAGACCGCTACGGTCGCAGGATCGAATCCTGCCTCGGGCATGGATGTTTGTGATGTCCTTAGGTTAGTTCGGTTTAACTAGTTCTAAGTTCTAGGGGACTAATGACCTCGGCAGTTGAGTCCCATAGTGCTCAGAGTCATTTGAACCATTTGTTCCATTCTGAGTATTATTTTTCTAATGTAAAAATGGTTCAAATGGCTCTGAGCACTATGGAACTCAACATCTGAGGTCATTAGTCCAGACTGCAGCGCCTAGACCCGCACGGCCACTTCGGCCGGCTTTATAATGTAGCTCTGAGATATTGTACAAGAGGGATTTAAAGTTAGCCCATTTCAATGTGTGAGCACAGCCACCAGGCTGGATTGTACATTTCATTCAGTTTTTAATGACAGCTCCAGTTAATTTAATTTGCCTACAGACACTCACTCATTTGTTTGATCTATTCCTAAGTCACAACTTGTCATGTGACACGGCATCCTTACTAGAATTTTCAGTGAAATCGCTCAGTGAGCTCCTATAGTCCATTGAAACTGGCATATAAGGAAAACAGTGCACTTCACGTTTCCTTGGAATTTATCTTTCGTAAATGATTTTCAAATCGGAGGGTAATTTTGATGCTGATGCAGTTTCCTTCGAGATCTTCAATAATGGCAAATAGCAGAGACTTGCAGTAACGAGCAACTGATATTAAGACACAGATGAGTTAACTGAACCAAGAAGGTAGTATTTGCTACGGTATGAGGCAAAGACAAGAAACTCACATTTCACATTTATATTTAATGTTTAGAAAGGCGCTATTACCAAATGGGTCTTTTGTCCTGCTGTTATGCTTTGGCGTAAGCTTGCTCTCCTAATCACCAATCAAATCAAGCTATGTTATCTTTGAATTTCTTTTTCTATTCGGGAGGCAAGTAGTAAGCGTATAACGCTCGACAATGACGGTATTTCACGAGAAAACTCAAAAATTGCTCTTTTAACGAAGTGTCATGAAATGCGTTAGTTTCTCAGTTCTTGAGTGAAAGCGTCGTGAATACAACATTAATAGCTGACCAATATTGCCTTCATGTTTTGCGCTGTGTGACAATATTTACTTCTAAACATTTATCACAAGAATTGTTAAATTAACTTACTGTCTGTTGCCATAGTGGCCAGAAACTTCGCTCCATAAAGGAAGTTATAGATAACCATATCAGAACCAATTTTGGAAACAAAACCATTCATCTGACTTATTTTTCATTCATAGATCTTCTGATCGCTGTTTACAGCTGTAACGAAAACTTCTGTGTGTACGGGGTGATTCAGAAGATTGTGTACAAACTGAATGAGTTTGTAGGTATTCGATATGCAGTAACTCATGGTCCTGGAAGTAATCCTGAGCCAGTGAAAGTTTTGGACTGTCATGAAAACGAGAACAGTCAATGCACACGCCCGTTAAGGTAAGTGAATTTACAATAAGAAAGAGGGTAAGTGGCACAGAATTCGTGGAAACGGGCCTTCTAGAACTTGCTGCAGCAATAATCACATGCAAATAGAATGTTAATGGTAAGTATATATTAATGTTTTATATTCCTACATAGGCCAGAAAGATAATTAAATAGGACGAAAGTATGAACAAAAAATTTAAAGGAACGAAATTACAGCGAAACTGGTAAAAATGACGTCGACCTCTGCAGAAAATAAACACGTATATCGGCCACACTTTTTTATTTTCCTATCCTTACACATGAAGTAAATAATAAATTAACTCTAGGTGTTTCCATCTCATCTCTCGTCGTACGCGTTTATCGGCCTGCTTTGCTCTTCTGTCCACGTAATTTACCCTGGAAGGAACTCACATCAAGGATTTATTGAATGGCTTATTTGGGTCTGGGAAATGATGAAGAGGAACCTCAGGCTGCAGAAGAAAATGTGCATGCTCAACTGCCACCAGTTGAAGGTGACAGTGAAGATGCTAAATGTGTGCTACTGCTAAAGACTGAATTTCATTCCGCATTCTATGAATGCTGTAATTAACGACTGCAATTATCTGTCACCTTATTTATGTCATTTCATTGTAAGCTAGCCATTTTTGTTACTGTTTTTGTGGAATTAAAGAAAAGGCTGGGTAGTAACATGCTCGCTTCCCATGCCAGCGGGCCCGGATTCGGTTCCCGGCCGGGTCGGAGATTTTCTCCGCTCGTGGACTGGGCATTGTGTTGTCATCATCATTTCATCCACATCATCGGCACGCAAGTCGCCCAATGTGGCGACGACTGGACTAAGACCTGCACTCGGCGGCCGAACTTCCCCGGATGGGGGCTCCCGACCAACGATGCAATGTGATCGTTTCATTTTTTTTTTTTTTTTTCCATGGAGCACCGACATAGATCCAGTATTCGTTTAACTTATTTCGGAAGGAGTAGGAGGGTGGAGGCTTGAATAATTGCCTGTAGCCAGTTGCCATTCTTCAGTATAAATTTTCTTCTAAAGACTAACAAAAAAAGATAGTGAAACAGTATAAAATCATAGTTTGTGTTTAAAGTGTAATTCACGGTACTATTTACTGTGAAGTGGTGCTGCATAGTGCTCATCAAAGATGAGGTGCTCGGGATAAAGTTGTGTGAATGGGTAAATGGTAGATCAAGCAGACGAGTTTGTGTGACAAGGAGGGTTTCAGGAGCTTCAGTTATCAGCGTTGTTAATGGGGATATGGTGGAGGTGAAAAACAGTGCTAGATTTTAGAAAGGAACACGGGAAGGTATGAAACCTTGCTTTAAGGTCGGGATACGAAAGAAAGGTGCAACAGCTAACAAAATGATTTCTGGATAAGGAATCAGAAGTTCCTTAATCCTTCATAGGAACAGTACTTACGTCTACATTCGTATTTTGCGAAATGCTACTATGTGCTTAGCAAAAAAACACTTCGTAGTGTATAGTACATTAAAATTCCTTGTCGCCTCATTCATGGACGCCACTTGTACATATACAAGTATACACACTTGTAGAAGTTGTAGGGGGGACTTAATAGATCAAATTTTACATAGGAACCTATGTCCAGAAACATCAGCCAACGATGGTACAGGGCGTCAAAGTTATAGACGCCTGCACCTGTACATGTATGTGCTTCCGTGATGATGTAACAAACTTTCTAGGTTGAAGGAAAGTGATAAATTTATCAATTTTAGGTAAGAGTGAAAGGTGTTTGTGTTAATTTTTGTAGAAATTTTTCTTCTTTTGGATGTCTGTAATCGCGCTCGTTAGGCCTGAATTGCTGAGACATGAGTCAGAGATGATCTTTGCTCTGCTAATGTACGCGCCAGACTTATCTGTTGATTGCGAGGATGGGAGAGGATACTACAGCTCTTTTTGAACGCGATTCGAACTGTTCGAACAGTTTACATCACATTGGGGAAATCTCGGGTTCTTTTCGAACTTCTGATCGGCCTGCGATCTAGAGAGTTTTGTTAGTACTATCACAACGACCTGTCTAAGTGTTTTTAATGCGCTGTGGATTTTAATAGTAAAAATATCTGTGAAACACGGATTGAAATATCTTCTAGAGTAGAGACGACGCGTAGCAACTGCAGCTAATAAATAAATAAAAGATTGCAATCATGATTCTCTCCAGTTCTCGAGTTTTCGCTTGTCGCGCTATCTAGTGACATCTGGTAGCACTATCTGCAAGACGGATCTTGCCGCTATAATAATTCACTCTCGTGATTAAAATTGCAGTCACTTTATTACGATATATTTTGTTTGTGCGGCTTTTAATTGTTGATTAACTATCTTGACTGTTTCATCTGAATGTTGCTGTCTTGTTTTAAAACTGTTTAAAATCTGGTAACTTTTTTATCTGTTATTCTCATATGTAAACAGAGACTGAATTGTTTGTCTGCAACCTACATTGTAAAACATAACCGCCTCTCAAAAATAAATAAAATGGAATACTAGGTTCAGTGAAGTACTATTTTTTGGAAGAAAACATTTTCGTCTTTGTTACCTTTACTTGAAAACAGCATAAATGTCTGTTTATCCGTACATAGTGTTACTGTATGAGAACTTGTATTGTGAATTTGTTCGAACAGACTAGGAGCTTGTGCAGTGTTTTACGAAATTTTCAAATTTTAAGCAGACCATAGCTTATTGTTATGACTAGTTCGTAGTTTCTTGCGTTTCCCTTACACTCGTGCTGCGCGATTCAAGTATCATGTCACTGCTCGAACAAGCTCGATACTGTATCGAATGCTGCAGCGTATCGGGAAACCTCGAACCCATTCGACCGCTAGTATCGTTTGCCCAGCCCTAGAGGAGACAATCAGTTGAGCTTTGATGTTTGACGTGAACAGTCGAAGGTTGTTTTAGCAGTAGCAAGGGACAAACAATGGAGATTTTTGGAAATGTCATGAGTCAATATACAACGCATTCCGGAGAGGGAAAGAATTTGTTTTTACATTGATACGATAGTATTATATTTATGAAGAATTGATTACAAGCAATGAATAAGTTCGTTTTATTTGCGGCAGTGGTTTGATAATGTAGCATTCTAGGTTTATCAGACATCCAGAGCAGGAATCTTATTGTTAGTATTTATCGATCACTGAGAGATAAATGAGTTTAAGATTTAAGAGTTCGGAATTTTGCTTAAGGAGAGACTATACATTTGAAGTTCAATTTTTATAATTCTTGGATTATTATCACGTGATTTCAGAAAAAGCGTAACCATTTTCGAAGTTTCATCAAATGATAATAAGTCTAAGGAAAGGAATTGGAACTGAGTTTATTTAAATCAGAGATTGTCCACATCCCAGAAATCAATTAATTTTCAGTTATTTAAAAACCATTATCAAAAATTATGAATCAGGGATGACAACAATGTCCTTAGAGTAGCTGTTGCACCTCTGCTTGTCCCTACAGCTAGATTTTGCAGTTCTGCTATCGAGACACTGTGTAGTTACGAGAGCAGTTTTCACGCAGGTAAGACAAACTTGTAGAGGCTACGTTCTTTCTTTAACTAAGTTTCACAGGGACCAGCTTTACTTTCAAAGTAATTAGTTTTCTTTTCTCAATGTTCATAGATTTTTTGATTACAATAAGTTTCAGACAGGGCATGATTTTCTTAAGACTCTCGCAGTTAGATTTATCTATTCATTTTCGCAGCTGAATTTAGTCGACTCACTCTCAGTCTCCTTTCACTGAAAGCAATCGAAAGAGATAACTGTCACTTGGCGATACTCCGTCTACGTTCATTGTCAGATAATGTGCACTGCTCTCCAGCGCTTTTTGTTGTAGTTACGTTTCCAGCTGCGATATTTACTAATCATTTGTGGTTTCTTGCAGCTCATTGGGATAACTTCTGAAAATTTACTTTTCTAAATATTTTCTTTCCTATTATAATTATGATGCCGCACAACACAGTGAATAATAAGTCGCGTAACAATCATTCTCAGACAGTCAAACCATAAAATTCATGTACAACAATTCCTCAACTTCTGACGAGTTACTCATCAATGCCACAGAGACGAATTCAGACACAAGAATACTTGAGGTATATACATCCCTCTTAGTCAGTCAGGTTACGAGAAAAATTGACATTACACAGATTCCAGACGGCAACATTTTTGGGAACTTAGATATTTCTCCTGGTGCAGAGACGAGAGACTCGAGATTAAGAAAATTACTGCGCGCAGCCAAACGATATCACCACACCAACTATGCAGTACAGTCACTTCATCACACAGCACCTAGCACAAATTCTTTGCAGGAAAACGAACTTGCACTTATGCTTTAGCACTTGTTACAAGAAAGTAATAAAACATTAGCAAATCATTTGCCACGTTATCTTGAAACAAAATTACAAGAATACAACTAAATATTTGAAACACAACAAAAGAAAGCAATGATTCAATCTAAAACAATGTAACGACAGACATGAAAACAGAATCAAGCAAAATCTTTGCAAGAATAGTAGAAATTGCAAAGGCACAGACAATTATAACGTCAGTTTTCTCCGAGAGTGGCTGAGGTTGTCACGTAATTTAAAGAAATTACAGATACATACGGAAAAGAGAAAGCTTCAATTACTTAAAAAGTTAACAAAGTACTTCCTAACGCCGTGGTCGCAAAATTGCGCGAAAATCACAAATGCATTCGGAACAGATACGGAATTTGGAAACAGAAACAAATAAAATTCGCACCTGTACAAAAGAACAATTTGAAACACTGAAAGCTGTCATTGAAAAACCTTTGACACAAGAACAAGAGACATATGACCATAATAAGAACTATCTCGGACGAGGAAAAGATTTCGTGCAAGAACAACGTTTTTACCGACTTAGACGTCAAAGAGACTTTGAAAATGAACACGAACATTCACATACGTATTAATAAGACACGACGAATTTGACTACAAACTTTTCTTTTTATCAGTTTGATAGATTAAAGTTTTTCGCAATGGGGTCAATGATTTACATTCCTTAGGTTGGATCCAACAGTTTAGCTTCTCTTTACCACCAGCTTCGCCAGTGACACGTAAATTAGAATTTATTTGCAGCATTTTGCAAGGTTAATCAGTTACACGGATGCTACCCACAGCAACACAATACTTTCATTTAGAGGAATTACAAAGTATTCCTTGCAGCATACTGGTCCGAGACTACACAGCGTGGAGTTAAGGCAAACATTTTGCCAAAGGTTGAAAATTCAAAATTTGTATCCTATTTCGGTTCTTTGAGCATTTAATAGAACTGTTCAGCCAATCTGGTTCGATCCACTTTCTGTTTCTAAACTTCCAAGATTTTTTATATGTGACTTTGGTGACACAAAAGGAATTTGGTACGTTGAAACAGGTTTTACATGATGCACGTTGAATTCCTCAACCAGGCCTTTCGCGTGATTTTAGCATCGCGACTGAAAGCTCAAAGTCAGTCCTTGGTCTTCACGTATTCGAAGAGATAGAGAAAAATGGTGTTATTGATGCTAAGAGCATTGCATTTGTCAGCCGTGTTCTTTCAGCTTCCGAAAGAAATTATTCAGTCACAGAACTGGAGGCATTAGCTGTCGTTTGGGCCTTTACAAATATATATATGCAAAAGTATATATGCAAAAGTTTACACAGACCGCCGCGAATTAAAATTTCTTATGACCGCCAAAGTTTCTCAAGATTACTTTGGGAGATGGGCATAATATCCACGGGGACTTCATTTCACTGTTATACTCATTCCTGGAATAGAGAATATTGCTGCTGATACCTTTTTACGATCTCTTAGTGGCTCACAATTTGGTTCATCCACAGAATTCTGTCAACCTTATTTCAGTCTTCTATAGATACAACATGCTGCTTTCGAAAATTCGGCTTCTTCCGCTTTAAAGGGCATCGAGGAAGAAAAAGATAAAAAGTCCCATATGGTAGAATATCAAGCAGCTGTGGCAAGACTTAAACAACTCGACAGTTAGGCATTATTGTCTGGTTAGGAACAACATTCTTTTCAAACTTTTGAAACCTGACAGCGGTATGTGGCTTTTTTGCATCCTAGATGATTTTGTCAACAATTTAGTTTGGTACAACCTCTAACTTTTTCAACATGGAAAAACGTATCCTACGTGTTGTAAACAACGTTAACTCTGTCATAACGCTATAGTATCCACCACTTCACATTTTGCTCAACCGTTTCACATCATTCCTGATAAATTACGTCATTTAGCAGCTGCGGAAATGTATGGACGCCTTCCAGTGAGCACACGAGGTTTATCGTGTATTTGAGTGGCAGCAGAACCTACACCAAACTTTAACTCTTTACACCAATTCGGAAAGCGACTGCGAGAACTGTTTCTGCAACATTTACCAAGTATTTTTTGAGAGAAGTTAGAGATGTCGTCAAAGTTATCCCTGACAATGGACCTCAATTTCGTTCGGCTCTTTTAAGAGGTATATAGAAAAATAGAAAAATTACACCAATCTTCATTTCCTGGTACCCTGCTTCTTCCCACCCCACCGCAAAAATCATGAAAGAAACAGGAAAATTACGCAACCTGTACCGTCACAAAAAGCACACAGGATGGTATTGATATATTCAAATTTTTCAGAACACCATACATTATTTACCTAATGATTCACCTCAACTCTCTCCAGATTTGGTACTAAAAAATAAAGTACCGCCTGAAAAAATTAGAGAAACGGTACCTTTTCCGAAGTCATAATGATTAAGACATCATGAAGTCATTGAAACAGCCGTTAAAAACATGAAACACAGCGGAGAAAACAGCTATCTAAGAGGAAGTGCAACAATAATAACTTCAGTGTAGGTCAGAAAGAGTTAGTTCATTCTCACCATTTAAATTGCAAATAAAAAAATTAAAAACTTGTTCTTAATCTACAATGGGCCATTCTGTATTCGCCGAATAGCTCATCCGAATGTGACTGAAGTCAAATTATTGCGCACAAAAAAAAATCACGTGGTCTACACGATATTTCCAATCTAAAATATTTTAGAGTAGTTCGCTGGACATTATTATTATTATTTGGTTGGATTACGCAATAGTTAAGCAGCAACAGTGATGAATGTCAGGGAGCGTTATCGTGATTCAAGAGCCATGAACTGCCTCCCCACATTTCAGATCGTGTCCTTCTGGCATTTTCTCGCAGGCGTGGGAACACTCGTCAATAGTAGCATCGATTAACAGTTTGTTCCTGTGGTACGAATTCATGATGAACTAATGCTTCAAAGTCAAAGAAAACTATCAGCATGGCTTTGACCTTTGACCTCACTTGACGAGCTATTTTGGTCTTGGAGAATCTTTTCTGGTCCACTTGTTCTCAACATCATTACCGTAGACCCAATTCGCGTCCCCAGTTCCAATTCTCTGAAGGAACAACTCGTTCTCATTTGCACGATCCAAATGGTCTTACAGATTGTGAGGTGAAGGTCTTTCTGGTCTTGACTCGTGAGCCGTAGGACGAACTTGACGGCAACACGATGCAATTCCAAGATGCTGTGGATTTCACGACATGATCCAACTGAAACGTTACGTTCTCCTGCAATCTCTCGGACAGTCAGACTCTGAGTGGCACACACAGTTCCGTTGACGTTCCTGACATGAGCGTCGTCGGCAGACATCGATGGGTATCCTGAACGAGGGTCACCTTCAACTTCCGTCCTGCCATTTTTAAACCATGTGAACGATTCGGAACACCGAGTACGGTTTACACACTCATCACCGTAGGCTTTCTGCATCATTTAGTGTGTGTCTGTGAAGATTTTCTTGAGTTCAACGGAAAATTTAATGCAGAATCGTTGCTCCTCTAACTCTGCCATCTCAAAATTCGGAAACTGTGAGACACAAAGTTCTACTCAATACAGCACTGAACAATTACTAACAGACATACAACAATGAAACTTCGGCAGTATGCAGGGACACCAACCGAATTTCGCTCCAAAACACCATTGGCGCGAAACTGCGAATGTGCCTGAATTTTTTGAACAGACCTGTGGTTTCTTTCACATTATTTATTTCTATTAATATAATGTCCTTTACTGTTACAAATACAAATTGCAGTGACGCTAATAATGAAACTTCTAGAGGTATATGTCAGACAAACATTAGAGAAAAATTACATTAAAAACAAGCACCAACTTTTAGTCTAGTACAATTGCGTAACGGCACAAAAAACCATGAGTCCTGGATGGTAAAATCAGGTACTGCTAAAGTAATGGAATTTTTCTTATTGACTGACACACTGAATTATGCAATAAATTGATGGCATTTGGCAAATATTGTACAGTACGCAGTTGTGGAACAGGTAGAGGATTTTTGGTTGGGTTTAAGATCATTGGATATAGTAATACGGAGTAACAACTGCAAGTACAACGTCATGTGAGGTTTGTTTAATAATATATGGTACCTGATGAAAATAATTATGAGCTGATGATGATGAAGTTGATGATTTTGTGGACTTATAGATTATGTATTTGAGGTGATATGTTTAAAATTTCAGAGGTTAGGGCTCGTTAGGAATTACGTGATGATTTGCTTGTAGTGCACACTTTGTGATTTTGTGGTTTAGAGATTTTTCTCTAGAGCGGAAATTTCTTACGACTGGAAACAGGGTCTGTTAGGAAATATGCTATCCTACTTTATCTGTCACATTGTGATTAAAACTTTTGGCCTATAACAATTTTGCTCTATGGATAGTGATGTTTATGAGAGATGAAATATCTGTTCATGTACTCGATTTGACAATTTTTTCGTTTTGTTACTCCTAACAACTCTTCTTTCCTGTCTAACAGGTTATTGATATTTTTTACTATTCAACGTAAGCTTAACAGGTTTACATACGTTTACTAATCATTTTGCACAACTATTCTTTATTCTATTTGTGTATAGCTGTGAGGCATTTTTGGTATCACTGCGTCTTTCTTGCACTTCGGGTACGCTAACCATTTTTTTGGATGAAAATAATTAGTTATCACGTGCGTTGCATAAGCATATGTGGCAACATTTTCATTTTCATTACATTTGGTGACGGACTGACGACTGACGCTTTAATGTAATTAATTTCTTTTCACAGGTACAACAATAATTTTGGGTACATACCTTTATTCCCTTCCTTCATCCACTCCCCTTCTTAACTGTTGCTCGAGCTAGAAGCTTTTGTAGGAAATAGTATTATTGGAGGTATGAATTAAACAAGGCCTTCAGTCAGAACTTTTTCATATTTTAGTAACTACACCGTGCATTTCGGACCCTGTGGATCCATCGTTTGGTGTAATTTGTCTCAATACATGTTTTATTTCTTCTCCTGAATGAGGTGAAACGCATATTCCTGTCACGAAAAGGTTTAATGTTAGGTTATGAATTTCGTAAGTCGAACGCGGAAAACATGTACAAAATAATGGAAAATGAACAGTGTAAACTTACCACATAATAGAAGGAAAGCATTTCTAACGCTTTCATTCAGGAGAAGAAATAAAACATGTATTGAGACAAATTACACGTGACGATGGACCCACAGAGTCCGAAATGATTCGTGTAGCTAATAAAACACAAAAAGTTGTGACTTAAGGAGTTGTTTAATTCATACCTACAATGTTTTGAATACAGTCACGTTTTAAGCTACAAAATATGGATAAAATTAAATAGTATTATGTTTTATGATTACTATACACAGTGTGTTAGAAAACCTTAAGGAAGATTTTAGTTTTGTAACCGTATTTTTCATTCTCAGTTTATGTCTTTGATGCAAACAATGCTTTTTTATGTTTTCGTACTTAGAATACCGTGTAACACTATATATATAAATGCAACCTTTATGATGATTATCAACTTTAGTTGTGTATTGTGCGCTGGTCTTGAATGTCGCCAACGAGCCCTTTCTCTTACGGAAACTTACTTTAGATACTTGTTTGTACTGCCATATGGTAACACACACACACACACACACACACACACACACACACACACACACACACACTTCGATTTTTATTCTAGCCTATGTATTTACTCATTGTGACTGTTCGCTTATTACGGCTTATGCTGAATCAGAACATTCGTCGGCATATTTAGGTAATACCTTTCCGCACTACGTGACACTTAGACGATGTATGTACGTATTTTTACAAAAACGATATGTTAACTCACTTCAATTTGATTTATGCAATTATTTCACAAACATTTGGTAAAAAAATGCTACGTTTTCATATTACTGTGGCACTTTACAGTGCTGTTGTGAGAGGCTTTGGCTTTGAGTTGACAGCGAAATATTTATGGATCAATACTGCATCCTCTTGACTGGTGTACTGGGTACACTCAACAGTTTTCACTGAATCATTGAGAAAGAAAATAGAAATGCCTGCGTTATCAACATGGGGGATTGGAATGCAGTGGTGAGTGAAGGAAGAGATGAAGATGCAGTAGAAAAGTTTGGATTAGGAAAAAGAAATGAGAGAGGTGAACGACTGATTAGTTTCTGTAAAGAAAATTCATTAGCAGTGGGTAACATATTATTTGAACACCACATAAGGAGAAGTTACACACGGATATCAAATTTGAAATTTGAGAGGTAAAGCAAAGGAAAGACTAAACATAGAAAGACTCAAAGAGGTAGGAAAGGCATCAGATTTGGAGAACAGATTTATGGAAAAATGGCAAAGAGATAGTGTTGATGAAAGTGTTAGTGACAAATGGATAAAAATGAGCGAAGGACTCATGGACTCTGCCAAAGAAGTATTAGGAATTAGAGTATCCCAAATTGCCAGGAAAGAATGGATAACACAAAGCATGTTAACAAAGATGGAAGGGCGAAGAAAGTGGAAAAGTGCAGAAACTGAAGAAGACAAAAAGAGGTACAGGAAACTGAGTTATGAATTAAGAAGAGAAACTGGAGAAGCAAGGGAAAAATGGATGAAACAGAAATGCGACGAAATAGAGAAAATGGAGAAAGAGGTAAAGTATGAAATTATGTATAGACTGGCTAGTGAGATAGTTTTTGAACGTAAAAGAAAGAGAAATAACAGGGAAATAGAAAGAGAGCAGAAGCACCACAGGAGGTTTTGAACAGATGGCAAGAATATATTGAATGTCTGTATAAGGGTGATGAAACGCAAAGCGAAATTAACATTGAAGAGGAGCAATATGTGCCGGAAGATGGAAAGGGATTCACCATCTTTGAAGCAGAAGTAGAAAAGGCGCTGAAGGAGATGAAGAAGGCATGTGGAATTGATGATTTTCCAGCAGAACTGTTGAAGAGTCTGGGAAACAAGGCAAGAAAAGAGTCTACCTCTGTAACGAGATATATTACAAAGGGGAATAGCCTGAGGACTTCCTTGCAACAGTTTTGATACCAACAGAGAGAAAGAGAAACACTAAAAATATGAAGAGCATCGGACCATCAGTCTAATTTCTCATGCAGCTAAAGTCTTGCTGAGAGTGTTGAATAGAAGGCTATATGGCAAGCTGGATAGAGGGATTGCAGAGGAGCAGTTCAAATTTACAAGAATAAAAGGAACAAGAGATACTATTGGCCTGTTAAGAACTATAGGGGAAAGATATATGGGAAAAGGTAGAGAAATCTTTGCTGTTTTTATAGATTTAGAAAAGGCTTTTGACAGAGTTCAGTGGAACCAGCTGAAGGATATTTTGAAGAGGAAAGGAGTAGACTGGAAAAAGAGACGACTGATACAGAATCTATATTTGCACCAGAAAGTAAGGATGAGGATTGGAAATGAAATGTCAGAAGGAAGCAGCATTGGACGAGGCGTCAGACAAGGTTGTTGCCTTTTCCCACTCTTGTTTGATGCGTACCTTGAAGAGATTATTGCGAATGGCTTAGATGGGAAAAAGAGGAATGTGTATTGGTGGAAAGAGAATAGAACGTATAAGATTTGCTGATGACGTGGTATTAGTGGTAGAAAATGAGCGGACAGTGACTAACATGCTGAAAGACCTGAATGAAGTTTGTGTGGAATACGGGATGCAAAGAAGCACAGCAAAAACAAAGAGTATGAACATCAGTACAAGACGCAGACGGACCAATATTAAAATAGGACAATCTACCATTAGCCAAGTAAGTGAATTTAAATATCTTGGAAGCACAATAACTGAAGACTTGAGATGTCACCAAGAGGTGAAAACTCGAATCACCATAGCGAAGGAAGTATTCAACGGAAGGACGAGACCGTTATGTGGCAAATTATATAAAGGACTAAGGAAAAGGCTTGGCAAATGTTTTGTCTGGAGTGTGGCACTGTATGGGGCAGAAACAGGGATGCTGAGACGAAAGGATGAAAAAAGGTTAGAAGCATTTGAGATGTGGATGTGGAGGAGGATGGAGAGAATAAGCTGGATGGAAAGAGTGAGTAATGAAAGAGTATTGAAAAGTGTTGGTGAGAGAAGATGTCTACTGAAGGTTGTAAGAGAAAGGAAAAAGAACTGGTTGGGACATTCATTGAGAAGGGAGTGCTTGCTAGCAGATGCTTTGGAAGCATTGGTTTGTGGCAGAAGACAGAGGAAGAAGGAGATACAAGATGATAGACGACATAAAGGGAAGAAGAAATTATGCAGACCTGAAGAGGATGGCAGAAGACCGGACAGCTTGGAGAACTACCATGTGAAAACCTGCCTTTTGGCAGAACACTAATGATGATGATGATTCACTAAATACATATAATTTAACGAAGGCAACATGTATTTTGTAATAGTGTAAAAAAACTATGACTTTACCACATTTGTTTTCTTACTGATACTTCGACCACGCTGATTTATATTGACTGTTGGTGCGCCTGTGAATGATGATTTAAATCAATTTGTCATATATTGTTTATGCACCTGCGCACGGAGATTTAAATAAATTGTGAAGGCTATTAGTGCGCCTGTGCATGCCCATTGAAAACAATTTGCGAGTTATGGTTCATGTTATCTTTTTATATGAGTATTTCTACTCATGGACTTAGTGTTTGAAACTGATTAGCGAATTTGGCAGTCTAATCTTTGTTATTTAAAAATCTCATCCTTCGGTATTCTGGACGGAGAGGAGAGGGATGGTGAAAGCTATGTGTGTTAATTTTTGCAAGAATTTTTCTTGTTCTGAATTTCTGATATCGCGGTGCGCACTGCCTGTCAGAGATGCTGTGCAGCACAGATTTGAGTCAGGGGTAATCTTTGCTCTATGATGATGCGCGCCAGTTTATCTGATGATCGCGAGGAGAGGATAGGAGACAGTCAGTGAACTTTGGTGTCAGATGTGAATAGTCGAGTATAGTCGAGTTCTGGTTTAGTAGTAGCAAGGGACAAACAATGGAGAATTTTGGAATTATAATATGAATCAGTATACGACTTATTCCGGAGACGAAAAGAATTGGTTTTTACATTGTTGCAGTAATGTTTGTGAAGAATGGATTACAGGTAATGATTAAGTTTGTTTTATTTGTGGCAGCGGTTTGATAATGCAGCATTCTTGGTTCGTCAGACATCCGATCAAGAATTTTCTTGCCTCTTTTTTTTTTTTTGTTAGGATTTATCGATCACTGGGAGAGAAATGAATTTAAGAATTAGATTTTGGAAATTTGTTTAAGGAGAGCGTGCACATTGAAATTCAATTTTTGTAAATCTTTGACTATTGTTACGTGATTTCAGAGAAAGCTTAGTTATTTTTGAAGTTTCATTAATGTTATTAAGTCTAAGGAAACGAAACTGGAATTTGGTTAGGTTAAGCCAGACTCAATTCTACATTCCAGGAGTCAATTAATTTGTAGTTATTTAAAAACCATTATCAAAAACAATTGTGAACGAGGAATGATAGCAATATTTTTAGTGTAGGCATTACAACTCCGTATCTCTGTAGTTAGATCTTGTAGCCCTGTCCATTAAATTTCGGGCATGCAGCCGCGCAAATAAAATTTCCTCCACTGATATTTCGGCCACATATCGTCCGGCCATCCTCAGAGTGAGTCACAAGACACAAGATGCCAAGCGCGGCCTTATATGCTCCACCTCGGTGGTACTGGGCATGCGGGTCACAGATTTTTGTCGGCGGCCGAGAAATACCTTTACACATGCACCGCCTGTTGCGAAGGCGTACAGACATTCTATTCGATTATCGATGTATGATGGGCGGCGGTGTCACCATGACGACTTCTCTGCAGTTTAATTACCCCAAGAGCCGGATTCCATGCTTTGTTCAAATTAAAACCATTATCCCTATTTATTAAATTATTATCTAATCTAATCTCTATAACTTCCTTGTAGCTCTAGTCAGATTTTGTGATTACTGTAAGTTTCAGACGGGATACGATCTCAAAATTCTCGCAGTTACATTTAGCTTTACATTCTCTCAGTAGAATTTTGTCACAAAGCGTTATCGTTAAGCTACCTACAGAGTCAGATATTCTGTTTAAATCTACTTTCACGAACATAAATCAAGATATAACTTTCGCAGTCCCTGAATCGGAAACGAAAGAGTCGCAAGTTATAAGCGAAAGCCAATCTGGTACCTTCGACAATGGGATACATTGACTGGAACTGTTGTTGCTAACTTTGTAGGATAGTTAAGTCTCAGAGGTGGTAGTATGGATCAAAATAAGAAAAAAAAATGCCCAGCAAACATGGGCTCTGAAATACATGTTCATCTTCGCTATTGTGAAACACATCTGCTCTACTGAACAAATGCTCTCAGCTCTAAAGGTAAGCATTTCATTGCTTATGTTTAGCAGACTTTTTCTTCCTTTGGCCCATAATACCACAGTGGAAAGTTGCCTACCTTACAGTCTTAGCAACAACAGTACCAGTACACGTACTGCACTGTCAGAGGCATCAGAGCGGTTTTCACTTACAACCTTCGACTCGTTAGTTTCCGGTACACGAATCCTTACCCCAAATTGATACATTTATCCTTCTCCATCACCTTAGAAAGCTTGTAACATCTTCACGGAATCACCCTGTATACATACCTACATTTACAGGGGCGGCGCCTATAGCTATTACAAGTCATATCTTTTTAGGTCTGGTACTACCCACATAGGGGAAGAATAAGCCATCAACACTTATGTTCCTCTGGACAGCAAGTCAGGTGTCGAAGGGTGGACGCGTTGATTTACAGTTTGTGGCGTGTTTGTGGTAAGACTGTTCGTCGCAGGGGAAAAACAACGAACACACTGGTGTACGTACATGTTAAGTTACCAAATATAAGAATATCTGCACTTATACTTCCGTGCAAGGTGTAATTCTTTTACGAGCATACCGACGTTTCAGACGGCGCTCGATTTCTCCAGCTAGTTTGGCGTCATTTGGATGTCACATACTTGAACAGTTCCACTTATGCGCTGTATAAATTATTCGCAAGCAGCCTTGTTCCTAAGTAAACTGCACTTTCCGAGTGTGGTACCAACGAATCAAAGATTGTGAGAGTTCGACTTTATATATCCATGCATTGATATTCCCTGGTTTTCGTTTGACACGACTATCTTCAGCTTTGACTCTCTAATCAAGTTGCTAGTGGCGTCTGCACGCTTACATTTCGTGACGTGTTGACATTGTATTTACTTGCGTTGAGGGCCAATTGTCAACAAATGTATATTTCGAAGGACACGACTGAACATTACAATAACATTTATCGGATATACTTGCTCAAAGGTAAACTCATTGTCTATACGAAGCATCTGCAGTTGCAGCTAATACCATCAACTGAGACGTTAGTGAATAATAAGATCATCAGTGGCCATATCAGATTTACTTTACAAAAAAATGGTACAAATGGCTCTGAGTACTATGGGACTTAACATCTATGGTCATCAGTCCCCTAGAACTTAGAACTACTTAAACCTAACTAACCTAAGGACATAACACAACACTCAGCCATCACGAGGCAGAGAAAATCCCTGACCCCGCCGGGAATCGAACCCGGGAACCCGGGCGTGGGAAGCGAGAACGCTACCGCACGACCACGAGCTGCGGGCACTTACTTTACACATATCCGAAATTCCGTGTGTTTACTATACTCTGTCACACCGGAATTCTCACTGAAACAAGCAATTCCGATTCATAACAGCTCAATGAATTTTGAAAATGAGAAAGTGCCACAAGCTTCAATTCGTCATTTAATACAATTGAGCAAATAATTACATGTTCTTGTCTTTGACAGGACAGTTTCCCTGAATTGCACGCAGGACGACTGGAGGTACTCTACAAAAAAAGGAACAGAAACTGGTTTACGTAGTTTCATTGAATTATAACGGGTGAACGTCTATTCTATTTTTCTACTAGGTTTTTCAGTACAGCATCGAGTACCAGACAAAGACACTATAAATCTATATTTTCTTTCTATCCGAATCTGGTTTTATATAGGATGAAAGCAGTCTGCTCCTTTTTGTTTCATTTCAGCTGTTCTTAGAAAAGGAGTGCGCGTAGTTCTTGACAGTGAGAGTCGCCACAACACACACACACACACACACACACACACACACACACACACAGAGAGAGAGAGAGAGAGAGAGAGAGAGAGAGAGAGAAAGGACGGGAGGACAGACATTTGTGATAAACTATCGTCTACAAAACATCTTCCAAATGACCTGACATATTTGACTGGGTTACACAATCATCAGTTAAACAAAGAAATACACTGCCGGAACAAAACATTAGTACACCCTTTTAGAGGTTTCCAATTCACTCAAAATTTGTTGTTGCCACCGGGCACATGGAGTACATGAAATGATTACATTTGCAGATCCACAGCACAAGCGGTTCTGAGGTACAAAGTCTTGACCCACACTAAAACACTCATATAAGTACGTGGTGTAGCCCCCACGGACATAAATGCAGGCGCCGACTCTGGCAGCCAGTCGATCGTACAGATGGCGAATACTGTCCTGGGATTCGTTCTTCCACGCCTTTTCGACCTGTTCACGTAGTTCTGTAAGCGTTCTTGGTTGACGAGTAGCTTTTCGTCTAAAAATATGCCACACAGAATCGACTGGAGACAAGTCCGGGTATCGTGCTGGCTAAGGAAGCTGTAGCATGTCTTGCAGACCACGTTGAGTTTCACAGACAGTGTGTGGGAGGGGCATTATCCTGTTGGAACAACACGTCACCTCTCTGTTGCAAGAACAGCAAAAGAACGGGGGTAACAACATTCTGCACGTACCGAGCTTTGGTTAGCGTCCCTTCCAGAAACACGAAAGGTGAACGAGTGTTGCAGCTTATCGCACCCCAGACCATAAGGCACAAGGTGGGGCCAGTGTGTCTTGGGCAAATGTAGCCTTCGAGACAGCGTTCACCAGGTCGTAAGTGTAAACGACCATCACTTGTGTACAGGCAGAATTTGCTTTCATCATTGAAGACAATGGCGGGCCATTCCATCTTCCAAGTGATGCTGCGGCGTGAGAGGAAGACGGACTAGTGGTGTGCGAGCTCGTAGTCCCACAGCTAATAACCAGTTCACAACAGTTCCTGTTGAAACGTCTGGGCTCACAAGCCCTCGTACCTGTAATGTAGCTGTACAATTTGCAACTCCTGCCCTCATAGTACGATAACCCTGGCGCGCATTTGTGCTGCGTGGACATCCAGAGCCGCTTCTACGTGTGCGGGAATGTTCACTTGACCCCTGAATAAAGCATCGTTGCTCAGCTGACGCGGTACATCCAAATTGGGTGGCAATTCTCCAAAAGGACCATCCCACCACTCGGAAGGCCACATTTTGCTCCCTTTCAAACTTCGCCAGTTGGCTGTAGGAAGAACGATTGCGTCTCCATGACATAGTTGCCTGCTTGCTTCACAGGTCTGCATCACACTGGGCCTTCTGGCAGTGAGCTTTCCCTATTAATGGGTAAATACAGATGGCGCCCTTGTAGCTATGCCACTACACTGTCTGTTAGCGGACGACACTGAAACCTAAATCAGTTCATCTACCATCTCCTTGGTAGCACTGCCGTCATGGCATCAAAATCGATGTCGTCTTCCCAAGTGCACTGATTTTTTGCAGCGATCATCAGACGTTATTTGTAGATGTATGGTAGATTTGTTTTCGGAGAGGATCTGCCTTGAGCAAAATACAACTTCGTCTTTTCTGTTTGTAAACAAGCATGGACAGAAGAGTTTCAACCTCAAGATGTAGAAATATGGTTCGTCTTTAACTAAGCACGATGTCGATGTTGGAGGAACACTAGGATCAGTCGATTACACACACACACACACACACACACACACACACCACAGCACTGCACAGCAGGGATGAGGGGTGATGGGGAGGGGCGGGGGGGTTACAAGGGTGGGAGAAGGTGAGATGGAGCCATTAAGAAGAGCGTGCTCGGCTACTCATTAATGCATGGCGGCGTCTAAACCCAGGTCGCGTCTTAAATTTAATGCCGGCACTGCTGAATAATTTAGAACCCGAGGGGCGTGGGAATTCCGCTTCAGAAGCACGAAGAATGACTGCCACTGTAGTACGCAACGATGAACACCGATCCTACAACGGTACAAACACGTGGAGCATACCTCAATGAAAACATGGAAACCAGGACGAACGAAATGAAGCTATGGGAAGGGTATGTGAAAACATCGGGGAGCGAATTTTCAAAGCAGTTCGTCTGCAACTCATCTACGAATGTCAATTACAGCAATAGCAACTTAGACAGTACTTTTCACGTTCCTTACCATTGTAGCAGTGATGTTCCCCCTTGCCACAAACGTGTATATATGGTGACAAATGTAGCAGTGAAGTGACGTCATACTTACTGGTGTGTCTATATTTATATTGTGGTGTCACCGCCAGACACCACACTTGCTAGGTGGTAGCCTTTAAATCGGCCGCGGTCCGTTAGCATACGTCGGACCCGCGTGTCGCCACTATCAGTGATTGCAGACCGAGCGCCGCCACACGGCAGGTCTAGAGAGTCTTCCTAGCACTCGCCCCAGTTGTACAGCCGACTTTGCTAGCGATGGTTCACTGACAAATTACGCTCTCATTTGCCGAGACGATAGTTAGCATAGCCTTCAGCTACGTCATTTGCTACGGCCTAGCAAGGCGCCATTATCATTTGCTATTTATCTTGTGATGCATGTACCGTCAGACCGATGTTCACCAATTATGGATTAAAGTTAAGTATTCCAGAAGCTACGTACCTTTTTTGCTAGTCTCAAGACCTTGTCCTGTTCCAGACCTCACGCCAGCCTGCGTGAGCTTAAACGCGTGCCTTTCGGCTTCCTCTCATAGTGGATTGGCGCTCTTGCCAGTCCACAACATATATAAAAGCCGCTATATGGTGCATGGCGGAGAGTGCCTGGTGCCACTAACAGACACCCCCTTTCCTGTTCCACTTGCAAATGAAACGACTGTCTATAAAGCTCCGTACAAGCCCCAGTTTCTCTAGTCTTCGTGTTCGTTGCGCGAAATGTTCGCAGGCTGCAGTAGAATCGTTCTGTAGTGAGCCGCAAATGCCGGTTGTAAAATTTTTCTCAGGAGTGTTTCAAGAAAACAGTGTCTTCCCTCCAGGAATTCTCATCTTATTTCATGGAGCATCTCAATAATATACGAGTGTTCATCGACTCTACCGTTAACAACTGTAGCAGTAACACTCTGCACCCAGTCTCCCCGTCAATGAATGCGGGAGACATTGCTTACAATAAAACAGATGGAAAACCTTTGACGTAAGTAACTGTAATGCACGCTTGAAATTACATGAAATGTTTCTAAAGTAGACACAATAATAATGCTTCAGCTAACTGGACACTTCTTTGAGTTATTATATGGAAACAAACTGGAAGACAGGTAACTTTTGCATGCGACACAGCAGCACATCTGGGTGGTCAGTGCCGTTCGTTGGACAGCTGACTGGAAGTTGTATGCAAGTGGCATCTCATCTCTGAGTGTAACGATGTCCCGTGGTATAACAGGCGCCCTAGATGGCAGCCTCATTTCCGCGGGGAAAGCACAGGCCAATAGCTCCATCTGTCGTTGATGGCACTCACATTACCTCGAAAAGCCTCGCACCAAATGTACCTTCTCGCCAGTCATAACACGAAATCTGTCTGATGAGCACGAAACACACTATTAACACCCAGTTCCCTTCTCTTCTGGCCTGGTGTCGAGGTTACAGCAGATATAACTGTCGCTCCAATATAGCATCACTTGGAGAAATTACTTACCATTGCGGTGGATAATTATTCTCTCTTATGACAAATGTAAGTATTTAGAAGCATATTTCACTAGGGAAAAAACAAATGCCACCTACAGCAAAACTAAAGAGACCTTTCGAGAAAAGAGAACCAGATGTATGAATCTCAAAAACTCAGATGGTAAACCATTACTAAACAAAGAAGGGAAAGCTGAGAGGTGGAAGATCGAATATATATATAGAGACGCTACACAAGGGAAGTTAACTTGAAGCCATATTACAGAAATGGAAGAGGAAGTAGATGAAGACGAGGTGGGGTATATGACATTGCGAGAATAATTTGACGGACCACTGAAAGACTGAAGTCCAAACAAGGCCGCGGGACTAGACGACATACCGTCAGAACTACTGGTAGCCTTGGGAGAGCCAGCCGTGACAGAAATCTTCCATCTGGTGAGCAAGATGTATGACGCAGGCGAAATACCCTCAAACATCAAGAAGAATACAATAATTACAATTCCAAAGAAAACAGGTGCTGACAGGTTGAAAGTTGGACGTCTATGATTCTGCTCTGTGCATGCTCTAACACTGAGTCTGAGACACTATAATCGTAAGTAGTAGCGAGCGAGCAGCTGTCGAGGGGAGTCGGAAGTGTCGGACGGGGGGTGCAGTAGAGAGAAGCCGCGCGACATGAGAGGTCGCAGCCTGCCGTGATCGTGCTAGTAGCGGCGGTGGAGACATTGGTATTAACAGAGGATTTTTTGGTAATTTGCCTTTTCGCTGCACGTAGTTGTGGGTTGGTTGCACACTGGAGGGATTTTGTCAGATTTGTATGCAAACACTTAGAGTAAAATTCGTATCTTTGTTTGTGCCAGAAACGTATTTATTTAGGATAGACATTGTCGAATAATTAAGAGTCTGTGTAAATTTTGTCAGCATTTAAATCATCAATTTTCTGAATACAGTAAATCAAAAGTTGTTATTTGTTTCTTTCATTTTTCTTTACATCGTTTTAAAGTTAGTTGGCCACACCCCTCCTGATCATTCAATTTCTATGTATAAAAGTAAGGCAGTAATTATTGCAACTAGCCCACGCATTGCACTCGGCAAGGATCGCAATATTGCCTTTTCAAATATTTTAGCATGTTGCAGATCACGCAATTGAAGGGGCAAAACGAGGTAAGTTGTCTGTTGCATACAGGAGCATTGCTGGACAGTTATCATGAGACGTTAGAGGATATTTTAAAACTCGCAGTGAGATGCCTGAGAAGTGATTTCTTTATAATTCGTGTGAGTAGTAATCAATTTCCTGTTACTTTTTTTCTATCTCTTTGGTCTCCGTCATAATACCATTATTATCAGAGACGGAACTTCACACGCATATTTCCATGTCTTTTAAAATGACTACAAACAGGTTTCAAGTTGTCATTATTAAATGAGTCATGTTTACAAAATACTAACATCAATTCTGTACAGAAGAACGCAAAGACTGGTAGAAATCGTCGTCGGAAAAAATCAATTTGTATTCCGGAGAAATGTAGGAACAGGTGAGGCAATACCGATCCAACGACTTATCTTAGAATATAGGTTAAGGAAAGGCAAACCTACTATTATAGAATTTTTAGACTTAGAGAAAACTTTTGACAATGTTGAATTTACTCTCTTTGAATTTATGAACATAGCAGGGCTAAAATAAAGAGAGCGAAAGGCTATTTACAACTACACTCCTGGAAATGGAAAAAAGAACACATTGACACCGGTGTGTCAGACCCATCATACTTGCTCCGGACACTGCGAGAGGGCTGTACAAGCAATGATCACACCCACGGCACAGCGGACACACCAGGAACCGCGGTGTTGGCCGTCGAATGGCGCCAGTTGCGCAGCATTTGTGCACCGCCGAATTGCTCAACACGTGGGGCGTGAGGTCTCCACAGTACATCGATGTTGTCGCCAGTGGTCGGCGGAAGGTGCACGTGCCCGTCGACCTGGGACCGGACCGCAGCGACGCACGGATGCACGCCAAGACCGTAGGATCCTACGCAGTGCCGTAGGGGACCGCACCGCCACTTCCCAGCAAATTAGGGACACTGTTGCTCCTGGGGTATCGGCGAGGACCATTCGCAACCGTCTCCATGAAGCTGGGCTACGGTCCCGCACACCGTTAGGCCGTCTTCCGCTCACGCCCCAACATCGTGCAGCCCGCCTCCAGTGGCGTCGCGAAAGGCGTGAATGGAGGGACGAATGGAGACGTGTCGTCTTCAGCGATGAGAGTCGCTTCTGCCTTGGTGCCAATGATGGTCGTATGCGTGTTTGGCGCCGTGCAGGTGAGCGCCACAATCAGGACTGCATACGACAGAGGCACACAGGGCCAACACCCGGCATCATGGTGTGGGGAGCGATCTCCTACAATGGCCGTACACCACTGGTGATCGTCGAGGGGACACTGAATAGTGCACGGTACATCCAAACCGTCATCGAACCCATCGTTCTACCATTCCTAGACCGGCAAGGGAACTTGCTGTTCCAACAGGACAATGCACGTCCGCATGTATCCCGTGCCACCCAACGTGCTCTAGAAGGTGTAAGTCAACTACCCTGGCCAGCAAGATCTCCGGATCTGTCCCCCATTGAGCATGTTTGGGACTGGATGAAGCGTCGTCTCAGGCGGTCTGCACGTCCAGCACGAACGCTGGTCCAACTGAGGCGCCAGGTGGAAATGGCATGGCAAGCCGTTCCACAGGACTACATCCAGCATCTCTACGATCGTCTCCATGGGAGAATAGCAGCCTGCATTGCTGCGAAAGGTGGATATACACTGTACTAGTGCCGACATTGTGCATGCTCTGTTGCCTGTGTCTATGTGCCTGTGGTTCTGTCAGTGTGATCATGTGATGTATCTGACCCCAGGAATGTGTCAATAAAGTTTCCCCTTCCTGGGACAATGAATTCACGGTGTTCTTATTTCAATTTCCGGGAGTGTAGTACAGAAACCAGACGTCAGTTATAAGATTAGAAGGGCATGAAAGGAAAGCAGCGGTTGAGAAGGGAGTGTGACATGGTTGTAGCCTATCCCATATTTTATTCAGTCTGTATACTGAGCAAGCAATAAGGGAAACCAAAGAAAAGTTTAGAGCAGAAGTTAAAGTTCAGGGGTCGTAAATAAAAACTTTCAGGTTCACCGATGATATTGTATTTCTGTCAGAGACAGCAAAGGACAACAGCAGTTGAAAGGAAAGGACAGTGTCTTAGGCAGATGAACACCAACTAAAGCAAAACAGAGACAATGGAATGTAGTCTAATTAAATCAGGTGATGCAGATGGAATTAGATTAGCAAAAGGAACTCTGAAAGTAGAAGATGGGGTTTGCTATTGGGGCAGCAAATTAACTAATAATGACGGAAAAGGAGAGCATATAATATGTAGACTGACAATGGAAAGGAAAATGTGTCTGAAGAAGAGAAGTTTGTTAACATCGGATACAGATCTTAAGTGTTAGAAAGTCTTTTCTCAAAGTAATTGTGTGGTGTCGAAGTATGGAAGTGGAATATGGACGATAAACAGTTTAGACAAGAAGGGAATTTAAGCTTTTGGAACGTGGTACTACAGAAATATGCTGAAAACTGGATGGGTAGATCATGTATTTAATGAGGTGGTACTGAACAGAATTGGGCAGAAAAGAAATGTGTTGCCCAACCTGACAAGAAGAAGGAATCGATTGATAGGACACATTCTGAGACACATCAAGTGATCACAAGCTTACTATTGGAGAGACGTGTGTGTGTGTGTGTGTGTGTGTGTGTGTGTGTGTGTGTGTGTGTGTGTGTGTGTTTTTGGGGGGGGGGGGTGAGGGGAGATGGGAGGTATAAAAATCTTACATATAAAACGTAAAAATCGTTCGTTAAAACAGCAACTTTCAACTTATTCAATCTGATGTGAGTTATGAGTGGCAAATCTGTTGCAAAAAGTTCTGTACTTCAATTATATATTGTTAATACTGCAGCCTTGCGCTGGTAAAATGAAAGTATGTCTGCTAGGAGATACTTTGGAGGTATAATAAACTGTCCAGTCAGAGTCCTTCACAGACGGAGTCGCCAGCTGGCGTGTCCCTTTGAAAGGTCACGAAGGCATCCTATGCTACTGCCGTCTCCGGAGTTGTATCAGCAGTTTGTGGCCTTGTGGCTAGTGTTGCTGTCTGTCGATCATGGGGCCCCAGGTCCAATTTCCAGACCGGAAAGTGATTTAATATGCTCGAAACTGTGTGTGTGTGTGTGTGTGTGTGTGTGTGTGTGTGATGCCTTCATCATTGATCCGCAAGTCGCTGAAGTAGTATCAAATAAAAAAGACTTGAACCAGAGGGATGAAGTTCCCAGAAGGGGACTCCCGCTCAACAGTGCCATGCGCACATGTTTTCCGCGATTGAGCGGACGAACTGCGTTTTTCATGTTTGTCAGCGCTGTCTTTGGGAAGTGTATATTTGAATTAAGTTTCAAAAATGGCTCTGAGCACTATGGGACTTAACTTCTAACGTCATCAGTCCCCTGGAACTTAGAACTAGTTAAACCTAACTAACCTAAGGACATCACACACATCCATGCCCGAGGCAGGATTCGAACCTGCGACCGTAGCGGTCACGCGGTTCCACACTGAAGTGCCTAGAACCGCACGGCCACACCGGCCGGCTTCAATTAAGGTTGCCTTCTGATGGGCATTCTCATGATTCAGTCTACGAAAAAAAAGAAAGAAAGGAAGATTAGAGTTTAACGCCTCGTAGACAGCACGGTCATTAGAGACGGTTCAATCAACGAGGACTATGATGATACCTTGGCATGTCTGGAACGCTTGGGGTAACGTATTGTTTCCTACGCTTTCAAGTCTGTTGATGTACCTTCATTCGTACTGAGACTTAATTTCCGTTGTTCAAAGAAATTATAAATATTATTTACGAAGTAAATCCCTTCTTCTCTCCATATACTATTCGTACAGGGATAAATGAGGTATCGTTAGGAAGGTTTTGTATCCGGCTTCTGACGCTGAATACCGGTTTTGCTCTAAAACTCACTGTTTGCGTAAAATTTTAACATATAACACAGATCCCCAGCTACATACCTATAGCTTATTAAGCTAACTTATTAATCACGAATAAGAGACTCCCTTTTCGTGTTATCTATTTACAAACATCATTTTATTTGTTTTAAAGTAGTCATTAACTGGATAATCTGTATACAGCATTGTCACAGATAATAACCATGACCACTTCGGTAGTCAGTTATCTCTGCTCGTCGTACAGTCGCTTTCCTAAACAAATATATTTTCCGAATTTACCAAATCCCGCTTTTACTCAAGGACAACTGTATACAGGATTTTCAAGCGTAACGACATAAACCAACATTTTTGTATCACTTCAAGGAAATGAAAAACAAGAAGAACATGAACGTTGTCTCCTTATTTCAAATATCATTTATGCCGAGATATTGTAAGAACGTTTTTCAAAATTATGCCCATGGAAATGTAAGCAGAATGGCCGAACGAGTGTTTGAAGCGTCGTCCTCCCAAATGTGAGTCCAGTGTGCTAATCACTACGCTAACCTGCTCGGTAAGTATCGTAAATTATCCGTGATTATTATTTCGCGTCGTTCGGTTCATTTTTAAAGATGTTTACTCCTGATTCCCATAAGTGCTCTTATCCCAACGCCTAAACTTATTGCAAATACTGTTGTTATTTGAAACTATAAAACTGCGAAAGTTTGTCATGGGTCCTCTGTTGGCAGTAGAGGATCGGTATTTCACTTGACAAAAATGTCCAAATTTGTGTGAAATCTTATGGGACTTAACTGCTAAGGTCATCAGTCCCTAAGCTTACACACTACTTGACCTAAGTTATCCTAAGGACAAACACACACTTCATGCCCGAGGGAGGACTCGAACCTCCGCCGGGACCAGCCGAGACCGCGCGGCTAATCTCGCGCGACTATTTCACTTGTCCATCTGGGAGATTTGCGTGCTGGCTTCGTTACACTATCTCCTATTTGATATAGGTTTAGTGTTCTGGCGTGTGTATTTTTTTTTGTTCTGATTTTCTTATTTCGCTGACTTGTGTGGAATGTGCTCCATAATGCGGCACCCATCTCATGGTCCCAGAATGATGCGACGCTTCGAGAGGAATAGGTATATGTGAGTTGGCTGCAGTGCAGTAATGAGCCAACCGCGATGCCGAGCTGCAGACCTATAGCACAGAGCCGGTAATGGAACCACAATAAGTGGAAGGAGCTTGCTAACAGGTATACAGTGAGGCCGCTCGAGCCCCTCCCCCCGCCCCCCACCCCTCCCTTCCCACCTCCAGCTTGCCTCTGGATATCTTTATGGGATCTCCAACCAGGGGTGCAAGTCACAACTCCACTGGCTGATCACACCCACTGGTGAGTTAATTTCAGTCTATCCGCAAGCTGTTATTACATTCTAAGGCAAAAAAAGAAACACGCACCATCCAGAAATTTTTCGAATGGGACGGAAATTGACAGATGTAATATACGTGTACAAACAAACAAATTATTACAATTTCAGAAAAATTGTATGATTTATTCACGAACTGAGCAAGTCAATAACTCGTTGGTTCACCTCTGGACCTTATGCAAGCAGCTATTCGACTTTGCAGTGATTCACTCAGTTGTTGGATGTCCTCCTGAGGGATTCCGTGCCAAATTCTGTCCAACTGACGCGTTAGATGGCCAAAATCCCGAGATGGTTGGAGGACCCAGCGCATTATGCTCCAAACGTTCTCAGTTGGTGAGAGATCCGACGACCTTGCTGGCCCAGGTAAGTTTGGCAAGCACGAAGACAAGCAGCAGAAAGCCTCGCCGTGTGCGGACGGGCATTATCTTGCTGAACGTTAACGAAGGACGTCTTACCAATGAGGGCAACAAAGCGGGGCGTAGAAATTCGTTGATGTACCGCTGTGCTGTAAGGGTGTGCAGGACGACAATCAAATGGTTCCTGCTGTGAAAAAAATGGTACCCCACACCATCACTCCTGTTTGTCAAGCCACATGGCGGGCGATTTGATTTGGAATCTCTTTCATTGAGTAGCAAATCTTTGACTGTAGTGATGAATCCCGCTTCGAACTCAGACCCGATGACCAGCGAAGTTGTATCTGGAGACGCCCCACTTTTGCCCATTTTACTGCGCTTCAAATGGTTCAAATGGCTCTAAGCACTATGGGCCTTAACATCTGAGGTCATGAGTCCCCTAGACTTAGAACTACGTAAACCTAACTAACCTAAGGACATCACATATATCCATGCCCGAGGTAGGATTCGAACCTGCAGCCGTAGCAGCCGCGCGGCGCCGGACTGAAAAGCCTAGAACCGCTCGGTCAGAGCGGACGGCTGCTGTGCTTCGTGGCAAACTGTGTTGAGCTTACATTTCAGCAAGATAATGTCTGACAGCACATGGTGAGACTTTCTACTGCTTATCTTCATGATGCCGAACCCTACCTTGTTCAGAGAGATCGCCGGATGTCTCCCGAAATGAGAACGTTTGGAGCCTTATGGGCAGGGTGCTTCTACCAGCTCGGTATTTTGAAAATGTAACACTGCAGTTGGACAGGATTTGGCATGATACCCGTCAGGAGGACATCCAACAACTATGTCGATCATTGCCAGTCCGAATAATCGCTTTCATGAACACCAGAGGTGAACCAGCGAGCAGATTATCGACCTGCTCAATTTGTGACACTATTTCTTTTCAATAAATCATCTAACTGTTCCAAAACTATAATCATTTGTTCGTCTGTACATGCACATCACATCTACCGATTTCCGTCCCATTTAGTGTTGCTTCTTTTTTTTCCTTATTTTGCGCATAGTATTTTATTATAGGTCGACGCCAGTATTGATGATCGAGAGAAATTCCTAATCCCTGCCCTCTCCCTATCATCCAGATTATTTGAAGCAACAGTTCTTCAGACTAAGCCTTCAGCGAAGTCGGAGACACAGGAATCCGTGCGTGGACAAATTTATCATCCGCTGGCACCATTAGTCCAAACGCGCACCTGTCAACAGAAGCTAGGTCTGTTGTCGACATTTTGTGCTTGTATGTCCTAACGTCCCACCGTTTATCCACGGATGTTTGGCTTATGATACACGCCTAGAAAAACCGAAAAATAACGCTACTTCGTAATATTAGGTTCACTGAATCTAAGGCAACTCACTATTTGCCTCGAAAACTTAGTGGAAACTGAAATAAAATAGTTATTCATCCTGAAAATTATGTCAGTTAGGGAGGAAAGAACAAGGCAATATTTAATAAGGAACGTGAAATAGACACAAAAACACGCATGGGACTAAAAGCAGCAACGGCTGTACTAGGTGAAACCGAACGTCAATGACAAAATTTCAGCTCTTGTTCAGAAATAATTTCGGAGTGCGTTGGTATATGGGGCTTCTTAGTGACTTGCTACCTAGCAATAAAGTAATTGTGACGTATTCCGTTTATTACCCCAGTTACATTTGCCTCTGTGAAAATACATTCAGAGCAGTGACAAAGCCTCTAACATCCAACCAACAAAATCTACAACACACAGCCCTCATAAGAAACACTGTACAGTGATGTGGCTGCCATCGCAGAGGGAACAGCTCAACGTAGCGTCGTTGTGCTGACCTTCCACTGCATTTACTGGACCCATACACGAGCCGCATACCGGCCAACTCTTCATCAGTAAATCCATCCAGACTGCTGTGTACCACTAATGACGTGCAAATAACACTGCCAGAAAAAACAAATCCGAGGCAGAACCAATCAACATCAAACGAAAACTTGAGGGCCAAGAGTAAAGTGGGCACTACTGCTGCCAACAGCTTTTTTACGTGTTGCATGTACACAAGACTGACGGCTTTTCTCTTATCGGGTGAAGGATGCACATACAATCATGTTTACAAAAAACAGAACATCTTAAAGAACTACAGACAGGACGTACATATTCGCACGACAAGTACACTAGTATATTCCGCAGAAATGATTAGCATTTCAGTCACCTCGGTTCAGCATGTGTCCTGTTGCCTAATAGGTACAGGGTCCGCCATGGGCCCTGATAGCTTGTTCCATACGTTATGGCATAGACGCGTATTATGTACGAACGGCGTCCTGTGGTGTAGCCATCCAGACTGCATTCACCTGGTTCCAGAGCTCACCTGTGGTGGTTGGCACTGGGTCACAGCGCTGCACCCGCCGTTTTCACCGTAACCCACACCTTTTCGCTTGGCGACAAGTCTGGTGACCTGATGGGCCAGGGCTAAAGGCTGACAGCCTGTGACACCAAGAGGGCCCGTGTTCATGCAGCAACATGTGGCTGTGCACCGTCTTGCTTAAACTGGCGTTTGTGATATTTTGCACGATGAGTATGGCTATGGGTCGCAGAATGTCATTCACATAGGTCACGCTGGTGACGGACACGCACCAACTGTGATTTTTGGTTGTACCCAATAGCACCTGACATCATAATGTCTTGAGTTGGCGCTGCATGTCTTGTGCGAATGCAGTCACTGTGATGCCGCTCCTTTTGTCTGCGATAAGCCAAAATGCGGCCATCGTTTTCAAACAAACTGAACCGTCCGAAAACTCTGTCTGATGCCATTGCTGTCCCCAGTGGCGTCGTTTCATACACCATTTCCGTCTAGCATATTTGTGCACATTCGTTAGAGGTAGGCGGAAAAGTGAAAGACGCGCATGTAAGTAGGAGGACAAGTACAGGGCTATTACAAATGATTGAAGCGATTTCATAAATTCACCGTAGCTCCATTGATTGACATATGGTCACGGCACACTACAGAAACGTAGAAAAACTCATAAAGTTTTGTTCGGCTGAAGCCGCACTTCAGGTTTCTGCCGCCAGAGCGCTCGAGAGCGCAGTGAGGCAAAATGGCGACAGGAGCCGAGAAAGCGTATGTCGTGCTTGAAATGCACTCACATCAGTCAGTCATAACAGTGCAACGACACTTCAGGACGAAATTCAACAAAGATCCACCAACTGCTAACTCCATTCGGCGATGGTATGCGCAGTTTAAAGCTTCTGGATGCCTCTAAGGGGAAATCAACGGGTCGGCCTGCAGTGAGCGAAGAAACGGTTGAACGCGTGCGGGCAAGTTTCACGCGTAGCCCGCGAAAAATTGGCTCATGCCAGAACTGGAGACCGACAGCGCCGACTTCATCTTTCAACAGGATGGTGCTCCACCACACTTCCATCATGATGTTCGCCATTTCTTAAACAGGAGACTGGAAAACCGATGGATCGGTCGTGGTGGAGATCATGATCAGCAATTCATGTCATGGCCTCCACGCTCTCCGGACTTAACCCCATGCGATTTCTTTCTGTGGGGTTATGTGAAAGATTCAGTGTTTAAACCTCCTCTACCAAGAAACGTGCCAGAACTGCGAGCTCGCATCAACGATGCTTTCGAACTCATTCATGGGGACATGCTTCGCCGAGTGTGGGAGGAACTTGATTATCGGCTTGATGTCTGCCGAATCACTAAAGGGACACATATCGAACATTTGCGAATGCCTAAAAAAGCTTTTTGAGTTTTTGTATGTGTGTGCAAAGCATTGTGAAAATATCTCAAATAATTAAGTTATTGTAGAGCTGTGAAATCGCTTCAATCATTTGTAATAACCCTGTAGATGGCACGAAAGTAACCCATGCCGTAATAAACGGCGATGGACTTTCACTGTTGTGCCAGAACCGAGGAGGATGCAAATCTGTCCTGCAATGCCTTTCAGGCTGAGGTGTCTATCTTCTAGGAGGGGTGGTCTGGGTAGTGCGACCTTACCCATGTCGTCGAGTTCTACAGCCCTCCGTGAACCATTCTGCACGCTCCCGTTGCACTGCCGAAACACTTTGTTCCACACGTGCAATAATTTCCAGGATGGATGCATCTTCTCTCATGCCAATAATGCACCCTCTTTCAAGCTCACTGATTTGACGGTACGGTTCGTGCATACGTCTGCGAGGCATCCTGAGCCTCTGCTCAAGTGACGCTCATACATTACCTTCGGTCTACAGTGACAATGAGAGCCGTAGACACATTTATCGGTAGTTGGTGTAGCGTCGTGATATCGATGCTGGCATCGAACCCGCGGATCGACATGGTTCAAATGGTAACCATTTCTGTAGAACATATTACTAATGCACATGTCATGTGAATATGAACGTCGTATCTCTAGACAAGGAGTTCGGGGTTGTTTTTTTTTTCCCTGGACGTTCTATGTATCTACTCGTTCTTTTTGAGAGGAACCTGGGGCACACAAAATAGGTTCTTAGTACCTCTGGGGCGGGGGACCATTAATTCCACGAAGGTGTGAAACGGGGAGGTTAATCAGTGGGCTGTTTGTACAAGAGTAGACCACTCTCTCGGTGTCCATCTTCCAATGTGAGAGCGGACTGAAGGTGAGTGCCTCCACACCGAGGCCCCTTGCACGTTATAGTCACGCCAGCGTTGTGGGCATATCGTTGCGACCAAGCGTAGTTGACAGGCTGCGTCTCGTGACATGTCGATCTGGTGAATAACTTGGTAGCTTAGTCTGTTATCTTGTCCCTTAAGTATCGTTCCCGAAGCGCTTCGAGAATTTCTAGTGCCCTGGTCCAACGCGGCACTGGTTTTGGACTGCCTATAAGGATTTAATGTTGGAATCACAAATGATGCCCCACCTTGCGCATCCGTACAGAAGTTTTGGTTGCGCCGTGGACTTGGAGAGTAGAAGTTTTGTTTTGGCATTAAGGCCATAACTGACGAGAAAGGAGATTAAGGCGTGAACCATTTTATTCTGGATGTCTTCCGCTCTCGCCTATGAAGCGTGAACGTTAGTGACTTGTCCAGAGAATGAGTTGTCCCGAAACCCACGGTGGCAGGCGTAAGAGTGGTCGTCCCTTCCGTGTGAAGTACACTGGCGCCATTTTAGTTGGGTCTATGGCAATTTTATTGCCTAGTGACCATGTCTAAATGACTTCAATTTGTCGTTGTGCCCTAGAGACCAATCCACAAATGTTTCGCCTCCGACGTAAAAAACGCACTGTTATCTGCGTAAAGTCAGCAGATTGTATGAGTATTCGTCGGGGGGTCGCTGATGTATAGGTTGAATAGCAGGGACGAAATAACAGAAGCCACGTGTGGTACATTCAGTAGGAGTTTTCAGTGTGGATCTTTTGCCATCAACAGTGACATAGATAGTTCTTCCTTGTAGAAAGCTGTCCACCAGCTTAATGCAGCAGTCTGAGACAGTAGTTTCGTGACAAAGTTCGGCGATGAATTTGTCCCGTAGAATCTTGTCACACACATTTTAGGGGTCAAAAAAGACACCAGCAGTGGACTGCCGCAGGTTAAAGTGGTGGCGAACATGTTCCGTGAGGCTAATGAGGTGGAAGTCTGACGATATTTTCCTGACTGTCGACATGTGCAGTGTAGTTTAGATGTTTTCACTACAACAGAGATACAAATAGGGAAATCAAACGAAGTGCAATTACTCTTTAACGAGCCACTAGAGACATCACGTAGCTTATACCAAACACTCACAAAATATACTTGAACAACCGCCAAAACTTTGCCAGTGGTGTTTGGGATCTCCCAGAATATACTGATATTAGATCACCTTAAGATTTCCGCCTTCGTTGTCTTCTTTATTATGCTTAACTTTTTGCGTTACTCATCACATTTATATAAAAGGTACCTGACAGGTTCTATGTCTACATGTATACTCCCCTGCCACCTTATGCTGTGTGGCGGATTGTAACATTGTCAATTCACCCTCTTCCTGTTCCAGAGGTGAACGGTTCGCGGGAAGAAAGACTGCTGATAATCCTTTGTGTGGCTTAGAATCTCTCTAATTTTGTCTTCAAGATCTTTCCGCGAGATACACATAGGGGCAAGAAATATACTGGCTTTAACTCTTCTAGGAACGTACACTCTCGGAACTTTAACAGTAGACGACACCGTGATGCAGAATGCCTCTCTTGCGCCCGCATCTCGTGGTCGTGCGGTAGCGTTCTCGCTTCCCACGCCCGGGTTCCCGGGTTCGATTCCCGGCGGGGTCAGGGATTTTCTCTGCCTCGTGATGGCTGGGTGTTGTGTGCTGTCCTTAGGTTAGTTAGGTTTAAGTAGTTCTAAGTTCTAGGGGACTTATGACCACAGCAGTTGAGTCCCATAGTGCTCAGAGCCATCTGAACCATTTTTTTTTTTTTTGAACCTCTCTTGCAGCATCTGCCACTGGAGTTGGCTGAGCATCTCCATGACGCTTTGCCGGCCGGGGTCGCCGAGCGGTTCCAGGCGCTACAGTCTGGAACCGCGTGACCGCTACGTTCGCAGGTTCGAATCTTGCCTCGGGCATGGATGTCTGTGATGTCCTTAGGTTAGTTAGGTTTAAGTAGCTCTAAATTATAGGGGACTTATGACCTCAGAAGTTAAGTCCCATAGTGCTCAGAGCCATCTGAACCATCCATGACGCTTTCAGCTTACTAAATGACCCGGACACGAATCGCGCTCTTCTACTTTGGATCTTCTCTATTTTCTCTATCCCACGTATCGGGTACGGATGCCATACTGACGATTAATATT
This sequence comes from Schistocerca americana, assembly GCF_021461395.2. Lineage (NCBI taxonomy): Eukaryota > Metazoa > Arthropoda > Insecta > Orthoptera > Acrididae > Schistocerca > Schistocerca americana. The sequence continues at coordinate 296,752,664 of NC_060121.1, read as the reverse complement.
CAAGTACTGCTAGAACGAGTGTTTCGTAAACGATTTCCTTTGTCGATGGTCCAAGTATCCTGACGGTTCTTGTAGTGAACCCCAGTCAGGTGTCTGCTTTGTGCGAACCTAATTTTATGTGGTCGTTCCACTTTAAATAGCTCCGCAAGCTTACTCCTAGATATTTTGTGAAAGTAACTGTTTGCCCCGACTGTTCTGTAATCGCCTAATCACACAACAATGGGTTATCATGCCTATGTATTCCAGTGCGTTACGTTTGTGTACGTTGAGGGTCAACTGCCACTCCGTGCACCAAGAGTCGATTCTTTGCAGGTCTTCCTGCATTTAGCTGCAAGAAACTTCCGTCGTTATTTACTACAGCTCGCGTCACGTAGGACGGCTCTTCCGCGCATAGAGGCGGAGCAGTAAGGAAGCGTGGAAGGATGAGACCTGCGCATGCGCGGCAGCAGAGAGTGGGCAAACAAAGTCCACGTTGCCGACATGCGTTGCTGCGGACGAATTCAGGCTCATGTGGCTGCGGTACATCGTATTATACGTTCAAATCTATAGGGGTATAGTAAATATTAATACCAATTTCGACTAGTCGTCATGGGAGAAGTATTAATTCACGTTCTGACGACGTTGCGTCCACTGCTCCACAGATTTACTCTGCGTGACGTTCGGAGGCGATAACGGGTGACACAGCTTTGTGGAGAGGTGAAGTACAAATTTTCTAAAAACAACAGTTGTCTAACGACGAGATCATTGAAAATGCTTGTAATAATTATAATTTATTGCGATTTGAACTGTATTGTAAGTAAAAACCTAATACACAACAAAACTAACTTCAAGCACAAATAAAAAATCATTGTATTTGCCTGGCAACTGCTTCTACTCAATAGACTATTTAAAAATGTGTATAAGGGGTTGTGTGTGTTCGACTGCAGTTAAGTGTAATCACAGCGCGTAAAAAAAGAATTAGTGGTAGAAAAGACTAATGTAAATGACTATCTCAAAAATGGTTAGTAGATTGTCATATTTTTCGCTGTTAAAGGGCATTATGAGTGTAAACTAACTCGTTCGACATTACAGCGAGGGACCGCATTTATAATTCATTCAAGAGGCAAACAGTTAACCGTCATCTGCGGATAACTCCAAGGAATGTTGACCGATAAAATCGAAAACCATCGATATTTCGACAAGTAATAGTTTCATTTTAGGGCCTTAGCCAGTTCGTGCCTTGAAAATGACTGGGTTTTGCTTGTGGAAACATCGGACTTTTGACGAATGTATCCAGCTGCGTTCTTGGGTGTTATTAGAGCATACAACATAGTGGGAAAAGCTTAACTTCTCCTTGGGCAATATGTTGAACATTATAGTGTGCACAATTCAAAGGATACAAAGTCCTAATCAAAAAGGAAGTCCTCATTATTATGTATGCAACTCATATGTTGACAAACACATTTTTTAAAAACACAAGTCCTTAAAACTAAGAAATATTATTACTTGTTTCAGAGTCTACATCGACATACCATCGACATACCATCTTCACTTTTATTTGAACCTATTTCCGAATAATCCATTGTAAATTTAGATTCAAGGCTTGTGTCCATCATCATTTCCGCGACAAATTATTCTTTCTGAAGCTTTTCAGCGTACCGCACAGAATGTGCCCACGCTACAGGTGAGATGTTTGTCCATTGCCTCCTGCAAAAGAGATTCAGTGAATGCTATTTTAAATGTTTTTTTCTTCTCCCACATAACCTTTGTCCAAATTAATTCCATGGGACTACACTGACAGTGATACGTGGGTAAATGCAAAACAGTGACCCCATTCACGTGCAAGGAAGTCTAGTTTGTACGTTCAGTCATGTGACTTGTATAAATTAACGAGCTTCAGGAGATCGGGACGAGTCTGGTTTATACTGTGCTTAATATTTTTATTTTTAAGCCATGGAAAAATATCCGATTTTCTGGCGTTTGTACTTGGCGTTTTCTCTGTAACAGTCGAACTGTAACTGGCAGTGACCTACTTTGAAGCAAGGTATGACAAGAATTGTGAATCACGTCTTGCAACTGACAGAGTTCATTTCTAATGGTAGGCACTGCTATTTTTCTTACACGTAAATATAAGTTTACTCTGTGAAACAAAACCAGAAGAGTCATCATGCAGAATAATTATCCGATAACTTATTCCTCTGAAAACATTAAAACCGTTAGTACTATCACTCATTTTCCAGCAGATCTTCCTGGAATGATTCTAATTGATACATGTTTCATCAAGGTAATACACTGTTGAACTACTTCCTCTTGCATTGTGAATCTTTATATGGGATGTAGTTCGTGCTGCAGTTTGTCACTTCTTTGAACTAAAAACTCTCTTCTTAACACATCTGGAACCAACGGCTTTTAAAATTATTTACATTGACTAAGCGCTTACCAGTGAAGCCAATTCTCTCCTGCATAACTGTAACACGCTTTCGTGATATCGGGAATTCATCATTCACATGGAGCACTTTAAGACATTGTTGTTAAAACTATCCACTTACGTTACAGGTTCTCTGCGATTGTGATGCTTTTGAGGCGTTTTCTACAGCTCTGACGCTTTCGTTTATAATTCTCTTTACAGTTCTCTTGCCGACTCCACATGGTTCTGGAGTCCGTTCTTCAAATGTCACCAGCAGGAGACCTGCTTTCAAATTCACGTTTGAAAAAGTTATAAATGCGGTAAATAATACCCATCGCCTGCGTGTGAAGCACTTCACATTTATTGCCGTCATGTCGCGTTTTTTTCTTTTCTTTTTCTTTTTTTTAATCCCCCAGAAACATTTACAGGTACACATTCACAGCTATACTGCTACAAGGAACGCCTTCCAACATGACGCCGACTTTAAGTCATTTATATAAGGTGCACCGGGTAAAACTGCAGATATTTTTATATGACGTACCTAAGCATGTACACACAGCAACGTGTTGGTTCTTTGTCTCCTGAACTGAACAGTTATCTCACAAATACATCACAAACTGTGCGACTTGTTGCTTTCTGCATGGTCGTAACTGACAGAATAAACTAACATCTGGCGTCCACGCGTCCACACTTCAGTACCTGACATGATGCCCAAGAGAATTTGAACACCAATAGCTTCCTTTTGCCGCATGTACTTTAAGTTACTGCCCAATCTGAAAACATACGCCTTCTAACAGCTGTAATTATTAGTTTGCAAATGACGTAAATACTGATATAATATTGTTCAATACACCGTATTCAAGCACAAATAACCTCTGCAGTTAACCCGTTACACCTCGTATATATCGCGAAAAGTAATGGTCCTGTAACACACCCTTGCGGCACGCCCGAAGTGACTTTGCGTCTGAAGACTGCTCACCGTTGGATGCTATGTTCTGTTCGCTGAAAACTCCTCAGTCCCGTCACGCAATTGGTCGTATTTTCTTCATTTGGAGGTAGTGCTGTATTGTATCGAAGGTGAAACTTCCTGGTAGATTAAAACTGTGTGCCGGACCGAGACTCGAACTCTTTTTTTTTTTTTTTTTTTTTTCTTAAATCTCATTTTGTTCGTTGAATCTGATCGGGGCGGACGTCGTAAGACACCCTTTTGCGTTCGTTGTTGATCTATTAACTCAGTTTTTTTTTATTACAGAGCCCAACCGGCTCTCTGACCGAACACGCTGAGCTACCGTGCCGGCATAAACTCGGGACCTTTGACTTTCGCGTGCAAGTGCTCTACCAACTGAGCTACCCAAGCACGACTCACGCCCCGTCCTCACAGCTTTACTTCTGCCAGGAAGTTTCATATCAGCGCACACTCCGCTGCAGAGTGAAAATCTCATTCTGGAAACATCCCCCAGGCTGTGGCTGTGCCATGTCTCCGCAATATCCTTTCTTTCAGGAGTTCTAGTTCTGCAGGTTCGCAGGAGAGCTTCTGTTAAGTTTGGAAGGTAGAAGACGAGGTACTAGCAGAAGTAAAACTGTGAGGACGGGGCGTCAGTCGTGCTTGGGTAGCTCAGTTGGTAGAGCAGTTGTCCGCGAAAGGCAAAGGTCCCGAGTTCGAGTCTCGGTCGGGCACACAGTTTTAATCTGCCAGGAAGTTTCATATCAGCGCACACTCCGCTGCAGAGTGAAAATCTCATTCTGTATCGAAGGTCTTCCGCAAGTTAAGGAATACGTAAATTACTTGACGCCTGTGTATACACTGAAGAGCCAAAGAAACTGGTGCACCTGCCTAATGTAGTGTAGGGCCCCCGCGAGCACGCAGAAGTGACGTGGCGTGGACTCGACTAATGTCTGAAGTAATGCTGGAGGGAACGGACGTCATGAATACTGCAGAGCTGTCCAGAAATCCACAAGAGTACAAAGGGGTGGAGATCTATTCTGAACAGCAAGTGGCAAGGCATCCCAGATATGCTCATTAATGTTCATGTCTGGGAAGTTTGGTGGTCAGTGGGACTGTTTAACCTCAGAAGAGAGTTCGAGGAGCCACTCTGTAGCAAGTCTGGACGTCTGAGGTGTCGCATTATCCTGTTGAAATTGCCCAAATCCGTCGGAATGCACAATGAACATGAGTGGATGCAACTGATCGGACAGAATGCTTACATACGTGTCACCCGTCAGAGTCGTGTCTAGCCGCATCAGAGGTCCTGATATTCACAGAACACTCGTGAAATGGTAGTACGGGGAAATCCCCACTTCACCGCTTCTTCGGAGATGCTGTGTCCCATCGCTCGTGCGCTGATTATAACACCACATTCAAACTCTCTTAAATGTTAATAACCTGTTATTATAGCAGCAGTAACCGACCTAACTGCGCCAGACACCTGTTGTCTTATATAGGGAGTTGCGGACCGCAGCACCATATTCAGCATGTTTACATAACCCTTGTATTTCAATACGTATGTCTATACCAGTTTCCTTTTTGTTCAGTATACAAACAGAGCGAACTGGGTTTTACAAGCACGTTGTTTTCGGACTTTCTGTCTCTAGATGTATCATAATACGATAGAATAAAACATGTTTCCTAATTCTCAAGAGATCGACACCAGAAATATAAGTCTCTAATTCTGTGCATCTGTTCGATGATTGTTTCTGAAAATACAAAAGTCTTGCGCTATTTTCCAGTCATTACTCCTCGAAAGACCTAAAGTACACTGTTGCTAGAATATGGGGAAATTATTTCGCATAGTTCGAGTAGAACAGAATCTGTATTCCGGCAGGCCCAGTGGCATTTGTCCTGTTGAGAAATTTGAATTCCCTTTCTACCCCGCTATTTGAAACTTGAGAAATGTTGCGTTATAACGACTAATAATTTTATAAAGGCGATTCCAAAGCCATTGTAGCGATCCAAATAACTCACCTGCACATGGAGGAAGATTTGTTGCCGGCCGCTGTCGGCGACAGGTTCTAGGCGCTTCAGTCTGGAACCGCGCTGCTGCTTCGGTCGCAGGTTCGAATCCTACCACGGGCATGGATGTGTGTAATGTCCTTGGGTTACTTAGGTTTAAGTAGTTCGAAGTCTAGGAGGACTGAAGACCTCAGATGTGAAGTCCCATTGTGCTTGGAGCCATTTGATTTTGAAGATCTGTTCTAAATTCAGTATTTTGGAAGTTATTGCTTTCTTCCATTCCTTCTCCCTTACAGCACACAAATGACCAATTTAGGAGGAGAGATGTACTAAAAGAAGCATAGCTCTGAAGAACGGCCGTGAATAGTGACTAGATAGCTCAAATGGTAGAGCATTTCCCGCTAAAACCAAGATACCGGGTTCGAGTAGCGGTCCGATCACACTTCTAACCCGCTAGGATGTTTCAAATGAGGAATCAGCCTTACTATGCAAGCTTCACCGCCATGAAGAAGAACATACTTCACTTTAAAGTCTGTCTTCTGTTATTCTCTTCTTAAATTATATCATAAATTTAAAACCTGGTACTTCCCAATCCCTGTATTCTTGTTTAAGAAATAAGTTAATTACTGTAAGTAAATGAAAGATAATACCAAAGTGCAGACAAAAGAACCCCACGCAGCCCTCACCTCCACGTGGTGCTAAATGGGCACAGTGTTCAGGATCTGAACTGCGCAGCACAATTTTTCTGCGCGGTGGTAGCCGTGGGTATTGGCTAAGAGGTCTGCTTGGAGCACTACGGCCTACATAAAGTAATAAGACGGCAGGCCCTAGTAGTGATAATGTAGCTTGAAAATAAATAAAAACTTCGAAGACTGTTACTTTGCGATTACGAAAATTTCCCATCAATGGAAAGGCAGTTGGCTCTCCAAGGCTGCATGCATCTGCATCTACATCTACATCTACATTACTACTCTGCAATTCACGTTTAAGTGCTTGGCAGAGGGTTCGTCGAACCACAATCATACTATCTGTCTACCATTCCACTCCCGAACAGCGCGCGGGAAAAACGAACACCTAAACCTTTCTGTTCGAGCTCTGATTTCTCTTATTTTATTTTGATGATGTTCCCTACCTATGTAGCTTGGGCTCAACAAAATATTTTCGCATTCGGAAGAGAAAGTTGGTGACTGAAATTTCGTAAACAGATCACGTCGCGACGAAAAACGTCTTTGCTGTAATGACTTCCATCCCAATTCGCGTATCATATCTGCCACACTCTCTCCCCTATTACGTGATAATACAAAACGAGCTGCCCTTTTTTTCCACCCTTTCGATGTCCTCCGTCAATCCCACCTAGTAAGGATCCCATACAGCGCAGAAATATTCTAACAGAGGACGAAAGAGTGTAGTGTAAGCTGTCTCTTTAGTGGACTTGTTGCATCTTCTAAGTGTCCTACCAATGAAAAGCAACCTTTGGCTCGCCTTCACCACAATATTGTCTATGTAGTCTTTCCAACTGAAGTTGTTCGTAATTTTAACACCCAGATACTTAGTTGAATTGACAGCCTTGAGCATTGTACTATTTATCGAGTAATCGAATGCCAACGGATTTCTTTTGGAACTCATGTGGATCACCTCACACTTTTCTGAATTGACAGCCTTGAGCATTGTACTATTTATCGAGTAATCGAATGCCAACGGATTTCTTTTGGAACTCATGTGGATCACCTCACACTTTTCGTTATTTAGCGTCAACTGCCACCTGCCACACCATACAGCAATCTTTTCTAAATCGCTTTGCAACTGATACCGGTCTTCGGATGACCTTACTAGACGGTAAATTACAGCATCATCTGCGAACAACCTAAGAGAACTGCTCAGATTGTCACCCAGGTCATTTATATAGATCAGGAACAGTAGAGGTCCCAGGACGCTTCCCTGGGGAGCCTGATATCACTTCAGTTTTACTCGATGATTTGCCGTCTATTACTACGAACTGCGACCTTCCTGACAGGAAATCACGAATCCAGTCGCACAACTGAGACGATACCCCATAGACCCGCAGCTTGATTAGAAGTCGCTTGTGAGGAACGGTGTCAAAAGCTTCCCGGAAATCTAGAAATACGGAATCAACTTGAGATCCCCTGTCGATAGCGGCCATTACTTCGTGCGAATAAAGAGCTAGCTGCGTTGCACAAGAACGATGTTTTCTGAAACCATGCTGATTACGTATCAATAGATCGTTCCCTTCGAAGTGATTCATGGATGAAGTACAGATTATTGGACTTATCCACGCAGAACTGGAGTGAAAGCCGAGCGCATATTAACGAACAGCGGCAGGGTGACGTATGACGCGCAGCGGAATTTCAGAGTGGTTGGCGGCGCTGCGACTGACGCACGGCGTGATGCACAACACATTTATTATTTAAGCGAGCGGGAACACTCTCATTAACAGGCCTGCTGAGTGCCTCTAGCTAACACTGTGGACCTGAAGTGCATAAATACATCACTGCACGTGATACTGCTGCAGAGATCGTTATTGGCGTAGAAACGTTCGTCTCTTCTTACGTTATATTACTTTTGCTGTCTTTTATTTCTTTTTTTATCGTCTTGCAAATTATTAATTTAAACATGTTGTTTCCGCCTTCATCTTAACGAAAACAGACACCATCTATGTCGGAGGATCAAGATCATAACTAATGTGCTTCAGCAATCCGTTAGTAACACCTGCCTCAAAGGTTCTTTAAAGTTGTGAAGCATATATAAAATAGCTACAGACGTCTGATTACTTCACGAATGAGTTGATGTCTTGAATATTTGACATTAAGGATGTAAGATCTTAATGGTTGAAGAAAAAAAAAATGGCTCGGAGGACTATGGGACTTAACATCTGAGGTCATCAGTCCCCTAGAACTTAGAACTACTTAAACCTAACTAAGGACATCGTACCCGAGGCAGGATTCGAACCTGCAACCGTAGCGGTCGCGCGGTTGCAGACTGTAGCGCCTAGAACCGCTGGGCCACATCGGCCGGCAATGGTTGAAGAAGCAGAATTCTAATTATGTTGGTTTTATTAGCCTTGAAATATTCTCCTATACACTAATGAAACAATCGAAACTAAATCTGGTAAACGAAAGAAGTGATGTAATTTTGCAGGTGTATTTAGTGGTGTATGTGGATAGTGTCATCAGAATAGGTTCAGACTAATAAAAATGTAATAAATTAAGTAAATGAAAACGTAATGCACGATGCCGAAATTGTACTGTATAAGCAGCGAAAATGTAGTAAGTGATAACTTTTTTTTCCTTTTGTTATTTTGTAAGTGGTATCAGCGAGAAAAAGTTGCGATATGCTTTTAAATACATTTAAAGGTTGGAGGAAGTAGCTAAATGCTCTCATGCTCAAATAGCCTAATGGATTAATATATTCTGAGTATCCAGAATGAGATTTTCACTCTGCAGCGGAGTGTGCGCTGATATGAAACTTCCTGGCAGATTAAAACTGTGTGCCCGACCGAGACTCGAACTCGGGACCTTTGCCTTTCGCGGGCAAGTGCTCTACCAAGAGCACTTGCCCGCGTGGGTATTGGCTAAGAGGTCTGCTTGGAGCACTACGGCCTACATAAAGTAATAAGACGGCAGGCCCTAGTAGTGATAATGTAGCTTGAAAATAAATAAAAACTTCGAAGACTGTTACTTTGCGATTACGAAAACTTCCCATCAATGGAAAGGCAGTTGGCTCTCCAAGGCTGCATGCATCTGCATCTACATCTACATCTACATTACTACTCTGCAATTCACGTTTAAGTGCTTGGCAGAGGGTTCGTCGAACCACAATCATACTATCTGTCTACCATTCCACTCCCGAACAGCGCGCGGGAAAAACGAACACCTAAACCTTTCTGTTCGAGCTCTGATTTCTCTTATTTTATTTTGATGATGTTCCCTACCTATGTAGCTTGGGCTCAACAAAATATTTTCGCATTCGGAAGAGAAAGTTGGTGACTGAAATTTCGTAAACAGATCACGTCGCGACGAAAAACGTCTTTGCTGTAATGACTTCCATCCCAATTCGCGTATCATATCTGCCACACTCTCTCCCCTATTACGTGATAATACAAAACGAGCTGCCCTTTTTTTCCACCCTTTCGATGTCCTCCGTCAATCCCACCTAGTAAGGATCCCATACAGCGCAGAAATATTCTAACAGAGGACGAAAGAGTGTAGTGTAAGCTGTCTCTTTAGTGGACTTGTTGCATCTTCTAAGTGTCCTACCAATGAAAAGCAACCTTTGGCTCGCCTTCACCACAATATTGTCTATGTAGTCTTTCCAACTGAAGTTGTTCGTAATTTTAACACCCAGATACTTAGTTGAATTGACAGCCTTGAGCATTGTACTATTTATCGAGTAATCGAATGCCAACGGATTTCTTTTGGAACTCATGTGGATCACCTCACACTTTTCTGAATTGACAGCCTTGAGCATTGTACTATTTATCGAGTAATCGAATGCCAACGGATTTCTTTTGGAACTCATGTGGATCACCTCACACTTTTCGTTATTTAGCGTCAACTGCCACCTGCCACACCATACAGCAATCTTTTCTAAATCGCTTTGCAACTGATACCGGTCTTCGGATGACCTTACTAGACGGTAAATTACAGCATCATCTGCGAACAACCTAAGAGAACTGCTCAGATTGTCACCCAGGTCATTTATATAGATCAGGAACAGTAGAGGTCCCAGGACGCTTCCCTGGGGAGCCTGATATCACTTCAGTTTTACTCGATGATTTGCCGTCTATTACTACGAACTGCGACCTTCCTGACAGGAAATCACGAACTCGGGACCTTTGCCTTTCGCGGGCAAGTGCTCTACCAAGAGCACTTGCCCGCGAAAGGCAAAGGTCCCGAGTTCGAGTCTCGGTCGGGCACACAGTTTTAATCTGCCAGGAAGTTTCATATTCTGAGTACTTTGCGCAGCGTAAATGACGGTGCCTCGTGACATATGTACAGTTTCTCACTTTAATACTTCAGTTATTGCGTTAAACCTCTGACGCAAGACTTTACCACCTGATGGGCAGATTTTGACAACATTTAAAATTTTTAAATTCGTTCAATAATCATAGGAAATACTGAAAATCTAATTTATCTTGCCCCGCTGGCCTTTGGGGCCGAGCGGTTCTAGGCGCTTCAGTCCGGAACCACGCGCCCGCTACGTTCGCAGGTTCGAATCCTGCCTCGGGCATGGATGTGTGTGATGTCCTTAGGTTAGTTAGGTTTAAGTAGTTCTAAGTTCTAGGGGACTGATGACCTCAGATGTTAAGTCCCATAGTGCTCAGAGCCATTTGAACCATTTTTTTATCTTGCCCCCGGAAGCTAAATAGGCAATCTGCAACTGAGATCAGGTTTCGGTGTTGGTCATTTATTCCAAGGGGCGTTACGTAAGCAATGCACCACTTTGTTTTCTGAAAGCGGATTGGTTTTATTCGGGGTTCGAATAATCCTCATATTATTCCTCACTCTTTTGGCAACAGAATCCTATTTTCTGCATAATCTCCGTTCAATGCGACGGTCTTAGGCCACCTTACTGGGACGGCCTGTATGCTCACATGGTTCCACTCTACTGGTCGATGTCGGAGCCAACGCCTTACTGCATTAGTACCCTCCCCACCATCCACATACTGGTTCCCGCAGAGTGCATCCTTCATTGGATCAAGAAAATGAAAGCCGGAAGGTGCGAGATACAGGCTGTAGGTTGACCTTGTTACGATGATCGCCGGCCGAAGTGGCCGTGCGGTTAAAGGCGCGGCAGTCTGGAACCGCAAGACCGCTACGGTCGCAGGTTCGAATCCTGCCTCGGGCATGGATGTTTGTGATGTCCTTAGGTTAGTTAGGTTTAACTAGTTCTAAGTTCTAGGGGACTAATGACCTCAGCAGTTGAGTCCCATAGTGCTCAGAGCCATTTGAACCATTTTGTTACGATGATGAGAGACATTTCGCCCAACGACTCACCGTGCTTTTGTTCACAGCCAGTTCTCCGTGTACCTTCTGCACGATCTATGAATATCTGCGACGCTCTGGCTTTCGGCCAAAGAAAACTCAATAACAGCTCCTCTTGGAACGCACCTCCGACACGGACGCCATTTTCAGGACTATGTATAGCGTCGCCATCTATTGGAGCTCTATGCAACTACAGGGGCTAAAGCAAGAATATCCCACGATGTCTCACAACAAATCCCGCATTCTTTTAACCGAAACAGGCCGTGAAAAAAAAAATGTGTTGCATCACGTACTAACTCCCCTTGTAATCAATTTCTGTGCTATTTGCACTATTATCTATATCACCACAATTAGGCAATAATGATTTTCTCAACGGAATCTCTCTGTAGACTCGTTATTACTTTAGAATTTAAAATACAAAATCGATTCGGGATAAATAGTTTCTATCGCTATGCAGAAGGGTTTATTTGCATCTGAGGCGTGTTACGAAATTCTTTTGCACATATGAGGTGGATAAAAGTGTCGAGATTATTTGCAGGAATTTCCATTGGGGAAGAATTTTTAACCATAGAAAGAAAGGAAGGAAAAGAAATCCTGAGGAAAGAAACTAATTGTTTCAATGCACTACTTTCGCAAGGACGCACCGCAAGAAGAAGCTTCTGTGAGATGAATTTGTCAATTACGTCAACATCGAACTACCTGTTTGATTTTGAAATTTTAGTTTTTGTTGTATAGTGTAAATTCCAGTACTTTAAGAACTCATTATTATTTGTTTTCTTTTCGATCTTTTTCTGATTTAGTTTGTCGAAAGGAAAAATAACTGTTGTGAGAGTCCAGATGTCGTGGGCCGCCTCCCAAAGTTCTGCCTGCACTGGGGGCCGACAGAGTTCGGCATGACCTGTGAACACAAACAGGAAAGTGAATCGGCGAGGGATATGGCAGGAGTAACGAAATCCGAAAAGCAATAACAGGCGTAGCGAGTTCGTGACCGGCTTCCATATTGCCGCAACGGCAGGCGGGCCTGCTAAGGAATGACGCGCCCACGCCAACTTCAACTCGCCCTCGATCACTGCCCTAACTCGAAGCGACTGCTGCTGCCGCCGCCGCCACCACCACCACCACGGTTTCTTCCGCCTTCCATGTACTGCGCTTTTTAGAGAATGCAGAACCTCGCCAACACTGATTAAGCTACCCTTTCCTCAAAACAAAAACAATTTGAACGGAAAAAATGTTTCTTCACTTCAAAGACAGGACTGTTAAGCTTCTTCAGTTCTGGCTTACATAAAAAAAATAGTACGCAACGAGCAAATAAACGTTACATAAAAGCTACTTCGGTTCTTATTGCTATAATAATAGGCTACTACTGCGCATTCCTTATAACCACAGTTGGTTCCTACGATGTTGTTTGTCACATGTCAGTGCATACAGGCAGCAGTGTTACTCATTGACGCAGACTGAATTTCTTATACGGTGAAGAATGTACTGTTTAGAAGTTAAAGAAGATACGTTGTCACGGCAAAGACGAAAAGAGCTTTGCAACGAATTCATTTTTTCACTTCAGGGAAACAGAAAAGCAAATACAGTGCAGTTTTCATGTTTTTAATCCATACCCCTAAGATAAATTGGGCTGTTCGAATAACGACCCATCGGTACGTCAGGAAGGTTTCAGCCATTCATTACTAGTATAACAGCATTTGCCAGGCACTATGATAAAATCATGACTGCTACGAGAGTACCGGTAAATGCGCTTTGTTTCTGGGGGGAGGGGGAGTTAGTATTCAGCACTACAATAACATCCGTATTAGATGGAGGCAACTGGTATTGGGTATATTTTCTAATTAGTGTAGGCTTTAATCTAAATAATGTGAGTGTTCAGATTTCGCACGTTCAGATTAAATTTGGCACGTTTAAATTTCGCGCGTTTCATCGGTCAACAAATAAAAACTATCGCGAAAATGACTCCAAACAAAATGATGTTATACTGAGTGTGAGTGGGGGAGTACCAGTCCTGAATATCTGAGAAGGCTTTGCACTCCTGGCTTTTACCTTACTGTCTAGAAAAATTTCCAGAAAACCTTGTTTAGAACTGGAGGATGGGAGCTATTTTTAATTCTGAGACAATACGTCCCAGGAAAAAAACTGGAAGTGCAGTGCGTGTGAAAATGATTTAGTTTATGTGGATGGAGACGACTCAGATCATTTCTCTCGCCTATAAAAAGATTCAAATGTGAGTGAAAAAAGTGGCGGCAACCATAGGAAGAGAACTAGCCTTTGTTGAAAACGTTTCTAACTCTTTATACATGAAACTCTATATCAGCTAACTCGAGAATGAAGTATGTGACAATTTAAATGCCCTGCATCCTGCCTTCAATGGGCGAGGCTATGATATAAAATCCGGTATCTGTGCTCTATTCACTGTAAATGAAACTCGCCACTATCATCAAGTGGGCATATTTGTTTCACTGTAGTCTGTTAGGTGGCTAATATCATCGGCAAGTATGATAGAGTAGTTATTCGTGATAATATGTGACTTCGTGTCAGCTTCACATATGAAAAGTATTTCCTCACTCTTCATAATAAAGTAATTCTTCGCACAAAAATTTCTGAAATATCTTTACACACGTGGAAATCTTTTATACTGAATGAATTTAATTTCATATATAAAGCTGTTTTTTATCTAAAATATTTTATTTCATTTGTGATTAATTAATTTCAACCAATTGGTAATTAATAACCGATATCAATTACAAATATCACATTATATGCTTACAGTCCGCTATGATCCACACAGAAATCTGGAATGAACAACATATAAATGTTACTCGTAATTAAAAGAACAACGGCCTCAAGCAGGAAGATGACTTCCTTCCCGAAATTCACCACAATAATTAAAAACAAAGCAACAGAAAATTGCCACTGATGGCAAAAAATCTTGTCATGTTATATAGTGTCTCCCTGGAACGTATTTTTAATCGCTAATATTTATTGTTATTACGTTAGATGTATTGTAGTAGGATAATTAGAAAAAGAAGCAACAGAAAATATTTCATCAAATGCTACTGATATATGATGACGAAATGCCCACACAATTATTATGACGAAAATAGCTGCTCAAGTATTTGGTTGCGAAGTGAAGAGAAAATTCTATCAATCTTATGCCTGAATCTTTTTCTTTTTTCTTTTCCAAGTAATGTCAGCGAGACTTCCTTGGACACATCATATTCCGTTCAGATTTGGTGACGGATTCGAATCAGCATATTTCTTTAGTGGAATAACTACGCCATCGCTGCAGTGTCATAGGCAATAGACTGGAATAAAATACCGGTGGATATCTGTACCATATCAATTTAAGAAACATTTTGTGTTACTGAAAACATAAACTGCTGCACTTCTTCAACCATCTCCATACAAATTATATTGGCATCCATTTCTCACGTTCATCGCCAATTCGAACGAAAGTTGTTGGTGCATCTTAACAGCAGGATTCGAGTGATAAGCCAGACAATATTATATTGTTCAAGAGCCAAAACAAACTGAAACGCCAATCTCCCACAAATTACACAACTATCCTTGCATCATAAAATTTAACAACCAGAAGACATTATAATGCACGTGTATAACGGAGTGTATATTCTCACAGAGCCCTTCTGTATCATACCACGAACTGCCGGTAAGGTGATAGTGTCACATGTAGGGCTTACTAAACCTTCAAGTTTTGGAAACTATCATATAGCCCGAATACAATATACAGAGTAAATGAGTATGTTTATATTGTTGTGTACATTCTTCCTTCCTCATGTAACCTCCCCGCACAAATACTAAAAGTCAATAATAGTGAAACTGTAACCTCCAGGCAAGAATTTGAAAGTCAATGTTAAGTGAAATGTTATCTTCCCACAAAACTGCATAATAAAAATGAGCCAAGCGTAACCTCCTTGCAAAATTAAAGAATAAAAATGGCCCAAATGTAAACTCCCCACAAACATTAACTAATGAAGATTGCTCATTAAACCCACAATAATGTTAATTAAATAATGAAGCATAAAGTATGTGTAACATCTGAACACAAATAATTAAACCTGACAAATTTTATAAGGGCAGCGGCGCTGACCTTCGGCCCTGTGCAATAATTAAACCTGAACACAAAAATAAAAATTCTTACATCAGTAAACTGCATCAATATCTGCTCTTATTTTTCGGCACAGCTCCGTGCAATGCTGGCCCATGTTTAATTTTAATTCTTGGAGGGAATGCATAGGAAGTATTACTTGACTTGAAATGAATCTTTTTGTTTAAAACAGTTACTTTATAAGAAAATTATTATTGGGGCAATTCTTGAACAAATTAATTACAATTAACATATGTTATTAGCTGAGCGCAATGCTGCTTCATTACCTTCTATAACTATATACCTCGTCCCGAACCGTGACCAGAGATGCAAGGAGAGCACGCCGACGACGCATGCCGACGGCCGCTCAGTACAACCGTCCACTCGCCACACACTACTTCCGACTGACTACTACTGCAGACAGAGTGCAACTCGCAACTGACTACTCGCAACCGAACACTCGCGCGGTCAAGCGCAGACTAGCAACGATAAATAACTCTCTGGTCAGAGATTCTGTCATGCCTCGCCATCTCTGGTAATGAATACGTACGCGTTTCACTCAACAACGAGAAAAAAATGTAATTTTGGGTCTTGCCATGGTATGTTACTAAGATCCGTTATCAGCTACTATGTGTTCTGTATGTACTGCCACATTTTTTTTTCAACCTCGAAATTGAGACGGTCGTTACAAATTTTGGAAACCTTATTTTTTTACGAATACCTCAATAGCTGTAAAATACTTACAGCGACTCTGTTCCAAAGTGTAAACCTTTTGGTGCATTCTACACTCCTGGAAATTGAAATAAGAACACCGTGAATTCATTGTCCCAGGAAGGGGAAACTTTATTGACACATTCCTGGGGTCAGATACATCACATGATCACACTGACAGAACCACAGGCACATAGACACAGGCAACAGAGCATGCACAATGTCGGCACTAGTACAGTGTATATCCACCTTCCGCAGCAATGCAGGCTGCTATTCTCCCATGGAGACGATCGTAGAGATGCTGGATGTAGTCCTGTGGAACGGCTTGCCATGCCATTTCCACCTGGCGCCTCAGTTGGACCAGCGTTCGTGCTGGACGTGCAGACCGCGTGAGACGACGCTTCATCCAGTTCCAAACATGCTCAATGGGGGACAGATCCGGAGATCTTGCTGGCCAGGATAGTTGACTTACACCTTCTAGAGCACGTTGGGTGGCACGGGATACATGCGGACGTGCATTGTCCTGTTGGAACAGCAAGTTCCCTCGCTGGTCTAGGAATGGTAGAACGATGGGTTCGATGACGGTTTGGATGTACCGTGCACTATTCAGTGTCCCCTCGACGATCACCAGTGGTGTACGGCCAGTGTAGGAGATCGCTCCCCACACCATGATGCCGGGTGTTGGCCCTGTGTGCCTCGGTCGTATGCAGTCCTGATTGTGGCGCTCACCTGCACGGCGCCAAACACGCATACGACCATCATTGGCACCAAGGCAGAAGCGACTCTCATCGCTGAAGACGACACGTCTCCATTCGTCCCTCCATTCACGCCTGTCGCGACACCACTGGAGGCGGGCTGCACGATGTTGGGGCGTGAGCGGAAGACGGCCTAACGGTGTGCGGGACCGTAGCCCAGCTTCATGGAGACGGTTGCGAATGGTCCTCGCCGATACCCCAGGAGCAACAGTGTCCCTAATTTGCTGGGAAGTGGCGGTGCGGTCCCCTACGGCACTGCGTAGGATCCTACGGTCTTGGCGTGCATCCGTGCGTCGCTGCGGTCCGGTCCCAGGTCGACGGGCACGTGCACCTTCCGCCGACCACTGGCGACAACATCGATGTACTGTGGAGACCTCACGCCCCACGTGTTGAGCAATTCGGCGGTACGTCCACCCGGCCTCCCGCATGCCCACTATACGCCCTCGCTCAAAGTCCGTCAACTGCACATACGGTTCACGTCCACGCTGTCGCGGCATGCTACCAGTGTTAAAGACTGCGATGGAGCTCCGTATGCCACGGCAAACTGGCTGACACTGACGGCGGCGGTGCACAAATGCTGCGCAGCTAGCGCCATTCGACGGCCAACACCGCGGTTCCTGGTGTGTCCGCTGTGCCGTGCGTGTGATCATTGCTTGTACAGCCCTCTCGCAGTGTCCGGAGCAAGTATGGTGGGTCTGACACACCGGTGTCAATGCGTTCTTTTTTCCATTTCCAGGAGTGTATATTTCACAGCTCTGCCGAGTATGTATACTCTCCGGTTAACATCATTAAACTAATGCATGAGTTTTATTGACAGTTCACTGCCCACCTCTGGTATTCCTTTACAGATGGGAGATTGAGTTGTTGCAATTTTTTGTGGGCAATGGTGCAAATTGTTGACTGTTTACTCGTCATTTTTATTTACTTATGTGCTGTGACTTTCCTGATGAAATAACTGCCTCGTTGGTTCACGGACGGCCCATCGAATAACGTTGCGAAAGCTGCAGATATTTCAACGAGACAGCTGATCGTCATCTTCAGGTGCTTACTGACGTATTGCTGCAGTGGCTCCCCAATATATACGCTCGGTCGCTAGAAAAACGCAAGCGCCACGGGGTGGGGCTACAACGTCATCTTTGACGAATCATAGGTTACGGCGACATCCAGTGCCCCCTGGCGGAGAAACGGATCACTGTCTTCGCATGGGCGATGTGCAAAAATCGCGGCAGCAAATAAATGGTGGTCCACAGCGCACGCTGGCAGAGTATTCGTGCCAAGCTTAGGTATCCGCAATCCGATTCCCCCTTCTGCATTCACTCGGATTCGTTCATCTACGGCCGACAATGCAGTAGCACCGTCAATGTTGGTTCCCACGCCCTGATGAGTTGGAATCTTGTGTCTCTATTGATTAGGCCATTACTTATACACATTTCGACTGTTTCTTTAATGGCAAAGTCCCAGTAAGTGGAGGCAGACGAAAGGATCTTCGTCTCTCCGTAGTTCATGCTGTACCCCGTGTCAAGAGAGTGTTTAGCAACAGCAGACTTTTCAGGCTGACCCAATCTGGTGTGACGTCTATGTTCAGCTCGTCTATATTTAACAGTGCGACACATCTGGCCAATGTATGATTTTCCACACTGGCACGAGATTTTATATGTCCCTGGTCTCCTTACACCTTGGTTGTCTTTATCAGATACTAATATTGTTCGTACTCGCGCTGGAGGATGGAAGAGACATTTTATTTGATATTTCTTGAACAGTCTGTTGATCTTAAACGACACGCCACCGACATAGGGTAGAAAAACTATCCTCATGAAGTTCTCCGTTTCTTCTGGCTGTTCTTGAGGTTTAGTGCGTGCAGATTGAAATGCCACGAATCAGTTTATCAGAGTACCTGTTTTGTAAAAAAGCAGAGCGAAGATGTCTAAGCTGTGCTGATAATCTCCATACATAAGAGATAAATCTATCAGAGTACCCGTTTTGTAAAAAAGCAGAAATGCAGGAAGCGTTGCTGTCCCATGTGGTCATACTATAAAGGTGTCGTCCACATATCTTCAGAAACATTTGGGTTTCAACACCGCCAAATGAAGTACTTTATCCTCGAAGTATACCACAAAAAGAATAGTCTCTAAGGGAGACAAAGGGCGACCCATAGCAAGACTGTCAGTTGGTTCATTGTTCATTAAATAAAAAGTAAGTCGAGGTAAACACATGGTTGGATTGATGTAGGATGTCCTCCTCCAACTTAGCTCCTGTAAGTAGTAGTGAATCCACCAGAGGTACTCATGTGAACAAAGAGACAATATCGAAACTCACAAATACGTCAGCTGATTCGAGACGCAAAGTCTTCAGTCTCTGTATGAAATCTACTGAGTTTCGAATGTGATGTTCACATTTTTCTACCAAAGGGCTCAGAAAAGAAACCAGACGCTTTGGTAGGTAATATGTCGGGGATCCTATACTGCACACAGTGGGGGGAAGCAGAATTCCTTCCTTGTGTATCTCAGGCAACCCATAAAGTCGTGGTGGAAACGGCGCTTGGACTATTGAGCTCTTTTTCAGATGTTCACGAAACCGGCTGGATTTTATGAGGAGGATGTCTTCCGTTGTACTGCATGAATTGGATCCATCTGAAGACGACGATGCGCTGAGTCCTGTAGTAAATCCGTCATCTCCCCGAAGTAAGATGATGCAGGCGAAAGAACAACAGCGTTTCACTTGTCAGCAGGCAACATTACTATTTCTGCGTCTTCTCTTAAGGAACGGAGCGCTTTTTATTTTTTCAGTGTTGATGTTCTGCTAGTGTGCGGCCATCCTATTTATCTCTCAGGAAGTCTCTCACCTTATGTCTTCAGCAGTCTCACTGGGAAGTTTCAAGACACCTCGTTCAACGGCACTGATAAAGTCTTTGGTGGGCAAAGACTTTGGAGAGGACGCAGAATTCAGTCCCTTTTCGAACACCGATATCGCAGCCTCACTCAGTTGTTTATCTGTGAAATTAAACACTGTACGTCTACACAGTCCTTGCGATGTTTGGCGTGTAAGGCAATGGAACGTGCAAGTTTGACGCGGCGCGGCCTGCTGGCGCTTCCAGTCCGAAAGCGACCACGTAGCGCTGTTGAACCACTCCCATGAGTCCGCTAACAGACGCGCGAGATATTCAGATGTAGTGAAAGCAACCTCCTGGAGACTCTGTCTGATTCTCGCCTTGTATAACGTACTCTTTATGTCACCAACGCCATGTTGGATCTTCGTTTGCTCTTCTTGGCGACCGCAGAGTCTATATAATGAGTAAACTTAGCCAAAGTCGGTATAGTTTGCTGGTCGCAATATCTCAATATAAATGCGCAAGAGTACAACAGTCTGTTTCTCTTGTTGCGGAGTTTATCAAATACAGGTATTCTGTTGACCATCTCCTCCGCCTGGAGGTATCAGATGTGCTGTTAGAGACTTTCTTTACGTAGTAACTGCTCCATTTTTTTTTACAAGCGTCGCGTCGGGTAATGTAGTAAGCTGCACAATATTTCGAGACAGTTGCTCAACATCTTCAGGTGCTTACTGACGTGTTGCTGCAGTGGTTCGCCAATATATACGCTGGCTCACTATAAAAGAGCTTCTGCCGCGTCAAGGATACGAAGACCGTGGACCATTTCTCCGGCAGGGAGGCACTGGGATGTCGCCGTTCTGTATGATTCGTTTACGATGACGTTATAGCCCCATCCCTTGGCGCCTGCGCTTTTTTAGCAGCAGCGCATATATTGGCGTGCTCCTGCAGCAACACATCACTAAGAACCTGATGACGAGCAGCTGTCTTGCTGAAACGTTTACCACTTTCACAACATTATCCGAACCGTGAACGAATACCACTATCAAAAAATCTTAATGATTACACTGTTTACTTCTCGTATTCTGAGTTGCAGTTATGCTAAATATAATACGAGTCATTCATGGCACATTTTGAGTCAGTCCATGTATCACAATGAGTGAATTGCAGTTGTTGTTGAGCGCCTGTTGATTGTGTCCTGCCGTTTAAGGCACAGCCTCTTCGCCTTTGTCGCCAGTATCTGAAGGTAAAAGGATCTCGTTTCGTAGGCTGTCTGTAACAAGTTGGCCTACAAGTTTTATTCTACGGTTTATGTGCTCTTGTTTCACATAGTTTGCTATTTTTTTCTCCTCGTTCAGATTGTTTAATCACTATCTTTATTTGACAGCTAGAGAAAGGTGAAGATTTAATTTTTCTTATGCTGGATATATTTGTCCGCTGCCTGAGTTGGAATTACGGCCGTAGATATTGCGGACTGTGTTACACCGTTACAGCGTCTTTCCGCACAACTAAAGCAAAGCGTCTCACTGCGCGCCGTGACGACAAAGAGACTACTCAAACACAGTGCGAGGAACTATAGCATTGTTGCTACCAGAGAAACTCTTAAAATATATGTTTCACTACACATTTTAAATATATACTGACTATCTGTTACGATCGTGGAGCTGTAGGATTAATCCTAAGACAAAATACTTATAGCAGAATTTATTTTCTGTTCCTTTATAGTGGGATCCCATGCACCACATAAAACCAGGAACAACTGGAACCCTACCCATACTAGTAAGGTAAACTTGTGCTGATTGCATGGTATGTTTACTTAAAGTCAATAAAGTTAAATAAAAACAGTGATCTGCACACATTTGTTGTTATCAGTCAGAAATGGATGACAATATATGGAGCTAACCAGGGATCATCACCATGTAATGTCAATAAAACGGCATTGTCTGCAGTATCCTGATTACAGTGTTGAAAGTAATTACGTGACACCCGCCTGGCTGCCAGTAGGCTTTGTAAAGACTTGGTAGAGTTTGCATCACTTTTCCACAATCTTCACTTACACACTAAAAACTCAACTTCAGATGCCACTGTTTCCGTGTCCGCCACCCCCCTGCTTTTCCGCATACTTCGCAGTACAACAGAAGTCAGTTTAATTTTTAAAATCTAAGAAATACCAATATACATGCATTTTTAAAGAGAAGCTATAGAGCAAACCAGAAAAAAAATTATTTACTACGACAGTGATTAAACTTGTATCTTAGAAATAAAGTCTTAAAGTAACTTTTTTGGCCACCTGCATTTGTTACACTTTCCTTTTTCTCAATGTAATCCACACATTGTATATCCTGGATTGTACGTTATATAGGCTCGATATTTTTTGTACTTATGTCCCTGTAACATAATTCATAGTGAAAGAAAATGCATACGCAAGTCTGTGACAAAAGGGTAGGCCTCCTCATTTCCTTTTTTTTGTTTAAAAATATGTTTTGTTTTAAATGGAAAGTGAGAAAGAAACCGATATTAGGTTCAGTTGGCAGTCATTAACTTGTTTACTCAAAATGTTAAAAGGTGTAAAGGGCACGGAAATTTAATGAAAGATTGTCATCAATGTCGCTAGTGTACCAAAAATGGCAAGTCAGTGAACGACTTAATGCTGCAGTGAACAGAGCCAAAGACTTTTTTAGAAACCGTTTCTCATATGATCAATGTTTAAGTAAGTCCCATCTTGAACAACTGCAAAATGCACATATGAGAAAACATGAATCACCTTGTGTCGATGCGTTGCCCATAGACCGTAGTTTTATCTTCAAGTGCAATGAAGATACCTAAATGTGATGCATGTCTAGTGTTTAGTAGGGACAATATCAGTAGTATTGACCATCCAAGAGCATTCACAATTAAGACAATCAGAAGGATCGATGAAGCAAGACCTGACAAATACCCGGGCAGGCAATGAACATATGTCAATACATGTAAAAAATTGCAGGAGAAGAGAATGCTCGAGGAAGAGAATGAATGTTCTAAGGATGGAGAGAATTAATGACAAGATGTATGATTATATTGCTAAAATGTGAAAAACAAACTCCAAATGCAATTAACAATAAAGTGAATTTATCGAAATATAATGTATTTTTCCTCAAGAATTATGAATGTTCATATCCTGAGATTTGTCACAATCAGTTTTGAAAAACAAGTATCATTGAACCCAAAGCCATTTACATATCGCCTATCTGTCTCCCAGAGGCCACAAAAATTGATTTTCAATATTTCATTTAAATACTAACCGAATTAAAAATTTAAACTGAGTCTTAATCTAAAAATTAAGTGGTATAAATGTTATGTTAAAGATTCAACACAGGAATACAGGTATTACCAATAGAAACTGTGTGTGTATATTGAGGCAGTGTAATTCACGGAACACAAAATGCCCAGACTGTATTCACACAGTACTTGAGAACGAGAGGACTTGGTTATATTCAACAAACATTACACTTTATCTCAAACCTTTACGAAACTTTTCTTCGATGGCACTCACTACAAAGAGGATGAAAGGAAAAAAGTCGATCGAATATTACATTTTCGCTGTTCACGCAGTGAAGCTGCAACATTTGGCTCGACGTCTTAGTTTATTACCCCTTTAATACTCAGTCTATTCGCAAAAAACTTTGCAGACGGTATTTATACCTGCCACTAAATGTACCAGAAAATTATATTATTGTACGACATGTAGTTCGCGAGATGTGAGGTCATCAACACTGAGTGCGTCAAAAACTAACTTCTGCTTACAATGGTGCGCAGTAAAACCCTCAAAATCAGGTGTCATGACGCTCTAATTTACTACTTGTATATTACTAACTCTAATCACAACATACTTTGCAGACTGTACCTACATGTATCGCCTGAATGCGTCTGAAAATTGTTGCAGGTGTTTTAAACAAAAATAATAAGACGAGAACTCTGACACCTATCGTCATTGTTTTCTAGCCACAAGTAGACGGTAAATGCCGGTTTTTCTTACGAGCATCGAGCTGTGTGCATGTTTCAACTACAAACAACGTGAAGAAAAGTTTTCTGCTGACGGTGATTCGAAATTCGCACATACGGTTATAGTTGACCTCATACGGTGAGACGTTAATTATAAAACACTTTTGCAGTAGTAGATATAGTAATGTTGGTGGAAGAAGATTCCTTGGAGCTGACAGTGATGTTGGCAGTTTTCAGATGCGAAGTGGACACTGTTGTAGGTGTAAACAATAGTGATCTACACAGCTAGGACAACACTGAGGCTGTAGAAAAGTATACGAAATCGTGTTACGTAATTGGTTAAAGTACACACACGAAGCATCCGCATTAAGCCTACAATAATTGTCAGGGATCGTCTCTCATCAACTCCACTACAGCCAATGACAAGTGTGAACCTGAGATGGTATGAGCGATATTTGTGTGTCTAGCTGGGAGTCGAAATCAGAACATTTCGTCATTGTTGTCAATCCACGAAGAGATATTAAAAATCCAAGCAATTTTTCGCCAGCTATTAGATGTTTGTACGATAGAGCCTGAAATGACATAATGAAAGATTTTATGCTCAACCGCGATTCGAAAACAGACATGCGCCAATTGTGGAGACCTTGAGGAGTTTGGAATCTTGGGAACAAAGAAACGATGGAACCATATCATCCCAAATGGTCAAATCCAGTGAAAGGGGAGATCTGAGTTAGAATACCAGTCCAGCAAGATTATTTTCAATTTCACAAGTTCAAATACAATGAGAAATCACTGCCCTGTGACCTTATATGACTTATGGCTCATTTTATAGAGCGAAATTTCTGGTGTAAGAAAGCTTACTTTGAGCAATAATGTCTGGAGACAAATGAATATATTCTAGTGCTATCTCCAAGGACTTTTTAAATCTTTGTCTTTGTCTGTAGATATCTTGACTACTTTTACGCATATCAAAGAAATCAAAGTTTTGGTTCAAATAATTTAGTTTATCCTCCGGTGATAATTCTTTTTTGCATTATCCCTTCACCAAACCAAAATCATGGAACTATGTTTAGATAAGAGGGAATTAGATTGCGTCCAGAATCGTAATTTGTAAGAAATCCGCAGAGTAATAGTATGTGGAGGGGCGAGTGGGCGTGGATGGTGGTGTGATAATGTTGTCCTCGTTTATGACTTCCACAGCGGAAGATATTTATTCATCTACAGAGAGGAATAAGCTTAAGGGATACTGCTAGGATTAAGATAACATAGGACTATGTGTGCTATACAAGAGTATACACAATGTTGAGGAATTCTGTCACTGGCAGGAATTAAATTTGGATTAATCTGACTTACAACGAGAACTGTTAAAGAATCGCGGTAGTTTCCTATAATGACTTAGCAGCATCTGGTCCACCAACACACATTCCAATGGCGTCTGTCCGTGTATACCCTCACATACATATTCACTGATGATGTTGCGAGTCACTGTGTCTATGCGCCAGTCCAAGCTACATTTTTTTAAATTAGTTTTGTGTAAGGATTTGCTGGCACTGGACCTTTTAGTAGACGGAGTGATAATCTATTTCCTAATTTACACTTAACTTAGTAGTCTATTTTAACTGTTACTCCTCAGGCATTCTCCTATGAATAATCTGATACACTAAAGGCTGAAACAAATACAATTATGGGTAGTATTGAAGAGGAGATCTGCCCAATTAATTCCTCATGATCTTAACTTGTGGTACTCGTGTTGGCTTTTAAACACTGGCTTATAAACACTGGCTTATACGTCTTGCGCATCAGCACTCTGTTCATTTAGGCCTCGTGTTTGAAGCACAGTCTTTGATAGCTTGAAATGATACCCCACTCAAGACTCATTTTGGCAGTGAAAACTTATAATTGTTGCTGCTGTAAGATTTGCCAACATTGTGACATGTGTCTGGCAACTCCGTGACAGTCGACTTATTTCCTGAAGTGACACAGAATTATCCGCTAAATTCACTTCATATTTTCTTGGCATTACAGCAAAATACCTGGATGATTTTTATTTCGTGGTATGCCTATGAGTTTTCAAACTTATGTTTTCAAGTCAAGGAATTTCGCTCCATGCAGACCCACAATTAATTGAGTCTTTTACATTATGACCTGCCTGATTTAAACTTAAGTGTGGCAATGAGAGATTCTGCTGTGTGGTAATGTGGCAGCACTGTAAGGTGAAGGTAGTAGTGTTGGTTCCAACCTCATATCAGACCAGGTTTTCATCTGTTATGTGACAGAGGAACAAGTAGTAAAATCTAAAACCATTGAGGAAACTTTAAGAAAATTTTTCCAATATAAGACTTCACGCTACATTCAGCAACTAGTAGATCTAAAGCTAAGAAACAAGATATTCTGAAATCCTTACTTTGGTAAAACATCCGCTTTTCTTCTTCTGTTGACATAATTTTTAGTTTCTTGTGAATGCACAATTTTATTGATGAAATTGCGCTACTGAATGACTTGTTAACCGGATTTCTGTGAATATCTCCTCCCGCTGCCACATTTAAATGTTTATTTGATAGTTGTTTATTGTTATCTGAGTATCACAGGGGACTGCATAGACAATTTTGAGTGAAAAATTCGAAATATCTTCATGATTCTTGACGAATTTGACAGGTTTGTGTAGCAGATGTTTTATGTTTTGTCATAAGGTTACGTGGTAAGTTGCAGTTCATTTGTGTTAGTATAGAGCAAATGTTATAGCAGATTCCTATTGTCAGTATTCTTTAACGTAGCATCAAAACTGCAAACAATACTCACTACTGCCACTGACTTCACTGCTAATTACTTCTTCATCTCTTTCCCTCCGAGCAGAATAAGAGAGACCTCTTATTTCCGCAGCCTTAGGGCCTTTTTAGCTGGCTTGCGCCAGTGGAGTAAACTTAGAAGGACAGGAGTGTTGTAACGTCGTTTGGTGCTGAAGGTCATCTCCTGCCAGATATAGAACAGGTAAATGGTAGTCTGCTGTTTATGTACAGAAGGAGCATTACAGAGTCCTGGCTGTGTATCATAAAAATTCCTTTGTGCGAGTTCCAAAAAAGAATTTTTTTTTTAGCTGTACGAGATCTGAAGACCAGGCGAAAACACGGTGCAACTACTATGACAAACTGTGACAACCGCTGAACGATGCCATGCAGAACAGGCATATTTTTTTCTAATTCTAGCAAGGGTTCCATGATTGGGTCACAGTAATTATTTCAGTAGAAGGGGCGACTTCTCACACCTAAATGAATGTTAAGCTTTTGGTTGGCTAAGGTTCGGAATCCGTCACGTAGTGGGAGAGATTTTTTGCATTCTTCCCTGAGCAATACCCTACAGGTTAATCATGAAATAAAGTAGGATACTGTTAAATTTTTTCATAAAATTATTAGTGGCCAGTACTCGCAATACCTGTTACAATTGGCCGGCCACATTCTTATGCTGGCAGAAGAAGCTAAACTGCAGAGACAGTAAAATCAGAAAACACTTGCTTCTGGGATTCTCTAGAAGGCCTCTTGCTGCAGAGAGATCAGGGAAGAGACTCCTGGTAGTTGCAGAGAACTGTAGAGAGGGATGTCTCCGACTTCGCCTTTGGCGAAAGTATTTGTATTCGTGTTTGATTTTCCAACGATGTTTCTTTAAACCACTAACCTTTTACGCAGTCATTGGCTGTATACATGGCTTACTTTCATGCTGTGATTTCATGTGTCCATCCATTTGTGCCAGGGCTACAGTTCGTATCGGAAATCTCTGCTCCACTTCTTACACGATTGTATGCTTGATTCAGTGTGTAAATCATATTGTTTGATGTCTCATGGCAGTAAGGCAAATTGTTATAGTGACCGCTAGTTTCCTATCGCAGTTTCATGAATCCTTTCATAAATATATCCGTGTGAAGTATGGCACCCATACCGTCATACTTAACTGGGTTACCCGTGTGATTTTTCTTCAACAAGGCGTTATCAATTGTGCAACATTGTTCAATCTGCATTATCTATTGGGGATTTTCTCTTTCCTGTGGTTAACTGGGGATCGGACCTGTACCATCTTAGGGTGTACTAAGCAGCTGAATCTAAACCTCACATAATGACGAGGTTTCTTTTCATTTTTTGTTAAATAAAGCCTTTTTCATACTGAAAATTAACTTATTTTCCTTTAACACAATTACAACTTCCTAGTTTATTAGTGAAAATAATGCAAAGATACAGAGGTCTGACAAAAATTCAGTGCCATAAAAGCTGTAAGATCAAGTTACTTCCTAACAAAGCGCATTCAAACAATTTTTCCTTTGTAGTCGTATGATATCCCACTCACTTTTAGTTGCTTGTGTAATGGAGCATTGTAGTGACATTTGACGCTGAGAGTGTATTTGGTTTTCTCTTTTCTCTTGAAGATGGGTTTGGGCTCTAACACATAGCTCGCAAAGTTTCCCTGTACGGCTGCAAATACCAACAGTTAGAAATTGAAATTATTAGCAATCTGCACTTCAAATGTCACATTCTCACATAAATAACAGAAAAGAATCGATCTAAAACCATGGAATTGTATTGTGGTCCTGGGAACTGCTCGTAAATATCTATGAAAGATCCATTTGGCTCGGCTCTAAATTTTGCGTTGTTTTGTGGGACAACGAGTGGTAACCGTAAGGCCGTTATAGCCAGAGCACCTCGTTTGAGTGCGGCAGTAAACGCTGAAAGATGGCCACTCTGGTTTTGGTGATGCAGGACTGATGTATGAAAGCACCGCCATTAAGCCTGCCGTATTGTTTACACACACACACACACACACACACACAAACAGGTGCGCGCGTGCGCCCTCATGTTGGCTAACAAACTACGATAATCAGCCTATCAAAGTTGCAGCATTCATCGACAGTTTTAGACCTCTGCCGCACAAAGAAATTTTTTGTCGAAAATCGAAGAAATTCGCTTATTTCTAGTTAAAATAGTATGCATTTGGTAAAAGGTGTTGCAGGGTACATTTAATTTTAATTTTAATGGCTCTGGAAACGACCTACACATCGAAGTACATAATTATGAATGTGTCGCGATTGAATTGCAGTTATTTTTAGTGTAGCTAGTATACCATTATTAAGGTTGGTAGTGAGGCGGCGCTTACACCCCTCACTCACGGCTGCCTGCCATTTCAGTAGCAATGGAACAGTGGACGATAGAGCTACTAATGATCGCATAATATACATTTGTGCTAAAATTTGATTCTGTCGTTACAGCACAGTGGCGATCACCAGAGTTGTCCGCTTAACTTATTCTTGTAGAGATGTTGTTAAGAGAATATCTATGTTAACAAATCCCAAAGCAAAAAATATTGAAAACTGCAACCAAGCAAGTAGTGAGACTGCTTGATCACGGCCTGTTAGTCCGGGTTATTAGTAACTGCTGGCAGAGAATTGAAAACTGAGAGAATGACGCTCACTTGGAAGAAAGAGCTGAGGCCATGTAAATCAAACAGATGTTAATGTTTGCTTTTGTATACGTCAAAGACTTTTTCTTAAAAGCAGGATTCTACTGTTCATTTTAAAACCGTACATTTTCATTAGGTCACCCTGTACGAGCGATAGACCGTACTGAAAATTCTTAATATAATTCCGGACACTTTCTTATCATGAATATAAAGAAAGTGATCGTTGCACTGTAAACAAGAAATTATTCAGAAGGAAGGATAAAGTAGGTAAGTATTCAATATTTAAATTGACATTAAAATTCCATTTGACAGAAACTAGTGAATTTAGAAACAGTTTTACAGACTTCGTTTTACAAAAAGCTAACCAGAATGATAAGTTATCGACAATTTTCAGATCTTTGTGGAGTTGTATTGTCTGTGTGTGGTGTATCTTCCACACTCCAGTAAAAATTCAAAACGTGCTTCCACAGTAATCACAATGCTACTACCTATACTCAGTGTAAGCTATTGCACGTATTCACGTACAGAGGAGACAACAATGGCTCTCTATATACCGCTGTTCGCACCACTGTAATCTCTTTTACCTGATTTTCATAATCCCTGCACGAGATGTATAAGGGACCGTGAAATGAAAATTGAACACCCGCCACAACTGGACCATGGAATGGTTCCATTTCAAAGTAATCATCACACGTGTTAAGACGTTTATCCTACCGGGAGACGTGATGGTCAATTCGTGTTTCGTAGAACGCGGTAGTCCGCTGGCTGATCCTCAGTCGCACACACTCTTGCATTTCCTCTTCCGACTCAAACCGACTGTTTTTCAAGAATTCCTGTGTGAAGGACTAGCACACTAGCTGCGTTAAAATTGTTTTTTAATGGAACTGGTGTGGTATTGTACTGTATGTTAACCGGGGGCCTAGAAACGACGGAGAAGTTCCGTCCCCGCCGCAGCCGCAGTGGTCCACAACCCCACGACGACCACCGCAGTCCACCACACCCCTCCGCCGGCGCCCCACACTGAACCACTCTTTCAGGGTTATTGTGAGGATCGACCACCTGTGGACCCCCCCCCCCCCCCTCCCCCAGGGAACATCTCACACCAGACAAGTTCAACCCCTATGTTTGTGTGGTAGAGTAATGATGGAGTACGCGTACATGGAGAACTTGTTTGCGCAGCAATCGCCGACATAGTGTAGCTGAAGCGGAATAGGGGAAACCAGCCCGCATTCGTCGAGACAGATGGAAAACCGCCTAAAAACCATCCACAAACTGGCCGGCTCACCGGACCTCGACACAAGTCCGCCAGGCGGATTCGTGCCATGGACCAGGAGCTCCTTCCCAATCCGGAAAGCCGTGTGTTAGACCGCATGGCTAACCGGGCGGGCGGTGTGGTATTATTAGACATCGTAAAACTTGTTATTCCATTCACACAGCCCCCCCCCCCCCCCCCACACACACACATACACAAGAGCAATCGAACTACTTTTCGTGTCACCTAGACTTCCTTCACACAGTCAAGCAGAAAGCTCAAAAAGTAGTAAGACTCCTTCATACAGTGAAAGTAAAATTGTGTTGTACTGAAATTTCAAAAGAACAATTTCAAATATTTACCGAAAATGACGAAAA
This sequence comes from Schistocerca americana, assembly GCF_021461395.2. Lineage (NCBI taxonomy): Eukaryota > Metazoa > Arthropoda > Insecta > Orthoptera > Acrididae > Schistocerca > Schistocerca americana. The sequence continues at coordinate 296,721,879 of NC_060121.1, read as the reverse complement.
TAATTGATATAAGATAAAAATATAGCCATTCGATATTGCCATTTCCTTATCGATATGTCGGGGAAGAAAATATCGCCGATATATATATATATATATATATATATATATATATATATATATATATATATATAATTCCCTGAAGTAAACATCAATATTTTATCAACAGCCCTATTTGTGCCTTTACGGAGGAAGATTGTAGGCACGTTTGAGCAAAATTTGAAACTGCTGCATCGCATTGGAAAACAATTACGGCCTTACGAGGAAGAAGTGTTTTAATTCTGTTGTGCAGTGTACTTACCACATGCTAAAAAACACAGGATGTTCATCATTAATCTTCTAATCGTATACTATTGGGTTTTCTTCTATGTTATAGGCATGAACAACAGAAAGGCTATTAACATTGCCAGGTGATTCGTTTCGTTGATAGGCATGTGGCTTGCTCTTACACTCGAGACCACAATTACGGAACCACGGATGTCGTGGATTACGGTGGCATCTAGCCTATTACCAAATTCAAATTAGTGTCCTTGTTACATAGCGTTGACTATTCTATCGTTCCCTTAGCTGCATGTAGTTGATAGTGGTCAGAGGGCAAGCGCGGCTTGTTACGCGTTTATGTTGAGCTGGTTGTCCATTGCCCCCTTATGCCTTTTTGCAAAGTGTTCGCTAGACACAAATCGAGTATAGGAGATCATTCGCTCAGGTAACGTTGCTTAGAATGTGGTACGCTAGATGGGTTGTAGTTTTCCCCGAAGCTTCCTTGGCTAGAGATCACAGATCGGTACTTTTCAGGACTTTGGCGACTTTTGGCTCTGTTACATTTAGTATGGCCTGTAAGGCAGCAAACAACTCAGCAGAGTCTATGGGTAGCAGGAAGCAGAGGCCATGCTCAAGTGTCACTTCCGAGAATGGATTCCCTTCACAGTAGCTTAGTTTCTAAGCCATCATAAACGCTGTGTGCCAGCCGTCTCCATAACAATATAATTTAGAGACGATTGAGACTTTTGAGTCACTCGTGGATGCCGCAGCTGAGGGATTTGGCCCTTTTAGGAGCGAGCGAGGAATGGACCAGCGTGCGCGCCTTAGTACGCACGTTGTTCCTCTTGTTTTGTTCTAATGATCTCTGAGCGAGGCGCATGGTGGCGTGAGAACAACTCCAGGACAGTCTACCTAGAATACCAGTTCTCTAAAATGGTCTGACGAGAAAAACATCCCCTTTCTTCGAAAGATTCCGTTTTACTTTCTGTGGACGTGTTGAATTGTTTACAACCATGGTATTCTGTGGAGCAAGTACTTTTCTTGGTCGTAGTGATCGGGTATTTTATTGAAATGATCCCGTCTCTTCAAAGTTTTTAATGTACTATTTTAACGACTGCGTTCAGCGCACTCGTCCGACATTATTTTGCTGAAATAAACGTTGGAACTCCCCCTGCTCAATTACCGAACTGGTACTGTATTTTTAGAACATCTTTTATCAAAGCTAAACAGTTTTTTTCGGTCCGTTTTGCTATGAATTTGAAACGGCAAGGTTTTGCATGTGACAGTCCATGTTCTCAAGCGCTGCCACCAAATGCACGTTAAGGTTCTGTTTTCTGCACATACGAGAACTATTCGAAAAATAAGTCCGTTCGCCATAATCACGGTACTAAACACGTTTCCTACGGTAGCTGTAGCTCCTTGAACTCGTCTGCAAAACGACTCTCCTCCTGAGATTTGAATCAGTTGCAAACGGTGGTCTTTACTTCCTCATCATCTTCAAACTGTTGTCCAGCAAGCCATCGTTTCAAGTGCTGGAAGGAGTCACAGTAGCGGAGTGCGAGGTCGGGACTAGAGTTCGTGATCGAAAAGATGCCAGCAGGAATACAGAGTCTCACTCTCTATGCGGACAGTAGTAGGTGGATACGTGTTGTCCTGGAGCAGGACCGTCCCGTACAACAGTTTCTCGCCTCGTCAGAGTTGACTGTCAAGTCTCTGTTTTATTAATATTTCTTAGTATACGTCTGTTTTAATTCTCGACCCATGTTCTGTGAAATCAACCAAACGAACGGTCTTTTCGTCCCAGTAAATGGCATTGCACTAGTGAATGGTACCCACATTCGTCGCCCGTGGTAGTGTGGGAAACCAATCGTCACTATACTGTCGATAGAGGATCAGACACCATTGTCCGCTTTATATTATTTGCTCTTTGTGTTCATCAGTAAGCATTTTCGTTATCCATCCTAGACAGTGTATGTGATTCCGAAATTTTCCATGACAATCATGTAAATAGTGGTGCTTCCATCAAGGGAGAATTCATCAGCCAGAGCATCAATCGTCAGTCTCCGACGAGGTCTACTTGTTGCATAACATCTATCTCCTACTGAGCCTGACACTCCGCACGTTTGTACGGATACTTTCAAAGTGTGGATACTGTTGTCTGATATCTCATTTTCTCATTCCTGTGGATCCTTAAGTGAGGCACAAGCTCCGATGCATTTGATCAGCTTTAGATCCTTTTAGACACAAAACTGCAGTCACAGCGCGTATCTCGAACTGCTGTGAGCCACGGTTTTCCTAACTATTGCTGTCTGATTTCTTCTTGAGCCAAACGACTACTAACCCATACACATTAGGCATAGTGTCTTGGGAAAAGGCACCTCCACTTAAGAATAAATAGATTAGATGTTGAACCGTGAAATTTACTTTCAAAATCTTTTCTTAAAGAATTTACTTTATTTACTAACGAGTCATCAAGAACATGAACACATTTAATCACACTATGTGAGCGTGGAAGTAGTTGCCAGTGGTTAACTGATGAAAACAAATTACATTTTTTTTTCAATAAATGGAAATTTTATTCCTAAACGCCCCTTTTTTTCTTTTTTGAAACAGATTCAAAATGATAATCAGAAAACACCCTGTAAATATCAAGTTACAATTTATTCAGAGGCAGAAATAATTTTTTTTTGGGAGTACGAGCTTTCGGGCTCAGAACCTTGCCGCTTCCTTCTAACACAGCCGTCGTCACGACCGCTCACAACGACCTCTGAAAGACTACACTGGTGCAAATCTGCAACACACCAGATTACTTTTAACTAAAAATTTTAACAACTCACACAAACACAAACTATGCACCCCGTAGGAGGGATGGAAATGATACAAAACACTCACATTAAAAAAATAATTATTTGCCACCGAAAGTACAACTTGTTTTTAAAAGAAAACTCTTACGGTGAAAGGGTGGCAACTTTAAATACTAAAATGACCATTTATATAAAAACCCATGAAATGCAGTCATACATAAAAAGTACAAACATGCTCTACATTACACATATACCGCCTCTCAAGATGATAGGCAAGACAAAAAAGCATATTTCAGGAATTCGGCCTTTACACCTTAAGCAATAGATTCGTTAACACCGACACAGAGCCAGCTATTAACGTACGGCAGACCGACATACAGACAGACAGACACTAACTGCCTAGCAAATGCGGACGGGAGACAGACGAGCAAGCTGGGGACGAGAGACTGACCAAGAAAACAAGTAGAATTCGACAAGTAAATGAAACAACACATCACGTATCACGTAACTTCTAATAACTGCGATTTCTGGCGAAGACCTGGCGGAGCACCCCCAAAACGCTCTCCTGAACCGTCCGCTACCAACCGCTTCAACGGACGCAGGAAGGCGCGCCGATCTCCCGTCTCACGGCGTCGCAGCTCTCCCCAGCCAGACCGACGTCGAGGGTTGAAATGGCTCTGAGCACTATGGGACTTAACATCTGACGTCATCAGTCCCCTAGAACTTAGAACTACTTAAACCTAGCTAACCTAAGGACATCACACACATCCATGTCCGAGGTAGGATTCGAACCTGCGAACGTAGCGGTCGCGCGGTTCCAGACTGTAGCGCCTAGAACAGCTCGGCCACCCCGGCCGGCTCGTGGGTTGACTCCTGTTGCTCTCGTATCGGCCGCGAAGCCACTATCCCTCGCTATACGGCGCGGCCCATTGGACTCACGTGGTGACCTCACATGCGTCGACGCTCTAGGCAGACAAGTCATCTTGTGTCTCATTGCGCGACCGAGCAACCGATCGATCCAACCGCCAATGACCGTTGCCTGAGCAACTCGAGCAGACTGGCGGCCTAACACATACTAGCACTCCGAACGACAGACAGACACTGACTGCCATACAAATGCGAACGAGCGACAGACCAGCAACTGGTGACGCGAGGCTGACCCAGCCTCACTCCGACTGACCAACTGACCAGACTCGCCGAGACTGACAGACTCACCGACTGCCGAACTCATAGCGCCCCTTAAATGCACGTTAATAGGCAACTTTTCCCCTTTCCCATCAGAGGGAGACACCAAAGCTGCGATTGCCACAGCGGCGCCACGACCAGAAACGGAGGGCGACTGCTTCACACAACGCGCTGCGGCGCGCTCTTCAAAACAGCAATTTTTACCACGGCTCATATGTGCTTTGTGAAAAAAGTGCAAACCACCCAGAAGGGTCGGAGGAAAGGAATTAAAGTTTCACAGATTGAGGTAGTGTGTGATGTTATTTCATTGATGACATAATCGAGAGTGGCCAATGGCTTTGCTGCAGTGATAACACATGTTCCGTAAAATCACCGCAGTTAAGCGCTGTCGGGCTTCGCTAGCACTTGGATGGGTGACTGTTCGGGTCTGCCGAGCGCTGTTGGCAGGCAGGCTGCACTCAGGCCTTGTGAGGCCAACTAATTAACTACCTGATTGAGAAGTAACTGCTCCGGTCTCGAAAATTGATAACGGCAGGGAGTGCAGTGTGCTGACCACATGCCCTTCCATATCCTCATGTGTGATACCTGTGGGCTCAGGAACACATGACGGTCGTTCAGTACCGTTGGGCCTTGAAGATCAGCTCGGAGGATGGCTTAGTTCATATAACTGAGTGGAATACACAGAAATTTGGCAAAATGAGTCCATTTATCAGTATGTGTCCTAGATGGATGCACAAATTCAGTTGGGAAGGGTGTCATAAAGCTGACGAACAACTATTGTAATCGTCAGGGTTCCCTCAAACAGTACCAGCTGTGAGCTCATAACTCGATGGCTCATCACCCCATGACGTCAGCAATAACGTCGCTATAATTCTCCACATCATTGGAATAATGGGACTTCTCCATAGCTCGCAGCCATGCTCGTTGACGATGGTCATCCGGGGTAGTGCAGAGCTGCGATTCATCATTGAAACCATTGGGACGCCCTTCAGCAGCAGTCGAAGACTCCCGATCACAGCGCCATTCCAAACGCAGCCGTGGATGGAACTGTATTTACCTAGTGTTGATAGTCTCCGACCAATGATGTGTGAGGACACAGAGTGATGCAGGGAGTTTATTACATGTTCTGGGACGTCAGGAGCAGACTTGAATGGGTTGTGAGTCCGCGGCCTCTTTCAGGCCTCCTCCTCACATTTTACCCTGTTTGCTTTTCGACTTCATTCACTTTCCGATCACTTTCTGTTTGTCGAATTCTCACTTTTTTTAGCCCACCGATCTCGTGCGTGACTATGGCATAGCTTGTAGCAACATAAATAATTCGTCTCTCGGTGCCTAATCTAACACGTCATTTCTGTAGTAGTTTCTATATCTAATGCTTGTGGTCTTCGTCAAGGGAACTTCTCTTCACTGGGGCAGAAACAGGTGGAACGTTTCGCACGCTCTTGAGGAGCCGAATGTCACTCAAAGTGCGGATTTCCTGTTATCGGACTGCACGGACAGCCGAGCAAGCCTTTCACGGATTATCCTTCTTGTACCTCGAACAATGGGCACTGGCAGGGGCACCTGGTTTCCTCCATAGGAGAAAAGGAAACCGGTGGTCGAAAGGGTGAGAACTCTGCTTGTTGACAGACTTTCGGTGGACCCCTCAGCTGTGCATTTGCTGTTATCCCACTGTTGTTTTGGTCTCCAGACACCGTTTCCACAAGCTATGTGTGTAGTCGAATGCGGTTCTACGAAATTTCCAAATTTGTTGTCACTGCACTCTGCGAAGCTCTGCAAAATTTCCAAATTTCCGAGAAACAGCTCAGGCCATCGGAACGGGGTGACACTCGGTTCTCGTTTCCATCAATACGAATCTTGTTTTTATCCACAAAAATAACAGACAAGTCTTAAGACTTAATAACAGGGGAAAGCTTCACGAGAATAACGATGGAAAGTTACGAGGCAGGCAGGCAGCACCAGAGCACAACAGGCTTACAAAGAATGTCTGATGTTTCAAGTCACATAGCAGTTCTTTTTCCAATCGGTTACACCAGAGGGACGTCAGCCGCGCTTGAGAAATAACACTGTAAATCTTAAATATCATTCAGAGTAGGAGTGGGAGGGGGATAAAGTAGAGTGTCTCTGGAAGGAGCACATATACGCCATGAAGAGCCTATAGCAGATTCAGGACATGAATTAACAGACACTTCCCTTCTCCCTCTCAGCTCCTGAAAAACAGAGTTTAATTAAAGCCAGTGAATGGCGAAGGCTCCTCAACATTACGCCACGTTGAATTTTCTCATTTTGTGAGTACTAAAGGGCGATATGGTTTACTTATAAAGAACCATTCATCTGCGAAGATCGCGTAAAATATTTCTTTATTTAACACAACCAGTTGCAACAGACTTTGCTGTCATTTTCAGATCTTCAAATATTTTTCTTGTAAAGCATATTCATTTTACGCTGAACCTCGCGCACAAGACGTCAATGTACTGATTTTTATCCACTTGACATCTCGTGCGTGAGTTTCAGCGCAAAATGAACATGTTTTACATCTAAGAGATTTTAAGACCTGAAGATGACAGCAAAGTCTGTTGAAACCAGTTGTCTTAAATAAAGAAATATTTATATGATCTTGGCTGCTGAATGGTTTTTTACAATTACGCAAGTCAGGGACTGGCGGGGGCGAATAGGAAATCGATAAAAACTTGGATGCAGCTAGAGCATATTGGAGTAGAGGATTGATATGACAGGCAGGTCCTAGTGGAAGTGGAGGGATAGCAGTACTGGCAGAAACAGACGAAGATGTTAGCTGAGCAGGGCTGAGTAGAAATATCTGCAGTAGTTCGGAACAGTAGATGGAGCTGAGGAATCCTGCGTCTCGTGTCGCAGGTGCAAACGGAGTCACTCTTGGCAGGTTCTTTTAATGAATGGAACGGCGCTACTTAGCCACCGTCTCTGTGTAAAGATGTGATCTTTCGTGGAGCGAATGTATCCTAGGTTGATTTATTCTCTGACTAAAATCAGAAGTTGTAAAACACGCAGTGTTCGTTATTCGGTACTAATACAACCCGTACTTTTTGAAACAAGGCAATTTTCACAACACAGTCAGTTCCAGACTCCCACTCACTTTGGAAAACCGAGTATTTCCCTTTCTCCCTGAACTCTGTAACTCAGTCCCAAGCAATAATCACGTTTGGGACGTGACTATCTCATTGGCAGATGCTTCTGTGTCGTGATGGTGGGAGGTGGTGTGAACGATTTCCGGGTAGGTGGCTGGAGTAGCGCTTAGGACGTTTCTGGGATTGACTAGACAGATTCTCAAATGGTTCAAATGGCTCTGAGTACTAGGGGACTTAACTTCTAAGGTCATCAGTCCCCAAGAACTTAGAACTACTTTAATCTAATTAACCTAAGGACATCACACACATCCATGCCCGAGGCAGGACTCGAACCTGCAACCGTAGCGGTCGCGCGGTTACACACTGTAGCGCCTAGAACCGCTCGGCCAATCCGGCAGGCTTACAAGGAAAGAAAACACTATTGTCACCAAAGGTTATGCATATAGTAAATAATTGGTGCTCAAATCTTCCAATTTTTCTGTGCTACCAGTACATAAACGTAATAAAACGGTGTTTATTTTTCGTATATGCATCATAGCACTCCCTGTTTCTCCACTGACCGGCCGATTGAGGTCTCTCAGTGCTTACTATACTGGACTCACATTCGGGAGGACGACGGTTCAAACCAGCGTCCGGACATCCAGATTTAGGTTCTTCGTGATTTCCCTAAATAGCTCCTGGCAAATGTCGTCGTGCTTCCTTTGAAAGGGCGCAGACTATTTCCTTCCCCATCCTTGACACAATCCGAGCTTGTACTCCATCTCTAATGACCTAGATGTACGTGAAAACGCAGGCTCATACGTGGCATTACATCATTTGATACTTGTAATAAACAATATACCAGCCAAACAGTAGCCCTTAAAAGATAATGTGTCCTAAATCAATAAAACTGAAGGTGCCTCTGCTGATGTCCAGTAGATACTGTAATGTTTAAAATATGGTTCAGATGGTTCAAATGGCTCTGAGCACTATGGGACTTAACATCTGAGGTCTCCAGTCCCCTAGAACTTAGAACTACTTAAACCTAACTCACCTAAGGACATCACACACATCCACGCCCGAGGTAGGATTCGAACCTGCGACCGTAGCGGTCGAGCGTTTCCAGACTGAAGCGCCTAGAACCGCTCGGCCACAGCGGGCGACCTGTAATTTTCCATAAGATGGTAGCAACAGGTGATTTATATTGATTCAGGCGATCAGTGAATGTACCGTCATTGAGTCAGGAAACAGGTACGTCCTGATGGGCTATAGTTATGCTAAACCTACGTGATCAGTCGTGCTCAAACGGCCACTTTGTGACAGCTAACGCTGTTTATGGATTTGGGGGATAGTCTCACACGTTAGGAAATGACAGAGTGTCTTTTGTTACACTGGTGATGCGGCGGTTGACGATGTGGAATGACGGTGCTCGTACCGCTAAAATAAAACTGCTGAGCAATACTTTGCGACAGCAAATGTCAGGCATAAATCTGGACAGAGGACAACGGAGAGACACGGACAGCAGAAAGGTGCGGCCGAATGCAGATACGCCGGAGCCAGACAGAGATAAAGGCAGTGGGGGGTGGGGGTGTCTGGGCAGCCAGCTGGGCGCTATCGACAGCGCGCAGACTTACGACCCAGCTGCTGCCGCCGGGCAGCGTGCAAACGCGAAGAAAACGCATGGTGCTCACATCGCACAGCCGTCACCTGCAGTTTCGTCTAGCGCTAAGTCGAGCGACAGAAAGTAAAGGTACATTCCCACATGACATCAACGGAGCAGGACGCAAGGTAACGGCGCCGCCAAATGGAACAATGTTCGAACTGGACGAAACGTCAACAAAACGTCACTTTGCACAGTCCTGTTTCGAACGGTGGAAGTGAAGTTATGAGATGACATCCGTGGCGCAGGAAGTCCGCATATACACTGAAGCGCCAAATAAACTGGAATAGGCATGCATATTCAAAAACAGATATATGTAAACGGGCAGAATACGGCGCTGCGTTCGGCAACGCCTATATAAGACAACAAGTGTCTGGCGCAGTTGTTAGATCTGTTACTGCTGCTACAATGGCAGGTCATCAAGATTTAATCGAGCTTCTACGTGGTGCTATAGTCGGCGCACGAGCGATTGAGACGCAGAATTTCCGAGGCGGCGATGAAGCGGGGATTTTCCGTACGACCTTTTCACGAGTGTACCGTGGATATCAGGAGTCCGATGAAACATCAAATCTCTGACATTGCTGCGGACGAAATGAGATCCTGCAAGAACGGCACCAACAACGACTGAAGAGAATCGTTCAGCTTGACAGAAATGCAACCCTTGCTGCAGATTTCAGTGCCGGGCCATCAACAAGTGTCAGCGTGCGAACCATTCAACGAAACATCATCATTATGGGCTTTCGGAGCCGAAGACCCACTCGTGTATCCTTGCTGACTTCGCAATACAAAGCTTTACGCCTCTCCTGGGATGTCAGCACTGATACTGGACCGTCGATGACTGGAAACATGTTGCCTGGTCGGACGAATCTCGTTTCATATTACATCTAGCAGACGTGTACGGATATGGAGACAACCTCATGAATCCATAGACCCAGCATGTCAGCAGAGGACTGTTCAAGCCAGTGGAGGCTCTGTAAGGGAATGGGTCGTGTGCAGTTGGAGTGATACTGGACCCCCGAAACGTCTAGATACGACTCTGACAGGTGGCATGTACGTAATCATCCTGTCTGATCATCTGCATCCATTCACGTCCATTGTGCATTCCGACCGACTTGGGCAATTCCAGCAGGACAATGCCACACACCACACGTCCGGTATTACAACAGAGTGGCTACTGGAACACTTTTCTGAGTTTAAACACTTCAGCTGGCCACCAGACTGCCCAGATATGAACACTATTGAGCAAATCTGGGATGTCTTGCAACGTGCTGTTCAGAAGATATCTCCACCCCCTCGTACTCTTACGGATTTATGGACAGTCCTGGTGTCAGTTCCCTCCATCACTATTTCAGGTATTAGTCGAGTCCATGCCAGGTCGTGTTGCGGGACTTCTGTGTGCTTGCAGTGGACCTACACGATATTAGGAGGTGTAATCGTTTCTTTGGCTCTCCAGTGTAACAGAATTAAGGAAACAGCAATGATACAGTATATTAATGGCGAAATCCAAAGCCGTATCCGACGTTCTTCACAAAGGTTGTATAGGAAACCATTCACACTGCTGAGAAGTGAAAGAATGTGAAAAATAACGGCCAAACATTTCAAAACATCGACATTTATTTGTTAGACAAAATGAAGGGTGATCAAAAAGTTTCCCTCCTAAGGCCACACTAACCCGTTGCCTACATGTCGCCGACTATACAGGGTGATTCTTATTAACTTTTAAAAACACCTGAAGCGACATAGACACCCCTGCGACAAGTACTTTAATGTAAAACAAATGGGGCCAGAAATGACGGGAAATAGCGCAAAAGTGGATGAAAAATGTTCAACATGACACGTCACCAGATGATGTACCTCGCCACACCAGGGTTTCTCTTGAAGGTAAATTGATATGACTTTTGGTTGACGTTTAACACGTTTTCCAAATAAAAGTGAGTAATTCATGATTCTAAACGATGGTTTACTAACAAGGAGAGGCCACGACGTTCGGATCACTTAATTACATCAAACTTTGAATAGTTATAATAGACTATTAGGAAAAATTACAGCGCAAGCAGTAAGTTGTAATACTTAGGCGATTTCGAAAAAATAGCAAGTGAAGTTTTAGGCGCCAATAATGTACCGATGCGCTGACATCCGCAGCAAGAATTAGCTGTGGTCGTGTGGTTAATTAAGCAGGTCCGTCATCGGTGGAACGTGAGATCAAGTGACGCTCACCTCTATTTTTTAATTTATACATTTTTAACGCTATTATTTCGTAAATACTACATCTGGGAGGTACTATGATGAAAAGACACGCGTATTTGAATGAATATTCATTGAATTTCGAATGTTATTTCACTGTTTACTAGTTTTTATGATTACAAGACGTATAATACAACTTTTGTTTCTATAGGCCACTTAAAATCTTTATCAAGCTCTTTCAGACATGTTCGTATTTGACAGACAACGAACGAAAATTGTTTGTCCTAAAGAAACTAAAATGGTTCAAATGGCTCTGAGCACTATGGGACTTAACATCTATGGTCATCAGTCCCCTAGAACTTAGAACTACTTAAACCTAACTAACCTAAGGACAGCACACAACACCCAGCCATCACGAGGCAGAGAAAATCCCTGTCCCCGCCGGGAATCGAACCCGGGAACCCGGGCCTAAAGAAACTATTAAAGTACAGTTAATCACACATCACCAGTTTTTGACAGCGATATTCAAGAAGGTGTTGCATTACAAATGGTTTGCATCCAAATTGTTGAAAGGAAGAGAAATCTTTCGAAATATCAACAAGCTGTATTTTCCCTTAACCCTGAAGATTGCTTGTGATGGCGGGAAAGTTGCATTCATTCGATGTAATAGAAGCTGTTATAACTGATGTTTTCCGTGTCTGTATGGAAAATATCATCCTGCAACTTACAGTGTCAAAAGTACAATCGAAGATTAACCGTAAATTACCCTCATATCCTAGCATGTTGTAGCTCATTGTTTTATCAAAGTTATTTACGTCTTCAGTAACCGATGTCTGACTTGGGCTGTCCGAGGATATCCCTCGTCCTTGGAACCTGTCTGCAGCCCGAAGTGTCCGGGTGCAATGGGTACCTTACCAAACTGCAAATATAAGGGACTTCGGAAATCACGACAGGCATAACTACATTTTTCAGGAAAACTTTATGCGTCTGGTCGTTTACTTGTCGTTAGCTATAAATATAATGTGTTAGGCGGTTGGTCGTTTACTTTAGATAGTTATAAATATAATGCGTGCAAACAACCAAATGACACTGAAAATTCGATAAAAGTTCAGGCAAATACATGTGTATTTAGTCATATTACATTTAAAACATCATGTGTATGAAATAATATGACTAGTTTTGAAAAAAAATCTACATAAAAACCACAGCGGGACTCGATCCAACGATTCACCGGTTAAGGAGATTGAACGCTCACCACATGCCAAAGCTATCTCGTGCGCAGGATCGAAACGCACTGGTACATCACTGATGCGTAAACCTTTTCTTGCGGTGTTCTTGAGATCGCCTAAGTAGTAAATTAGTGATCCAAACGTCGTGACCTCCCCTTGTAAGTGCAGTTTCGTTTTTACACTCAAATACGATGAATAAGTGTGATGTAGATATAAAATCGTCTAGTTTATATTGTTGTAATGTCTTAGTAACTGGAGCAGGTGTTCAAAATATGCCTTTCACCACTCTCACAGCCGCCACAAGCAGCCTGGTCGCTTCTTCTGATGGCTTTTTAACTCGCAACGTTCGCTCGCTCTGCCTTAGCGGTAGGCAGGCAGACACCCCCCGGCACTCGGCGGTCCTTGGCCAACTTGGCTCCTTCGCCCTCTGCTTCACAACTTGTTGAGGAAGTTTGCTGCCCACCCACCCTGCGTGTAGCCAGCACTCTCACCTGGCGCTGCTCGTCTGACGTTACGGTACACCTCGCTCCCTGTGCTGGTATCATACACCACCCCTCCCCTGCACCTACCTAAAGAGCGCGTAGTACATAGTGTGAGAGTCCATCAAGATGATCTACTGCTTCGCGAATGTATATGCCTGCACAACTGCCCCAAGCAACCCACCCCCTGTTAAGCTAATAAAGGGTGCCTTATTTCTTTCTATTTCCTACATTCCCTTGGGCAGTTCGTCAGAAAACAAAAGCGGCAATAAACTTCCTCTTTGTCTACAACTGCATTCACACTGTGTAAGCCACACAACGGATAAGAGTACACTGTTCCTGAGTGAGAACGTAAAGTGGATGATTCTGTCATCAGGAACTTAGTAATGAAGTGATAGAAGCCAAGTAATGTCAAGTGTTTAAAAAGCTATTTGTTTTGGTAATTAACTTTAAGTTTGGTTTGATGCAGTCTTCTGTTCCAGTCTGTTGCCACCCAACTTTTTGACTTCGACGTAACAGCTGCGTTCCACGTCACTGGTGATTTTCTTCATGTTCTCAAATCTTAGCAGGCCCCTGCGATTCTTTCCCTCTGCCAGCCGTAAGCTACTATCTTCAGCAACGAACTATGTCGTAAATTGTGCCCAATTATTCCCTCTCTTCGTTTCATTATGTTCTTCGTTAGACACTCTTTCTCGTTGACTCCTTCGATAATTTCTTCATTCCTTCGTCGATCAATCCATCTGACCTCCAATAACCTCCTTGCAACGGAACAGCGCTATTTTTTGCTTATTATCTCAAGCTTCCTTCCATCATAATTTAATATCGATTGAATTTCGTATACCTTGACTATGAAATCAAGGATTAATTTTTCGTAGCTATACTGCTAAATATTTTGCTTCCTAGAAACTATGTTTTACATGAAATTATTTTCTTTATTAGTGTTTGAAAATAGCTGATATTTTCCTGAGGGAAAAAATTCCTGATAAATTTTTAAGTGGAACAAAGAGTAATTATAGGCAGTATAATTATTTGTGCAGTAATACTAATGTGACGCAATACAAGTGCAAATAAAATGCTTTCAGTTCATATAAAAAGTGGTTTTTTAATTTATTAAACAAAAAATTGAATAAATATTGAAATGGCCGCTTCGCCATAGCTCATACTTAACAATTAAGATATTACAAAATTTATGAAAATTTATGAATGTTTAACAACTGACATTATTTCTCTTTGAATAATTTCGGTAATGTTAGTAGGAAAGGCGAAGAAAAATATTTTTCTTACTTGCTTCATTTCTCCACTGTAGTCGACTAGTAAGCTTTCAACACAAATTCTGTTAACGCTTTTGAGGGGAAGCACAAAAACACTTTTCAGTTTTTGTCCCTTCAGAGCTAGCGACCGATTCCTTTAAAAAGCAATATTCCTTTTCAGACGGAAGGAAAACAAGGTAAGATTGTACGGGTTTTTATCTCAGTTGTAAATACTGGCGCTGTTGTTTCTCGCATAATACAAAGTCATCTAAAAGATAAACTCGGGCAAGAAATAAATTTTTAGTGAAAACTTTTGTGACAATGACTTCAACAATATTCACTAGACGCTACCACGATAGCCTTTGCAATGATTTAGACAGGTGTTATAACTGGATTACTATTTCTTCAAAATTAATATCATTAAAACAATTTTTCAATCAGTTACAGTTTAATTAAAAATAATAGGCACTGGAGTTAAAGCGCAATTTTACTAGGCTTTTCATGTGCGTAGCTTACATGTCTGTCATAGATGAAGATTGTAGGAAGGTCACACAACTTGCCATACGCGACTTGACACTAGCGTGACTGCATTTAAAAGCAGATAAAGGAAGGATTAAATACAAGCTCGATCTTACGTTACATTCTGTAACACCACATTTCAAAGGCACTTTAGCAGAGCTCTGCTCCGAACGTAACTTTTGATGAATCATTTTGTCGTCTCGTGGTTTATGTTCGTATTTTTGGACGTTACTAGCTGTGCCTTTTCAGAGGCAACCCTGTTGTCTTGTACAATTCTTACTGCTATTTCTTCCTTGCATCTTCCTTCTGCATCGAGTCTTCTTACACGATACCAAACTTATTTTACCTCTTCAGTAGCATTTTGTTGGAGCTTAACTTCTAGCTTTCCTGCATATCCGCCTGTTGCGCAAACCAGTACCCCTGTAATTTTGTTTCATTTTTGTATACATGTTGTAACCTTCAGCTATGATACATTCCGTACCCGATGTAGATCCTATTCGCATTCGGTCTTACTGTTATATCGTTTTCAAACAATTTCATTTTCCGTTCATAATAAACACATCAAAAGAAGTTTTGCATCATCCTGGTTCCCAGTAACCCTAAAGATAAACGTTGACTGTGGGTGTTGCATCACAGACACAGTCCCTTTGACTGCTCAGAGATGTCACCAAACCCGGCCAAACATGTAAACAACCACGCATGAGCAGCGCCTATGAGACGGAGGGGGTCCGACAGCCGATCAGTTACAGTCATTCCACCAGGAAGGAGGTACACTGGTTGTGGGCTCGTGTTGTCTGTAGCTCAACCACGCCTAGACGGTCAATATCGCGGTTCGATCGCGCCCGCATTGTTACTTTGTGCCAAGAAGGGCTCTCAACAAGGGAAGTGTCCAGGCTTCTCGGAGTGAACCAGAGCGATGTTATTCGGACATGGAGGAGATACAGAGAAACAGGAACTGTCGATGATATGCCTCGTTCAGGCCGCCCAAGGGCTACTACTGCAGTGGATGACCGCTACCTACGGATTATGGCTTGGAAGAACCCTGACAGCAACGCCACCATGTTGAATAATGCTTTTCGTGCAGCCACAGGATGTCGTGTTACGACACAAACTGTGCGCAATAGGCTGCATGATGCGCAACTTCACTCCCGACGTCCAAGGCGAGGTCCATCTTTGCAACCAAGACACCATGCAGCGTGGTACAGATGGGCCCAACAACATGCCGAATGTACCGCTCAGGATTGGCATCACGTACTCTTCACCGATGAGTGTCGCATATGCCTCCAACCAGACAATCGTCGGAGACGTGTTTGGAGGCAACCTGGTCAGGCTGAACGCCTTAGACACACTGTCCAGCGAGTGTAGCAAGGTGGAGGTTCCCTGCTCTTTTCGGGTGGCATTATGTGGAGTCAACGTACACCGCTGGTGGTCTTGGAAGGCACCGTAACGGCTGTATGATATGTGAATGCCATCCTCCGACCGATAGTGCAACCATACCGGCAGCATATTGACGAGGCATTCATCTTCATGGACGACAATTCGCGCCCCCACCGTGCACCTATTGTGAATGACTTCCTTCAGGATAACGACATCGCTCGACTAGAGTGATCAGCATGTTCTTCAGACATGAACCCTATCGAACATGCCTGAGACAGATTGAGAAGGGCTGTTTATGGACGACGTGACCCACCAACCACTCTGAGGGATCTACGCCGAATCGCCGTTGAGGAGTGGGACAATCTGGACCAACAGTGCCTTGATGAACTTGTGGGTAGTTTGACACGACGAATACAGGCATGCGTCAAAGCAAGAGGACGTGGTACTGGGTATTAGAGGTACCGATGTGTACAGCAGTCTGGACCACCACCTCTGAAGGTCTCGCTGTATGCTGGTGCAACACGCAATGTGTGGTTTTTATGAGCAGTAAAATAGGCGGAAATGATGTTTATGCTGATCTCTATTCCAATTTTATGTATAGGCTCCGGAATTCTCGGAAACGAGGTGATCCAAAACTTTTTTTGATGTGTGCTCACTCATCGATATACTCCTATACATCCCTCGTCCCCCTTCCAAATCCGTGAAACAATGAGCAACCCTATCTTACACACTAACTGTTTGGGCATCTTGTACCATTCTATTAGTGCTGACTAATACAGTATGGTTCGCGTAAGGAGACTGGATTACCCGTCTAAGTGCTACGAGATGGTACCACACTGCCAAAAAATGGAAACATTTCATTCCATTCCACATTACAAAAAGTCCTCTCAAAATCTATGAACACACAGTATGTTTCCTTGTTTTTCTACAAATTTTATTATTAATCGCAATGCTAAAATTTCTTCTGTAGTGCCCCTACTTGATCTAAAATAAAAATGGTCCTCTTGTGATATACTTCCTGTTTGACCTTCCGTTCTTCGATAATATATTCTTGTAGTCTAATACTACAACCAACATCGCCGGCCGAAGTGGCCGTGCGGTTAAAGACGCTGCAGACTGGAACCGCAAGACCGCTACGGTCGCAGGTTCGAATCCTGCCTCGGGCATGGATGTTTGTGATATCCTTAGGTTAGTTAAGTTTAACTAGTTCTAAGCTCTAGGGGACTAATGACCTCAGCAGTTGAGTCCCATAGTGCTCAGAGCCATTGCCATTACTACAACCAACAGAAGTGTCTTCCTCGAGCACAATGAGACTTTCATTGTGTCAGAATTAGATAAATGGAGGAGGTTGTAATGCCATGAAATTTTGAGCCTATGTGGATGCTACGGAATGCAATTACATTATTACGCCTGACGTGTGCACTGTCTGATCAAAAGCATTCAGCCACCACTATTTAATGCAGATTCCACCACTAGATGTTACAAGAGGCGGACCAGGCAGTGTAACAGGAGGCAGCGAGTATTGAGTTGTCAGCAAGGGTGCAGCAACAGTAGAATGGGTCAGCCAAGAGAGCTCACTGATTTCGAACATGAACAAGTCACTGGATGTCACCTGATCAACAAATCCATCAGGGACATTTGAACCTTTCTAAAGCTGCCCAAGTCGACTGTTGTTGATGTGACTGCTAAGTGGAAATGTGAAGGGAGAACCACAGCTAAATCGAGACCATACAGACCTTATGTAATAAAGCCCAAGGACAGTCGAAAATTGTGGAGTGTGACTGTAAATAATCGCATGAAATCAGCGGAAGGAATCACTCAAGAATTCTAAAGAGCTACCACCTGTTCAACTAGCACAATGCCTGTGTGTAGGGAGGTAAAAATTGTGCTGGGGTAAGCTGTCGCCAGCACTCTGGGCGGCAAAGATGTTGCGAGAAGATCGATAGTAGGCACCGGAGGAAGCGAGCCTATCAGCAGAGAGGCCAAGGACAGACTCGCAAGAAACGTACCGCCAAAGCCCTCTAGGCAGCCGGTATTTAGACCGCCGCTGCAGACTGGAGGGTCCAGTCTGTTCCAGTCTATTATCCGCTGAGTCCCCGAGACATCAGTTGCAGTCCAATCACTTGGAGTCACAGAGAGTTCCAGGCAGCACTTAGTGACCAGAGCAGCGTACATACCACACTTTTACTTCACCAGCAGTAAGGCTAACGTGGTCTATTACGGAGAGCTTGTACCACAACACCTGGACTGTCTTGGGTTAAGTAATTTTCTATTCTTATGAATAAAGAACCCAGATAATATATGCCTGCAGTTTGTGTTATAGAAAGAGGATATCAGCCACCAAACAACGTCCTCTCCTTGCCTCCCATGTACAAGCCTACAGTGACAACGAGACGACACAAAAAAAGAATGGAGAACAATGGTTGAGCAGCTCCTCATAAGCCTCACATTCCTGCAGTCAGTCCTAAGAGGCGCTTCAGGTGGTGTAAAGAACAACACCACTGTGCAGCTGATGAATAAAAGTAGCAATTTAGTATGATGAATAAAGGTATTGGCTTTGACAATCCGACACCTGGATAACATTAGCTGTAATCATGTGTAATGTCCACAGAGAAGTCCAGAAGAGGTGGTGTTGCAGTATGGGAGTGCTTTCCGTGGTTTGGCTGTGGTCTTCTTATTGCCCTAAGCAAACACTGAATGCAGAAGGATATGAAATCTTTTTGTAGCATATCTGAATCAGCATGACAATTCTGTCCGTCCTAAAGCAGCATTTGTGATGGAGTTGTTTGTGACAGTGACATTCCTGAAATGGACTGGCCTGCCTAGAGTCCCTACCTAAGCTCAATGGCAAACCCATGAGATGAGTCACAGTGACGACTTCGCTCCAGACTCCAGCTTCCAGCATCATCATCATCTTTGGCTCTAGGGGAAGAATGGAATGGACTACCATTCCTCCACAGACATTCGGACACCTCACTGAAATTGTTTCCAGATAGTTCAAGTCATCATGAAGCCGAAGGGTGAATATAGCCCACATTGATGTCCACTAATAGGTATCGTGATTCTTTTATCAGATAATATAAATAGATACTGACCGTAAGTTCTAGCACCCACAACAAGATTTCCGTTACAGATCTTTTTGTGGCGTTTTCTGTAGTGCACACACAAACCCTACGGCCTTTAACTCGCCTTGGTGTTGTCCTTTTTATAAGACTGTTGTATCCGACTGCAAATTTCCCGAAATTAATTAACCAACTGCCTGTCAATTTCGAGGCATTTGATCACAGCGTTATTTCGAAACAAATTCCCTCCAAAGTGTACACAGTTGGACTAAACAGCGCTGATTATCGAAAACCAGAAGCACACATTAAACATTGCATTATACACAATACTGAAACTGGAACGTTACAGCTTGCAGTGACGCACGGTACAACACTGCAAGATATGGATACACAGGAAACTGCGATAAATGAATTTCGCCAGTCTTAAACTGGTATCAGATCTATCAAACGTAATTCATAGTCACATTATTCGCAATCCTATAAAAAAATGGTTCAAATGACTCTGAGCACTATGGGACTTAACTTCTGAGGTCATCAGTGCCCTAGAACTTAGAACTACTTAAAGCTAACTAACCTAAGGACATCACACACATCCATGCCCGAGGCAGGATTCGAACCTGCGACCGTAGCGGTCGTGCGGTTCCAGACTGTAGCGGCTAGAACCGCTCGGCCACTCCGGCCGGCGCAGTCCTATCGTTGTATTTGATTACGCATAGAAAATAGACAATGAATCTACGACTGTATGCAATGTGGCTTTTTGAGTTATGTTCACCTAAAACAACTAACAAAGTCTTTTCAGATATAGAAAGAATGGAAATAAATCAACATAATTAATTATCATGCATGGGTAGTTCTGACTTACTGACTGCAAATAGTTTGATGGATAATTTACTTAATTAATCTAAGTTTTATTAGCTCTTCATTGAGATGAAATGAAATGATCGTATGGCATTTATTGGCTGTGATATCCCCTTCGGGGTTCGACCGCCGTATTGCAAGTCTTTTTAGTTGACGCCACTTCGGCGACTTGCGGGTCAATGATGATGATGGACACATGACACCCAGTACCCTGCCGGGAATCGAACCCGGGTCCCCCTGCATGGTAGGTGGTAACGCTACTGCTGCGCTACGGAAGAGTACTCTTCACTGAGAAAGGCATGTATGATATCAGGCAATAAAAACGATCTAACGAAAAACTGAACAAGAATTTAATCATTTATATACAAAACCATTTCGCAAGTATACCAATCAGCAGAAATAATAGCAAAACGTTTCCAAAGTGAGTCCCTGTGGGTATTTTGACTATTATTTTCTTTTCCCTTACACAACTTATTTAGCCTCCTCTTTGCTTACTAATCTTAGGCTTCCATGTAGACGAGGGGCCTCAAGTTTTACGCTCATTGAAAATTCTCGGTCAGGTCAGCGTTATCGATTTTAATCGTTTTTCACTTGACCTAGCACTCTTATCCAGCCATTTACTCCACTATAATTTCTTTTAGATAATATTACGTCCAAACGAAAATGTTATCCAGAGTACTTTCTCTTACACACTATTTCTTTTCAACGAAAATGTTGCCGTTTGCCTGCTCTTTTAAACAGATTTATAATAGTTCCTTTTACTAATTGTTTGCTTCTAACTAAATAGACTTATTATCGTGTTGTCCTTATTTTTAAGACAGAAAAACAATGTTTACTGCAGTTATAAATTCATATCTTATAAAATAACTATATTTTTCCAGTCGGCCTACAGAGGTTACTAACGTTACAGAATCCAACACCACACAGCAGATATACAGAGTGGTTTACAATTCCTACTATAGGCGTCTATAACTTGCAGAGCGGATGTAGTAGATAAAGTTTTGACGAGGAACCCATGTTCAGAAAAGTAGCTCTTGGATATAAAATAAGTTTGAAGATCACATTACTTTCAAATTTTCTGCTCCAAGGTACGCATGCGGCGTAGACAATGAATGAACTCTGACCTGTGTGCCTTATAGGAAGCCGTGGCCTAGGAAATGTTTCGAATAGTCGTCGTCGGGTTCTCTTCTACGTTATGAAGGACGTCTTATCCAGAGTAGAGAGTGCAGCGCGTCCATGGAGCACCACAGTAGCCCCCTTGGTTGCGAACATACCAATTTCTCGCATCCCTAATTGCAGTCGGACAAAAATGGTATATGACGTCATAATTGCAACAGGAACCGATAAATACGCTCTCATATCAGTTTGTTTGCGTATCGTGAAGCGGGAGATTTGTAAGTTATCCGATCTTCACTGATTTTATATACAAACGATAAATTTCCGACGTGGATTCCTTATCAATGATTTATTTACTAAGTCTACTCGACAAATCCCAGTACATCTACATCTACATGGTTACTCTGAAATTCACACTTAAGTGCCTGGCAGAGGGTTCATCGAACCATTTTCGTGCTACTTCTCTACCATTCCACTCTCGAAAGGCGCGTGGGAAAAAGGAACAGCTGAATCTTTCCGTTCGAGGTCTGATTTCTCTTATTTTATTATGATGCTCATTTCTCCCTACGTAGGTGGGTGTCAACAAAATATTTTCGCATTCGTAAGAGAAAGTTGGCGATTGAAATTTCGTAAATAGATCTCGCCGCAAAGAAAACCGCCTTTGTTTCAGTGACTGCCACTCCAATTCGCGTATCGTATCAGTGACACTCTCACCCCTAATGTGCCATAACACGAAACGAGTTGCCCTTCTTTGCACATTTTCGATGTCCTCCGTCAATCCAACCTGGTAAGGATGCCACAGCGCGCCGCAATATTCCAGCAGAGGCCGGTATTACGATTTGTGAAAGACCCTGTGCATAGCGTTACAGTGTTTAATGAAACACTGTTTACCAATATTTCTGTTTCAGCACTATGCATTCAGACCTTGTACTGACGTCTGACAAAGTTCCGCACAAAATTGTCAAGATATGAACTATCAACGCATTTGTTGGAAGATGGCTTGGGCACTTCATTTTCGAAGGAAAAAAATGCTAAAACCCACCATGTGTATCTCTATTAAAATAGAGTCCGACGTCATCTAGAATGCTGTGTATCGCCTTTAGAAACACTGATGCGTTTGTAGGAATGATAGCAGTCTGGGCATACTGAAATGTTTTTCGATGGCACCCTTCCTGGCTCAGGTGCCTGTCTTTAAACACCCTTGAAGTTTACACCAATTTTGGCAAAGTCTTCAGGCAGTAACGAACAAGAGTTCTGTTGAACTAATTTTAAGCTCCTATCATGTATAATGCTACGTAGCAGTTTCTTTTTTCGGAACTGTAACGTAACCTGTTTAGTAAGCCAATGTGCAGATATGACTAGTAAATCAAATCAAGTCACTAACGCTGCCTGAAATCTGCAAACAATAATAACAAATGCCAATGGCTCTAATTCTAATTATTTGTCCCTCTTTCAGTTTTGGTATGGTGACGGTTTCCTGTAATGTGCTGCAGCCTGGGGCTTCTAGCTGGCTGGAAAACGACAAGAGTCATGAGGAGAACAGCTTGCACTGTAAAAATGTTTCTGCTGAAAGCAAAGCCCAGCCAGGTACATGTTGAGAAGAGCGCTCTGCTGGCCAAACGCAGCAGCGGCTACAGCTGAAAGTGCCCCAGCCTGTTATTTAGTTTCATTGTCTGTGAAGTACAAAGAATCCCTTAGCAAAGATAAAATCCGAAGGACAGAAGAAAACATGACGCTGCTAGTGTGGGGAGCCAACAACTGGGACTTAAGGAGACCAGCTGAAATTTTGTTCAAAATTTGCTAAAGAAAACCCCGATTGGCTCATAGATATTATTCTTTAAGTAGGGGGAGAATTCCCAGACGTGTGTACGTGCATGCCTTCTCGTTGGCCTTAACTACAAATCTGTTTCATAGTAGGGGATATTTTCTGCATTCTACCACACTCCAAGTGAGAAGTGTACATCATTGGTTAACCACATCAGAATTCCTAAGAGTAGGGAACTTGGTAGCACATTTATTGAACTATCATTTTTCATAACTCGCAAGGTCTGTTGCAGTTTGTCGGAAAGATTCTGGTGCTGGTAAAACCCTGTTGCAGTCTGTCGGAAAGATTCTGGTGCTGGTAAAACCAGTTAAGTTTTATAGAGGAGAGTAAGAAAGCACTTCTACTTACAGCATCATCAACTACGGTACACTTCGCCTTAGAGACGCAGAGCGAGATGTCTCCAACTTAGAACAGAGCTCAGATGCCAGGCCAGAACTTAGAACTCACAGCCATCGCTACAGCCATCCTCTGTTCTCATACATCACTAGTGTTGTCAGGATGGATCACACCCCTTTGCGATCACCGAGATGAGGTATGCACACAGTCATTCATATTGTACCAAGGATTCGTTTCGCTGATCTGAGTTTCTGGTATCTGTTGATACTGCTCCAGGATTTCTCTTTAGCTCACGAACTTATTCTGCAATCATTGGTCATATTTGCAAACACAATTGCATATAGTTTCCATCATGTATCCACTTAACTAGGCCAAGGCTATCGAACCTGTTTTCAATTCCTTGTTCCGTAGATAACTGATTGTATTCTTCATTCAGTGGATAAAGTATTTTTGATGTCTTTTAGCCAGAAATCAGACAGTTGTAGTGACCATTTGTTTCCTTTCATAGCTCGATGCATCCCATTATCAACATGTCCGTATGAGGTGTGGTATCCATATTTTCATGATCAAATTGGCCACCCTTAG
Source organism: Schistocerca americana (assembly GCF_021461395.2). Taxonomy (NCBI): domain Eukaryota; kingdom Metazoa; phylum Arthropoda; class Insecta; order Orthoptera; family Acrididae; genus Schistocerca; species Schistocerca americana. The sequence continues at coordinate 296,698,069 of NC_060121.1, read as the reverse complement.
TAATTTAACTAGGTAAGCCATTTCTCGTTGTGCCACTTTGTCTTCTTTTAATATGTACGATATATGGGGAGTTATCTGCCACTGTAGGTCACTGGGGATAAATTCTGTACCATCTCAGGACTATGCTAATTGAGAATCCGACAGCTTACAATCATAACGGACGTAACATCAATATTTCCATATCATTCTAAACAGGTAGGATGATAATTTCTTTTCGTATTACTCTGACGTTTGTGGCGTCCGAATGTGACGACTTCTGCATGTACAAAGTGCACTAAGTATCTTCCGTTTATTACGATAGCAGCTCTGGTGATGAAGTGGGTAGATCTCTAGACTCTGACCCTCAAAGTTCTGGGCTCAATCCGAGACAGAGGAAGCGACTTCTCCTTATTTTAGTCCCTCCAGGCTGGCCCAGTTCCACCCAACCAGCTATCAAATGAGAACTGGAGATTTTTCCAAGCGTAAATTGCAGCTGAGGCGATGGACACGCCAACATCCCCTTCTAGTGTTGCAGCAGGGAAGGGTTGTACTATGCCTCCTGTCAGACCATTAGTCCAGTCATAGGCTGTGCACCACGGACTTTTATCTTTTTTTACTGTAAGATCTAAGTGGAAATAACCCCTGAAGTAGAGAACATTCGCTCAGAAGTACTGGTATCCTTGGGAGAGCCAGCAACGACAAAACTATTCAACCCAGTGTGCAACGTATATGAGACGGGTGAAATTCACAAATATTTGAAGGAAGAACTTAATAACTGAAATTAAAAAGACAGCAGGTGTTGAGAGTTGTGAATACCACCAAATCATCATCATTGTAAAATACTATCACGAATTATTTACAGATGATTTCTAGAAACCGACTTCAGGAAAAATCAAATCCACAGAAACGTGTGAACATGTGAGGCAATATTGACTTATCCTAGAAGAAAGGTTGAAGAAAGGGAAACTTACGTTTATAGCACTTGTCGAGTAGAAATAAATTTTGATAATGTTGACTGTACCACAGTCTTCGAAATTTTGAAGGTAACAAAGATAGAATACAGGGAGCGAATAGTTATTTACAAACTGTACTGAAGTATGACCGGTTGAAGGGCGTGAAAGACAAACCGGAGTTGAGGCGGGAGTGAGGCAGGGTCGTAGCCTCTCTGTACTGTTACTCAGTCTGTACAGTGAGAAAATTGTGATGGATCCAGTGGAAAAATCTGGAGAAGGATTAATGGTCAAGGAGAAGAAATTAAAACTTTGTGGTTTACCACTAACTTTGTAACTCTGTCAGAGTGGACGAAGGTATAGGAAGAGCAAATGAACGGAATGAATGGTGTCTTGAAAACAGATTATAAGATGAACATCAACAAAAGGAAAATGAGCGTAAAGGCTCTGAGCACTATGGGGCTTAACATCTGTGGTCATCAGGCCCGTAGAACTTAAACCTAACTAACCTAAGGACATCACACACATCCATTCCCGAGGCAGGATTCGAACCTGCGACCGTAGCGGTTACGCGGTTCCAGACTAAAGCGCCTAGAACCCCACGGCCACACCGGCCGGCTGAGCGTAAAGGAATGTAGTCAAATTATACCATATGATGCCAAGGGAATTAGATTAGGAAATGAGATACCAATAGTATTAGATGAGTTTTGCTATTTGAGCAGTAAAATAACTGATGATTGCTGAAGTAGAAAGGATATAAAACACAGACAAGCAATAAAAATAAATACATTTATGAAAACTGGAAATTTGTTAATGTCTGCTGTATATTCAAATGTCAAGAAGTTGTTTGTGGAGGTTTTTGTAAGGAGCGTAGCCTTGTATGGAATTGAAAAAAGGATGTTGAGCACTTCAAACAAAAAGACAGTAGAAGTTCCTGAAATGTGATGCTACAGGAGAACATGAAGACTAGACGGACAGTTCGAATAAGTAATGAGTAGATACATACTACGGAAATGGTTACCTTTTTTGGGGTAGGTGACTGGGGGTGGACCAAAATCGTGCACGATCTCACCCATTGCTAACTGAGCACTACCTATCATTTCGCCAAAAATGAGGTGCTATCAAAAAGTACCAAGAATTTTTGTTTTTCCTATAGACTCTTTATTTATTCATCATCAATTTTGTCCTGTTCAAACGAATCCCACTCAGACATAATACACGTGCGCCAGCGCTTTTTCCAACCCTGGAAGCACTTCTGGAACTTACTTTGCGTCATGGTTTCAGCTCCTTCAGCTATTCTGCTTTCATCTCATCAACGGTGGCAAAACGACGTCCTTCCATGGCTCTGTTCAGTCTCTGGAATAGAAGGAAGTCGCAGGGGGCCACGTCAACGAATACCGTGGCTGAGGCCGCGTAACCGTTTTGTTCTCGCCAAAAAAATCTGGAACAAGTATCGAGGTATGAGCAGGAAAATTATCGACATCCAATTTCCCAAGTTGTTTGGCCACAGATTTTAAATATCTGATGTATAAAGCTAGCTGAAATAATAAATTTCCTTTAGAATGAAATTTTCACTGTGCAGCGGAGTGTGCGCTGATATGAAACTCACTGGCAGATTAAAACTGAGTGCCGGACCGAGTGCTAGTTCTGAAATGTCTGCAGAAGAGCTTCTGATAAGTTTGGAAGGTGGGAGACGAGGTACTGGCGGAATTACGGCTGTGAGGACGGGCCGTGAATCGTGCTTGGGTAGCTGAGATGAGAGCCGGCTCGGTAGCTCAGAGTGTTCGGTCAGAGGGCTAGCGGCCCTATGTAATTAAAAACTGAGGTAATGGGTCCATGATGCACTTGAATGAGCGTCATGGGACTTCCGCCCCAACAAACAGAACGAACAATAACGAACAAAATGAGGTCAACAAAACATAATAATAATAAAAAAGATATGGTAGAATACTTGCCCCGAAAGACAAAGGTCCCGAGTTCGAGTCTCGGTCCGGCACACAGTTTTAATCTGCCTGGAAGTTTCAGATTCCCGTTACTTTCTAATCACTTCTAGTAGGTATTCTGTCCGATACTGTATCCACCAAACGAGGTCGCCATTTCGTTTTAGACATTTGTGGGCACTCTGAAATATTCAGTACTTCCATTAAAGATGGTAGCCGCATTATATTGTTTTGCGCCTGAAGTTACTACTAACTTCTACATGCTGGGCGATTTTTGTGCGTCCAGTGAGCTTGTTCAAAGCCGTTGATCATTTTAAAATTCATACTCCGTCTTCAGCTATTATAATTGATGGTTACATGCACCATCGATCTATAAGCTACAAGTTTAAATGGGCGTTTACAGGCTTTAAAGGCACATTTTTAGCCATAGCATGTAAATCTATTTTTTTAAATCAGAGAACCCTGTTTAATAAAGCATGAAAGCCAATGCAAGTTATCTTGTGCGCGGTCGCATGCGATCGCTGGTGAGACACAGAAAGGATGTCTAGTCTTTTGTTTAATTACTTCTTCTGTTATCTGTTCTGGAATGGAGTCGAGGGGGAGCCTCGCGCGTTAGACTGGTCGCTTTAATTTAAACTCTTTAATTTTATAAAAAGGCACTGCGTACTGCAGGGCGCATACTCGCGCATACTAATAATTGTATAAGGAAATTTCCACTGCGCACGGACGAAATACCGACGTGCGGATAATCAACATATCACTAGTGATTAATATTGTATTCCCAATGTAAGTAGCATAGTGCACTTCAGTAATTATAGTTATGATTAACGCTATTGTGATTTCATTATGTGTTTAATCCATGATCCTAAAATTTCCACATTATATGTAAACTGTATTTTCAGTATTTATCTCATTTTAGCTCAGAAATAACGTGGCCCACGAACCTCCTTCTTACGAAATTCTGAAAGTATATGTCCGATGCCACCTTATCATGGCTTAAATATATTCACTGATTTTTAAATATTTTCATCCATCTCAATTAAGTTCAACAAAAATTATAAAAAAACCAAAATTATATATATATATATATATATATATATATATATATATATATAATTTAATTATTTACAAGGCTTACATAAATGTCTTCATGGTCTCTGAAAGTCTGTCTTTCCCAGGTCTCCAACCGCACAGCATATTTTATACTTTACTCACAATAAGGCGCTTACGAAATTCCATCGATGGTTACATCTTTTTCTTGCAGTCAAGCAGATAAGCCGAGAGCCGATTTGTGAAACTGATTCGACCGAGGAGAAATGGCACGTCACACATCGGGAATCTGACCGTGCGGTTGCACAAGGATTATTTGCAAACGCCGTTTGATATGCGGACGCTGACGCTGTACGCTGAAGTGAGGCTGAGCGAGCCGTGACGCACCGGCCGCTGCCCGGTGACCAAACACTTTGCGCGTCGCGTAATCCCCAAAGGCGGACGGGGCACACAGACGGTGATTTACGCGTCCGGCAGACGCGGGCAATAACTCACGGGGACAGCCGGTGTCCACTGCCGCCACCGTCCCATTTAGGCTCAATTACCGTCCTGCGGCAACCATTTGCCGGTCACAAAACTAATTGACCCGTGCGTATGCGGGGGCAGGCGCTGGTCTGCGACTGGAGCGGGAAGGTGGGTGGAGGGGGAATGGGTGGTGCGTGTTGGGAGGATGGGGGAGGGTGGGTGAGGGGGTGGTCGGGCGCACGCACGCACGCACACACACACACACACACACACACACACACACACACACACAACGTGGACACAGCGCTTGATACGCCTGAAGCTGTCCCCAGGCGCACCGTGAAATGCACTCAAAGCCAATCGATTCGACGCCTATCGGCTTTATTTGCTGCTAGAGTGGTGCGCATGTGTATAGGTTGGGAGGCGGGTGTGGAAGCGACATCCAACAGAACCGTTACGTCTGGGTTGAACACTTGGCGATGAATTTCGTGCTGTTGTTCGTTTTATATCACAGTACTCATTAGGGACGAGAGTGGGAAAACTCGCCTAGTGTCTCACGCGGAACACTACCGCTGAACAGCCAAGCAGAAACTTAGTCCCCAGTCGGAGCACGACTGTCGAGGACAACACGGCAAGTGCCACAACCCCATTCCCTAAAAATTTCGCTCAGTGAGAAAGGGGTCAAAATAAGCCAGCACGTTTCTCGGCTTATGTGTAGATACTCGACCGTTTCTGAGAAAACAACGGTCAAAGTTTCCGAAGTACTTTACGAGCCTTTTAGCGAGTAAATAGCTCCGCAGTACCGGTGGCACAGTGGCTAGCGTCGCCGCTTCACACTTTTGCGCCCTGTGTTCGAAAACCCGATTATTATTTTTATATTTGTTTCTCAGTTTTCTACTCATATCCGTAGGTGATTATTACATGAATGTTTTCAAATGGTTGAAATGGCTCTGAGCACTATGGGACTTTACTTCTGAGGTCAGCAGTCCCCTAGAACTTAGAACTACTTAAACCTAACTAACCTAACGACATCACACACATCCACGCCCGAGGCAGGATTCGAACCTGCGATCGTAGCGGTCACGCGGTTCCAGACTGAAGCGCCTAGAACCGCTCGGTCACACCGGCCGGCACATGAATGTTTTCCAATGTATACTGAAATAACGTTGCCCTTATTCGTCTAATAACCGTACGAATGGTGAACGAATTTTAAAGAGCAATAAATTAATGAGAAAATTATTTAAAATTCTTTTCGGTAATATTCCTATACTGTATCTTGATTCATAATTAACGTCAAGCTCAAGTTTTCCGTAAAGCGATCCATTATGCGTGGTTCGCTGCGATATGATTTCCAGTGTGTGAAATCTTCAGCAAAGCTAAAGACGTTTCTTTCCCGAGGGACATTCGTACGAAGAACTGTCATGTGGCAAACCTGCCTTAACGCGATGCTCGAGATGCTCGGAATTTCTATTTTTCGAATGGTTCTACGATCGATATCATCCAAAGGAATGGACCAAATCTTCCTGAAGAATAAATATACGGATGAAAAATGAGAATTAATATAAGAATTGGTATAAGAACGAAATATAAGTCGTTGAGAATTGTAACGTGTGAAAATTCCATTCACACATATACAGTATTATGTAATAAATGTATGACACTTGTTATGAATCCCATTTGTAATTTTACAACTATGTATTGCCTTGTATCCCCTGTCTTGACAAGGAACATTCGTGTGGGTAACATTCTATGGACATGGAAAAGTAAATAAAAAAAGATAATAAAATAAGAACAGTAATCGGCTTTCGAATGCGGCCAGCAAAACTGAGAAGCTGCGACGCTAGCGATTATGCCACCACTTCGACAGAGATAACGGGGCGCAAAAATGTCAGCTAAATTACATCGAAAACTATGACCTCCTTTTCTCAGGAAAGGTAGAGTATCGACAGATAAGTCGAGACACGTGTTCGCTTATTTGATTCCTCTTCCACTGTGCCAAGTTTCTGGGAAATAGGATTACGGCACTTGCGGTGTTCTTCTAGTGACCATTGTCAGGTGTGACGAGAGGTGGGGTGCGACAAAGAGTGTGTAGGAGACAAAGCACAAATAGGGGTCTCTTTCCTTCGAGGCAGACTCCATCACACATCTGCCTTCGTATGTGCACTCTCTTCTCCTGTGATCAGACCTCTTGCAGACTGACTGCCTCAAACAACTGCATTGAATCAGCTCATACTATGAGAAAAACATCATACACAAACTTAGTCAACCCCTTCTTAAAGAAGCAGATTGGTTACTTTGGAGCGCTGGTTTATAACTCTTACCGGGCCGCTATGAGTCTCCACTGCTGACGTATGACACTGAAGTGGTGTGTATATGCCGACATGGGGAAGCGTCAAATTGGAAAAAAGGAGCCATCATGCTTGGATATGCCGAATGAAGTTACAAGTCTGTTGGTGCAACAACGCGGATTGTCGAACATGTCTACAATGAATGGCGTATCATCCGCATCCATGTAACACTGAGCAAGAACAGTGGTTCGAGAAACCTAATCAACAGTGGTCAACAGCGAGTGCTATGCCCTATCAATTATGGTATCATACAGAGATCAGGCTGCACCCCAAAGTCGCCAACGTGGATTGAAACCACAGACATTAGCGATGGCCTCATTGCAATCCACAACGAGGTATGGGAGGCACTCAGAAGACCGTGACTGCTCCGTCAGCAACAGCAGCGCCCTCACACTGAGTCAATATGGTGTCGAGCTAGGAAGAGCTCTGCCCCAGTTCGAGACCTCAGCCACAGCAGTCAACACCATCGTCTAGGGCCAACGTGACAGTTAAAGCTTCTGATGGTCTTGTTCGTTTAAATGTGGAACACTGTACAGCAAGAGAAGAATTTCTTGATCTGTGCATCAAGTGATGCTTTAATAGTCGACAATATTTGTAACTCATCAAGCTACCCTATGGCAAAGAAAAGACTTAAATGTCAGTTAATCTTTTATTCATGTACGTAATAAAGTGGACTAAAATTTTGCCTGTTGTAGTTAAGAATGAGCCTCCTCCCAGACCGATCAAAGAACACGCAGTTATGGCCAGACGAAAGTTGCCTTTCGCGGGCAAGTGCTCTACTAATTGAGCTATCCAAGCACGACTCACGCCCCGTCCTCACAGCTTTCTGTAAAGTTTGGAAGGTAGGAGACGAGGTATTGGCGGAAGTAAAGCTGTGAGGGCGGAGCGTGAGTCGTGCTTGGGTAGCTCAGTTGGTAGAGCACTTGCCCGTGAAAGGCAAAGGTCCCGAGTTTGAGTCTCGGTCCGGCGCACAGTTTTAATCTGACAGGAAGTTTCGTATTAGCGCACACTCGGCGGCAGAGTGAAAATCTCATTCTGCAGACGAAAGTTGTTTCGACTGGTCACAATATCAGTGACAATCAGTTTAAAACTCGACAGGAATTGCAGCTGTCACTGAACGCGGGTCCACATAAACTAGTTTACCAGCAAACTCTGCGAAGGGAACTGTAAGTAATTGATATTTGGAGTCTGGTACCTCGCAAAATACTGCCGCTCACAGCGGCACGTAGACTTGCACGTCTTCAGTGGGCCAATCAACACAGAAACTGGACAGCAGCTGATTGGAGGCATGCAGTTTGGTCCAACGAATTGTGATATAGCATTTTGCTGATGAAAACTTTCTCAACTTGATCACGTTTCCTACTTTTAGAGCCGGCCGGAGTGGCCGAGCGGTTCTAGGCGCTTCAGTCTGGAACAGCGCGACCGCTACGGTCGCAGGTTCGAATCCTTCCTCGGGCATGGATACGTGTGATGTCCTTAGGTTAGTTAGGCTTAAGTAGTTCTAAGTTCTAGGGGACTGATGACCTCAGATGTTAAGACCCATAGTGCTCAGAGCTATTTGAACCATTTGAACAATTCATAACTCCTCGTAACTCACATTTATTACAGTAAGTGGTGTTGCCAAAAAGCTGTCACTTTCAATTCTGTTTAAAGCCACTAATACTCATAACTTTATCACATAAATAGTTCAGTAATCTTTTGTCATAACTAAATTTTTTTGTAAATAATTGATTTTGCAAGAATATCAAAGCTTCAGAACTTCTGTGGTTATGCAAAGTATTCTTGCTCTGTAAAAGGTTTTCCAGCAACCTATTAACCGTCATACACTTGACGAGTGGTTTTGCATAAAAAGGTTGATTAACTAAGCAGTTAAAACGTCAAAACGTTTCTAACAGCCAAAAATGCCCTAGAAACCTCAATATCAACAGCGTATCGGTATCAATTTCACTGTAATCATGATGGCACGTGGAGCAATGATCAGTTCGAAAGTCACCTGTCCCTCCTCTTATGTAGCACAAAGCTAGTTGTTGATGTGTTTGAACTTTAAATGACATGACCAACCGTTTTGTGCTGCAGAGGGATTCGAACCGAGTACCTATAACCAATATTAACTCAGCAAAAATTTCGTTTCCGACCGAGATTAGATGATAGCTCTAATTGTCTTTGCTCACTATGCATAAAGACACGTGAAATGTCGAAGTTTTGATCAGTATCAGTTAGCAAGAGAGAAACTGGAATGACACGGTGAAAATTTTTTTATTGTGCAGGGAATCCCATGCAACGCGTACAGTCCATCTTAACTATACACGAAGGATGTTGAATGTGGTTTCATTGACAGGTAACAAAGTGTGAGTATGGTAAAGTTGAAATAAACTGGTATCGGGTTCTACGCTGGACAAGGATTCGAACTCAGCATCTAATCGGATTGTTAACAAGCACAGTTAAATGTTAGATATCGAATTTAATGCACCAATAGCACGACGTCAAAACTGACAAGACGAAATTTTTTTTTTGGCTCACAGATATTCGGACCCAGCACCTAACATTCTGATTTATATTCACGAATAGATGTTAAATTTTGATTACTTTCACTAGAAGCGCCAGGTGCGTATGTTGTTTCCTGATGATTGTAAATCGAAGCCCGCACAGATAGTAGTTGCTGTCTACACACGAAGAGATGGTAACTATCAAATTCTTTTTACTGATAGCTATAAGTGTGTTGTTTGAGTTAAAAATGAGGTTATGAAAAGAGCTATGTCTGAATAGACTCGAAACTGGCACTTATCCTTATTGTTAACATCACACAAGGTGTCATTTATTTGATTATTTTTAAATTATTTGTAGGTGCTCGAATGCTAGAGCTAGGAATGACATGATGACAATTTTTGTCCAGCACCAATATTTTCAACTTCTCAAGTGTAAATGAAATAAAATGTGCCCTGAGATCTTACACATTGACTGGTTCATTCAACAAAATACTAATTCTAGTGTAAGAAAGCAAACTGATAACATAGCTTTCACTTGTCTCGACTTCCGTTTCTGTAACAGCCCCACCTAAACCCAGTCTGGCCCAGTTAGTAGCTACATTAAATTTAATGTAGATTTGAAACAACGGTTTAACTCTCTATTCTTCATGTGGATCTACCAGAGGTGAAGGAGATCTGTTTGTTCCCCTTAAAAATGATCACCTGAAATAGGAATCCGACTGTGGTGTCACCGCCAGACACCACACTTGCTAGGTGGTAGCCTTTAAATCGGCCGCGGTCCATTAGTATAGGCCGGACCCGCGTGTCGCCACTGTCAGTGATAGCAGACCGAGCGCCACCACACGGCAGGTCTAGAGAGACGTACTGGCACTCGCCCCCAGTTGTACAGCCGACTTTGCAAGGAACGGTTCACTGACAACTACGCTCTCATTTGCCGAGACGATAGTTAGCATAGCCTTCAGCTACATTTGCTACGACCTAGCAAGGCGCCGTATTCAATTGATATTGAGATTCTATTAATGTATCATCAAGAGCGATGTTCTACAAATGTGGATTAAAGTTAAGTATTCCAGAAACTACGTACTTTTCTTTATAGCATTCATTACGTATCCTGTTTAAGACCTCACGCCAGCCTGCGTGAGTTTAAGCGCGTGCCTTTCGGCTTCCTCTCATTGTGTCTAGGCTGTCTTGCCTAGACACAGCACCGACCAAGATCTTCAACTTAGTATCAATCCACCAAATCACTGAAATCCATGTCAGGTGGGTCATGAATTGTGTCGTCATGGAGGATGAACCATACTGGATATGAATTGTGACTTTCTGACTCCCGCGAGGTGAATCCATTCTCTTCAATACATTCATTTCCTTGTCTGACCGCATCAACATTTACCAGATGCACTGTTTATCCAATACGTACTTCCGACTTCCTTTTGTAATCGCTGAAACAAAATCAAATGATGATCAGATGCTCGAACTGGAAAATTGATACAGAAGGTGTTGCCTTCCACACGAGCTATTCTGCTTCTGTATGTATCCATGATGTAATGGTAAATGTCACGTAAAAGCCAATACTCCTTTATAGTTTAACCAAATTTTGTCAGACTGCAGAAAGTACCAGTCTGATGGGGGCCTAAATATAATTTTCTTCACTTTCTAACAAACAGTAATAGCAACACCTACGACAAATGTTTCCACAACATACCTCACAGCTTCATTTCCTGACCAGAATAATTTCTGTTCTATAGTTTTGTTTTGGTGCAGCGGACACCAAGGGCTAGCCAACGACCACCTCGCTCCAGGCAGTGTCTTCACAGATGATCGTGACCCTTCGCATCTTGCAGGGCTCGTTTCTGCTCTCGCATTGACAAGCAAATCTGCCATACCCTTTGTAACATCATAGATTAAGGGTCGACCTGCGACAGCAATCGCACAACTTTCGTACGGGCCGCTGGACGCCGCTGGACGCCGCCGCGAACGCTAAGATTGCATTGCGATCGCATGCGCGCGTGTTGCGTACGGGCCACGAGGTGCCGCCACGAGCGCAACCGTATGTAAGTGCCGACGGAGTTCGGCCAACTCTCATTTTGTTGGCATCTCATTTTTGCCTATTCTCTTATTTTCTTAGTTGCTTAGGTCTTATTCGTTTATGGCTCATGTTATTGTGCTCTCTTTCAGCCATTCTGATTGTTTTGATTTACTTCCAATTGAGAAGTGCTCATTTTGGCCTTTCACTTTTGCATATTTCTCATTTTCCTAATAATGTGCTCATTAGCTTTTTAGAGTTGAATTGATTAACATAGTGTCATGTATTGTTTGTTCATTTCAGCCTATTCATATTTTGATGTTCTTTAAATACTGTAATAATTATCGGAAGCATTTCTTCCCTTAAACTTGTGTAAGGTATTCTCGATGTAGAATTTGTTCTGTGACACAGGTGTAAGGTTTTGAATATAAATTATATACGAAACTGTGCTTTAAAAAGGAATTTATTTTTTCAGTTTGTACTACATCAGCCGACAATTTTGTGAAATGAGGGAGGAATTTGAGGGGCGAACCCATGGAAATAGTCTTAAGTGATCCCCTTTTAAAAATAAAAATTTGTGTGACACTGAAAGACGTGACACTGCAGGCACCGAAAATTTTTATACGTCACACCTTTCAAAAGAAAGAGCCCAGATTTGTCTTGATTGATTCAAGAAAGTTTTGGAAAAACCAAATCATGATGTGATGTAACAAATATTTTTTACTAGCAGTTAGCTGTGCGCATCCTAAAGCTGATAATGACGTGATGAAAATGTTCGTGCCACATTAGGATTCGAATCTAGGTGTGCGGCTTCCGGAAAGACCAAGAGGATTGTGGGATCTTGAGGAAAACAACGAAATGGTGGAACTGTATTACACCAAAAGTGTCATAGCCCATGAACGTGGAGGTCTGAGTTCAAACTCAAGTCTTCTGCAGAATGAGTCCTTATTTTACTATTTAACTTGCGGTAAGTCCTTTCTAGAAACTACCCTTCTACAATTCTCTTGTGAATATTCTGATAACTGGAGCCTGAATCCTAATTAATTAAGAGAGTTATTGAAGAGGAATGGCAATCATTTGATTCCCCCTGCTCTTTATTTATGACGTTCCGGTTAGCTTACACTTGTTGACTCAAAATTTTCGTATTTCAGCTCTTAATTAATTCAGTAGTGGTGTGCTCTGTACCTTTGGAGCACCTAATGTTGAGCCCACTTTAGAAACACGCGGCCTGTCGAAATGAATTTTTACTGCTGCTAGTATGATCGACACATGGCGAAATAGCAGGATACGACTGACAACTCTGTCACAGTAGACTTCTTCCTTGAGTGACATATCTTGCTAAATTCACTTCATATTTTTATTGCTATGTCATTCAAATATTCTGAATGATTTTGACAACTGATGGGTCGTTGAGTTATCGTATTCATGTTTCTGATTATAGGAAGTTTGTTCTACACAAAAACTTCAAAGTTTGTTTTCCATATAGTGAATTATTTGCCTTAGCCATCATTAGCTCAATGAAGGAGTGGTGAATATAGGAGTTGTTCTTTACCTCTTTGCTGAAGCCGTCGCCTTGTAAAGCGGTTTCATTCTCAATGGAAACTATATTTTTACCTCTTCTAGACAGTGCTACAGGCAGCCACATCTAAAATCAGTGAAGAATTGGTAAAGGATAGCACATACAGATTTAAGGGAAAAATGATGTAACATTTTACTAACGCATGACGATTTAGACGTGCTCATGTTACAAACATTTCACATTTGATTAAGATAATCTTTCGTCTTATGATTATTAAGTCGTCATTTGAACGTGTGAGTGAAATGCATATTTTATAGCGTTTCTGCTTTGGTTTATTGAACACAACAGAAGAAGTGCGAAATTAAAACAGCAACAATATTCGCGCGTATTATCTGAAATAGTAGTCAGCGTTCGAGCAGCTTTTCGATTCCATACCAGTAGAAACGTATTAGTCTGAAGAAACCGTCAAGCAAAGTTTAAAGTGCATTATCGTCTGCTGAAGTCTGCTGTTGATGACTGTTAGATAAGGAGTCAAAGAGGCAAACATTTGAGGATGCAAAATTACAAGAATAAGTGCAGTGATGGCTGACTTCGCAAAGAGGCTACTGGAAAGCTTCTTTTGAGATATCAGCTATGATTCTTGGGCAGCAGTCGTAACGCTTTTGCCTCAGCGGACGAATAACATCGTCTAAATGCGAGAACACACGCCAGAGGGGAGTACACTTTGTGTTGACGCGACTGTTTGCGAGCCCTGTACTGAGGCTTGTGAGTTCCATATGATCTGAATTTGTTATCATGTACTATTACAGCGACGAACTACCTGTCACCTCACTTGTCATTAAAATGGCCTCGTCCTTGAGAGTGCTGCATTTTTTTCCGGCAGTGTAGAGAGAGTTTGTCCCGTGTGTGTGTAAAATAAGTTAGCAGATCAGATTACTTTCAAATCTCATGCTTGAAACCCAGTGCCAGGCTGTATCAGAAAAGAGTTGTGTATCATGAGGAAGGTAAAATTCGAAGTGCATAGTGGTACTTGAAGTACATTCCACCACAAACAATAAGGTAGTTTGCAGAGTACAGATCAGGTGGATATGGATTGTGGTACAGTTGAAGATACCCTCAGCCATGCGCTTCACAGTGTTTTGCAAAGTGTGGAAGGATCATATATTTTTGGGATACTGCAGAATAACTATGTTTCAAATACTTCAAACGGCTCTGAGTACTATGGAACTTAACTTATGAGGTCATCAGTCCCCTAGAACTTAGAACTACTTAAACCTAACTAACCTAAGGACACCACACACATCCATGCCCGAGGCAGGATTCGAACCTGCGACCGTAGCGGTCGCGCGGTTCCAGACTGAAGCGCCTAGAACCGCTCGGCCACAAGGACCGGCAATAATTATGGCAAATGTATAACCGGAACACTGTCTGTAGCCGAAATAAGTTACCCCATCCTGGGAGAGCGACTGTGTTGGCATTTTACGACCGGAACAAGTCTGAACGAGGGCAATATGAAGTTCTAGCAGTGGTAACCGCTTACAGTAATGACAGCATGCCTTCAGTTCTCTCTACAGAACTGGCTTCCCTTCCGCATACCTCTCACGACCATGTTATGTAAAACACAATAACACAATGCAGCTTCACGAAAGGCTAATAAATCGCTCTTTGGTACTGGTCATTCAATAATGGACGTTTGTGGAACTGAACAGTACGTTATCGTAAATGAACGTAATTGTAAATTTGTTGTATCTCCTAACACGTCAAATCATCCTTCGCTGCAGAGATTCTTAATGGCACCATTTCATCAGATGTCATCAGAAGTGATGTCTCTACTAAAGAACAGTGGATAATCACAACAGAATCTTTCTAGAAGCTATCACACACGTTCCTCTCGTTTTGTATCATATTGCTAATCTAAAGTGTAGATATATACTGAACTAAAACCAAAAGTAAACTCCGCCCGAACAGATCTCGGAATGCCAAACCGCTGCGTCATCTTCAGCCCGTAGGCGTTACTGGATGTGGAAGGGCATGTGGTCAGCACACTGCACTCCCGGCCGTTGTCAGTTTAAGAGACCGGAGCCGCTACTCCTCAGTCAACTAGCTCCACGATTGGTCTCACGAGGGCTGAGTGCACCCCGCTTGCCAACAACACACTGCAGACCGGACGGTCACCTATCCAAGTGCTAGCCAATCCCGATAGCGCTTTACTTCGGTGATCTGACGGGAGCTAAATTCAAATTACAACTGATGCATGAAAATGCGGAAGTTAATTAAATAAAAACCAGTGATTCCAAAAGTAATAAGCATTTATCAGTTTTATATCGATTCGGCAGAAGATACATGTAATCTTACTCTGGAAGTTGGCAAGCCAGAAGACTGGGGGAAACTGAGTGATACGGCTTCCAATCGTTAGTGTGTGATAAAAATGTATCTAGCTGAAAGGGCCTGTTCCCAAAGCAGGTATTCGGTATGGATAGGCGCTGACAGAGATTAAATCCCATGTGCAGATGAAAGCCTCACAGAGTCCTGAAGGTGACTTCCTGACTTTCGCCTGGGTGTAAACTGTCATTGTGAGAAGCCGAGGAAAGAAGGCTTTTGAAAAGAGACTAATCTGGAATGGGGTGGGAAACTTGATGCACTCAGGCTGTGAAGAATCTGCTAGACTCAGATAAGGACAGCAGGAGTTTTTTAAGTTTTGTGACACAATCTAGCAATGGGTAACCAAAATGGGGAGGATGACTCACGAGTGCGTACATGCTGGCCTTGTCATTGACTAAAACGAGAACACACTCCGATGGCGAGACAAAGTTCTACATTCTGCCACCCGCTGAAAGGTAAATGATAAGTATTAGTTAATCACAGCATATTCTTGAAAAGAAGGGAAACTGTTGTTATTGTTCTAAGTTTTTCATCGGTCGGAGCTCCCAAGGTCTACAGCGATTGGCTGAAGAGAATCTGGTGCTGGCAGAACCAGCAAACATTTTGAGTAGCATAGCGCAAACACACTTCGTCTTAAGCCATCAGAGGAAGAGAGGTTTTTACGTTAGACCTTCAGAGAGGGAGGACGACGTCCTAGAGCTGATCATAGATGCCACGACTGAGACTATAACTTTCAGCTATCACTGCAGCCATCCTCTGCACTTGAGTCTTAGAGCGATGTTAAGAATAAACCATACTTGAGCGAGCTGGATGAGGAGACTGGAGAGTTGTTCGTTGCAAGTTAGTCATGGTTTTCTAAAATTATTTCACACACCCTGCTAGATAAACTCAGTAAGCACTTAGGTCAGGATATTGGTGTTTGCATGTACTTTATTGGATCTTGTCTACAGTCTGTTGGTTACTTCGGCAAACATTTGGGGTTTTCGTGAACCTAGCAAATTTGTTCATTTCATTTCCCGTTCTACCTACCTGTAGCAAGGTCTTAGCATGTTTCTTAACTAATTCATTTGAATCTTTGGGGAATTTATTATATTATTAATTGTTATACATGTTTAATGATAAGAAACAAGTTAATGCATTTTAGTAATAAACAGGATATTACAGTGACCTTTTGTTTCATTTCATAGTTTGATGAAACCCTTCTCTCGTTGTATCTGTGTGAGCTGTGGTACCTGCACGTAATGTCTGATTGGGTCACCCCTGTTTAGATTCAGATGTTTGTCAATTTCCATTGTGTGAAATTTTTCTGAGTTTAAATATTTTCAACATTTCGCGGCCCTGTCAGCAACTGTATAAATATTAATTTTAATTTTAATAATGAACAGCCTCAGTTGCACCGTTCACCAAGAATTTACCTAGGTTTCAGTCGGGATAACCCAACCTTCTTCAGAATAACAGTATCTATCGTTTGTCCATAGTGGACATCGTCAAGCTAAAACTATAAATCCATAAATTATCGTCAGACTGTAAAACTTACCTGGCACTGCCTCGGCCCCACTTCGTGACCGCGATACGACAGCTACGAGTGCTGAACTTAGTTCCAGTTCAGGATGTTTATTATTAAAATTAATTTTTCTGAGTATTTCACATGATCCAGATCTTGTCAGCATATCACGGGTATGCTAGACGCCCAACTGTAGTCTCACGAAACGAAATGAAACTTCACGGTTTTAGAGGGCCTGTGTTGTTATTTTAGTGATTACAACATCGAGTCGAATTTACAAAGAACTTGGCAGTATGAAACCACTTACGACCAAGATATTGCACCACCTCCGGTGTGGATACATGGACGGATTCCTGAGGCAAGCTGGCACAGAAATGATGTAAATGGTCCTTTATACCCTGGATATACACAATGGGGCAGAGTTAACGTCCGAGCTAGTCAAACATATGTTCAATTGGGGAAATATCTGGGTACGTTGGTGGCCACAGGAGTACCTCAACGTCACTCTGATAGTTCACAGACACATACCATGCGAAGACGAGCATTGCTATATTGAAAAATGGCACCATGTCACTTGAGAGATAATACGCAAGGTCCTAGGATGCCAACGTAATTCCGTTGTGCCGTCAGGGTTTCGTCACTCACTATCATCTTTGACCTGAAGTCATACCCGATGGCTCCTCACACCATGAAGCCAGGAATAATACCACTGTACCTCATAAGAACATTGGAAGAGTGGGACATCGCGCTGGGACATCTCCCCATGTCGCTGCCGTGCGCAATGACTATGATCATTTGGAGTCGTGTAGAAATGCGATTCATCGCTAAACGTAAAGCGATACTATTAATCAGCAGCCTAAGCTCCATCCTCACGGTACTGCTCCAAACGCAGCTGCTTGTATGGTGTTGGTAACGGTAACCTACGCATAGGATAGTCAAAAATTATAGCCCCGACCAGTTATGTGAAATAATATGGAATGATTCAGGGAACCCATTACTCGTTCTCGAATTGGAGGCACAGATGTGAAAGGGTTATGATGTGCTTGGTGCACAATATGGCGATCCTCCATATTGGTGGTCAGGCGTCCTCGATCGGAACGTTCACGAGGCGTGTCACTGCTCCCACTTTTATATGCAGTTTAACATGCACATCCACATGCCCCACAAATCTGGATATTGCACGATTCGACCAGCCGACCAAATGGACATCCACAATGAGGCCCCTTCCAAACTCTGTCAGTTGCTGATAACGCTGTCGCACACGGATTCGTGACTTCTCTGGGTCCTTCACAGTGATCGCTCATCATATGACTTTCTTCACGACCCTTATACAGCGTGTACATAAAGTCCGGGAACGCTTTCAGTTATTTATTGCACAAGAACTAAACACTGTACAGATGTAATACATATTGTATTTTGAAGAGAAACTCTGAAAGCTTTTTACAAACATTCGATATGCAAACCATGAGTGACGCGGCAGACGTCAACACGATAATCGAATTCTTGCCATACCCGTCCCAGCATGGCATCGTCGCCTGTGGCAGTCGCTTCCCGTATTCTCTCCCGGAGATCTGCTACATCAGGTGGTAGAAGCGGTACATACACCAGATCTTTAATGCGCCCCACAGAAAAAAGTTACACGGAGTGAGATCTGGTGATCGGGAAGGCTATTTCATGAAACAGCTCGCTCCGCAATTGAACTCGCCATGTTTGCGACTAGTGAAAGCTCTCTGTTGGATTCCTTTCATGTTAATTTCTTAAGACTGTTATCATTTACGGCATACATTCCATTTCTAAATTTACTGTGGTGTTTCTGACTATCTGGGAGGAGACTGAGCAGTGGAAAGTGTTACTTTTACACATAAACAAGAACGATCTGTCACACTACTACACTTTAAAACACCGTTTATATGTAATTCATGTTACACAGTCTCATACGGAACCTACATCCGCTTTCTTTTATATACTGTATATGATAAGATCCTGTCATCCCCCTTCCCGTCTGTGTGAGAGGATGAATGAGCAAATGTATTTCTAGTTGCATGCTTGATGGTAGCAGACAAGCCTGTCTGCTAGAGAACAGTAGTACCAACGTCGGAACAGGTATCTACGCTTTCTAAAAGCAGAGAGGTTTCTATTCTTAGTATGGTTCTGTCCGTCCCTTGTCATGTTGGTATAGGAAGCTGCCTCTCTGGTCACTTCCGTTTGTATCTGTTAAGCACCCTTGGTAGGGGCCCAGGCAGTCTGTCCGCAGCGAGCGTCTGAAGTGGTAAGATCTCCGGCTAAGCACGTCTCTGCTAAGTCCGTAGGACAATGGAGTTCTTAAGTTCAGCCTAACTGAAAATTTAATCACCTTTATTTCAGGTTTAGATCTAAAATATTTAATGTTATCTTAAATTGCAACACAGTGTAATTCGAGTGTGAAGTTTAGAATATCTTCCAGTAGTCGCTTTGTCACTACTCTGTGAGTAAAGTGGAACCACGTGTGGATGATCCGTAACTCTAAGATCATCAGTCTTAAATGCGAATGTGCTTGAGATGATAGCGTCTCGTCTTGACAATATTTTTCAATATAGCATCTTTTCTTGATGTTCAACCCACGTGGGGTGTACTTTGTGAGATCAGTACCACGTGCTTATACAATTGTTTGACCCATCAGGTTAATAGTAAGACGATAGTAACCAGTTCGAGGTTTTTCTTTTGTAATTTGTGTTTCGATGTAATTTATTTTAATTATCAAAATTATTGTAGAGTTACATTGTTTGTGTAAAACAGGTTGACCACGTGAAGCCTGTAGTGTAATCATCAAAGTAGCCCTCAGCTATTCTTTTCGGGAAGATTTCACAGAGAGTTAGTATGAATTTAGTATACCAGTGTGTGGTAATTGCATGATGGACAGGATTGCGCTACAAACGTAACTTCTTTGGGGGAAAATTGAATCGGTTGGTTGTGGTTAATTTCCTCTTGCATATGTTTCAACGTTCTTCGTGTGTTCTTTTATGAATGCAGTGTTGTATGCAGTCTCCCAATCTTGGCTCTATATTTGATGGGTTCCATAAGTTTACCAACTCACATTTTCACAATCCTAAATAAGGCACCAGTTTAGTTATGAATCAAGTTTAATATGCTGAAATTTTAATGGAACAATGATCAAAGTTAAAATAAATGTCCAAATATAAACTGATTTATTTCTTTTTATTTAAATTCTCTTTTTATGTATATATATCACCGGTTGTCTTAAGATGACTATTAAAAGTTTATAATTAATGTTAGTCTGGTTGGTAATTTGGTAAGCTAGACTGGATACCTGGTGAAACAGTTGCTCTGTAATGCAAGGATAACTTCCCCAGATAGCTCACGGCTTTTAACCCGCTTTTATTATCTTGAATATCAGCACCGCTTTCAGAACAAATTAATGCTACAACATTACACTAGCGCTGACAATCTTCAAATTACCAAACTACGCTGTGGCGGTAGACAAGAAAAAATCCTTTCAGGGTTTCTCTTCAAAATGAAATATCTATAATATCTGTACAATGTCTGGTTCTTGTGCAATAAATAATTGAAAGTGTTCCCGGACTTTATGTACACACTGTGTAACCTACCATGTTTGATAACAACACTAAACTCGAACACCACTAATGCAGTTTGGCGGTCATTCCATCGTTCACAAATAATTGCAACACTAATCATTTACATAGCCGCCGATGGTGTACATGTCTACAAAGTTATAGTTGCGTCCGACCATATTTTCTGAGTGCTTAACTTTCTTTTTGTTAGGCGGTGTATTTTTTTATAGCAATCGTTCGATTAGAGTTCCCATCCTACCTGTACGTTGCTTTATCTGTCTAGCGGCTCGCACATGTCATTTTGGATGAGTCCATCACTGACATGCATTTCATCGGTTGCGAGGGTCGTCAGTACAGCTGCACGTTGTTGTAGCATGGTGTCATCATCATCATCATCAATCTGGGTGGCTTACCTGGAACAAGAAACGAAAGTTAGGAACGGTTGGTAGAGGCTCGATGCTTTTAGTTACAAAACTTTATTTTTCTAGTGCTTGACATTAGCAAGCTTCAGTCGTTTGTGTGTTACTTCTTGAATTAACGCTTTAGAAATATCGATATTTAGTAGCCTACTGCAAAAACAGGATATTAATAAACGTAACAGAAAAGCTAAAAGTGTGAATTTTTCTGTTAGAATACATAAATCTCTGGATAAAATTAGAATATCGGATCTACACGATTTACTGAAAAGACAGAATAAAAATGTTAAAGAAATTATAAAAACATGTGATATCCTCATACACTGTACCAAGTCTTAAAGGAAAACAGAACCCAAACTGCTTGCATGGTATCATTTATATAGTTCTCACAAAATGTTTTTAAGGAAATGATATATGATGGTGCTAGCGGAGACTAGCAGGAAAAGAATCAAGACAGTAATGAGATAATTGAAGTGAATACGGCTACGATCATATCCAGAGTAACATAATAAAGACTTGTATCACATTACGAATATACTCAGTTACTCGTGTTAAACGTTTTTGAGTTAGGTATTATTCAGGTGAACTTTAATATTCTTTAAGAACGAGAAAAATATTGTGCAGGTAACTACAGACTTTTATGTATGTAATGGACGTCGTACATGTATGAAGATGACTGTTTACTTCAGCAACCGGGCATAAGTAAATGTACAAAATTATTGTAGAATGCAGGAGGAATAGATATCAACGTACTAATAACTTACACGCGGATATCTATTGAAGTAGTGAAAGAAAAGACAAATTCCTTTCACATGCGATTCCAGCATCTTTCCTCATGCATCTTATGAATTCACTCAGAGTTAAAGAGAAGAACGCTGAAGGAAAGGGGAATAGGTATGACTGACTCTATTAACTGTGTTTAGAGAAGTGGTAGGTTAAAGCACTTGGTTTCAAGCGTCCAATGCACTGTGCAAAACACCTCACATACTATCGTTTCGCAAAACTTTGAATGTCAGTAACTTCCTTCGTTAAATTTTCTGTAGCGTCTGATGTTCAATTTATTGATCATCGTTTCAGGGTAAGAGTCGGTATTAAGTTACGCTCTTTGATCGATTGCTCTTTTGTATGTATTTCTTGGCTTCTGACACTGACGAGGCTTTAAATTTACTGAGGAGCGCGTCCACACAACATGGAATAAGGAGCCGAGAGCCTTCATCCCGCGAGCGTTGACAGAATGCTGAATTAGAATAGCGACGTCAACAGAACAGTTCGCGCCGTACAAACAGACTCCTCTGGGTCTGTTTGCCATGCTCTCTCTGTCGGTTTTGTGATGAAATTCTGTTGACTCTTAGGCGCTGGCAGAAGCACCACTCGCTGGTCCGCCCGTCTCCAACAGACGGATCTCTTTATTGCTGTTGCGGAATTTTTCATCCAGTTTTATGAGTGGGAGCCGGTTTTAATAGTCGAGAATTGCGTCGTGTCGTAAATAAACAAACAAAGAAACACAGGAAGGGAGCAGTCGCTTCCTTTGTAACGTCCTTTTCGTGACGGTGCACGCCAATCATCGCCGCTTCTGAGTAATGAAAGAAGCTACGGAACCATTAAAGTACGAATAAAATCACAAGCGAGAAGACAAACTACTACGTAATATACAGTAAAGTGCTCCATTACACAAAGAAGAAACATTATTGGTTTTAAGGTAATAATTATTTTTTAAAAAGTGAACATCAAAATAAACTGCCTGCAGTTTTCCGTATACGTAAGCCACTAATTTCTTTGAGATACAGAATATGGGAAAACCCCTACATCAAAATATGCACAGCGCTCAGAGTAGTTGGCTCAAAAATGGATCAAATGGCTCTGAGCACTATGGGACTTAACATCTGAGGTTATCAGTCCCCTAGAACTTAGAACTACTTAAACCTAACTAACCTAAGGACATCACACACATCGATGCCCGAGGCAGGATTCGAACCTGCGACCGTAGCGGTCGCGCGGTTCCATACTGAAGCGACTAGAACCGCTCGGCCACCCCAGCCGGCCAGAGTAGTTTATTCTGTAATTTGGAATCAATTCCTGCAAAGTAGCAGCCAAGGAAAAGTACAGTTTACAACTTATGGGAAACAGCCATTGAAGTTGTCAATGCATTCCAGCTGCATAGGATGAGGTTCTGCATCCACTTTCATCTCATCTTGCAATGCTATGTTTCCCCGCTCGTCTGGCGTTGTCTTGCACTTGTTTCAAGGTCTCTAATAGCTCAGTCCGTTGCCTTAACTTTTTCTTTATCTAAATTTAACATTCGTTTCACTTTGAACCGATCAGTAGTTTGTAGCAGTCTTTTCAGGTCTTCATACCTTGCTAAATTTCTTTCGCTGTACGCTGCCAGTGTATCAGAAACACCAAAATGCAGTGTACTAATTGACACACTGTCTTGGGAATTCTGTCCCAGATTACGCTGTTGATGGGCTCGTTAGGATTTTGGATGCTGCCATGAAGACATTCCTTCAATAGTCTTACATCTGACAAATCTCAGAAAGTTTCTTTCAAGACCTCCACTATGGCAAAAGGTGTAACTGCTTTGTGAATACATTTCTCACCGTTCTGCTATGCTCTGTTGCATTTGCACCATGAATCACTTCCTAGAGGGCATAAGCTACGAACGGTTTTGTCGTCTGTTGAAGAGAGGTGAAACAGAACTGTCCATACAGCTTTTCTCATATATTTGAGGTAACTAACATTTTGCCTGGTGGCCATACTATAATAATTTTGAATTTTATCTATGGCAGATACTGTTACTCTATTCTTACCATCTTACCCTCTCCCATCATCGAGTTTCTTTCCATTGTACGCAGTTTTCAATAGTCGCAACGTCGTGCCCATTCGCATGAACTGTGCACGCCAGTTTCGTGAGAATTACTTTCCTTCATTCAGCTTTTCTTCATCAACCGCTTTCGGGTTTGTTCGGGGGAAGAGACCAAACAGCGAGGTCATTGGTCTCATCGGATTAGGGAAGGACGGGGAAGGAGGTCGGCCGTGCCCTTTGAAAGGAACCATCCCGGCATTTGCCTGGAGCGATTTAGGGAAATCACAGAAAACCTAAATCAGGATGGCCAGACTCGAGATTGAACCGTCGTCGTCCCGAATGCAAATCTGGTATGCTAACCACTGCGCCACCTCGCTCGGTAAACTGCTTTGATAGCTTTTGAACCCCCATCTCCGAAATAAATGTCACATCTTACCTCCTTCTATTGATTCATGGAAAATGGTCAAGCCCTCACAGTTATGTTCAAATGAACGATATACCAGAAATAAGACAATAATATATGTACTGAGGTGACAAAAATCGCGGAATGGCTTCTAATATTGTGTCGGACCCCCTTTTGCCCAGCGTAGTGCAGTAACTCGACTTGGGATGGACTCAAAAAGTCGCTGGGAGTCCCATGAAGAAATACTGATCCATGCTGCTTCTGTAGGCGTCCATATTTGCGAAAGGTCCGCCACTGCATGATTTTGTGCACAAACTGACCTCTCGATAATGTCCCACAAATGGGATGCATGTCCGGCGATACGGGTGGCCACATCATTCGTTTTAACTGTACGTGATGTTCTTCAAACCAGTGCCCAACAATTGTGGTCCGGTGACATGGCACATTGTAACGGGAAAATGAAGTCCGTGAATGGCTGCAAATGGTCTCCAAGTAGCCGAACGTGACTATTTCCAATCAATGAACGGTTCAGTTGAACCAGAGGACCTAGTCTGTTCGACGTAAACACTAAATTTAGCCACACTGTCCTAACGGATAGGTTCGTCGTACGGCCCACATTCATTTCTGCATATGTTTCACGCAAGGTTGCTTGTCTGTTAGCACTGACAACTCTAGGCAGATACTACTGCTCTCGGTCGTTAAGTGCAGGATGTTGGCTAGTGCGTTGTCTGTGGTGAGAGGGAGTGCCTGAAATTCTGTGTACTCGACACACTGTTGACAGTGGATCTCGGAAAGTAGAATTCCCTAACAATTTCCGAAATGTTATGTCCAACCCCTCTAGCTGCAACTATTATTCCGCATTCAGAGTCTGTTAATTCTCGTTCTGCGGCCATTATCACGTTAGAAACCTTTTCACCTAAATCACCTGAGTACAAATGACAGATCCGCCAATGCACTGCTCTTTTGTACTTTGTGTGCGCGATCCCACCGCCATCTGTCTATGTCCATATCACTATCCCATAGTTTTCTCACCTCAGAGTATGTATTATGTATCATTGGAAAGGGGAAATTCCGTAGATTAAGACTGATAAAAAAAAATTAAAAGTTTCATGATTTCAACTGGTGCGGGGCCCCTTAAGTTGTTTGTTTGAAACTCACACTTAACAAATCTGCATTTCTTTATGCGAAGCGCCCGATACAATCGGTGCATTCATCCAATAACAGTCGTATAACGTACGCTGAGGCGGCTATTAGCACGATGTGGCACTACTAGCGGCTAGCCAGCTAAGAGATTGTTAAGTGATGAGCATTGGGCTGAGCTCTTTGTGGTTGGCAGGTTACCGTGATATGGTTGGGATAGATAAGTCGGGATTGACGCTAGGCAGAGCGGCCATGCGATCGTGGCAAGCATTGGCGCAGGCCAGGTGCCGGGTGGTAAGTAGTAGCAAGCAGGCGACTTGGAAGTCCCAGTAGCGCGGAAACTCGGGCGACGTGTCATCTGAACAAGTTAAGGTGATAGACGTATTCACTGAAAATACCCCAACTGCTACAGAAACACTACAGAAAATCTAAAGATAGTTTCTGATTTACGATCATGTGATGAGCTCACTGAGATGTACATTAATCAGCCAGGACATTATGACCACCGACCTGCTATCGACGTGAACCTGTCCAGGCGATAGTAGCGTGACCTGGCGAGGAATGATTACTCGTCAAACACATGCATTGTGCTTGTATTAGTAAGCGCGCTATCTGTGTGTAGAATGGCGAAGGCGCGCCTTCTACTTGAGTCTGACCGAGGGCAGATTGTGATGGCCCGGAGCTCGGCACGAGATTTACTGAAACTGCGCGAATTGTCGGGTGTTCGAGGAGTGCTGTGGACTCTTCAAAATGCGGTGAAACCAAAGTCAAACCACGTCCAGATGTTGTGGGATTGGGCAGTCACCCCTCATTGCAGATATGGGACTTCGTAGGCTGGACTGACGGGTGAAACAGGACAGACGGCGAACTGTTGCGAAACTACCAGCCAGTACTTCAGCAGTTCAGCGCGTACAAGAGTTTGTGAACACACAGTCAGCTGAACACACCTAACGATGGGCCGACGGCCCATGCGTGTGCCCATGTTAACTCCACGACATCGGCAACTACGACTGAAATTGGCACGTGACCATCGGCAATGGACGTGGCAATGGCAGAGCGTTTCATGGTCTCGTGAATCCCTACAACTTCTTCATCACGCCGATGGGAGGGCATGAATCCCTCGTCTTCCAGGGGAACAACTCCTTGACACCTGCACTGCAGGATGGAGACAAGCTGCCTGAGGCTTTATTATGCTCTGTGAAACATTCACGTGGTCATTCATAGGTCCAGTGGAATTCTTTCAAGGCACCATGACGACCAAGGAGTATCGTGCACTGATTGCAGTACACTTACTCTCCTTCAAGACAATCATGTTTCCCGACGGCAGTGGCGTTTTTCAGTATGATAATGCACCATGTCACAAGGCCAGAAGTATGATGGAGTGGTTCGAGTAAAATACTGGCGAGTTCCAATTAATGTGCTGGCCCCCCCATCTCGCCACATCTGAACTCGATCGAGCACATCCGGGATGTGACTGAAAGAGGCGTCAGAGCTCAGCGCGACCCTCCCCTGAATTTACGGGAATTAAGTGACGTGTGTGAGTAGACGTGGTGCCAACTTTCTCCAGCGACCTACCAAGGCCTCATTGCTTCCATGCCGCGCCGCGACGCGTCGCCGCTATTACCGGTGCCACAGGTGGACATACCGGCTATTAGGGAGGTGGTCCTAACGTTCTGCCTGATCAGTGTATATCATGTCTCTCGGTATGCCTGCGACAGCATGTTGATGAATATGGTCCAAAACGCCATGCATAAAAACGGAAATTTTCGGCGCTCATTGTAGTGTTGGCAGTTAGCCAACACTACGCACACTACTTGAGAGAGGAGGCCGAATGCACGCCTTAAACTCACGCAGGCTGGCGTGAGGTCTGAAACAGGATACGTAATGAATGCTATAAAGAAAAGTACGTAGCTGCTGGAATACTTAACTTTAATCCATCATTGTTGTACATCGCTCTTGACGATACAAGTGAGACTCTGTAGATACATGCAATGTAATGCTAATGGCGCCTTGCTAGGTCGTAGCCATTGACTTAGCTGAAGGCTATTCTAACTATCTGCTCTGCACAGGAGCGAGGCTTCGACAGTGTTGCATCGCTAGCTAAGTCGTCCGTACAACTGGGGCGAGTGCTAGTAAGTCTCTCGAGACCTGCCGTGTGGTGGCGCGCGGTCTGCGATCACTGACAGTGGCGACACGCGGGTCCGACATGTACTAATGGACCGCGGCCGATTTAAAGCTACCACCTAGCAAGTGTGGTGTCTGGCGGTGACACCACACTCATACCTCGGGTTCTATTGGTAACAAAGTTACGGTCCAGTGTTTTGAACAGTCCTTGTGTTATGGACCATTTGTATATCCAACAGAAGGATCGTCTTAGTGCCACTGTCTTATCGTACAGAGTCAAGGTATGAATATTACACACTCCATCCCACTTAGGCAAATGGAGTAATTCGGCTGGTTCTTTTTGCATTTCATGTGGTGTACAGTGGGCTTGATGTGACTTATGGTGCCACCATTAGTTCATGCGTGGTTTCCCGGAAAACCGCAAAACGAGACCTTTTTCCATATTTTCACCGTCACCAGCCAACTAAAACCCACGCGAATATTCAAAGATGGCTGTGCACAGAAAACTGCTAAACTTTTTATGATATATTCCTAAGATCCTGATATCGAACAGCTTTGAATATTTTCTTGATATCTTTATCCCTTTCGTAGATACAGAGGTTCAAAATAACACAACTCGTACACGTAAAATATGCACGTAAAAATTAAATCAGTCAGCTGATGACGTGTATACCCGTGATAAAGCCATAATTTAATTAAACTAACGGATATGCCCATGAATGAGTGAATGGATGAAAGAATGTGTATACTCATGGAAGGTTCCTGAGCCGCCCCCCCCCCCCCCCTCAAACGACGAAAAAAAGCGTTTTTCACCATTTTTTTCTCCGTCAGCAGTGGGCCAAACACCAGTAGCGGATGCCAAGATGGCTATGCAGAGCAAATGGCTGTAATTTTTACGATATATTCCTAAGATTCCGGTCTCGAACAACCTTGAAAATTTTCTACATATCTTTATCCGTTTTCTAGATACAGAGGGTCGAAGTTATTCCATTTGGGCACGTGATATGCGGTGTGAGGCGAAAACGTAGATTACGAAGTGACCTAGCACGGAGAAATATGATGTAAAGTGTCTGCCTTATCTTAAGAAGTGTTCTTGGAACTCCACGTTATAGTACTGGAGCACATGCATAATTTTTGTGCATGTAAATTCCAGTCTGGAGTGTAAAATTAGTTATGCATTATTTTAATTTCACGTAAATACAGTGTTATAATTTTACCGACCCATAAGGTTCATCTCATATGAGTGACATTCCGTTCTGTGGCACGGAAAGGAAGGGAACCAGCGAAAAAATGTTCCTATTGAAGC
This sequence comes from Schistocerca americana, assembly GCF_021461395.2. Lineage (NCBI taxonomy): Eukaryota > Metazoa > Arthropoda > Insecta > Orthoptera > Acrididae > Schistocerca > Schistocerca americana. Next base: position 296,669,662 of record NC_060121.1, on the reverse strand, counting down.
GCAAGAAGGGTGACTATACTCCTCTTTATTAAAAGGCTCTGACTGAAAAGTGCGGTACCAGCTGCATCGTTCTCCCTTCCTCAGCAACTATGAAAACGTTCGGATAAATATTGGTAGGCAAACATATTAGATTTTTTTATGCTGAGGGAGAGTATACAGTGGTAGCGGGAAAGAGATTGAGAAGTAATAAATATTGGAAGATAGTAGATCGTGGTTGTGTTATAGAGAAAGCGAAGGAGACAATGGCAATGTGAGACAAAGAGAGGGCTATAGTGGCAGTGAAACATAGTAGACAGGGAGAGAACAAAATAGGAAAGAGTAAAGGATACGGTCTTAGTCGGAGAGGAGTAAAGAGAAGGAGGAAGTAGAAGTAGGTGACAGCGTGTGATAATGCGAGGCGAAGTGTGTGACAATGACAGCGAGGAAAATAGATAGTGAGAGAGAGAGAGAGAGAGAGAGAGAGAGAGAGAGAGAGAGAGAGAGAGAGAGAAAGTGAGAGAGAGAGAGAGAGAGAGAGTGAGAGACTGAGAAGAGACAGCAGCAGTGGGAAGGAATAAATGAGATAGCAGCAGCAAGAGAGCAGGAAAGGGTGACAATGACAGCGAGAGGAGAACGTAGTAGTAGGATAGAACGAAGGAGACTGTGTCTGTGAGACAGGAGACAGTGACAGTTACAGAGACAGAGATAATGACAATGTTTTGGGTCGAATGAGAGAGTGAGAATGGGCAGCTGCGAGTGGAAGGGGACAAAAGACTCAAAAAGCGATGGACTAGTGGGTATGAGCGATTTACAGTTAGGGCAGACTGTGTGCATGAGTGATCAGTTGTATGCTAAAAAGAGCGCCAACATGTTCGCATGCCAATACTTTTGCTCAAATTTTTGAAGATGCTGAGGAAGGAAAAATGAGGCAGCTGGTACACCACTTTCCAATTAGTTTTTTAATAAGAGAAGCATATTCACCTTTTTTGTGCAGCGATAGGAGTATTTTTCCGCCGGTATAATTATTATTAAGAAAGTTATTAACGTTTGATATTACTAACGTTTATCAAATCTATAACTAATGAGGCAGGCACGCAATGTATACATATGATACGTCGCTTTAAAACTCTTGATACCACAAATGAAGAGAGCAAGTCACTATCATTGTTAAACAAATAAGTAAATAGAGTAAAATAATTTCAGAATAACATAAAGATAGGTGCCTAAACAAAGGCCAGCCGATGTGGCCGAGCGGTTCTAGGCGCTTCAGTCTGGAACCGCGCGACTGCTACGGTCGCAGGTTCGAATCCTGCCTCGGGCATGGATGTGTGTGATGTCCTTAGGTTAGTTAGGTTTAAGTAGTTCTAAGTTCTAGGGGACTGATGACCTAAGATGTTAAGTCCCACAGTGCTCAGAGCCATTTTTGAACCTAAACAAACATTTCTCAATTTCAAGACATTTAACCAACGGCATCGAGAGAATCCCCGCCAATGATTTCATTAATTTCTATATCTGTTTAGCAATATTTCAATATCCTTATGTCTATAAAATCGCCATTTCACTAGCGTATGGTTGCAGCGCCATCGTGTGTAAAGACAACGTTTCGACTAGTTTAAGTGGAGTTCCGAATGGGGCAAAAAAGCTAATTATTACTGCCAGATTTAGAGCCAGTATTATGTGATCGTAAGTTTACAAAAAGTATGTAATGCACATTACGATATGTGTAAATGTTATAGTATGTCCAGTTTTCATGAATTTTGGTCAGGTTGAAAAATATTTGACTTATGTAGTGATAATGTAACCAAGGTTTTAAAGAAGCGAGCAAGGCAGAGCTCGGGCTCTTTTATTTGGGTCTTGCCCACTCGTCTCGAAAAATGGCTCTGAGCACTATGGGACTTAACATCTATGGTCATCAGTCCCCTAGAACTTAGAAATACTTAAACCTAACTAACCTAAGGACAGCACACCACTTGTCTCGTATAGGGTGCCAAAGGGATGATGCGTTCTCGGAATGCTATACATCAATTCTAGCAAATAACATTAGTAGTTCTCTTTCTATAAAGCAGCTTGACAATACGTAACTTCTATGTACAAAGGTGTCGCTAAAGATGCGTAACATGCAAGATAACTGAGTCCTCGGCTGTATGCAAAGTTCCTGCAAGTTGACACACGTCACTGATAACTGATCTGGGAGTGCCGATCTACAACTGTGCCTATACTGTCCACTAATGTCCGTATACTGAACCGATCTGAGCTAATGTGCCGGCCGTGTGGCCGAGCGGTTCTAGGCGCGTCAGTCTGGAACCGTGCGACCGCTACGGTCGCAGGTTCGAATCCTGCCCCGGGCATGGATGTGTGTGATGTCCTTAGTTTAGTTAAGTTTAAGTAGTTCTAAGTTCTAGGGGACTGATAACCTCAGATTTTAAGTCCCATAGTGCTCAGAGCCATTTTGAACCATCACTTACGAATACGTGCATTGCATTAGTAACAAAACACATTATTTACCTTAATTATTTCCAACTTCTGATGAGATTCCATTTACAATTAGCAAACATCATAGTATCTCGTAGATTGAAAGAGAATCATTACCGCTCATACCGAATAAGTGTATATCCAGCACATATCAGATACAACACGTCTTACACTTGAGGGACCTCAATACACCTCTCGATATAAATTTACTCTAACACATTACCGATGACACCTTTGAGCTAATGTCCGCCCGAGGGTGGCAGGAGCGGCGCTTATATTCACTTCTTGCATGTGACGCTCCTGTCGTGGCGCGGTCCTAATCAGCACACCATTAGCCGACGTCATTTCACCGCCTTCGCTCTTCTTGCGTTCTTCGTCTTCGTTCCGGCGCTTGTGGTTACGCCAGAACACTTTTGATGGTGAATGGTTGATTTGACAAGGCGTTTTGTTCGTAGTGTGCGCCACGAGTTGAAATCTTAGTATTTTTCTCGGACCTCAAAAAGCTGAGGCTCTATGCCCTTGAACCTTGTGAGTTTGGCTGTAGGTTTTCGTGATGTTTGTTCGCAGGTCTAACCACTTATTCTATACTTGGTACTGTCTGTGAATGCGCTGCTTGCACTACGAATCTATGTTACCGTTGCTATCTTGGATCACTGTTGACTTAAATTATCAATCGATGTCAGGCCACAATTCGCATATATTTGTGTCCTTCTCACGATAACCATATGGTCAAAAGTTTAAGTAATCTGCCGTGGCCAGCGTTGTTACCAAAAATGGTTCAAATGGCTCTGAGCACTATGGAACTTAACATCTGTGGTCATCAGTCCCCTAGAACTTAGAACTACTTAAACCTAACTAACCTAAGGACATCACACACATCCATGCCCGAGGCAGGATTCGAACCTGTGACCTTAGCAGTCGCGCGGTTCCGGACTGCGCGCCTAGAACCGTTGCTACCCCACGGGATTATTTCATACCGCTTACTCTTTAGTTTTCACTGTTCATTTATTGTTGATTTATTTATTTTCATGTGCTTTAATGTCTATGCTCATGAAAGGGCTTCATAACTGATCTACACTTCGATTAGCGTTTAAAAGCAAGAGTGCATGTCTCACCACTCTTGACTGCGAGAGCCACTCTGAAATTTAAGGTCGTGTATTTGCCCTCAGCTGGCTTCGTAGCAACAGGTTTACTTCGATTGCACATTAATAATATTCTCCTTGCGACTTGTAGCTTTGCAATTGGATTGTCTCGTCTGGGATAAGCTGTGGTTGCTGTAACCAGGAGAAGCATTGCAACGGCGTCAGCCACAGCCAATGAGCCTGAGTGTTGTAGACATTCGCGTCTACTGCATTAAAATGGAAATTAAATTGTACAAAGGGCGTTCAAAAAGTTTTTCACAGTCATCTCTAATTTTTATTTTTTTGCTGAAGGAGAATGAAATTTTTTGTGAATATACTAGGGACATTTAGCTATAAGCTGGTATATTACAGCATTTTCTTTTATTTACAGGTGAGCCATAATGGAGCATGAAGTAGATGTCAGTGATGGAGTTCCTCTTCAAGACCGGCGATGACTCTGCCACATCGGTTGCTCCCTGTTTATTGGGAGAACACAGTGGATCGCAGCAGTATCCAGCGGTGGTTGTAAAGGTTTAAAGGAGGTGATTCCTCTCTAGTGGACAATCCACGATGCGGTAGAACATCGACGGCAGTGAGTGATGTGAGTAAGGAGACCACTGATCATATCATCCAAAATGACAAATGTGTGATGACACGACAGCTTGCTGAAATGACTCGTTTGTCATTGGGTAGTGTGGTATCACTGGTAAAGTCACTAGGGTACAGAAAAATCTGTGCATGTTGGGTGTCTAGATTACTGACAAGAGAAATTAAAACGATGAGGAAGGATGTGTGCGAGGGTCTCATGAAGACCTTCACTGAAGAATGGAAACAGTGTCATTACCCAGGACGAAACATGGTTGTTTTTGTCCAAACATGAGAGCAAAACCCAACCAATGGAGTGGCGTCATACGGGTTCCCACTCGGAAGAAGAGACCAAGACTTTCACGAACAGCAGGCAGAAAGTTAATGGCCTCCGTCTTCTGGGATCTGTGTGGTGTTATTTTCGTTGACTTTTTGAAACCTGGCTCCACAGTTCACCGTCACCGTTACTGTTTGTCATTGGACAAGCTGCGACATGCCATCAAGACCCACAGACCACAGTTCAGGGTCAGCTCATCAGACTACACCATGACAATACTAAGCCCCATACAGCCCTCATGACGCAGGAGAACATAAGGAAAAGGGGTTGTAAAATTGTTCCTCATCCTCCCTACAGTCCGGACTTGGCTCCGTATAATTTTTACCTCTTTGGTCGTATGGAGCATTTGATTTCCTGTGTCAAGCGATGGTGTAAAGTCAATACCCAGAATTTTACCAGAGTGCATTTACATCGTGGAAAAAACGTTAGGCCAGATGCGTAACAGCTGATGGATGCTACATTGAGTACGCTCAGTGTCTAGCTAAATGTCCCAAGTGTCTTCACAAAAAATTTCATTCTACTCCTGCAAAAAATTGAAAAAAATTAGAGACGACTGTGCAAAACTTTCTGAACGCCCTTTGTGCTGTACATTCCAAGTAACTGCAATGCCACTAATAATGAAATATGAAATACTGTAACGTATTATATGCCTGTCTGAAGGTGTCAGTTATCCGTTAATAACACATGAGATAACACGTACAGCTTTTTTGTGACATATATATGCACATCGCCAGGGTAAATAAATTACAGTGCCGGCTGTAATCGTTTGAAAAGGAAGCATCCATTATTAATGTTTTCAAATTTATTTATTACACTCAATTACTTTTTGGTTTTTAACGCAGTTATAAGAAGAGGCAAAGATTTCTCAACTACTGATCAAGTAAAAGAAGAAGAAGAAGAGCTCCACGATTATCTCTGAGATTCCGTCTTAACTAATATAACTGGGAGAGAGACATAATTAATTTTAAGTCCTGTTATACTCAATATAGGATTTACGTCGTATATATATTCGCTTTCATGATTCTTCCAACAATGAAAAAAGTCTGCATCCATTTAAGTATTCCGATTATTAATGAAAAATATTTACGGATTCAAAACTGAAGGTAAGGAATAATTTTAGTTTACGACCGTATGAAAAAAGAATTCCGTGTACAGTAACGTAAGAAAAGGATATCGTCAGATAAATGAGTAATAAGACTACCGGGCCTAACACAACACCGCAGCGAACGCTGCTTAATGTAGTCGCATGATTAAGCAATGCCCTATGTGGTTATGTGTCACGTCTCTCAAAAGCGAGTATATTGGTGCATATCTGCCAAATGATCAACCGTAACATCACCACAGTTCATAGGTCCTCTACTGTTCCTAATCTACACTGCTGGCCACCGTAAATGCAACACCAAGAAAGACAAGAGGTAGCACAACAAAATTTATTTTGTAGATAACATGTTGACCAAGTATCAAATGATTACGTTTACAGACGTCTGTGACATGTGGTTCCTGCCAGAATCAGTAACCAGAGTAGCCGCCATTGTTGGAGATCACCGCTGCCACACGTCTCGGCATTGAGTCAAAGAGACGTTGGATGTGTTCCTGGGGTACAGCAGCCCAAGCAGCTTCCACACGTTGCCAAAGATCATCTGGTGTGGCATCTGGGGATGTAATCTGGGTCACTCGTTGAGCAACCATGGACCACATGTTTTCTATCGGCGAAAGATCCGGAGAGCGAGCCGGCCAGGGAAGCAATTCAATCTGGTTATTGACGAAGAACCTTTGGACAATGCGTGTCACGTGTGGTCGCGCATTATCCTGTTGAAATATGGCTGTGGCCGAGCCCTGAAGGTAAGGAAGGACAACTGGCTCCAGTACCTCGGATATGTACCGCCGGCTATTTAAAGTACCGGTAACGCGTACTAGAGGCGTGCGAGAGTAATATCCAATACCGCCCCATACCATAATACCCGGTGCAAGACCAGTGTGGCGGTGCATAATGCAGCTGTCCAGCATCCTCTCTCCACGGTGTCTCCACACTCGAATCCGACCATCATGGTCGTGCAGACAGAAGCGTGCCTCGTCAGTAAAGACAACGTCATTCCATTCTGCCGTCCACATCCGTCTGTCATCACACCATTGGCGACGGAGACGTCTGTGGTTCTGCGTCAATGGTGTCAATGGTAGACGAAGCAATGGACGTTTTGCGGACACACCACTCTGCTGTAAACGGCGTCGAATGGTACGCGCAGACACTGGATGATGCGTTACAGACGCAATGTGCTGTGCTATGTTTCGGGATGTCACTGAGCGATCCGTCACTGCCATGCGCACAATTTGCCTATCAGCACGTGCAGTGGTGCACCGAGGTGAATGCGATCGACCACGTCGGTCCGTCGTACCCTCCTGCATCCAACGGTCACATATCCGCATTACAGTTGTTTGGTTTCGTCCAACACGACTAGCGATTTCTCTGTATGATAATCCACAATCTCGGTAAGCCACTATCCTTCCTCTGTCGAACTAGGATACTTGATCAAAAGATGTTCGCTGTTGTCTACGAGGCATAACTGATCGTCGTGTGAAACAACCACAAGGTCAACACAGGTGCCGAACGTACACTCGTCGAAATCGCCAAGCCTTAAATGGCGCTATGAGGTGGCGCCACAGGCGCGCGTGATGTGCGTCTGCGCTGAAATTCTAATCAGTTGCATATCTCATCGCTGCAAACTCATGGTGTAAATTTCACTTGATTCGCATGCTTCCTTCAGGGTGTTGCATTTACGGTGGCCAGCAGTGTATATGCACGATTTAGGAGACAATCTTATATTGTTTGCAGATGACGCTGTCATTTAAAGTCTAATCAAGTCATCAGAAGTTAAAATCTTATACCAAAATGCCAGAAGTCTGATATTCTTAGCTCACTCTTGACACAATATTAGATTCTCTAACGATTTTCGAAATGGCAATTTCCATCCGTCCAGCTCCAACTACCATTCCATGTTCAAAGTCTTAATTCCCATCGTCCGGCCATAACCACGTCACAAACCTGTATGGTACAGATAGTGGCAGTTGTCTCTGAACGCCGGCCAGAGTGGCCGAGCGGTTAAAGGCGCTACAGTCTGGAACCGCGCGACCGCTACGGCCGCAGGTTCGAATCCTGCCTCGGGCATGGATGTGTGTGATGTCCTTAGGTTAGTTAGGTTTAAGTAGTTCTAAGTTCTAGGGGACTGATGACCACAGCAGTTAAGTCCCATAGTGCTCAGAGCCATTTGAACCATTTTTTTGTCTCTAAACGAGGAAAAGTGTGAGATCATCCACGTAAGTACCGAAATAAATCCGCTAAATTTCTGTTACACAGTAAATCACACAAATCTAAGGGCTATCAATTTCACTACGTACTGGGAATTATAATTACGGAGAACTCAAATCGGAAGGATCACACAGATAATGTTTGGAGGAAGGTAAACCAAAGACTGCACTTTATTGGCAGGATACTTAGAGGACTCGACATGTCTTCTAAAGAGACTGCCTACACTACGCTTGTCCATCCTCTGCTAGAGTACAAGTGTGTCGTATAGCGTCATTACCAGATAGGATTGACGGAGCACATCGAATAAGTCCGAAGGAGGTCATTTCGGTTTGTATTATCGCGAAATAGGGGACAGAGTGTGACGAATATGATAAGCGAGTTGGGGTGGAAATTACTAAAACAAAGGCGTTTATCGTTGCTGTGAGATTTTTTCACGAAATTTCAATCAACGACTTTCTCCCCCAAACGCAAAAATATTTCACTGTCGTCAACGTACATAGGGAGAAATTATCTCTGTAATAAAATAAAAGAAATCACTCGTAGGGAAAGATTTAAGTGTTGATTTTCCCCACGTGCTGTTAGAATGTGGAACACTAGATAAATAGTCGGAATTTGGTTCGAAGAATCCTCTGCCAGGCACTGAATGGAAGATCAGTCATGTAGGTGTAGAAGTAGATGCAAAAGTTGGTGAATGTTTTTAATTTAGAGTTGGCACATCGATGACCCTAGAGTAAGGGAGACCTCGCCATGCTATTACGATGAGATGACTTGTAGTTGCTCTCTATGTGAGTTACTGGGCTGCATTCGTGCTGAGGAGGCTATGAAACAGATTTGTTTTTTTAATTCTCGTACCGGAACCATACATATTATATACACAGTAATAACCATATTACTTTTGCCCAACTCTTGGCCACTCCAATGCATTTTCAGCTCCCTGATGAAGTACATCTTCTATGCAAGAGAGTGGACACAGTCGGTATTAAAGCATAGGATGAACAGCCTGGTCTGCTCCACAATCGCACTGAATATCATCTTGATCAGTGTAGCCCCGTGTTGCCAATTTAACCTTACATCTGCCAACTACATATCTCAGTCTTTTCATCGACTTACAAGTAGTCCATTTCTCATCAGAGCCAGGTGGTAGGGTTTCTGAAACTATATTCCAGCAGAGATAAGGTAGGTCGTAGCCCTCCATAGTTCCAACATAGCTTTTTCAGCAGTAGTTCCAAGTGCCGTTATGTTCATAGCGAACACCCACTTGACTTCAGTCGTTGTGGGTGCGGTTCGTGCTCTTACGGAGGATGCGTTCTCTCCCACACCACTTTATTTCTTTCTTTCTTTCGACTATTTCTCTTCGAACGGAAGGTGGTGGTTCAAAATGTTCAAATGTGTGTGAATTCTTATGGGACTTAACTGCTAAGGTCATCAGCTTACACACTACTTAACCTAAATTATCCTAAGGACAAACACACACACCCATGCCCGAGGGAGGACTCGAGCCTCCGACGAGATCAGCCGCACAGTCCATGACTGCAGCGCCTAGACCGCTCGGCTAATCCCGCGCAGCCGGAAGGTTGTGGTATTCCTGCGAAATGATAAAGCCATTAAACTGGAGTGGATTCGAAGCAACCTGTTAGGATTGTGCGGGTATCATTGAAATCTACGTGCACCTGTTCGGCATATGATTAATTATACCAGACAGGACATGCATACTCTGCCACAGAACAGCACAGTGCCGTTGCAGAGGTACGTGAAGTTTCAGATGATGATGACGTTTCGTTTGTGGGGTGTTCAACTGCGCGGTTATCAGCGCCCGTATAAATTCCGAACCTTTGCTCAGTCGAAACTCGCCACTTTCATAGATGATGATGAAATGGTGAGGACAACACAAACACCCAGTCATCTCGAGGCAGGTGAAAATCCCTGACCCCGCCGGAAATCAAACCAGGGACCCCGTGCTCGGAAAGCGAGAACGCGACCACGAGAGCACGAGCTGCGGAAGTGAAGTTTCAAGTTGACTACTCCACTGCGATCCGGTCAGTTCCCGTAGACGACTACTCCTGGTGAGAACCTAATATGGAATTGAGGAATACGAGTAAATCATGAAATTGTACCACTGGAGTACAGCGTTGTACGCTAAGCTAGAGATAAAATTCGACTACAGAAAGCAAGGACCGCGATACTGTGTAAGATGCACATCGAACAGGCGGGCGAGGCCTAATGATACCGGAGCACGAACACTCACTCATCTGTGCCCACGCCACGCGGCTCGCGATGACATCTGAATCGGCCTCGGGGCGGATGAAGGGCGCAGGATCAACAGGTTGCTGGGCGACTGCCATCCGCCGCTCGAGTCCGCTATTATCTGTGCCGCCGTACGATGGGCGTCTGTCAGCACGGGCTCTGCAAGAGGAGGCGGCTGACACCGGACTGAAACCACGCTAGTGACTTCAGCAGAGCGCGGAGACACTTGCTGGTGTCGGCGCAGTTTCTTAGCGTCTTTCACAGTACAATCATTTCTTTGTATTCAGTTGTAGACAGTGTAGAGGAGATTCTGGTAAACTATATCTAAAACCTACTCGTTCACATGTCACAAACAAAACAAAATTGCCTTATAATTTTCAGTTTTTAACTTTCTCAGTTGTAGTAAAACATTTGTTGGGCCCATAAATGTAAACTGTTTTACGCAATGTACTTTGTTAAGCTCACTGTTGGCAAGCTACACTGTAACTGGGTTTTCTCTTTTCTATGCTAGTCAATTGTCAGGATGAGCATTACTGCAAAGGGCATTTGATTGTGAAGCATTATGTCAGGGTGAAAAACACTAAATAAATTACTTTTTCTCTCTTAACAACATGCGGGCAAGGTGGGTTCTTCCTTTGTCTCGGGTATGAGGTAGAATGAAACAGCATTTTTACATAAGATAACTTTTATTGAAAGTTTTGTACAACGGTTTCCTTACTGGACTGTTCTGGGTGGGAGAGCGGCAGCTGTGTCGTTTGCGAAGCCTTGCTGCGTGAGCGGCGGCGTCTGATTACGCCTGGCGGTGTATATCTCGTGTCGCTGTTTCGCCCAGTTGACTGGAGACGCGCATCGCGATGTGGCCCGTTTAATTATTGAGAACGTAGTCGTGAATCAGATGGTGATACCTTGGATGTGGCGTCCTAGTGTTTCTCTTCTCTATGCGGCCGCGTATGTCGGTGTTGTGCGTCGGCCAGTGGAGCGGCGCTGCGGGGGAAGGCCAGTGTCTCGGACTCGAAAAACGGACTCCAGCTTGCCAGACTTCGGCTGTCAGATCTTCATCACCAGCTCACAGGTGACTGCTGATGTGAGGCCGTCTCCTTCCCATCCTCACCCGGATACGTAAAAATCAGTCTTGAAATACCTTTTACTTCTGTCTTCTGGCGGTGAGGCTGCGGCTTGTTATTGCATCACAGCGGCGGACTAGGTGCTTCTGTGTACGATGTAGTCTCTTCCTGCATGACGGTTTTCAGCTCCAAAACTGAACTGAAAACTACACCTGTCGGGCCCACTGTGTCTCGCGTATTTATTCTCTTCAGTTCACTGGAGGTGAACGACTTCACGATAATTGCCTCTTCTGTCATGTTGAAAAGGTTCTCGAAGAATCTTCTTAACGTCGGTCATTGGCTGTTGGAACGTAGGCGAGGACCTTTGATCACATGTGACAATTGAGAAACATGTGAGCCGGTCGGGCGATGCCCTGACGGCTGAATCGACAGCTTCTGCTTATGTTGGGAGGGCGATGGCTTGTCCTCAACGTGCTGACTTCATGGTCATTGGCTCTTCTCTCACTGCTGCTCTGCCCGCTGTTTGCCAGCTAAACTATGTTTTTCATTTATTTTCTAATTTCTACTTCACTTCACATTGATTTCACTAATTTATTTACCTATCTTAAGTACCACTCAACAACACTGCTGGAAAAAATTACTTGACCTGAAAAGACGACGTCGATTTTGATCCTATGATGACAAATGCCACCTGGGGTACAGTAGTTGCATTAAAAACGGTTGCAACGTCGTCCGCCAATAGACAACGTAGTGGCACAGTTACCAGAGCGCCACCTGCGTGTACTCTTTAATAGGGAATGCTCACAGCCAGAAGACTCAGTGTGGAGCAAACGTGTGAAACAAGCAGGCAACCATGCCACCCAAAACGCACTCGAGGTTCCTACAGCCAATTGGGGAGTTTGAAAGGGGTCGAATTTGTCCCTCGGAGTGTCGTGCTGGTCCGATTGGTGAACTGCCGCACAAGTTGGACGTGCTGCGTCAGTTGTGCAACGCTGCTGGTAGCTGTGGTCACGTCAACATTGTCACACCCCTAGGCAAGGTTCTGGTTGTCTACGCAGCACATACGGCTGCGGCATATTGTGAGGACAGTAATTACAGATTGAACAGCTAGCATAGTACGGATAAGTGGGCTTGTGAGCCCAGACGCGTCAACACGAACTGCTGCGAACCGGTTACTAGCAGTGGGGCACCTCCAGCCCGTCTCCAACTGACGCCACAGTATCGACGTGCACGGCTCGACTGTTCTCGTCAGAGGATCACTTGGAAGATGGAATAGCGCACCGTCATCTTCAGCAATGAAAGCAGATTCTGCCTGTACGCAAGTGATGGTCGTTCGCGCGTACGACGTAGACCTGATGAATGCTGTCTCGTACAGTCATCCAAAACGCTATGGTCCCACATAAGGCCTTATGATCTGGGCCGAGATAAGTCACAAATCCGGTTCAACTTTGGTGTTCCTGGAAGGGATGCTAACCAGTGCTCATGAAGTGCAGAATGTTGTTACACTCGTTCCTTTGCCGTTCTTGCATGACATGTTGCTCCAACAGGATAATGCCCGACCTTGAATGTCGACGTGTTCTGCAAGACGTGTGCCAAGTTTCCTTGCCAGCACCATCTCCGAACTTATCTTCAACCGAGCACGTGTGGGATATGACAAGGCGAGAAAAGCCTCGTGCGACTGGTCATCCAGCATCTCTTATACAGCTACGTGAATAGGTTGAGCAGGCTACGCTTAACGCGTCCCAGGATATTATTCGCCATCTGGACGATCGACCGGATGCGAGAGGCGGAGCCTGTATCGTCACCTGTGGAGGCTGCACCACATAGACGACGTCAATTTTGATCCTATGATGACAAATGCCACCTGGGGTATAGTAGTTGCATTGAAAACGGTTGCAACGTCGTCCGCCAATAGACAACGTAGTGGCACAGTGTTTCAGCAAGAGTCGATAACTGGTATCTCAGAACTGCTTGTGCTTCATTCTTTCTTTTGTTTCGAAAGAAAACATTGTGCGCTCCCTGGGCTGTACAAGGTTCATGTTTTCTGCTATTGCCCAATTTCGACTTTACAGTCATAATCAGGCAGTATCCATATACCACTGTCGCAACAGATGTGGCGTACAAATCATTCCACCATCCCACGTGGAAGTTAAACAAGTACTTAAGTAATGTGGTCCGTGGTTCTGTTTTATACAGATCATGTAGCTGTTGATAAGTGGTTTCAGATGTCGGTTGCTGGTTTGATTGTATGTCACATCTGTTGCGATTTGTTGCCTAGAGATATTTGATTGTAGTCCGTCCCCGGTAGCTGAATGGTCAGCGTGACGGATTGTCAATCCTCTCGGCTAGGGTCGATTCCCGGCTGGGTCGAGGAATTTTCTCCGCCCAGGGACTGGGTGTTGTGTTGTTCTCATCACCATCCTATCATCCTCATCGACTGCAGGTCGCCGAAGTGGCGTCAAATTGAAAGACCGGCACCCGACGAACGGTCTGCTCGACAGGGGGTCCTAGCCATACGATTGAATAAATAAATTTGATTGTATCTTGATAATGACCATAAACTCGAAATTGGCCAATAGCAAATAAACTGAAAATTTTACAGCCCAAAACGGAAATTTTTTTTCTTTTGAAAAATGCATCCACGTAGAAACAAAATTATTAAATCAGCCCGGTAACTATGAATGACCAGATAAGGTTAGGGGTGTAAATATTTTACTCTAGGGACCCTCGCCCCCCATTCACAGGTGATTGAGTGGCTTGTGAGGCACATCGGTAATTTCCTATATAGGCCACTGTTTGCTGATATCGTAAACATTCAGATGAAAACCTTCGTGACTAAATAACATTGATTTCATAGAACTTAAATCATTTAAGCAGTGCGCAACAGTAAAGGTCTCAGGAGTATGTATATCATCTGTTCCTGAATTAATTAGCGGTTGGAGTGACATCTCGTGGAAGTGATGGCATGAGCGAGTTACCACACCGCCTGGTGCGCATACGTGTAGTGACAGAGAAACGAGGCAGTGGTTTTTCACGGTGGTTGCATCAGTAATCATAAACTGGTATAGGCGTGCGTATTCGAATGCAGATTCATGTAAACGGGCAGAATACGGCGCTGCGGACGGCAACGCCTATTCAAGACAAGTGTCTGGCGCAATTGGTAGATCGGTTGCTGCTGCTACAAAGGAAGGTTATCAAGATTTAAGTGAGTTTCAACGTGGTGTTATAGTCGGTGCACAACGATGGGTCAAGGCATCTCCGAGGTAGCGATGAAGTGGGGATTTTCCCGTACGACCATTTTACGAGTGTACCGTGAATATCAGGAATCCGGTAAAACATCAAATCTCCGACATCGCTGCGGCTGGAAAAAGATCCTACAAGAACGGGACCAACGATGACTGAAGAGAATCATTCAACGTGACAGAAGTGCAGCCCTCCCGCAAATTGCTGCAGATTTCAATGCTGGGCCATCAGCAAATGTCAGCGTGCGAACCATTCAACTGAAAATCATATATATGGGCTTTCGGGGCAGATGGGCCATTCTTGAGGACTGCACGGCACAAAACTTTACACCTCGCCCTGGGCCCGTCAACACCGACATTCGACTGTTGATGCCTGGAAACATGTTTCCCGTTCGGGCGAGTTTCGTTTCACATTGTATCGAGGGGATGGACGTGTACGACTATGGAGACAACCTCATTAGTCCATGGACCCTGCATGTCAGTAGGGGACTGTTCAAGGTGCTAGAGGCTCTGTAATGGTGTGTGGAGTGTGCAATTGGAGTGCCATGCGACCTTTGATATGTCTAGATACGACTGTGACAGATGACACGTACGTAAGCATCCTGTCTGATCACCAGCATCCATTCATGTCCATTGTGCATTCCGAAGGACTTGGGCAATTTCAGCAGGACAACGTGACACCCCAAACGTCCAGTATCGTTACATAGTGGCTCCAGGAACACTCTTCTGCGTTTTAACACTTCCGCTGGCACCCAAACTCCCCAGACATGAACACCATTCAAAAGATCTGGGATGCATTGCAACGTGTTGTTCAGAAGAGATCTCCAGTCCCTCGTACTCTTAGGGATTAATAGGAAGCCCTGCACGACTCATGGTGTCAGTTCCCTCCAGCACTACTTCAGACATCAGTCGAGTCCATGCCACGTCATATTGTGGCACTTCTGCGTGCTTGTGGGGGCCCTACACGATATTAGGCAGGTGTACCAGTTTCATTGGCTCTTCAGAGTATTTGTCACTCTGTAACTGACAACATGGAAAATCGGTATAAAAATGTTACTGACGTTATAAAACACAGTGACAGAGTATTGTGCACTGTATAATTTGTATATCTCTTTTTATCAATCCGGTGACGGTTTTTAATGGAATGTGAATGATTATGGGGTGCTTGCGAACGTGCAGAGCAGTAGACTTGAGGCAGAGCAACAGTAAACATTTTGGCCAAGCAGGTCGGTGACCCGTGGACAGGACCACAGCGTTCTTAGAAATGAGATCGGCCACGAACCCACAGGAGTAGCATTGTTCCCCCAGATGACTGCTTGCGTCTAAGGCCCGGCCAAGGGAGGTAGGGTGCCGTGTACGAGAATCAGGTGAGCCTTTCCGTTTTTTCTGACGTCTTTTGAAAATTAACTTAGAAGCAGATACCCTGGGAGAGTGAAGCAACTTAAATCACTTCCTAAAAGCAAGTCTTCCAGTCCAAGCTACATACCATGCGGTTCCTTTCAGAGTATGCTGATGCAATAGCTCCATACTTAACAATCATGCACAACCGTTCGCTCGACGAAAGATTCGCAACCACATATTGGAAAGTTCCACGGGTCACACCAATATTGAAGAAAGACAGTTGTAGTAATCCACTAACTTACAGGCCCATATTATTGACGTCGTTAGGCAGCAGGATTTTGGAACACATTCTGTGTTCGAACATTATGAATTACCTCGAAGTTAACGGTCTATTGGCACATAATTAACACGGATTTAGAAAATATTGTTGTTATGAAACACAACCAGGTCTTCACTCAAACGAAGTGTTGAGTGCTATTGGCAAAGGATTTCATGTCGATTCCGTATTTCTAGATTTCCAGAAGGCTTTTGGCGCTGCACCTAACAAGCGGTTTGTAGTGAAACTGCGTGCTTATGGAATATCGCCTTAGTTATATGACTGGACTCGTAATTCGGTTACACGATAAATCAGCCAATTGTAAGGGCCGTAAATTCAACTAAATACTTAGGAATTACAATTATTACCACCTTTCCAACAGTTAAAAGGTGCAACAGACCTACTAAAGAGACTGCCTACACCACGCTTGTCCGTCCTCTTTTGGGGTACTGTTACGCGGTGTGGGATCCTTACCAGATAGGATTAACGCATTACACCGAGAAAGTTCAAAGAAGAGCAGCACGTTTTGTAGCATCGAGAAATAGGAGAGAGTTTCACTGACATGATACAGAATTTAGGGCGGACATCATTAAAACAAAGGCATTTTTCGTTGCAGCGCTATCTTCTCATGACATTTCAATCACCATCTTTCTCCTCCGATGCGAAAATACTTTGTTGAGGCGGACCTACATAGGGAAAGATGAACATTGTGATAAAATAAGGGAAACCAGAGCTCGCACGGAAAGGTATAGGTGTTCCTATTATCCGTATGCTGTTCGAGATTGTAACAATAGGGAATTACTGCGAAGGTGGTTCGATGTACCATATGCCAGGGACTTAATTGTGATTTGCAGAGTATCAATGTAGATGTAGATTTAGAAAGCGCAGGACACAGGAAACAACCTCTAGCCTCGTCGCGGTCCTCTCTGAATTTCTCGAACTGTGAGGCTATGAACTTTGACGGGAGAACGTGCGTTTGGCGTAAAGAAGTGTGATGTCATATAGTAGCGTTGAAATCAATCCTTTTTATAGAGAGGAGAGTTTCATGTTGTCACTGTAGACTCGAAAAGCAGACCTATTTTTGGCGGGAATCTTTGCGGCCCAGTCACGAGGATTGCCCCCAACAATCACTTGTAATTTGGCGATTGGCGACTGGTACCTTTCGGCGGCAAGAAATGTTCAAGGCTTAAGCGAACAACACAAGAGCTGCACTCGCTGATGGGACGCGAAAGTGTCACATTCGACCTGGCGGCAGGACGCAAGAGTATCTGGTTCAACATTCCAGTAGGACTCTTCGAGTCCAGTGAGGGTGCCGAAGACTCCGTCATCTACATCTACACATATACTCCGCTAGCCACCGAGATGTGCGTGGCGGTGAGCACTATTCGCGCCAAAGTCGTATTTCCACCCTCTGTTCCACCGGCGGATCGCGCGAGGGAAAAACGACTGTCTGAACGCCTCAGTACGAGCTCTAATTCCCTTATCTTCGAATGGTGATCATTGCGCTATTTGGCAGGCGGTGGTAATAATATATGCTCTACATCCTCGGCGAAGATCGGATTTTGGAATTTAGTGAGCAGCCTCTTCCGTTTAGCGCGTGTCTATCTGCAAGTGTGTCCCACTTGAATCTTTCTATGAGATTTGTAACGCTCTCGCGATGGCTGACTGAACCAGTCACGAATCTTCCCGCTCCTCTTTGGACCTTCTCAGTCTCTTGAATCAAACCCAACTGGTAAGGGTCTCATACAGACGAACAATAAGACTCGACGAACTAAAGTAATGTAAGCAATTTCCTTTGTTGAAGGACTGCACTGCTTCAGGATTCTATCAATAAATCACAATCTAGAGTTCGCCTTACCCGTTACTTGCGTAATCTGATCGTTCCATTTGAGATCATTTCAATAGTCACACCCAGATACTTGACGGATGTTACCGCTTCCAAAGACTGGGCATTTATTCTGTGCTCGTATATTGATGGGGATTTTCGCTTTGTTATACGCAGTTGGTTACACAATATTCAGAGGTAACTGCCAGTCATTACACCACGCATTTATTTTCTGCAAATCCTCATTGATTTGTTCACAATTTTCGTGTGACACTACTTTCCTGTAGACTACAGCACCATCGGCAAACAGTCTAATCCCGCTGTCAATACCACCAACCAGATCGCTTATGTAAATCGTAAAAAGCAGAAGACCTATTACGCTGCCCTTGGACACCTGTTTCTGTTGAAGACTCCCTATTCAGGACGACACACTGCTCTCTGTCTGTTAGAAAACTTTCTGTCCAACCGCGTATGTCATTAGATAGACCGTAAGCGCGCACTTTTTGGAGCAAGCGACAGTGTGGAACTGAGTCGAACGCCTTTCGAAAGTCGAGTAATATGGCATCAACCTGGGAGCCGGTATCTAGAGCCTGTTGTATATCACGCACAAAGAGGGCCAGCTGCGCTCGCATTGCCGCTGCTTCCTAAAACCGTGCTGGTTTCTGCAAATGAGCTTCTCAGAGTCTAGAAGGGTCAATATGTCTGAACACAAAATATGTTCCATGATTCTACAACAAATCAATGTCAGTAAAATTGGCCGGTAATTATGTGCATTCGATTTTCTTACCTTTTTATAGTTTGCTATGACCTGGGCCTTCTTCCAGTCCCGTGGAACTTTCCCCTGTTTCAATGTCTCTGATATATGATGAATAAGAATGGTGCTATATTTGCAGCATAGTCAAAATCTTACGGGGATATCGTCTGGGCCAGATGCCTTCCTGGCGTCTAAGGATCTTAACTGTTTTACAACCAGATACATCAAACACTACGTCGGCCATCCTTGCGTTTGTTCGATAACTGAAAGGGAGAATCGTGCCGTATTTCTCTACCGTAAACGAGTTTTTGAAAGCTAGGTTTAGAATTTCGGTCTTCTGTTTATCATCATTCGTTACATTACCTGTACTGTCAGAAAGAGAAGGTATTGAATTATTTTTAGCGTTTATAGATTTTACGTACGCCCAAAATTTTTTGGGGCTATTTTCAGTAGCTGCAGGTAAAATATTGCTCTCAAATTCGTTAAAATAAACTCTCATTGACCTTTTGACAGCTGCTTTCATTTCGCATAGTTTCTGTTTGTCAGCGGGGCAGTGACTATGTTTAAAACGACTGTGCAAAATTCTCTGCTTTCTCAGCAACTTCCTAATATGTTTGTTGAACCAAGGTGGATCCTTTTCCTTCCCTATATTTTTGCCAGGCACATATTTCTCTCTATTGTGAACAATACCTTTAAATTCCGACCAAAGATGCTCAATATCTTTGTGCGCCGTGGTGAATGCTTCGAGCTGACTATGAAGGTATTCACAAAGGGGCCGGCAGTCTGCAGCAGGATAAGGCTCCCCGCATACCAATAACAACTCACGACGACAACACGGCAAGTGCTATAACCCGACATCCCACAAACTTCGCTCAGTGGAAGAGGGGCCAAGATGAGCGAACTCGCATCTCGTCTTATCTGTAGATACTCAGTCGTTTCTGAGGAAATTTACTGTCAAAGTGTACGAGGTAATCTATGTGCCTTTTAGCAAATAAACAGTTCAAGCTAAGTGCCGACACAGTGGCTAACGCCGTGGCTTCACACTTTTGCACCCCGCGTTCGAAACTCGGGAACCCGGACGGAAAACGACGGATTCGTGTCCTCCCATAGGCATGATGAAGACGGTATCGGGTTTCATCTCACCACGCAACGCTCTGCCACTGCATCAACGTCCAGTGCCGATAGTCACTTGCCATTTCGATCATAGTTGCTGAGGTCGTTATGGTAATGAATGGGTCGTCGGCTACGGAGACCCTTCGTTATGAGTGTCCAGTGCACTATGTGTTCAGACCCTCTTGTACTCTGTCCAACATTTAAGTCTGATGTTAGTTCCGCTACAGTTGGCCGCCTGTCCTGTTTTCCCATCTTCTCAGCCTGCGACGTCCGACATCTGTAATGAGGGGCCGGCCGGTGTGGCTGAGCGGTTCTAGGCGCTTCAGTCTGGAACCGTGCTGCTGCTACGGTCACAGGTTCGAATCCTGCCTCGGGCATGAACGTGTGTGATGTCCTTAGGTTAGTTAGGTTTAAGTAGTTCTAAGTTCTAGGGGACTGATGACCTCAGAAGTTAAGTCCCATAGGGCTCAGAGCCATTTGAACCATTTTTTTGTAATGAGGGGTGGCCGCCCAACCCCACGGCGTCTGGACGTGGTTTTATCCAGTGGCGGCTGCTGTGTAGGAGTACAAGAGCACGTCAACACCCTTGCCGATTTATTGATTATTTTTCTTTGAATGCTGTTAAACGTAATGTAGATGCGATAATCTGAAATACACGGCACTAAAGTTACAACGCTGTGCAGTGAAACTTGGCATCATAGTCGTGAGCACACCTTCACTTGTGCACATTTTAAGGAGCTTCTGCACAACTGGCGTGACGTAATTGGCTTACGGGCCAAATACATACAGATTTGTTATCAATGTGCGCGGTTCTCAGCGTGCACTGCTAGCCCTTACCAATCAATTACTAGTTAACATCAATGCCACAAAGTGGTAGCGTACTGCAGCAGACTTGTCTACGTTCGCCATAAATCCCGCTAGGTGGTAGCACACCTCACAAATATGCGAATTCATAAACTATATACTAAAATTAGATCGGACATCAGTATATGTTACAGTTCATGTGGTACATGAAGCTTTGGGCTTTATCACAGAATAATCCACTTAAGGTGCTGAGAACCATACAGGACATCATCGTCGATTGTGAGACCGTAGCACTTATTCGAGCTTCTGATTGGCCCTTATGGCTCTGAGCGCCTCATTTGTATTCTAGTCAAGTGACATTGTTGATAGACAAGACTATTTGAATTTAATCATTTTCGCAAACGGTCACAGCGGCCGGCGAGTACAGCAAATACCTCGGGAATATTCTCTTAGATACTACGTATAAGATATTTAGTAAGATCTTAGCCTTTCGGCTAGAATACCGGGTGGAAATGATACTGGGGGACTATCAGGCTGGATTTAGGACAGACAGATCCACATCAGACCAGGCTTTTTCTTTAATTTGCGATAAGTGATGGAGAAATTTTATGAATACGACAAACAACTGCATGAGATGTACATTGATTCTGAAAAGCACACGATAGAACAGACAGGAATAATATTCTCCAAAGTATGAAGGATTTTAGAATCGCACTAAAATTAGTAAGGCTGATCGAAATGACAATGAAAGCGACAGTTTGCAACGTCAGAATAGAGCAATAGTTTTCAGTAGAGTCTCATGTGGGGAGGGGGCTGCGGCAGGGAGATGTGATCTCTGCGCTACCCTCTGACTTAGCAATAGAGAAGGTAAATCGGCAAACGCCAACAAACTCTGGAGGAACAATATTTAACCGGCAGATCCATATGGTGGCATACGCTGATGACGTAGCATTAATTGCAAGGAATATTAAAGCTTTGAGGGATAATTATGCTGCATTGAAAGGAGCACCGCGAAAGTTAGATATGGAAGTTAATATAGATAAAACACAGTATATGGTAATGGGAGATCCTGATGAGGATAGAGGAGACACTTCAATAAAAAATAAATGGGAAAGAGTAACGAAGAGTAGAAAAATTCAAATACCTAGTCTCGATCGTAACAAGAGAAGACAAAAAAAAGTTCAAATGTGTGTGAAATCTTATGGGACTTTAACTGCTAAGGTCAGCAGTCCGTAAGCTTACACACTACTTAACCTAAATTATCCTAAGGACAAACACACACACCCATGCCCGAGGGAGGACTCAAACCTCCGCCGGGAACAGCCGCACAGTCCAGACAACAGGACAGCAGCAGAAATTCAAGAAATAATAGCAAGTGGAAACCGATGTTAGGCGCTTCAGTCTGGAACCGTGGGACCACTACGGTCGCAGGTTCGAATCCTGCCTCGGGCATGGATGTGTGTGATGTCCTTAGGTTAATTAGGTTTAAGTAGTTCTAAGTTCTAGGGGACTGATGACCTCAGATCTTAAGTTCAAATGGTTCAAATGGCACTGAGCACTATGGGACTTAACATCTGTGGTCATCAGTCCCCTAGAACTTAGAACTACTTAAACCTAACTAACCTAAGGACATCACACACATCCGTGCCCGAGGCAGTATTCGAACCTGCGACCGTAGCGGTCGCGCGGTTCCAGACTGAAGCGCCTAGAGCCGCGTGGCCACACTGGCCGGTAGATGTTAAGTCCCATAATACTCAGAGCCATTTGAACCATTTGAAACCGATGTTATTACTCGTTACAGGATCTATTCAAGTCCAGATATGTTAGTAGTAATACAAAAAAAAAACAAATGTATTTGACTGTATTAAGACCTATTGTAAAGTATGCATCGGAAGGCTGGTTAATGAGCACAAAGGAGGAAGGCTGGTTACTGAGGTGGGAAAGGAAGATTTTCAAAAACATGTTTGGGGCGATGGGAAACTGGAGAAGAACACATTCAGAACCACAAAATTTTTTGGATAAGTGACTATTGTAGTGAAAATCAATCAAGGAAGAATAAGATGGGCTGGACACGTACAGAGAATGCCAAAAACTTGAAGTGTTGAGAGAGTGTTTATAGGAGAGCCGGAAGGGAGAAGGAGAAGAGCAAGACCCAGGAAAAGGTGGCTTGAAGATACAGAGGAGGGTCGCAAAACAATGGAATCAGACAGTGGAGAAGGAAAGCGATGGACAGATAAGAAAGGAGGCAGGTGACAAACAGGGCCAAGGTTTCGAAGGAATGTAAGTAAATAAGTAAGTAAGTAAGTCGGTAATTTGGACAGCAGACGTTTTACTTATGACGTGTCAAGGCCGGTGGCACTGCCCTATCTTCGAGGTATTTTAGTATCGACTATTTTACCATCCCTGATTTTAAATTTTTGATTGTCCTTCACATTATATACAAGTTTTTAGCTGTGGTTGCCCGACCTATAAAGTTCTTTCTAGAGAATGCCGAAACGTTTGAGTTGTGGCTCGGTCTTTTTGAAACCAAAATGGCTCAACTTAGAGTGGAGAAAGGCCTCTATCACGTGACAGTAGCTGTTAGAACAAATCGATATCGTTAAGTCATCTTTTTCGAAAAAATGAATACCTGAACACCAAATTCAGCAACGGCGCACTGAGGTGTCACACGAAGGCTGAGGAGTAGACGATGGTGAAGCTCTTGAGGGTTTTCTGCTGCCCAGCAGCGGAAATTTTGTATACTTACAGTATATCGCGACTGGAAGTGTGCACAATCAGAAAGTCATAAGAGCGCCAAGAGGAGTGCACAGCTCAAAATCTGCCTCAAATAATTCCTGAGTTACCATAGTTTAGGGTGGGTACATGTGAAGATTTCTGCGCAGGACTCTTCTTACACTCCTACTATCAACCGGAGGGCAGCTGCATGTTTAAGTGCTGAACGCTTTGGAGATTACTGCACAGGCGCTCTCCCGACGTTCTTACAGTCCGAGGTCAGTCATTAGATTTTCATTTCGGTGCAGAACGTAATGCTCTGTAATCCGATACCCAAACCCGAATATTCTCTTTCAGGAATAGAATAATGTCGGTCAAGTTCGAACCGAATGCGAAATTCTCGAAGAGTAGTAATCACAGAACTACCATTACTACCACACTCCTCCACAACACAGTCACGACGCTCACCTAGCCAAGCCACCGCGCCTGCTGAAAATGGCAGGTATATACCGCTATCGTTCGATGCCGCCTCCACATCAATATCCTCATCACAGGTCAAACAGCGGATTATCCATACACTGGAGGTCTTTTTGTCGGACCCTGTAGAACGGCAATTCCGGGGCGGACCCTGTAGAACGGCAACAATTCTGGAGCGATTTCCTAGCGTTCTGCGTCGTGCCGTGGCATAAGTCTGGACAGAGGGAGTGCGCCGAAGAGGAGCGTTTAGCTGACAATGACGAGGGGAATTGGTCGGCCCGAGTCGATCGATAACAGAGCGGCCAGCGAATGCCGAGATGTGGTCCTGCCTAAGGGAGCCGACCGAGTCAAGCCGGGAGAAGCAGTGGTGGCTGCGCGCTCCTGCACCTCAGCGACCTCCACAAAGTGTTGTTCTATTCTGGAAGGTGCTTCAAGGAAACGCTACGTATCTCAGCCTGCTGCCTCAACGAATTCAAGTAAAGCAGTTCGTGGGTAAATGAATCCAATGTTCACCGGTCTAGATACACAACTAAAGCTCACTCCCATAATTGTGACAGGTAACTAAGGAAAAGGTGAACGGTACCCATACTCCCACTACAGAACTGTTTCAAACTGACTGCCTACGGTAGCGCAATTACTGAATGCGATACCATACTTTATTACGTATATTCAATGCTGTTTCACGACTCCCGTAAAGGAAACGCTGGTGTTCCTCGTTGCTGGGTGCTCCGGATTCCTATTCTGTAGGACGTTAATCGGACTAGGGTGGAAATTAATTAAATTTTTACCTCTTGACTCGTTGTCGTCGCTTTTTTCTTGGTAGGGAACATTCGGTCAAGCACTGCGCGGATGCTAAAACTTAAGGACTGTAGAAGTTCATTTGGACCGTGATCCGTTGTATTTGCCATTAATAACTGAAATATTTGTACGATCAATTTTTTACTTCAAGATTTGTTAGCTCTTCTTCACAACTAAAATGAGTCGTCTAGTGATAGAACTGAAAAATGCGCCGGTCTGTTGGAACAACCAGACCGCCAGAAAGCGATATATTACTCCATAAGAACTTTCACATGTTCTGCCGAAAAGCTATGCCAGAAATTTTTGATCATCATTTAAGGTTATTAACATTGCAGCTGAAGGCAGCCCCTCTCACGTTGTTGCTTACTATACTACGTGATCAAAAGTATCCGGACACCCTCAAAAACATACTTTTTCAAACTATGTGCATTGTGCTGCCACCTACTGCCAGGTACTCCTTACCAGCGACCTCAGTAGTCGTTAGACCTCGTGAAAGAGCAGAACGAGGCGCTCTGCGGAACTCACGGACTTCGAACGTGTTCAAGTGATTCAGTGTCACTTGTATCATACGTCTGTATTCAAGATTTCCACACTCCTAAACAGTCCTAGGTCCACTATTCTCGATGGGATAGGGAAGTGGAAACGTCAAAAGACACGTAAAGCACGAAAGCGTACAGGCCGATCACATCTGTTGACTGACAGAAACCACCGACAGTTGAAGAGGGTCGTAATGTGTAACAGGCAGACATCTATCCAGATCATCACACAGGAATTCCAAACTGCATCAGGATCCACTGTAAGTATTATGACAGTTACGCGGGAGGTGAGAAAACTTGGATTTCATGGTCGATCGGCTGCTCATAAGCCACACATCACGCCGGTAAATGCCAAACGACGTCTCGCATGATGTAAGGAGCGTAAACATTGGGCAATAGAACAGTGGAGAAACGTTTTGTGGGGTTACGAATCACGGTACACAATGTGGCGATCCGCTGGTAGGGTGTGGGCATGGCAAGTGCCCGGTAAACGTCATCTGCCAGCGTGTGTAGTGCCAACAGTAAAATTCGGATGCGGTGGTGTTATGGTGTGGTCGTGTTTTTCGTGGGGGGGGGGGGCTTGCATTGCCCCCCTTGTTGTTTTGCGTGGCACTATCACAGCACAGGCTACATTTATGTTTTAAGCATCTTCTTGTTTCCCACTGTTGAAGAGCAACTCGGGGATGGCGATTGCATCTTTGACACGATCGAGCACATGTTCATAATGCACGGCCTGTAGCGGAGTGGTTACACGACAATAACATCCCTGTAATGGACTGGCCTGCACAGAGTCCTGACCTGCATCCTATAGAACACCTTTGGGATGTTTCGGAAATCCGACTTCGTGCCAGACCTCACCGACCGACAGCGATACCTCTCCTCAGTGCAGCACTCCGTGAAAAATGGGCTGCCATTCCCCAAGAAACCTTCCAGCACCTGAATGAACGTATGCTTGCGAGAGTAGAAGCTGTCAACAAGGCTAAGGGTGGGCGAACACCATACTGAATTGCAACATTACCGATGCAGGGCGCCACGACTTTGTAAGCCATTTTCAGACAGATGTTCGGATAGTTTTGATGACATAGTATATCTTTGCATGCCAGGAAATGTTATTTAAGTGAGAGCCTTTTACGGGTCGTGCTGCTTCTGAAGAATACCGTAGACAGTGTAACCGTAACCATTTACTTGTATGTAATGTCATACTCTGTGGTCTGGGTGAAGTTATATGGATTTGCGATATGAATATGTGTGGTTGTGTGTGTGTGTGTGTGTGTGTGTGTGTGTGTGTGTGTGTGTGTGTTGTAACGGGGTTGTGTTGAGGGTTTAAAATAGTTTGCCACAAGTGGATTGGTAGAAGAGTTACTAAGGAAAAATCTTTCTTTCGTTTCCTCCACTTGTACCGATACAGTTCGCATCCACAGAAGGAAACGTAGCCGAAACGTCACCCAACGGCTTCAAAAGAGGCTTCCTTCTTTTTTTATGTCTTTCAAAATGGTAAATGTTTGATGATGATTATTAAACCTACGTGAGGATAAATCGATAGACACTAAGAAAGGGTGTAAATAGAAACTAGGGATTGTCACATTTTAGAATGGCTTCAAACCTGGGATATACATTGCTGACAAGTTGAGACAGTCTGATAACGTTCCTTGACATATTGTAATACTGACAAGGGAATCTCCCCATCGCACCCCCTTCAGATTTAATAGTAAGATGGCCCACAGGATAGCCCGTCAGAAACGGAACGCAGGTCAAGCATGAAAACAGGAATGACGTGAACTGGACTGTGAAAAAAAAAAAAAAAATTGAAACAGTGAACGGTCCAAGAATAAGAACTGCAATATAGAGCAGCCACGAAAAGAAATGGCATTGTGGTTAAGTGGTTACGGTATTGGATTGCTAAGCGGGCGAGCCGTGCTCGTAACTACTTGGTGCCATTTCTTTCTCTCACAACATTATGAACTGTCCGCCCGGTCACTGAAATGTTCGTTCTCTTTCTGCAGTTTTAACAGTTGTCATACTATACATTGGTTGTAGGATGTGAGTCATGTGGTAAGAATACGCTACCGTCGCAAGTAAATGTGAGGAACAGTGAGAGCAGGCGAGATGCCACAAAGAAGTGTCACAGAAATGAAAACAAGTAAACGGGTTTGAACTATGTTACAACAACAGAATTCAAGAGCAAAAACTTCGAAACGGAACGCAACGTTAAAAACATACGTTTTGTCAGAGTACGCATAAGTTGTATGATAGTCGAACAGTTGCGTTCATTGGTTCCAGCTTATGTGAGAAACTAGTGTGTTTTCATCTTTTCCTTGGGAATATGAACACCTAAATCGGGCAAGGGGGCATATCTCACTCACTCACAAGGCATAAAAGTTAGGTACGTCGGTAAGGGATTCCTATCATATGACACTCGTACTGTCACCAATGCCGTGTATGACATACCAGACGTGTTTTTCGGTGGAGGATTCGGTTGACTTGTCACTTTGTCATCAAACGTTTGCTGTTTCCATTCCTGCTACTAATAGAGTAGATGTACACAATCAACATTCATTGTAGGTCCCTTCCTCACACGTCGCTGTTACAAACGGACGTTACGCTACGACACAGACACAAATTTGAATAAAGCGAACAGTGGAGAAACAAAATTGCACGAGATAGGCCTGAACATGGCTCGACCGATTGGCAGTCCAACACCGAACCACTTAACCATAACGCCATTTGTATTGCCTGCTCCTTTATATTGCACTTCTTGTTTTTGGCCCGCTCACTTCATTTTTCTTCTTTTTTTTTCACGCTTCATTACATCTTCTTCCCATTTTCACGCTTGATCTGTGTTCAGTTTTTGACGGGCTGTCCAATGGGCAGTCTGACCACTAAATCTGAAGGGAGTGCGACGGGGAGTTTCCCTTGTAAGGCTTAAGAGATGAACAGTTTTGTTTTGTTTTTGTCAAAATTGTTAATATGTGATACTTCACAAGTCTGCGGCGCGTTAACTCTACTCATGTTGTCACGGCTTAATTTCTAAAGCTCCGGAACGCACCCCTCCCCCCCCCCCCCCCCACCCAAGCCACTACAACCATAAAAATCCCAAGTTTAGAGTTCTGAACTGTTCAAACAATTGCACTGTAGCTGCTATTATAAGAGTGCTGCTCATTCATAAATATGAAATATCAAAAGAATAATCTGTACGTGGAAGTCGCTCATACCAGGACTGAAGAACGTTCAAGGATTCGCTTATTCACGAAATCCAAGGGGCCGTCAGTATTTCCTGCGACACAACAGCCAATGCAACATGTCGGTTCAAATGGTGCAGATGGCTCTGAGCACTATGGGACTTAACATCTGAGGTCATCAGTTCCCTAGAACTTAGAACTACTTAAACCTAACTAACCTAAGGACATCACACACGTCCATGCCCGAGGCAGGATTCGAACCTGCGACCGTAGCACTCGGTCAAATCGGCCGGCTAACATGTCGGAAGTTGCTGTAATTCAGTTACGACTACCTCTGTTTGTAAACTGACCACTCATTAACTTACACGATTTTAATCTCGGAACATAGTGACTGTAGCGAGCACTAACTTTGTAGTACCATATGAACTATTTTGCCCTTGCCTGATATCTCTTCCTCTGCCGTGGATAACAGTAAAGAGAATGAGCCATTGTTGTTTTCATAACTGAGATGCTTACCTGAAGATTCAGATAAAGACAATTTTTATATGACTGATTACCGAAATATACTAAACAGAATCGTGCTGCACTGGCCTTGTCAGTTTTCGTTGGTAGTGAAGTTTATGTAAAGCCCATTCAACTGCATTACGTAGTGGGCGTTGTTCATTCTGGTTGCGAACATATGAATGAAGAGTATTTGTGCTGACACAAATGCATGAATGAAAGTTTTCTGTATTTTATCCTGATTGCTATGTTTCTTAGGCTCAGATATCGCCGTGTCGTGTGCTGTCAGCGTTATGAACCAGTATTGCGAACACATTTGTTTTCAAGAAAGTATTTTTGTTTGAAATTTGTGCACACTTTCGAGGGGACAGTTTTATATACAGGAGATAGGTAAAATAATGTGAACAGTGGTAGTAATGGGATGGTTGTGTTTGACGGGCCAGGTAAGGCACGTGTCGCGCTGGACTGTGCATGTTCAGTACGCACTAGGCATTAGTGCAGGTTGTTTACGAGAAGTGCACGCTTCGTATTTGCATTCAGAGGCCGAGATGGACGTGCAATGAAAGAGCTAACGAAGTTCCAAAGACGGCAGATTGTGGGGGCCCGATTAGCTGGAGTATCAGTAACCAAGACAGCCAACGCACTGAATTTTTCAAGAGCAACTGTTTCAACAGTCATGACAGCCTACACAAGACACGGAAAGACATCACACTTGAGCCGCGGTAAAATGTGCTGTTTTGAAGAGAGCGCCGCAGCGCGTAGTGTGAAGCAGTCGCCTTCCATTTCTGGCTGTGGCGCCGCTGTGGCAATCGCAGCTCTGGTGTCTCCGTCTGGTGGGAAAGGGGAAAGGTCGCCTCTTCACGTGCATTTTAGGGGCGCGATGAGCTCGGCAGTACTCCTGTGGAAAACCTCCCGCATCCTGATGTTCTCCAAACACAACAAGCCTCCATCTGATGCCTCTTCCTATCGTCCTATCTCTCTCACATTGGTGTTCAGCAAGCTCTTGGAATCCATCCTTATCCGGCGCACCCATCACCACCTCCACCAAAACCACCTCCTCCCCGACACCCAATGTCGCTTTTGACCGTCCTTCTCTGCCGATGACCAACTCCTCCGCCTCACTCAACCTCTCTCCCTCCAGCTTAACTCCCGTCGCTCCGCCATTTTTGTCTCCCTCGACTTCGAAAAGGCCTACGACCTTGTCTGGCATCCCAGTCTCCTGTTTAAACTCCAAACCTACGCCCTTCCTGTCAACTACATCCGTCTGATGGCCTCCTTCCTCTCCCGCCGCCCCTCTTACGTTACAATCCGTAATGCTGATTCCCACACCTTCTACCCCTCTGCAGGTGTGCCCCAGGGCTCTGTCCTCTCCTCTCTACTCTACCTCCTGAACACGGCAGATATGCCCCAACCCCCCCCCCCCCCCCCTCCAGTACACCTCTTGCAATATGCCGATGACACCGCATTCCTCGCCATCGCTCCTACCCTCCAACGGTCCCAACGCCTTCTCCATAATCACCTGAACCTTTTTGCCACAGGGTGTAATCAGTGGCTCCTGAAAATCAATCCTTCCAAGACCCAGGCAATCATTGTAGTAGGTCGTATCACTCGCTCCTTCCGGCCCCTGGATTTCTCCCTTACCGTATGTGCCTGTCCTGTCTGTCTCACCCCCACCCTCACCTACCTTGGCCTCACCATTGACCGTCACCTCACCTGGATCCCTCATCTCCGCTCCATCCAATCCAAAGCCCACAACCGCCTCTGACTCCTCATTCCTCTCTGGCCAGACATGGGGGTTGAACCCCTCTACCATCCTCCACACCTACAAATCCTTAATCTGTCCCATCCTCTGTTATGCCAGTCCTACCTAGATCTCTGCCCCCTCGCCCCCAAATTCTGTAAGTCCCTCCAGATCCTTGAGCGTCATGCACTCCACCTAGCCTTCCATACACGCCTCCCATCCCCATGCAGATCCTCTATGACCTCATTCCTTTCCCCCACCTACTCCTATTCCTCAAACATACCCGCATACTCTACACTTCCCGCCGCCTTGATCCCCCTCACCCCCTGGTTGCTCCTTTCCTCTCCCGTCCCTGCCCCCTGCCACGCCTTCACTGTCCCCCTAGCCTCCATCTCTACATCCTTCATCTTCTTTCCCAAGGTGGCTTCCATCAACTCCCCCTCCTGGATGATGCCCTCTCTCCCTCCATCTATCCCTCCCCCCCCCCCCTGAGTCCTTTTGTATTGCCCTACTCTGCCTTCCCCACTCCCTGTCGCGTCTGCCCAGTACCCCCACCCCTCTTATGGGTCCTCATCCTCCATCGGCTCCTTTCACCCCTCCCCCCCTTCGCTTTTCCTCTCCTTCCACCTTTTCCCATCATCTGTCCAGTTCCCTCCCCCCCCCCCCCCACCTCCTCTCGGCTGTGGTATGTCACATTTGCCAACTTTTTAGTGCAGTGTTCAAGTGAATGTTCAGTGTTGTTCGTCTTTCTAGTGTTGCAAAGATAAACCATTCTGTCGCTGGGTGTGAATTTTATGTCTTTTGCGAACAGAAACCAGACTGTCACCGTGTTTTTTAATTGTCTGTCTATTATTTTACCTGTCTGACTCGTATGTATTTTATTAGCATCGTCATCCCTTTGTTCTCTGTTTTAAGTTCCACGATTTTTTCACTATGTTACTACTTAAGTCTCCGATTTTATCGTCTGTTTTTATTATTTCTTCTCTTCATCCTTCTAAAACAAAGTCTGTAGGCTGAAGAGCGGCATGCTAAGCTGCTGCCAGCCAGCCCGAAATTCAATAAAACAAAAAAAAAAAAAAAAAAACAGTTCGGCAGTGGGTCAGTTGGAGTAGGTCAGTCGGAGTGAGTCGGGGGGGAGTCTGTCGAGTCTGGTCAGTTGGTCAGCCGGATCAGTGTGGGGCAGTCAGTGTCTGTCTGTCGTCCGGAGTGCTAGTATGTGTTAGGCCACCAGTCTGCTCGAGTTTGCTCAGGCAAGGGGCATTGGCGGTCGGATCGATCGGTTGGTCGGTGGCGCACTGAGACACAAGATGACTTGTCCGCCCTGAGCGTCGGCGCATGTGAGGTCGCCACGTGAGTCCAGTGGGCCGCGCCGTATAGCGAGGGGTAGCGGCTTCGGGGCCGACACGAGAGCAGCAGGAGTCAACCCACATCGGTCTGGCCGGCGCGAGCTGCGATGCCGTGAGACGGGAGATCGGCGCGCCTTCCTGCGTCCGTTGAAGCGGCTGCCAGCGGACGGTTCGGGAGAGCGTTTTGGGGCGTGGTGCACCAGGTCTTCGCCAGATATAGCAGTTTATTAAAAGTTGAGTGATTCGTGATGTGTTGTTTCATTTACTTGTTAAATTCTACTTGTGTTCTTCGTCAGCCTGCTCGTCTGTCTCTCGTCCGCATTTGTTTGGCAGTTAGTGTCTGTCTATCTGTCTGTCGGTCTGCCGTACATTAATAGCTGCCTCTGTCATGTTTGTTGGATTCGGTGTTAACGAATTTATTGCTTAAGGTGTAAAGGCCGAATTACTGAAATATGTTTTTATCTGGCCTATCATCTTGCGAGGTGGTATATGTGTAATATAGAGCATGTCGGTACATTTTATGTAAAACTGCATTTCATGGATTTTATTTAAATGGTCATTTTAGTGTATAAAGTTGCCATCCTTCCACCGTAAGCGTTCTTTTAAAAACAAGTTGCACTTTCAGTGGCAAATAATTTTTAATGTGAGTGTTTTGTACAATCTCCATCCCTCTTACGGGGTGCAAATTTTATGTGTGTGTGAGTTGTTAAAATTTTTTGGTTTAAAGTAATCTGGTGTGTTGCAATTATGCACCAGTGTAGTCTTTCAGAGGTTGTTGTGAGCGGTCGTGACTGCGGCCGTGTTAAAAGGGAGCGGCAAGGTTCTCAGCCCGAAAGCTCATACTGTCAAGAAAAAAAAAGTTATTTCTGCCTCTGAATAAATTGTAACTTGATATTTACAGAGTGGTTTCTGTTTATAATTTTAAATCTGTTTAAAAAAAGGCTTTTACGAATAAAATTTCCATTAAAAAATTTTAATTTGTTTCATAAGTTACCAACTGGCAACTACTTCCAGGTTCACATAGTGTGATTAAATGTGTTAATCCTCTTGATGAATCGCTAGTAAATAAAGTAAATTCTTAAGAAAAGGTTTTGAAAGTAAATTCACGGTTCAATACTGTAAACGTAATAGTGGACGTAAATTATAACTAAATGACAGATTATAAATGACAGTACGCTAACACGAACTGTGTCAAAACAACACAAAATTACGACGGCTAAGATGAATGTGACCGTTGAGCTCAATAACCATCTTCGAGACCCTGTATCTATCGACACCGTCGCCGAGAACTTCATAAAACGAATATTCATGGACGAAATGCTATACCGAAACCAGTACTGACGACAACCAACACAAGGAAGCTTAAAACATGGTGTCAGGAGCATAAATCCTGGACAGTTGATCAGTGGAAACGCGTCATATGGTCTGACGAGTCAACGTTTTCGTTATTTCCAACATCGGGCCAGGTTTACGTCTGGAGAACGCCAAAAGAAGCCTACAATCATGATTGCTTGATTCCAACGGTTAAGCATGGAGGTGGAAGTGTGATGGTGTGGGCAGCCATATCATGTTATTCTGCTGGTCCCGTCATTACTGTTAAAGGCCGGGTTACAGTCAACGATTCTGTGAACATTTTAGGTGATCAGGTGCACCCCATGATTCAAATTTTGTTCCCCAACAACGAGCATATTTTAGGACCGTAATGCACCAATTCACACAGCCAGGACAGTACAATTGAGGTCTGAGGAGCATGCAAATGAACTGCGGCGTCCTCCCTAGCCAGCTCAGTCCCCGGACTTGAGTATGATCGATTGGAGCGCACACTCTGGAGTAGATTTCCGCCTCACTCTTCACTACAGGTGTTAGAAGATGTTCTGATCGACGAGTGGCACAACATTCCACTGGAGACTATACAATCATTATATGCCAGTATTCCAAGAAGAATCGCAGCTGTATTACGGACAATTGGGGATGCAACCCATTATTAATAAACCGTTCCCAAGTACGTACATGCGTTAACATTATTTTGCCCATCCCCTGTACTTTCTGTATGCTGTTGGGTGATGCATAACAATGAGAAAAAATGATCGTGTGGCATTACTGGCTGGAAGTTTCGATACGGGGAAGTTCGGCTGGCGGGTTGCAAGTCTTTTTGCACGTGGCGCCACTCTGGGCGACTCGCATGTCTGTGACGATGAGGTGATGACTATGAGGACAACATCACCCAGTCCACGGGCGGAGAAAATTTCCAACCCAGCTGGGAATCGAATCCAGGCCAGCTGCATGGTGGGCAAACACACTACCACTCAGCTAAGCAGGCGGACCAGCAGCATTGAGAGTGCAAGCCACAATCATAGTTACAGGCTTTATCAGGAAACTCAATAAATATGCAGTGACTGAAAGACCTCCAGTAATTTTTATTGTTCTACGCTGAATTTTTATTTAGTGATTTTCAAATATAACTGGAAGTCACGCACACAAAAAAAAACATGACATCTCACGGTAAGATAAGGATGGTGCTACGGCGCCCAAAGGTACCAGCCGCATGAAAGCTACAACGCGCGGGTCACGAACAGCAACGTTGACGCGGTCTGTAACAACCACTCGGCATTTTCACGTATACCCCCAGACCACCAGGAGGCGCACCAAGAGCTACGGACCACCAAATACCTCGCCAGGCAACCACAGGAGTTGCTGGCTGCATCCCAACACCGTGCGTACATCCGGTCACGAGTTACTAGAGGGCTGCGCGTCTCCTTCCTGGAGAATAGCTATTTAATAAATTATGGGGATTACTGATGACAGTTCCTCTCGACGAGAGCAGGCCTACAAATGAGCCCTCAATTAAGCTCTCGTCGTCGAGAAGCAGGTTCCGCGTTGGAAAACAGCTTTTCTCGAGTGCTGGTCAAAGTTCCGGCAAATTAGGTGGAGCAAAATCAACAAATTATGTTTTTGTTTGGAACCTTAGAAGAGGCGGAGTTAATTCATGATTATAAATTATGACGAACAGGTTCCTGGTTTTCTAAAGCTCAATAAAGCGGATAATATATATTCCTACTGAGACATTCTTACAATTAAGAAATTGCATTTTGATGATGACATCGCAAGCTGAGGGCACATACGATACCGTTTCGTTGCCAACATGCTATTGCCGTGAACTTGCTTCGATTTTACCCATAGCGAGAAGAACAAACAGTGAAGGCACAAACAAAAAAATAGTCGTTTACTCTCGAAAAATTACAGCTCTCCCGTCATACAATTATAACACAAGGTTTTTCTTACGACTGCGAGTGAAAACTACCATCTTCTTTATTTGTAAACGTTGATATCGTAATATCGGAAAAATTTCTAGATCACATCATTAGATAACTGAAAACTTATAAGATGTCAATTCATAACTCTTCGTTTACATAGAATTCCTAACAGTAGCAACATATTCACAATATGAACATGTAACATACACTATGTGATCAAAAGTTTCCGGACGTCTGGTTGAAAATGACTTAACAAGTCCGTGGCTCCCTGCATCGGTAACGCTAGAATTCAATATGGTGTTGGCCCACCCTTAGTCTTGTTAACAGCTTCCCCTCTCGCAAGCATACGTTTGATCAGGTGCTGGAAGATTTCTTGGGGAATGACAGCCAATTCTTCAGGAAGTGCTGCACTGAGGAGCGGTATCGATGTCGGTGGTGACGCCTGGCACGAAGTTGGCGTTCCAAAGCATCCCATAGGTATTCTATAGGATTCAGGTCAAGACTTTGTGCAGGTCAGTCCACTACACGGAAGGTTACTGTCGTGTACCAACTCCGCTACAGGCCGTGCATTATGAACAGGTGCTCGATCGTGTTCAAAGATGCAATCGCCATCCCCGAATTGCTCGTCAACAGTGGTAAACAACAAGGTGCTTGAAACATCAATGTAGCCTGTGCTGTGGTAGTGCTACGCAAAACAACATGGGGTACAAGCCCCCTCCATGAAAAACACACCATAACACTATCGCCTCGGAATGTTACTGTTGGCACTACACACGCTGGCAAATGACGTTCAACGGGCTTTCGCCATACCCACACCCTGCCATCGGCTCGCCACATTGTGTACCGTGATTCGTCACTCCACACACCGTGTATCCACAGTTCAATATTCCAATGCCTATGCTTCTTACACCAAGCGAGGAGTCGTTTGCCATTTACCGGCGTGATATGTGGCTTATGTGCAGCCGCTCGACCATGAAATCCAAGTTACCTCACCTTCCGCGTAACTGTCATAGTACTTGGAGTGGATCCTGATGCAGTTTTCAGTTCCTGTGTGATGGTCTGGATAGATGTCTGCCGGTTACACATTACGACCCCCTTCAACCGTCGGCGGTTTCTGTCAGCCAACAGAGGTCGGCCTGTACGCTTTCGTGTTTTACGTGTCCCTTCACGTTTCCACTTCACTATCACATCGGCAACAGCGGACCTAGGGATGTTTAGGAGCCCGCATCTCGTGGTCGTGCGGTAGCGTTCTCGCTTCCCACACCCGGGTTCCCGGGTTCGATTCCCGGCGGGGTCAGGGATTTTCTCTGCCTCGTGATGGCTGGGTGTTGTGTGCTGTCCTTAGGTTAGTTAGGTTTAAGTAGTTCTAAGTTCTAGGGGACTGATGACCATAGATGTTAAGTCCCATAGTGCTCAGAGCCATTTTTGATGTTTAGGAGTGTGGAAATCTCGAATACAGACTCATGGCACAAGTGACACCCAATCATCTGACCGCGTTCGAAGTGCGTGAGTTCCGCAGAGCTCCCCATTCTGCTCTGTCACGATGTCTAACGACTACTGAGGCCGGTGATATAGAGTACCTGGCAGTAAGTGGCAGCACAATGCACCTAATATGAAAAAGTATGTTTTTGGGGGTGTCTGGATACTTTTGATCACGTAGTGTAGTAGAATATCTGATCCACTGTAGTTTTACGGTATGTGAGAGTTGTCACATTCTCAGCAGTCTCTACGGGTGAATTGTGGTGCCATCTACACACGGCAGACAAGGAGCAGTTGCATGTGCAGCCACGTCCACATCTAGGTACGCAATCTGCAAGTCACAGTATGGGGCGTGGCGGGGGTTAATGGCACCACCACTTGTCTCCTATCCAGTTCTACTCGCGAACAGAGCGATGGAAAACCGACCGTGTATAAGCCTCCGTACAAGTCCCAATTTAAGTTATATTACGTTCTTGGTTCTTACGCCAGATGTACCTTGGCAGCAATAGAATCGTCCTGCAGTGAAGCTCAAATGCCGAGTCTATAAATTTCTTCAATAGTGTTCTGCGATAACAACGTTGTCTCTCTACCAGAGATTCCCACTTCAAGAAGCATCTCCGTAATATTCAGATGTTGATCTAATTTACGAGAAAAAATCTACAGCCGCCTCTGAACTGCTTTGATGTCTTCCTTTAATACGACCTGGTGGCGATTCCAAACACTCGAACAGTACTCAAGAGTGGGTCACATTAGTGTTCCATACGCAGTCTCCCATTATAGATGAGCCACACTTTCCTAAAATTCTTGCAATAAATTGAAGTCGACCATTTGCCTTCCCTGCTAAAGCTCTTAGACGCTCGTTTCAGTTGATATCGCTTTGCAACGTTAGGCCGAAATTATTTAATCGACGTGTATGTGTCAAGCAGGACACTAGTAATACTGTATCCGAACATTACAGGTTTGTTCTCCTACTCGTCCTCATTAACTTACATTTTTCCACATTTAGAGCTAGCTGCCATTCATCACAGCATCTCCAAATATTCTCCACGTCATCTTGTATCCTCCTACAGTCACTCAACGAAGAAACCTTCCTGTGCACCACAGAAAACACCCGTACAACGAACAACCGCAGATTGCTGCTCATTCTGTCTGTCAAGTCATTTCTGTATAATAGAGAATAAGAGTGGTCCTGTCACACTCCCATGGGGCACTCCTGAAGATGCTCATGTCTCTGAACATTTGCAGCAGAGGACAACGTACAGGATTTTCCTATTTAAGAAGTCTTCGAACCAGTCACCTCTAGTGCCTACTCCGTACACTCGTAACTTCGTTAACCGTCTGCATTTGAGCACCGTGTAAACTTTTTCCAGTAATCCCCTCAAATGCACACGCACACACCTCAACCCACAATGACAGTTTTACGTTGGAAAAGACGATAATGTTTATCACACTGGAATAACCAATAAGAAACGATGTGTTTGATTTTCATTTACCAATAAGCGCTGAAATGACCAATTAAATTTTAAAAAATCATTATTTTTACCAACCTAAATGTTTTCCCTTAATTTAAAGACACATTGTCCAACTTCTTGCATGTATCACGAACACCTACACAGATACATTCGTAGCTCACATGGTAGAACCAACAAGCAGACAAACAATACTGCTGAATTTCTTATTTCTTTTCCATGTTGTGAACCTTTAAACAATCAATGCACGTTCTAATCAACACCTGTGTGTGATATACGCCTTTCAAGTTTTTATTTATAGTATTTTAATAGGTTTGTTTATAAATAACTCATCTTCCACCAATCGCGATTTTCTTTATTTTATTTTTGGCACGGCGCGTTTCAGGAAATGATTCCCATTTTCAAGTGGTTTTTTTTTGTGTTTGTTATGTCATTCCTATGTGATGCTGTCGATGTGTGGGATTCTGCTTCATTTTGTTGACTTTACTGCAGTATATAAGAAAACACGCGATTTTTAGTTGGTTGTCGACCTTTTTGTGAAGTTAGTGGCGAAATTTAGAAGA
Source organism: Schistocerca americana (assembly GCF_021461395.2). Lineage (NCBI taxonomy): Eukaryota > Metazoa > Arthropoda > Insecta > Orthoptera > Acrididae > Schistocerca > Schistocerca americana. Next base: position 296,631,106 of record NC_060121.1, on the reverse strand, counting down.
ATTTGTACTCACAGTTTCCTTATGGTCCATTTGTGCAAAAGTTGTATGTGATGTTTAGTGTGGGTGAGACTCTACACAAATAGACCATAAGGAAACTGTAAGTACAAATTCTTCTAAATTTCGCCACTAACTTCACAAAAAGATCGACAACCAACTAAAAATCGCGTGTTTACTTATATATTGCAATAAAGTCAACAAAATGAAGCAGAATCTCACACATCGACAACATCACGCAGGAATGACATAACAAACACAGAAGTACGCACTTGAAAATGGGAATCATTTCCCGAAACGCGTCGTGCGAAAAATAAAATAAAGAAAATCGTGACTGGTAGCACATGAGTTATCTATAAACAATCCTATTATTTTCAAAGTCTCAGGCTTTCAGAAACATTTATAATGGATCAAATCAGATTATAGTATTTGGTTATTAAGACCATATGAAATTAGAACTGGAAGCAATAGCGCGTTTCGGAACAACTAAAAATGCTTTAGTATTTCTTCTCCACAGAAAAGAACTACACTGCGTGACAAATAAGTGAAGCACGCAGAAGACTTGTTTTTATGTCAGTTTACCTTCTGACACCTACATACCGTCGGCGGTATATAAATGAAGAGAAATGCAATCCTCTATGACAAGTAGTACGTCCGCCAGAGTGATCGTCGTTCGTGTTTAGTGTTGTTAACAGTCTCGGTAGGGTATATAAATGACATAAACAGCTACAGGAGTGTGATCACTGTGAAAGGCATAGACATGGCGAGTAGTCGTGTGAGACAGCATTGTAAGCACCAGTTAGAGTTTTATAAGGATCTCCACTTCACCAGATTTGTACAGCATTCTGATGTGGCAGTAGTCTGATCAACTGCAAGGGAACGTGAGGTCAGGCTCACCCATCTTCAAGGTACAGTGGACCACGTCTGGCAACCACAAGGGAGGAGCAATGCATTGTGCACCAAGCACATCGGAACCAATTCATATCTCACTTGCCTTCCGAGAAAAGGTGACGGACCTCTAAGTTTTCTGTGTCATTTGCCACCCACTGATCGGAGACTAGGGAATTATGTGTCACATGTATCGAGCGAGGGAGCGATGTGGTCATCACACTGGACTCGTATTCTGGAGGACGACGGTGATTTAGGTTTACGGTGATTTCCTTAAATCATTCCAAGCATATGCCGGGATGGTTCCTCAGAAAAGGCACTGCCGATTTCCTTCCCCGTCCTTGAACCAATCAGAGCTTGTGCTTCCTTTCTAACGATCTCGATGTCGGGCTGTTAAACCCTAATCTTCCTTCGTCTTTTACTGTCCCAAGCGTAGACTGCAGTTAACATCGTAATACAAACGGCTGCGTTTGGAACCGTCGAGCATAGCGGTGAACTGGGGAGAGGTTCCATTCTTCCATTGATCTCTAGGTGTACAGCACAGTGTTACGCCTGGCATGATGGTGTGAAGAGCCATCGAGTATGACTTCATGTAACAGCTAGTACTGTGTGTGTGTGTGTGTGTGTGTGTGTGTGTGTGTGTGTGTGTTTGTGGGTTAGGGCAACACCGACTCAAAGGAAGGCCTCGGCGCTTGTTGGTGACGTCACGTCAGCTAGGCACTGCGAACGCCAGGTCTGTTACAGGCAGAAACGCCTGGGCCTGCTTATCACTATGAATCTCTTATTTTTGGACAAAATGTTTGGTATTGTTTTGGATTCTGCAGTTTTATTTAGATGAAAGATTTTCTTACTATCGTAAAGCTACAAATGAAGATCATAGTTCTGTATTACTGAATCCTGTCGAAACAAACGTAGATCAATATGAGAAAATGCTTTGCCCCATTGCAAGCTTCGGAAATTTTACATTCAAGTAACTATATTTACTTGATCCATTTTGCTATAGAAACTTACCCCAACCCCCTTACAATGAACTCATTTCTTTTATTTATTTATTTATTTTTGTTTGACATCGTCACTGGAAATGTGAACTAATTTACATGTGTAAATGTCCAGCTGTTACCAGTCATTAGATTACAGTCGTTTTCAACGAAAGGAATTCTAAACAGGAAAGAAAATAGCTTCATACATCGAAAATACCGCTGGGCTTAAAATTTTTAAACATGCACATTAGAAAAAATAAATATTCCCCTCTTGCAAGTGAAAGGAGAAACTTTATAAGATAATTTTATTTGATAAAACAAGAACCTTTCTTTTGCCTCTTCTTCTGTCCCCCACCCACTCCCCCAACGTGTACAATCGCAAGATATTTCATTAACATTCAGTGCTCCTCACCCCATAGTCAACCAAGATACCTAAAGAAGACCACCAATATGCTCACAGTTTCTTGTAAAAGCAACCCAGTACAAACGTAACTTCCTCAGATTTACAAATAAGGTAAAGACCATGAAGTTGTTTTTGATTGTCAATCCTTTAAACAGGTGGAAATTTAAGTTCAGGAGTACACTATTTGTTAAGAAGTGTAACGAATTGCACAATTAATTGATTGCCGAAATCTCTCAGAACAATGTGTGTTGGTCAACTACCGCCAATAGTTTCACATTTTCCTGTGCCAGAGAGGGGGATACCACCACTATGAATATGCCTGCAACAGACCTGGCGTTCGCCGTGCCTAGCTGACGTGACGTCACGAACAAGCGCCGAGGCCTTCCTTTGAGTCGGTGTTGGTTAGGGGGCGCTCAACGTCGAGGCTATCAGAAATCAATAGAAACGAATGTGGCTGAAACATAGAATACGAGATAAAAGAAATAAATGGTAAACTGAGATAAAATCGCACTCACTCACTCTCTCCCAATCTCACCCATTATCACCCGCTCCAGCACGCTTGACGACAACATGGAAAACAACATACAGATGGGGGGACGTTCGAAAACTGTCAATTAAAACACAGCGAAGGCTAGAGGAAAACTAAAACAGATTCACAGCGGTATGTGGCTTGCTGATAACTTACCAAAACATGGATGAGCAAGCCACCCTGATAACGCATTAAAAACGTAGGTTTGACAAATCACGTTAGTGTCACAAATCACAAAATCTTAAAAGTAACCTTTTTCGTTCGTCACTTAAACAGAAGGCATATCTGTCGGAAATTTGCCTCTGCCGTCTGGTCTGAAAATAAAACACAGTCTAGTAAAACGTGGCGCACAATGCTTGTACGCCACAAGCACCATACAGAGGAGGGTCCTCACACCGAAGAAAGAAGCCATGCGTCATAGAGCTGTGTCTTATGTGAAGACAAGTAAGGACCTCGTCCTGCCTGTGTGGCTAGAAGAAGTTACGTCACGGCCACTTTAGCAGACGGAGCTTATTGTCTGTCATTTCCAGCTACTCATCCTCCGATCGACGCATTACTCTGCACCTCAACAGCGACACGATAACATACAGGGAGGATGACACACTGAACTGAGGATCACGACACGCATCCCTGACTGCCACATATCCGCCGTTTCGTTCCCCACAATACGCCCTGCAGCTGGTAGAGACTGAGGGACTGGCGGCAAAACGCTGCGTCACTACCATTCAGCATCCTCATGTGTTATCTCTCGTGCAACTCTACTGTGGTGCCATTTTTCAGCAGGACCATGCTCGTCCACAAGTGGCAAGTGTCTGAAATGTCTGCGTGATGCTGAGGTACTACAGTATTCAGCAATGCACTCAGGTATGCCCCGACGGAACGTGTGGCGACCAGCGCCAGTGCCTACATGGAGGAACTCAAGGACTGGTTACGATACACTTATGGAGAAACATCACAACACCAAAAAATCATTAACGTAGAGCTATGAAATTTCTGGAATACATCTGTCTAGGTAATATATTTAATTGGTTAACATGCCAAGATCACAGGCTAATGCAAGCGCGAGATAAGCCACTTCAAATGTGAAATTCTGGTACGTTTATAACTTGTGTAACAGCCAGAAGTACAGGTGCTGGATTACAGGTGTGGGATGGAGTTGCATGCCTGTTGCACTTGGCCAATACAGTGATGTGTTGTGGATGGCGTTGGAGTTGTCGTCCGATAATGTCCTACATGTTGTCGCATTGAGACAGATGTGGTGATCGAGCAAGCCAAGGCAACATGTCGACAAATAGTAGAGCATCCTGGATTACAGCAGCGGTATGTAGGCGAGCGGTATCCTGTTTGAAAGCACCCCCTGGAATGATGTCCATGAATGACAGCACAAAAACTCCAATCACCATACTGCCGTACAAATTTGCGGTCAGAGTGCGTGGGATAACCACGAGAGTGCTCTTGATCTCATACGAAATCGCACCCCAGATCATAGCTCCAGGTATAGGTCCAGTGCGTTTAGTACGAAGGCAGGTTAGCTGTAGACCTTCAACTTGCCTCCGTCTAACCAACAGACGACCATCGCTAGCACCGAGGCAGAACTAACTTTCGTCAGAAAACGCAACACACATCCAACCTGCCCTCCAACGAGCTCTCGCTTGACATAACTGAAATCACAAATGGGGGTGGTTTGCGGTCAGTGGAAGGCACACTACAGAGTGTCTGGCCCGGAGCTATCTTTGAAGTAACAGATTTGTAACAGTTCGTTGTGTCACTGTGATGCCAATTGCTGTTCAAATTGGTGCTGCAGATGCAGTGCGATGAGTCAGAGCCATACGCCGAAGGTGATGGTATTCCCTACTGGTAGTTTTGAGTGTCCGTCTGAGCCCGATCTTCTTTCGACCGTACATTCTCGTGACCACCGCTGACAGTGGTCATGCACAGTGGTTTACATTCCTGCCAAGTCTTTTTGCAGTATATCCACTTCTCGTAGCCGTACTACACAACCTCGTTCAAACTCAGTGAGGTGTTGATACTGGCGTCATTGTCGTCTTAAAGGCATTCTTGACTAATATCAAATTCCAAGCACCATCTCAAAGATAACTTTTGCCGACGATCGTTACAATGTGTATTTAAAGCAAACCTCTTTTACATCCTCATAGAGGCGCTACTTATGCTACTGACGCTAAATTTAAACAGACATCATCTTTGAGATGTAGAAACACACCTACCAACTATCGTTTATGTCAGACAGCTGCTTCTTGGTGCTGTGATTACTTTTTTCCATCATTGTAGTTGTGAGTCAGCTTGAATCAAGAGAAGATACGACGTCTTTATGACATTATTCCCAAACGAAACAGTGTGTGCGTCCAGGCCACAGGGACTGCAACGTCGCAGTGGTAATTGGGCTCATACTAACAAGTTCTCTGTAATTTTGACTCGATTTTGCAGTCACCGCAGTAACTTCTCATGCCCCCTCAACTTCTGAAGTTCTGTTTTGTTTCGTCTTTAGATTATAGGCGCTTCACAAAATCTGGCATTGCATATTGATCAGGATCGTGCTGCATTGCACCTAGGAGTGTTCTCTGGAAGTGAAGATTCATTTTAGGCTTGTATATTGTATTACGCAATTAGCGTTGTTTCTTTCTGATTACCGTTTACAGTATTCAGTGTCAAGAGTGCGAACACCTGTGATGCTGCAAATGCGTTAAGGAAAAAGTTCCTATCTTTTGTCCTTACTGGTATTTTTATTTTGCCGGGGTATTTCTGCGTTGTGTGCGAATCAGCTGTGTAGATACATATACTCACTGAATGCTTATTTAAGAAAGCGCTTAAGTAGTTACATGTTTCGTCGTCGTTATGTTTACATATCTATTGGGCACTTTTTGGAGGGGTAATATCACATAGTTTCTGCTTGTTATCGTGTGATGCACTTTTTGGAGGGGTAATTTTACATAGTTTCTGCTTGTTATCGTGTGATGCCTAACCGTGATTGTTCTATATGTTGTGTCAACAGCTTGGGGCGGTCTAAATAGTTGCATTATTCTGAAATTCCAGGTACGCTTGTAATTGTTTTAATCCGATTTCCTGATAAACATCTCTAACCAACATCGCCTTTGAATTATTTATGCCAATATCACTTCTAGACGTTTGAAGTGATAAACAGTAACGACAGTTCTGATTTCGCCGTCAATGGATCGTATAGAATACGAACAAAGCCACAAGCGATGTGAACATTCCTCATATTTCTAAATTGTAAATCTGACAGATCGAACTCTCCGCCACTCGTTGATTAATTTTCTAATTCAAGATCTTATTTACAACTGCGAAAGGAAGCTGCGGCGTTTGTTATGCGTTATTGCGGGTTTAGTAATCTCGGAACAAGCCGGTTCTGCACTACTGGCCATTAAAATTGCTACACTACGAAGATGACGTGCTACAGACGCGAAATTTAACCAACAGGAAGAAGATTCTGTGATATGCAAATGATTAGCTTTTCACAGCATCACACGAGGTTGGCGACGGTGGCGACACCTACAGCGTGCTGACATGAGGAAAGTTTCCAACCGATTTCTCATACACAAACAGCAGTTGACCGGTGTTGTCTGGTAAAACGTTGTTGTGATGCCTCGTGTAACGAGGATAAATGCGTACCATCACGTTTCGGACTTTGATAAAGGTCGGATTGTAGCCTATCGCGATTGCGGTTTATCGTATCTATGTTTACAGCATCATGATGGTCGCATCCGTGTTTGGCGACACCGCGGCGAACGCACATTGGAAGCGTGTATTCGTCATCGCCATACTGGCATATCACCCGGCGTGATGGTATGGGGTGCCATTTGTTACTCGTCTCGACCACTTCTTGTTCGCATTGACGGCACTTTCAACGGTGGACGTTACGTTTCAGATGTGCTACGACCCGTGGCTGTACCCTTCATTCGATCCCTGAAAAACCCTAAGTTTCAGCAAGATAATGCACGACTGCATGTTGCAGGTTCTGTACTGGCCTTTCTGGATACAGAAAATGTTCGATTGCTGCCCTGGCCAGCACATTCTCCAGTTCTCTCACCAATTGAAAACGTCTGATCAATGGTGGCCGAGCAACTGGCTCGTCACAATACGCCAGTCACTACACTTGATGAACTGTGGAATCGTTTTGAAGCTGCATGAGCAGCTGTACCTGTACACGCCATCCAAGCTCTGTTGGATTCAATGACCAGGCGTATTAAGGCCATTATTACGGCCAGAGGTGGTTGTTCTGGGTACTGATTTCTCAGGATCTATGCACCCAAATTACGTGAAAATGTATTCACATGTCAGTTCTAGTATAATATATTTGTCCAACGAATACCCGTTTATCATCTGCATTTCTTCTTGGTATAGCAATTTTAATGGCCAGTAGTGTAGGTAATGTAATTACATTATTGAAAATTTGTGAGTTCAACTGATAATTTTTATTGTACATAAAACTCCTAAAATTTGCAACTTATTAACATAATGACTACATAATGTAGTGTAATGTGTATTCTACTATAATTTTAAGGCATTTGAGAGTAGCTCTAATATTCGCAGCAGTCTTTAGTGGATAACTGCTCTGTCTTCTATGCAGGATACGCAGCACTCTCATTTCAATAAGCCGTTTGCGACCACTCACAGATTTAGGATTACAGGGCAAAGAATGTATGACGTTAGAAAAGCACACAACTTTTTTACAGTGGAATTACGTTTTAGAGAAAGATTTGTTGGAGCATTTGTCATTTACTGATACACATTCATAGGATCAAATAACACTAATGAAAATAATTAGTTTTAGTAGCCTAATTATTTTCTCTGAATTTACAGACACGTTGTCCAACTCCTTTTTTTGTATGACCATCACATGCCTAGGTACATTCGTGCTACATGGGATAGAAGAAACAAACAAACAGACAATATTTTTGAATTTTTTTATTCTTTTCTATGATGTATGGGTTTGACCGGTATGAATGCGCAAAAGGCTGGCGAATTTTCTGCTAAACCTGAAATTCTCAGAATATTACATTTCGCCTGGAAAAATCCGGGAAATCTCAGAGAATTTCGTAAAATCTCAGGGAAGTCTGTTTTTAACCTAGAATTGTAATTTGATTTTATTGTGCTTCATGAATTGGAAATTTTAATACTTAATATTTCAAAATGTGTTGATTATATGAATATTATTTCGCATAAATTACCCACGTTTCAAAATTGCAGCTGTACTTATTGGCTAGAAACTCCCTCGTGAGCCATTGGTTTCATGTTGGTTAGTACGTTCATTAATGATATGATCCACTGCTGTACTCCAAACTTGATTTCTTGAAGTCGTTAGCCTGCGGTATCGAACATTTCCAAACAGATTCCCAGGCAGATACTCCTTTAAATACATTTCTCCATACTGCTCTGGTATCTACTGTAAAGACAATATTAGAACATTTTACGAAGCTGGAGGTACTAGAGAAAAACACGTCAATCGAGTTACGTGAACCAAAGAAGAAAAAAAATCTACTAGCTGCACAAAAGGAACTCTAGGATTTGATACCCGTAAAGAATAAAAGAAAACCAGTTCGGATTTAAAAACTATCGATATTCCTAAGTTTGAACGGGGATGCAGGACGAGTCTTCGAATATTTCTCATCAATATTAGTAACAGGTGACCCGTAACCTACTCACGAAAACTCGCCATTACGTGTCTTGACCCAGGTTTGGTTATGTCAGTCATCAGTGCGGCAAAATCACGTGTCGGTAAGCTACTTCGTATTTCCATAGAAAATAATCCCCTGCATCAGATAATGTAATGCGTGAATTCAAGGACCTGGCTTCTGCCACATGTTATCAGTTCTTTTAAAGAATACAGTCGTTCTGAAAAGAGTTGATCATTTCTGGAAGTCCTTAATGATAAATATGAACTTCTGACGGTTGCCGTGAAATTAATTTTCAGTGTCTGCCATGGGAATGCTAACACGACAGGGGCTTTTCTGTAAAAGGTGAATGCCGCTTTGAAGACACGGGCGAGAAATCTGGTGCTACACGTACACTGGGATGACGAAGTCATGGGATAGCGATATTCCCATATACAGATGGCAATGGGATCGTGTGCGCAAGCTGTAGAAGACCAGTGCATTGGCCGAACTGTACTCAGGCGATTCATGTAAAAAAATTTTCGACGTGATTATGGCCGCACGACGGGAATTAAGAGTTTGAACGTGGAATGCTAAATGGAACTACTTGAATGGGACATTCTATAACCAAAATTGTTAGGGAATTGAATATTCCGAGATCCACACAGTCAAGAGTGTGCCGAAATACCAAATTTCAGGCAATACCTCTCACCACAGAAAACGCCGTGGCCAACTGCCTTCATATTACAACCGAGAGCATCGACGTTTGCGTGGAGTTGTCAGTGCTAACATACATGTAATACGGCGTGAAATAACGACAGAAATCAATGTGGAACGTACGAAGAACGTATCCGTTAGGACAGTATGGCGAATTTGGCGTTGATGGACTATGGCAGCAGACGGTCAACGCGAATGCCTTTGCCAACAGCACATCGCCTGCAGCTCATCTCCCGCGTTCGTAACCCCATCGGCTGGTCCCCATACGACTGTGAAATCGCAGCCTAGTCAGATGGGCCCGATTTCGGTTGATAGGAGCTGAGGGTAGGCTTCGAGTGTGACGCAGAGCCTACGAAGCCATGGATCCAATTTGTCAGCAAGGCACTATGCAAACTGGTGTTGGCTCCATAATGGAACGGACTGGGTCCTTTGGTCCAACTGAACTGATTATTACCTGGAAACGGTTTTGTTCGGCTAGTTATAGACCATATGCAGCCATTCATTGACTTCAGGTTCCAATACAATGACGAAAATGCACAATGTCACGGGGCCACAATCGTTCGCGATTGACTATAGGGGCATCATGGCTTAGTTTTTCTGCGGGGACTTCCAACGACTTGTTGAGTCCGTACCACGTCGTGTTGCTATTCTACGCCGGGAAATGTGAGGTCCGACACGATGTTAGAATGTATCCTATGACTTCTGTCACCTCAGTGAAGGCACATAGGTATTTGGAATACTGTTATCGTTAATGTCTCCAGTACCAAAGTCCCTTCTTCACAGCACTAGCGTCCGCAGCTCGTGGTCGTGCGGTAGCGGTCTCGCTTCGCACGCCCGGGTACCCGGGTTCGATTCCCGGCGGGGTCAGGGATTTTCTCTGCCTCGTGATGACTGGGTGTTGTGTGATGTCCTTAGGTTAGTTAGGTTTAAGTAGTTCTAAGTTCTAGGAGACTGATGACCATAGATGTTAAGTCCCATAGCGCTCAGAGCCATTTGAACCATTTTCACAGCACTAGCAATAGACTAACATCATGTAGACTATTGTAATCAGGCCGCGCGGAGTGGGCGCGTGGTTCGAGGCGTCATGTCACGGACTTCGTGGCCCCTCCCGCCGGAGGTTCGAGTCCTCCCTCGGGCATGGATGTGTGTGTTGTTCGTAGCATAAGTTAGTTTAAGTAGCGCGTAAGTCTAGGGACCGATGACCTTAGCAGTTTGGTCCCTTAGGAATTCACACTCATTGGAACATTTATTGTAATCAGCTCAAAGAAGAACATCGTGCAGAGGAACAGAGTAATTCAGAAAAACGGAAAAATATATATGTATATGTATATGGAAGTGAATGAGTTGGTAGTAAGGTGCTTGAAAATTTTAGGAAGGAGTACAAAAAAAACATTGGTATTCGAAAGACGAATAAACGCTTTACAAATCAGATAATTGCGCTGTGACAGTGTATCGGTTTCAAACGTAACTGAAAAATTCGAAATTTTGTACCTGTGGAAAATTTCTTAACAGACATTTTGCGTGTTTCGAGTTGTGAGTCGTATTTTTCAAGAAACCGTTGAGACTTATGTACATGAAACTTTCAAGCATTGCTTTTAACTGAAAACAGCAATTAAAGTGTTTCTCTCCGGGGAAAAATCATACTGTGTTGTATAAGCCTGTCCAGTCTTAAGTCGGTTTGTTCCAGTTTCATAATTTTGGTTTTATTTTGCGCGGCCTTTATCATTTACTAGCGGAGGAACCCAGCGTTGCCCAGGTATTTATTTATAGCTGTGCGTCTACCCCCGTATACACCGAACGAGGTGGCGCAGTGGTTAGCACACTGGACTCGCATTCTGGAGGACGACTATTCAAATCTGCATCCGGCCATCCAGATTTAGATTTTCCGAGATTTCTCTAAATCGCTCCAGGTAAATGCCGGGTGGTTCCTTTGAAAGGGCACGATCGATTTCCTTCCCCATACGTGACACAGTTCGAGTGTATGCTCCGTCCCTAATGACCTCGATATCAACGGGACGTTAATCCTAATCTTCCATCCTACGCCCATACGGGCAGCGTCTGGCCTCGTACTTAATATCTATGACCTCACATCTCCTTAACTGTGTGTCGTACACTGATATAGTATTGGAGGTACGCTAAGCGGCATATGTGGATACGGTCTGCAAAATGTGTAGCGAATGGAGTTAGTAGCAACGGAGTAATAAATTTGAAATTCATGCAGTTTTTCACGCATCTCACTGTTTGTGAGGTTACATCTCCTGAATTAAGTGATGATATAATATTGTAGGTACGTTGAGTGACTTATGCATATACTGTCTGCGAAATTTATTACGAATAGAGAGAGTAGCAAGGAAGTAATAAATTTAAACATCATGTATTACGCGATAGCTATTCACGTATTCATTGCTTATGACGCCATATCTCGTTATCGTTGTGCGGTACAATGATATAATTTTGCCGTTACATTCAGTGGTGCTTGTGCATACAGTGCGTCTTGATTACAGTTGCGTAGTAAATAAGTAGTAAGTTATAACGTCATGCCTTATGCGGGACTTTTATTGCATGAACAGCGGGAAGGTAGTAAGGTATAAACATTTTTCCTTTCATCATTTTGTAGCGATTGTCAGCCAGAAAATATTATATTTGGGTTTTAGACCACATCATTTTTCTTTCAACTATAGATATACATTGTACTTTAAATCTTTCTTGTAGTGTTAAGTTCCATACCCTTGTAGGTGATGACCACAACGTTATCCGTTGGGCCGGATAAATGCACAATGGGCAGCACATTTATAAATGGCCATTTGCCCATGAATTTCTCCAAAGCAGTCGTAAATGCACAAAATCTGGGCATTTATAAAAGAAGTACTTTTTAAAGATTTTACTGCTAGAATGTATAACTTACCAATTAAAATAAAGGATGGAACGATAATTCCGATATTTAATACTAGTAAACGTTTACATTTGAACCTATGTATCTCATTCATTACGCTTAATGCTAAGAACAAATGAAAGAAGAGAGCAGCATTTTATTTCTTTACTGGCATTCCCACTTGCTACACCAAGGAAGGGCCCATACTGGCCACAGCTGATTATCATTTGTAATGTCCTTTTTCTTTTCACCGGTTCTGCTCCTCTCTCTCTCTCTCTCTCTCTCACGAGCGCGCGTGCGACTGGCCGCCGTGTCACCATCAGCCTACAGGCGTCACTGGATGTGGATATGAAAGGGCATGTGGTCAGCACACCGGTCTCCCGGCCGTGTGTCAGTTCACGAGACCGAGACCGGAGCCGCAACTTGTCAATGAAGTAGCTCCACAGTTTGTCTCACAAGGGCTAAGTGCACCCCGCTTGCCAACAGCACTCGGCAGACCGGATGGTCAGCCATCCAAGTGCTAGCCTAGCCTGACAGCGCTTATCTTTGGTGTTCTGACGGGAACCGGTGTTACCACTGCGGCAAGTGCGTTGGCTGTGCAGTGATAATCTTGTGTAAGAACACTGTCCTTAAGTCATGGCTTTGTAATGTGACACCCCTTATAACCCGTATGAAATCTCGGATTATTATTGACAAATGATTGTTGATAACAAAATTATTATTAAATGTATAAAACAGCTGGCATGTGTTTCTTGATAATAAATGTATTATTAAATGTTATACTGTTTTCCGTGAAAAAAAAAACAAAAAAAAGCTTTGTCAGATCTAGCGACAATTGGGACAGACTATATTTTTCTATTCTGCTCAATTCTTTATATACTTTTGTATAACTACACTGCTATGAAGAAAAAATGAGGAAACTAACATAAAAAAGATTTAATAACAAAGGATCAATGCTCAAGACGCTGTAATTGTTCTATTCCGATACTAGTAGATTCCCAGAGAATCGGCGATTCTTGGAATCGTAGAATAGGAATCGGCACATGACATATACCTAATTCAAATCATTAGGGATAAACTTTTTTACTCTAATTCCAGTTATTCTAAGTAAATATTAGTGCTATTGTTATTATTGCTAAAAACAGATGAAATATTAAATGAATATTGGTACGAGATGGAACTGATCCCCCATGGTACACAAAACAGGTCCGAACGCTGTTGCAGAGGCAATAGAAAAAGCATGCGAAGTTCAGAAGAAAGCGAAATCCCGAAGATGGGCTAAAATTTAGAGACGTGCGAAATTTGGCACGGACTTCAATGCGAGATGACTTTAATAGTTTCCACAACGAAACATTGTCTCGAAATTTGGTAGAAAATCCGAAGAAATTCTGGTCGTATGTAAAGTACACAAGTGGCAAGACGTAGTCAATACCTTCGCTGCGAAGTGCCGATGGTACTGTTACCGACGACTGTGCCGCTAAAGCGGAGTTATTGAACGCAGTTTTCCGAAATTCCTTCACAAGGGAAGACGAATGGAATATTTCAGAATTTGAAACACGAACAGCTGCTAGCATGAGTTTCTTAGAGGTAGATACCTTAGGGGTTGCGAAGCAACTCAAATCGCTTGATACTGGAAAGTCTTCAGGTCCAGATTGTATACCGATTAGGTTCCTTTCAGATTACGCTGATACAATAGCTCCCTACTTAGCAATCATATACAACCGCTCGCTCACCGATAGATCTGTACCTACAGATTGGAAAATTGCGCAGGTCGCACCGGTGTTTAAGAAGGGTAGTAGGAGTAATCCATGGAACTACAGACCTATATCATTGACGTCGGTTTGCAGTAGGGTTCTGGAGCATATACTGTATTCAAACATTATGAATCGCCTCGAAGGGAACGATCTATTGATACGTAATCAGTATGGTTTCAGAAAACATTGTTCTTGTGCAACGCAGCTAGCTCTATTCGCACGAAGTAATGGCCGCTATCGACAGGGGATCTCAAGTTGATTCCGTATTTCTAGATTTCCGGAAAGGTTTTGACACCGTTCCTCACAAGCGACTTCTAATCAAGCTGCGGGCCTATGGGGTATCGTCTCAGTTGTGTGACTGGATTCGTGATTTCCTGTCAGGAAGATCGCAGTTCGTAGTAATAGACGGCAAATCATCGAGTAAAACTGAAGTGATATCAGGTGTTCCCCAGGGAAGCGTCCTGGGACCTCTGCTGTTTCTGATCTATATAAATGACCTGGGTGACAATCTGAGCAGTTCTCTTAGATTGTTCGCAGATGATGCTGTAATTTACCGTCTAGTAAGGTCATCCGAAGACCAGTATCAGTTGCAAAGCGATTTAGAAAAGATTGCTGTATGGTGTGGCAGGTGGCATTTGACGCTAAATAACGAAAAGTGTGAGGTGATCCACATGAGTTCCAAAAGAAATCCGTTGGCATTCGATTACTCGATAAATAGTACAATGCTCAAGGCTGTCAATTCAGGAAAGTGTGAGGTGATCCACATGAGTTCCAAAAGAAATACGTTGGCATTCGATTACTCGATAAATAGTACAATGCTCAAGGCTGTCAATTCAACTAAGTATCTGGGTGTTAAAATTACGAACAACTTCAGTTGGAAAGACCACACAAATAATATTGTGGGGAAGCCGAGGCAAAGGTTGCGTTTCATTGGCAGGACACTTAGAAGATGCAACAAGTCCACTAAAGAGACAGCTTACACTACACTCGTTCGTCCTCTGTCAGAATATTGCTGCGCGGTGTGGGATCCTTACCAGGTGGGATTGACGGAGGACATCGAAAGGGTGCAAAAAAGGGCAGCTCGTTTTGTATTATCACGTAATAGGGGAGAGAGTGTGGCAGATATGATACGCGAGTTGGGGTGGAAGTCATTAAAGCAAAGACGTTTTTCGTCGCGGCGAGATCTATTTACGAAATTTCAGTCACCAACTTTCTCTTCCGAATGCGAAAATATTTTGTTGAGCCCAACCTACATAGGTAGGAATGATCATCAAAATTAAATAAGGGAAATCAGAGCTCGAACAGAAAGGTTTAGGTGTTCGTTTTTCCCGCGCGTTGTTCGGGAGTGGAATGGTAGACACTTAAATGTGAATTGCAGAGTAATGATGTAGATGTAGAATAGCTGGTAATTTCAGGTAATTCGTGCAATTCTGTGGGTTATTTAGTTAATTCGAATTGGCAACACTGGTATGACCATGTGACAGCCATTCACGTCTGTATGGTTGAGGGAGAAGCAACACTACCTCGTCTTTCTGTTATTTAAAGTGTTGAAGACAATACGCTATTGACCAAATGCTAGATGGTTGCAAATTCTTCAGTTTAAAGGGGAAAGAAGTGTATTGCAAATATTGTTTTAAGAAATACAATCAATCACATTCCAATAAAATGGAAAACCGTGTCATAAAGTGTTTCAAGTGCTATAAGGATCTGAAAAAAGTACCTGAGATAGGTACAGTGATTCAGAAGCCTATTCACAAGGAAAGTCCTTATAAACGCTCGTTGTTAAAGTGGAAGATTTCAACATGTTAGGACCAGGACGAAGCTCAGCATGATCATTTAAAACAAGTTTATCTAGAGAGCTTCTTCCACAACATGATTCGTCCTCAACTCCAAAGAATATTTCGTCCTATGTCGATCTCATTGATTGTAAAAGCAATGTAATTGCAAATATTTAAAGCACACAAGGATTAAGTAGGCTAGGGTAACGCCTTTAAAAATCAAGGCCTCATTAGGCCTACTATTATCTATCCAAACGCTTTTTATAATTAAAAGTAAACAAAACATAAGGTTTACTTTAAATATATGATAAAAAATTTTAATTAGTGTTGCAGATTAACCGTTACAAATTTATCTGATAACCTGACAAATAATGTTGACCTAGGGGTATTTTTACCTTCATTTTCAGACATCTGTAATTTTTTTATATTAATTTTTTGTGGAATGGTATAAACGAAAGATTTTTATCAAATTGTACGATTTTTAGTTGTGCTTTTTAATTTCAGCTTGACACGTTTATTTAGTCTTTTAGTATCTTGATTTCTTTTCTCAGGAGCTGCTGCGTCCAAGCTTAGCCAAAACGACATTCGTCAGTGGGTCTCTCTTGTCCACGGTAGAACATTCGCATTGGATAGATTTCTTCAGAAGAATCAGGCCTTCCTTCGAGTTCTCTTCAAGGTATCGACTGTCCTCTACTTGCTTAGATGTGCAGTACACAGAAATGCAAGATCATATAAGTAAGCACCTAGAGGAGGCAAGAAATCTTCATCTGCAGCGTTGATGGCTGGAGCAATCTCAAAAACTAATCCATTATTAACTTCATAGTTCTAAAGCCTGAACCACTTTTTGTTGAATTTGTCGCGGCTAAAACCAACAGCCACAATTCCGAGTACCTTGCGCAGCTGATCACAAATGTCCTGGTGAAGAATAGTCCAGAAAAGTTTCTGGTGATGATAGGTGAAAATGTTGCAAACATGAAAGCTGCATTGAATCTGGTAGAGGGTAATTTCTCTCACATTGCTCCAGTTGGGTGCCTAGCTCACCTATTAAACTTGTGCTCAGACGTTTTAGATTGTCAAACGATTGAAACTTTCATGGTAAATGCAGCAGAGGCTGTCAAAACACCAAAACATAGCCACAGAAACATAAGCTTTAAAAAAGTCAAAGATTGGATTTCACTGAAGTTTCCAGGAGAAACGAGATGGGGGAGCCATCTTTCTCGTCTTGAAAGTTTGCAGTAGTCTTGCAAACGTTAGTTGTAAACGAAAAGGCGCAGTCATGCCAGCAGCCTGAAATAAGAAAGAGAGTTCTGGATAAAGATGTTTTATGGATGAGAGTTGAGAATTGATAGAGGTCATGAACCTAGCTGTTAATTTGATACAGTTTTACGTTTAAATGAGCCCCGACTTGACAAAATAGCCACAAAGTCAATAAATTGGAAGAAGTTCTCAACGGGAAGAAGAAAAGTCAATCTTACATAAACCGCAAGCTGCGAAGGAATTCGGTCTCTCTTCTACCAACCTTGCAGCTAATCTTCATTTAGCAGAACGAGGTAGTAACCTGGAGCTTATCGAGATGCTCTCAGGAAAATAATAATCATAGTGTAAATCCTTTATTGTGGTGGCGAGATTTAATAGGAACTTGGGAATTGACAAAAGTTGCTTAAAAATTTTGGGCACCTCAGTTACATCCTGCTACAGAGTGTTTCTTCAGCACTTTTAGATGGATCCATAGTAAAAGAAGAAACAGACTCACAACAGAGAGAGCTGCAAAACTAATCTACCACTCCTACGACTGGAAGTTGATGAATGGAACAGGAACACGACCTAAGCCTGTTGATCCCAAGGAAAAACCCGTACTGAACAGTACAAGTAAGTTAAAATGGAAAGGAACCTGTAGTCAGCGAGGAATCAGATTCAGGACAACCTGAGGCAGAGCTGGAACTTCATGATTCTCCTTCACCTTACGTAGACCAAGAAACTGATTGAGAACATTTTTTACATTTTTTTGCAGTAGTCTAGAATAAGTAAAAATAACTCCTACAGGCTAAATAATTAATAAAAACTGTTTTATTTGAAAAATTACTTTTAAACATGAGTGTTGTTTTCTTTTTTTATTATATACTACCCCAAGAATTAACCTCATTAAAGCGGTAAATATTTGTGATTACAGTTCAATTCGTTTCCCATAATAACTCTCCCCTAAGTCTCAAGCAACAATTGCAGCTTTGTTGCCCAACCGCTAAAGAAGCAGTGTTGCAAAGCATCTCTTACAATACAAAATATCAGCTTAATTTCTTTTAAAAACCTCACTTATCAATTAATCTTTAAAATTCATAAATGCCTGGGCATTTATGAAGTTTGGGCATTTGCCAGTGAAATTATCCTTGGCATTTGTTCCAAATTTTCCAAGCATTTTACGTCAGTAGTAATGATATATGAGGAAGAAATAAATGTGTTAACTGGAAATTTGTAATACTTACCTGGAAAAAAATCGGAATTGTCTTTCTTGAACAAAGGTGTGAGTAGCTACCATGTCTAACTGATCAATGCCTGTGAGGGCCTCTATTGTATATCTTTGACATTTTTACTCACATTATTTATTATTAAGGACACACGAAATTTGATACTGGAAAGGCAATAGCGCGTTTTGCACCAACTTACTGTGCAAAATGCACAGAGCATCTTCGTTTTTTGTGCTTTTGTATTTCTCCATGGAAGACAATTCCATAACACATACTGTGTACTGTATTGATCATTTCCCCTAAGTATATGAATACCTCCACCTTTTCCCTCGCCGCCAGTCAGACTCAAGGCACTTAGCCGCCTGAGGTCGTCCCTGGTCCCTGGTCCGTGATCCTATCTGAGACTTTCCGTTGCTGTAGCCTCTGGCGGTATTTTAGCGCAGCCTCTTTAGGCTTCAGACTATGGTCCCGCACAACAAAGCATTTAAATGAAATAGCCTTTGCTTCATTACTGGGGTCCGGGCCCTCTCGTAATCCTAATTGACGCAGACGCAATTACTTTCATAGCTTTACAGGGTGAATTTTTAGTGGATTAAATGAAACAAGAAGTTTACTGTTACCAGTCACTGTTTATTTATATCCACGACGCGTTTCAAAGGTTTAAATCTCCATCATCAGGTGGATTTACATTTGTTAGTATAACATGTGTCAGTGTGTAGTGTTATGATTTTTTTGGAGGAACTTGTGGCACTGTCTAGTGGGAGAAACAAAACACTATTTCAGAGCATGGTTTTGGGTTTCTTTTGACAAAAAACCAAACGTATATCTAACGATAAAAATAAAATAAGTAAAATAGAGTACGGTACCTCCAGTGGTCACAGGTTCCTTTCACTGTCTTAACACATCACACGCATATTGTCATATTTTGTAAACAAATATGGCGTCGGGAAACTATTAGATGCAAGGATCATATAGCAGAAGAGAAACATTATCACAAAGTACAAAGACTACAAATCGTAGCAACATTATTACACAATAAATTTTATAGAATTTTGGAGATCTTAATTTTGAGGTGGTTAATACATGTACTGTAACAGATATATTTCAAATGGTATATAAACCCGATTACCTCAATTTAATGTAGCTTAAACTTTATACTAGCTTATATAGTAAGGTGACATGTTGCAACCTATTAGTACAATAATTCTGTTGGCTACAGTGGTAAACTTCAACGCAAATAACAATTTTGGTTGGGATGCACGGACAGAAATGAAAGGCTGGATGCAGAGCGAGAGGAAGAGAAAGAGAAAGTGAGAGGGAGAGAGAGGGTGGAAGGAGTAATTGGATGAGAGCAAACTTTCAAAGAAGGGTTTCTTAGGATTATATCTGTTACATGTAATAACTGCCTAAAGGCTGGAGTAAATACATTGGTTAATGCTTTAAATATACAGATGAATACACATTTTGTGCCATTAGCTGATGTACATATAGTTTCAAGCTGACAGGGGTTATTAATCTCACGTGCATTTGAGTGATGTCATGGTAACATAACTAAATATTTATGATGCATATGAAGGTCTGTGTGCTTTGATAAACTGTAATTGACAATAAAATCAGAAACTTCCATTTTGTGACACAACATCGCAGCTACTCGTACTACTCGTAAAATGAAGCGGTTGGAGAAACATTTTATAAATCAAACGACGGGAAATTTTTTCCAATAACCACTGCCGACGGAACAGTACTTCCACAAGTATGTATCACTCTTCTACCGATCTACAAAACAAAATGAAACATCGTCCTGGTAAGACCTGCGAAGATTTATTGCCAACGCCAGTGGGGCTACGGCGAAACACGAAAAGTACTTGCAGCGAAGCAATCACTTCCGCTGGCGCTCACAGCTGCCAGCAATTTGCGCATCGCACGAAACACGTTCCCCCGCCTCCGGGCCAGCGCGGCTCCCGCCCCCGTACGTGATGAAGAGCGCCGAGCCGCACGTTCCAAGTGGTGAACTGTAGTGCAACATCTGGTGCACTAAGCGGAGGCCACGCTGCTTGCCGTGGTGCAGCAGTGTTCACCAGCCTGTCGACCTCGAACTGTGTTTTTGCACTGTGACATGTTTCACTGAAGTGCATCAGCTCAGGGTCAGTGGACGAAGTTTTCACTACAGAGGGCTTGGTCCGTTCCGCCAGAAGGCTAGAAATGTGGAGCTCCAAAGCAGAGTCAACTGTAGGGCACTTCCTTTCAAAAATGGTTCAAATGGCTCCGAGCACTATGGGACTTAACTTCTGAGGTCATCAGTCCCCTAGAACGTCGAACTACTTAAACCTTACTAACCTAAGGACATCACACACATCCATGCCCGAGGCAGGATTCGAACCTGCGACTGCAGCTGTCGCGCGTTACTGACTGTAACGCCTAGAACCGCTCGGCCACCCCGGCCGGCTGCGATCGGTGTCTTAGTAGACTCCACTAGAAAGCGGAAGCAGTGAAGTGCCTAGAAACAGATTGAGGATATCTGAGGGGCCCTTCCTATGGAACATTTTTGTACTACATAGTCATCCTCCTGTTAATTACTTAAAAATAAAGTCTTTATAGCAAAACTGTAGTTGTCATTGTTCAACTCAGGTTTTATTCGAAAAATGTTGCTTTGTAACATAAAACAGAGGGATGTTCTAGTAAATAAAACAGTACAGATTTATCACGTATCGCTAGAAAACGAAATATCCCCGTAAGAGAGATAAAATTAAAAAAAGTGCAAACCAAAAAAAAAAAAAAAATAGCAAACACCGCTTCAATACTTCGTTGAGCTTATATACAATATGTTTCTTGTATTGCTACACAACTTTCTCACTTATTAATGATAACAGTAAAATCTTGTCTTCGATCATGATGACTAACATTCTATTGAGTACACAATAACAACAATAGTTGGACAGATTTTTAATGTTTATGCGTGTAAAGTGTACTTGTGTAAAAAGTAATTGGTTTGGTTATGTAAAAGCGCAGAAGTTGCCCAAGCAGCATTTTTTACTTAAAAAACGCAATTTATGTTTTTCTAGGACATAAATGACACAATGGACTGACATTGATCGATGTGCGGTTTTAATAATATGCAAAGCAAACAAACAGACATAGAAAAAACAAAACAAGAAGCCGTCGGCTCCCAGTTCCTCTGCCGGCCGCGTGTGGCCGTGCGGTTCTAGGCGTTGCAGTCCGGAACCGCGGGACTGCTACGGTCGCAGGTTCGAATCCTGCCTCGGGCATGGATGTGTGTGATGTCCTTAGGTTAGTTAGGTTTAAGTAGTTCTAAGTTCTAGGGGACTGATGACCTAAGATGTTAAGTCCCATAGTGCTCAGAGCCATTTGAACCATTTGAACCAGTTCCTCTCTCACACTTTCATTAATGTTCATTTCTGTAAATATGCTAGCAATACTGCCACCATTTACTACGGCCTTTAGGTACTGCACAAAACTACCGGACAATTTTGTTGGGCGCAACTCTAGACACTGCCCAAAGACACACGCTTATCTATTGCGACATGAAGATCCACTGGAATGCTATGTTTGTGACATCACTCTGAACGTGCATCATGTTTTAACGTCACGTGTTTGGTATGATGGTAGTAGGGAACCCTTTGATCTACCGAGGGACTTGTACTCAGTTTAAGTGACGACGAGAAAATAGCAAGAAAAGTGTTGACATTTTATATAGCGTTAAGACTCCTAACCAGTTTAACTGGACGAAGGTTTAAACGTATTTCTGGGTGGATGATTCATCCTATAATTTCCGCTAACAACCAGCGATCTTTCTGCTGTCGCCGTAAAACAGTATTTATTACAATTTTCTGTGGACTTGAGGTTAAACACAAGCACCCAAGGACATAAACTCACCATGTTCATTAAATATTAGTAAAAATTACAATGGAATTAAAACAATATAACTATGGTAACGGTTTGTCAATGAGGTAGAAGTGAAAATGTTGATTCATCCAAGTGTTGATCAATCCAATCTCTTGTAATAATGAAACAGCCTCCCATACATACTTAGTCTAAACGTAATTAACAAGTGTGGGTTTTTAGTGCTGGAGTTCAAAAACAAGTAGCTCCTGACTCGCACCATCTGTCCTATCTTGGTTCTTAACCAACTAGGTCTTCTCCACAGCGGTTTCTATTCTTCTTTATTGGTATTATTCAATGGTAGCTCCTCTTGCTATTTTTTGACAGTGATTAACAAGACAATTAACTTAACACCAGCCTGATGACTGCAGGTCAAGTGTTCTCAAACACAGAGGACCGGGTGGCTTCCGGTCTGATGCCACTTCAGAGATCGCATCTTTGTATTGCTTTGAGTTTAGTATTTCCCAGAATGCTGGCTTCCCACAGACAGTAGGTTGTAGAAAAACTGCGACTCCTCATTGTATGCTAGCAGGGCGTCTTCTTGGCGCCAGCGGCTACCCACATAAAAAAAAATAGTACAATTGGATTTTCATCGTTTAGAACGGAAAACAGACGGTGCCTGTTTGGCGGAGTTCACCCCACACGCAATATACTGTTCCTAAGTTTCTACCTGTTCTCCACCTTCCCCTGGCTGTGTTTCTCATTTGAAAAGGCCTACAAATCCCTCTTAATGATCAGACACTGGCTATCTCCCTGATTTGGAGGCTTCTAATCAACCTGCGCTCAAAAAATGGCTCTGAGCACTATGCGACTTAACTTTTGAGGTCATCAGCCGCCTAGAACTTAGAACTAATTAAACCTAACTTAAGGACATCACACACATCCATGCCCGAGGCAGGATTCGAACCTGCGACCGTAGCGGTCGCTCGGCTCAGACTGTAGCGCCTAGAACCGCACGGCCACTCCGGCCGGCAACCTGCGCTCAGTATGATTAACAACTACATACAAACAGACCTCCAAAAGAAAAATTTAATGTGGAAGTGCAGTAATTGTATACGACAATCACTGACATTAACTGTGATCATGCTTCTACTTTCATTTCTAGTTGGGGGTTAATTTAGGAAGGGAGGATTTATTAATTTATTGGAGTTTAATTATAATACGAGACGCTTTTGATAAAAATGGTTACGTAACATTAGCATCATTAGAAAAGAAGTACTCTGAATATGTACTGGAAGAATTAGCACTTGTGTTCACCCTAGAGAAATGGAAAAGATAGATTCTTCCTGTTGGAGACCGACAACTTCGGGAAGAATTGTGGTGAAATTTGGCCCAATGTTACGTCAGTGGCCCATTTTATACGTCACATGAACTTCTGAGCTCTGGCCTTTTTTCCGCATGTTGTCGACACCTTTGTATTTGAAGCGTCGCAGAGCCCGAGGGTGGCACTGCATGGAAACACGATTTTGAGTCACTACAGAAGACAGTTGTACGCACTTTTAAGCCAAATTTCATACGTCTACGTGACAATGTGAGAATTTTGCGGGGTTTCCAAAAAAGTAGTACTTTAATTGTATTGCGTAGTGTATTTTCACGCCACCCACTGCCAGATCGAACGCTGTGGTATCGGTTTGCGGCGTGTTTCGGGAAGCAGCTCGTTTCACAAGCATTTTGTCGAAGAATGCTAACGTAATATGTGTTATTTTTCCTCGTTATTGGCCGCTTACAGAAAGGAGGACAAGGAAACGAAAGGAAGACTCTCGCTGGAGGCGGCCGGCAATGCCACTGGATGCATTCGGCTGGAACGAGCCAGCAGGGCGCAGCACTGTTGCAACGGTCGTGCTACTGCACTGCTCAGATATCGTTCGTTTCTGTTAGGGGTCCTCTAGCTGCAAACTGTAACTAATGTTGCAAAAGCATATACAGTGAAGTCACACACTGCAAGCAGCGTCAGAAAACGCGTATATAAGGACAATTTCTCTCCCTTGTACCAGTGCAAAGCTATAGCTCTCTAAAACCGTAGTGAGCTAGCTGAGTAGTGTGCAACTCGAGTTCGTACCGGCGTAAAAAAATATTTGAACAACTTACGGGACCACAGCCGGTTGACTTCTTCGACCACCGCCCTTATTTTGGCGGGTAAACAGCTTGTAATTTTCAGAAGCAACGAGACTGCGCGGTACAAGGAAATTTTAAGACCTGGTAGTCGGGGGGCTCTGCCGAACAAGAACCTTGATATGGCATATGCTCGAGGACTAAACACACATCCGCTTCCCAGCTCCACCTCCCCGTGTGGTCAGATATCGAATGTGTCGTCTACACCCCGTAGCTAGCAACGGGGTGCAACGGTGCAGAAGCTAGGGCCGTTTGCTGAAAAGAAGACATTTTCGTTATCTGGCTGCACGGGGATGCCGAGCTGAGAAGCTTCCTTCAGCGTTTGAACAGGCTGAATGAGAATGTACAGTTCACTGGCGAAATCAAAAGCAACGGTGCGTTACGATTTTTGGGCGTGGAATTATATAGAATTGCGGATAGTACACTGGAACACAAAGCATACCGGAAGCCAACCTACACATATCGCTACCTGCACCCGATGATCCCCATCACCCTGCTCAGAAGTATTCAGTTCCACACACGTTGGCTGCCCGTGCCGACTGATTAAGTGACACTAACAACATCAAAGAAGAGCTGAGGGAGCTATACCATAAGTTTCGTGCAAACGGTTTCGACAAAAACATTATACGAAAGACAACCAAGAGTGGAAGGCAAAGAAGAGAGTGGACCTATCGTATACGAAGGGCGTCAGTGAACGGCTAGGCAACGTCCTCTGCCGGCGAGGTTTCATGCTGATTTTCCGCAGCAGCCAAAGTGTCCACAACATGATAGACTCCACTAAAGATGCAGTCAACAAACTAAAGACTAGAGCAGTATATGAACTGCGTTGTGACTGAGGAGATGCCTACATAGGAGAGGCAGGTAGACAAGTTAGCACACGAGCAGCAAAACATGAACGCTATGAGCGATTAACACAGCACAATAAATCGACTACAGCGGAACTCCGCTGTGACTGTAGGCAGCCTATCTTTTTCCAGGAAGCCCGTGTGCTAGCGGAAGAGCCGTGGATGCTCCAACGAAAAATTCGAGAAGCGACTGAAATTATTAAGCAGAGCCGCGCAGGGTAGCCGCGCGGTGTGAGGCGCCTTGTCGCCCTCGGGCATTAGTAGTGTGTAAGCTTAGGGACCGATGGATTCAGCAGTTTGGTCCCATAAGACCTTACCACAAATTTCCAAATTTATTAAGCAGACTGACATCATCAACAGGAAAGCCGACTACTAACTTTCGGCGTCCTGCGTCCCGGCTATCCATGTCCAACGGGCCGCGAGCGGTCTCGGAGCAGAAGCCTCAGCGGGCACGTACGCGACAGCCTGAACAGACAGCTACAGAGGGACTGCATTTCCGCACCCACCAGGAAGGAAAACATGCCCACCGCAAATCAAGTGCTGATCTCCAGACTGTCACCAGTCACTGACAAGCCGGTTAGCCCAAGAATAGCTTCTTTCCTAACCTCACCCTTTGATCAAGATGTGCCAGTTATATTCTAAGGTCAAAAGTTTCACAAATATATCTTATTGACACCGATCGTCTGCAGTAAATAGAAGCGCCCTTCCTCCACCAAAACCGTTCTTGCCCTGTGGAAGGCCGTTGTCATACGATCGAAACGTTGGTTTTATAGTTAACGGTTAAAGTATTTTATACAATGACGTGGTACCACACCATTCACCTTACTTGCGACGAGAATTCCAAGCTGCTTGCTGCGGGCTGTGCTTGGTGATGCGTGTACGTTTACACATGTTTTCATTGTCCAGAAACCCAAATGCCACACGGGACAGGTGCCCAAGAAGATCAATAACTCTGGGTGGATTTCATTTACATCGGGTGTGCTGTTTCGACTCAAAGAGTCGAAGGTCATTAAAAAGGAGCGGTATTTCAGAAGAGAAACTTTCGAAATTTGGTGCTGCAAATCAACGCTGATGTTTGGTTTGGTATGTAGGATAACTAAAATAATCTGTATTGAATCGGGCTGGGGAGGAAAGATATTTATGGGGCAAATGGACGAAAAGAAAGGGACGGTTTGAAGGACATATCCAGGAGCATCAAGAAATTGTTAGCTTAGTAATGGGTGAAGCGGTCGCGCGGTTCCAGACTGAAGCGCCTAAAACCGCGCGGCCACAACGGCCGGCCTCTGAGTCAAGAAAGTCGTTCGTAATCGAAGGGGCATCTCCCTTGCTCCGCCAAAAGCGCATTCAAAGATGTGGAATTCATTGTCTCACGACAGATTAGTATGGTTTGTTACTGAGGAGTAGAGTTCTTTTTTAGTGGAAATGTCAAGGCATTTCCATACAACGTGCACCCATAATCCAACATAGACCGAATCATGCCTCGGTAAAGAGTGAGTAGGACCACAACATCAGCTCCCCACTATGCGCAGGGTACCGAGTGATCGGACGACCGTGGAGATCAAATATTCCAATCGTCAAACTGCTGTCGACAGAGTCCAAACCATCTGACTGAACTCCTGACTGGAATAGCAGAAGGCCCCAAGCGCATCTCAGGCGATGTTATCGTCCGTCTCTGCCGTGTAAAGAAACCACAGAAGACTTGATATCTGCCAAATTGAGTCCTATTCTGCTCGTCCACGGGAACAGCACATCCGCCTCTCGATCCAACCACATTACAGTCATCTTCAAGCTGAGAACAAACGTGTGCGTGCAGATGTCTTCGGCGTGTATTAGGATTTTTACATAAGGACCAAAGATTGTGCCAAGTTCTCACGAGTACACTGCATAAAGAATATTACTTAAGATGCGGCCTTGATGCAGTCATCTGTAGACAGACGTGGTCCCTACGAGATATTGTCTAACACGGATTACACATTGCCGTAAGGGAGAGAAAAGGTTGCTGGTAATGAAATCTAGCATACTCATTGACTGAAGCTTCCGAATCAGAACGTTCACATCTAAGCTGTCATAGACACTGGAAACACCGAAAAACAGTTGTGTGAAGTACCCATTAGAAGCATAAGTACGTTCTATGTTCGTAGTTAATAGACTAATGGTGTCTCTAATGCCTCTTCCTTGTCGGAATCTGTACTGAGAGCTGGACAGATGGGAGTTCCTCTTTAACCACCACTCCAATCGGCGTTTCAATAAGTTTTCTAATTTTAGAATTTTATTTTTGTAGGAGTCCACAGTCAACGTGTTTTGAGAATGAAAACAGCGCAAAAAGGCTGTATTCTTTTTCTTACTGTACGATCGACCGACTTCACCCTTGCATCATTTTCAAGCACGTATCTTAAGGTTCCATTTCCATTCTGCATTGTAATATATCGCCGGTATGGAGCATATCCGTACAGAAGTAAGATGTATTCCTGTCGATATGTACCAGCAATGTATTACAATGTAAAATGAAACTGGAAGGTTAAGATACGTGCTTGAAAATAACCAAGGTTGAAATCGGCTGATAGCACAGATAATAAAACGAATATAGCCTACCATGTTTCCGTTCTCAAAATCTGTTCTAATGTTTTAAGCACGCAAGAAGAAAAAGCAATGAGACGGTACTAATTAGCCAGATCAGGGTCTTTTCCGAAACAGAGTATGGAAACAACTACATAAGTGCGCCAATCGTCTGGGAAGTCGCCTACTTTCCATAAATGATTGTAGATTTCGATCGGAACTATGTTATCGTTACGCCATTTACGCCTGCCGAGCAGGCAGCCCTGCAGACATTGCTGTGCAGCGAGAGCGCAATGCTGTACAGTCGCAACTCCTTAACCTCGGTAGCATTGCAGTCAGTGCGGCGGACTGCAAAGCGAAGGGGGGTTTCGACTCCCAGGCGGGTCGGACATTTACTTCGCTCGGGGACTGGGCGTTGTGTTGTTCTTACGTTAATATCGTCGTAACTGACATTATACTTTTGAGATAACTGAATAGGCACGGCCAAAATGCCGATAAATCCAAAGGAAAATTCAAATTCGGCAAAGTGTTGACATGGTACGAAAACAATTCAGGAAGCTGAAATCTGGCAGCCAAACATGCATTTCGAAAATCGATAATGGAACGTTATGTGGCCAAAGATTAGCGATATTGGCAAAACTGTTTGAGAAAACACGATCTGGGAGGCCATGTAAGCATAGTGTATCACACTTTCCAGGAGCACCCCTGAAAAACATTTCAGCGGCTATGGGTAATTACGTCTTGATTAACGGACTCCGTCCATTCACCAGCCTATAACTTTTCTTGCCTACTTTATACAAATACGTGAGCGCAGAATGATAGCGTAGATGCGTGTTAATGGTTTTCAAAATGACTTTGCGCTCTGTATGAAACAACAAGAAACTCTCACGTACAATATAAGCGTCTTGAACAAAGCGTTTTACAGGTATCTGCTGATTTCAAGTTGAGATACAGACGAGTATATAGTGACTGGGTAGAATACTCACGAGAATTAATGGTACAGCATTGTTTCTAAGTGTGGAGCAGCGGCTAGTTCATTAGATTATACGTTTATTTGTGCAACGAGTAACTGATACGGGCCTTTGCAGGTGTTCACTCGGGTATTTTGCAAGATGGGAGCCGGAATTGCATCCAGACACACGTTACTAGTTGGAAATTTTAGACACCAGTCAATAGCATCCACATTCAAAGGGAGCTAGATCCTGCTGCTTCTCATGAATTATTCACAGTTCTGAATATTGCTCCGCAGTGAGACAGCGGGAGACGGACAGACAGAGAAAGACAGAGAGAGAGAGAGAGAGAGAGAGAGGGGGGGGGGGGGGGGAGAGAGAGAGAGAGAGGGAGAGAGAGAGGGAGAGAGAGAGAGAGAGAGATTTTGTCTCGAGGGCGCCAAGTTACGTCGCTGGACACAAAGAAAGCTCTTAGCCTGTGCTCTCAACTGGCTTGGGGCGGGAAGGTGGCAAAAGTACTATTATTACTTGAGAAACTCGTATACAAAATGTCACCGCTCCTCTCTCCACGCTAGCAACATCGTGCCGCTGTATCTCATGAATAGAGCCTACCGAGGTTGCAATTTATAACGTAGCCACTTCGACTGAAAGCTCTAGATGATAATATGAAAATGTAGGCGTATTTTTCAACAGAGACAAGAAAAGTAAATTTACAGGCAATGCAAATAGAAAGTACACTGGTTCTTACTTGTCTACAGCCTATTATTCATTAAACTTACACGTGTTATGATTAAGATTTCGGTTTATTACCCGATTTTCTACTGAAAAAGGGAAGTAAGTGAACACACAATACAAATTTATGTCTTAGGAACTATTTAATGAAAGTAATGGCCTAGAGTGTATCCTTATATGAAAGTGAAGCAAGGACAATAAACAATGCTGACAGGAAGGAAACAGAGGCATTGGAAAATTGGTGTTACAGAAGAGATGTAACTGGAGATTAGACGGGTAAGACGTATAAGTAAAGGAGCTGCACTAGACTAAATCGGGAGGAAAGAGCTTTATAGCACAGGCTGGCTAAAAGAAGGAACAATTTGATAGTATGGGCCCTAATTCATCAAGGAATAGCTAATTTATTAGTGGAAGGAAGTGTGAGGGATATAAATTATACAAGGAGACAGGATTTAGTACAGGAAACGGCATTAAGTAGATTTAGATTTCAGCAAATACGTAGATATAATGAGACTTACAAAGGAGTGACTAGCGCGGGGAACTGTATTATCGAGTCTTTGGACTGAAGACGACAACTCACTTTCCTAGCCTAACAACATTACATTCAAGATTGTCGGTGTAGCTGTTGTGAAACTTGAACGCTGACACCAACAAAAAATTAGATACTTCTTTAACACTAAGTGGGAGGACCATATGACACACCCAGCCGTTCCCGAGAAAGCGTATCTAAACAGCATTGAGGCAACCAGCATCGACCATCGACTGAGATGGTTAGGCCATGTTATTGGCATGAGTGATACAAGGTTTCCGCGCGAAATCTTTTACGATGAACTCTGCTCTGGCAGTGAACCCCATAGAACCCCTCTCAAGCGCCTTAAGGCCCAGATGAAACACATCATCAAGACAACTGGCATAAACGTAAGAACATGAGAAGAATGTGCATTGGACCGCTCACTGTGGAAGATCACTACATCCGCTGCTATCAACTGGTTTGAAGGAGAACGCCTCAGACACTGAGAGACCAACCGATAAGCAAGAAAACTCTGTCAGTTACAACCCCGCCCTCCTCCAAACTTTCACTGCGATTTATGTGGAAGCATGTTTTATGCCAGGACTGATCTGTTTAGCCACCTGAAACACATCCATAAGTTTAATTGAAATGCTTATAACATACAGGAAGAAGCAGTACGCACTCGGAATCGAGGGAGTTGTTGCTGACGACGATGTAGCACTGTAACCTATAAAGAAACAAATATTTAGCAAAAAAGAAACGAAATAAAGAAAACAGTGAGTATGACTCATATTTACAGCACACATACTGATGTTGCAGCTCTACTGTTTGTAAACTAATGAAGCCAACGTTGAATCTAGAACAGAAAACAAAGTAGTACTTTAGCTATGTCTAATAGTTGAGAGGAACTACATGACCAGTTTATTACCCTCATGAATCTTTGCTTCCGTAAACACCAGGATTCTGTATTATCATCTTTCATACAAAGAGAACTAATCACTCTAAAACTATATCATACTGAACGCAGGCTACAGAGTGTGTGCAGTGTAATTATCACTATTAAGTTAGCTAAAAAATTAGATTTGTAAGGTCCGTTGTTAACACGTTTCAAAGTCAAATTCGATCCCGGATGTTTGAGTAGCAAACGAAACAAGAGCGTTTGTTGGCAGTAAGAAATATTACAGGAAGGAACTGAGTTAAATAAACTATGCTCAGGAACAATCTCTAGACCAACAAGGTAACAGGAGGAACACTATTAGTCATTGACCTCTTTCGCATGTCATCCAGATCTGTTCCCTAGTTTACAATTACAATTCACTCTTAACAACTACACATTCCTCTCCAAACGAACGTTCCTCGTAACAGATTGTGTCAGCCAGCTAGGGAATAGAATGGTATGGCATGTAAGCGAGCTGTGAATGACTATAAAATCCAATTAAAATGTAATCAGAGAAAATGAGGTCATAAAATTTCTACCATGTACATAAAATGGAAGAACACAAAAAATTAAAAAGAATATTACTCGGAGATAAGGGCAGACACAATTTCCATAGAAAGATACAGCAGTTGTTCGGAAGTAACAGCTGAGTATTTAATAGTCACAGTTGCGACTTTTTTTATCTTACTGTAATTTTAAATGTACACAACTGTGTCAAGTATATTCATACGCGTAAAATACGACTTTTAAGCCTAGTTAGGGCGTAACTCGTAAATTTCGTCGCGTTGTGTGAAGTATGTGGTGACTCGTAAGCACATTCGCAGTTATCTCACAAACATCTCATTTGCAGACCTTTGTTTACTGAACAGTTTTTGTCAGTATTATATTTTACTTTCCTCTTTATCAGTTATAGCTATTCGTCAACAAGCAT
This sequence comes from Schistocerca americana, assembly GCF_021461395.2. NCBI lineage: Eukaryota > Metazoa > Arthropoda > Insecta > Orthoptera > Acrididae > Schistocerca > Schistocerca americana. The sequence continues at coordinate 296,599,625 of NC_060121.1, read as the reverse complement.
AGTTGGCACTTTTCGCGGGGTTTTGAGCATAAGTATGCAATCTCATTGTAGCACACGGACCGCTCTATTGGAGGACAGATGTTAGGGGATCAAGCATTCAAAATGTCAACTTATAATACTATGTTTCTGTGGCGCAATGTACTGTTTCCTAACTGAGGCTGGGAACGAATGGAATGAGTAAGTACCTGCCCAAAGTCACGCAACTTCCACTGTAACGCAGTTGTACTGTCCGTGTAGTACGTTGTGTCTGTTTGCTGTGCATCTAAACACTTGTACTAAGAATGTGGGTGCAAAAATGTGGTGTATTACAGGAAGAAACGTGGACGTAACTGGTGACCGGACGTTGTTATTGATGCCATCTAAAAGGGTAAGCGAAGATCTGCAATAACAGGATATAGGTTAATGACCTAATGCTGCCTCTAAAACTCTAAAAACACTCAAAAATCTGAACTTATCCAGGATCCATACTTATTATCTTTTAACAACTTACTCAGTTTTAATTTGCATTTCATAACAATAAATAATGGTCAGAGTGCGTAATATGGTTCTAGAAATGTCTTTCAGTTTAAATCCTGATTTCGAAATCTCTGTATTACCATTATACAATAAATCTGAAACCTTCCAGTGTCCCCATGTTCTCTCACGTATAAAACCTGCTTTCATGATTCTTAATTCACGTGTTAGGGATGACCACGTTATGCTCCGTGCAAAATTCTACCAGGCAACTCCCTCTTTCATCCCTTTCTTCCAGTCTCTTACTAACTTCCCTTCTCTTCCTTTTCCCATTACCGAATTCTAATCACCCAACACAACTAAATTTTCGTCTTTCTTAACCATCCGAACAATTTCCTTTACCTTATCACACATTCTTTCAATCGATTAATCATCTGCGGATGTAGATTCATACAAACTTTTACTACTGTGGTGGGTTTTGACTTCGTGTATGTCTTGGCTACGATAATGCGCTCACTATGCTCAAATAGTGAAGGCTTTGACGACCGGATATATTATGCAGTTAACACTTGGGTCAGCAAGGGTCATCGGAACCTGGAGCACCTCTGACGATGTCCAGTACCAGCTCTGGACGAAACGTTAGCAACTGAAAAGATTTATGGACCACGACCAAGAATCTATAAGATATACATTCACTGTACAATTTGTAGTAGCATTCCCTCATTTGCTATTATCTTAATCATTATTACCCCTACTACAGCATTACCCCTATTTGATTGTGTGTTCATAATCCTGTACCGACCTGACCAGAAGCTCTTTTCTTCCTGCCAGCGAACTTCACTAATTCCCGCCGTATTTAACTTCAACCTATGGATTTCCCTTTTTAAATTCTCTAACACACCTACCCGATTAAGGGATCTAACATTCTATGCTACGACGCTTAGACTGCGTCTAATATTAACTAATGTTATAAGGCGTGACCTATCAGTCCCACAAACTGTTGCCCCTCCAACTACTGTGGAGAACATGATATAGTAGAAATCCCTTGTAGAACGACAAGGCCTAGTAGAAGTCCCTGAATAACACAAGACGTATGGAATTCAGTTCTGAAAGGAGAACATTAAAAATGCAACAAATGAAGCGGGCGAAAAGGAATACAGAAGTCTAAAAATGAGATTGACAGAAAGTGGGAAATGGCTAAGTGGGAATGGCTAGAGAACAAATTTAAGTATATGGGAGCATGCATAACAAGGGGTGAAATAGTTGCCGCCTATAGGAAAGTTAAAGAAATATTTGGAGTGAAGGGAAGCACCTGTATCAATATCAAGAGTTCAGATGGCAACCTAGTACTAAGCAAAGAAGGCGAAGCTGAGAGATAGAACAAATAACAGAGGGCCTGTATAAGGAAAATAATATTGCAGAACAATATTACATTAAGAAAAGAAGAGTTAGGTGAAGATGAGATGAGAAATATGATACCGCGAAAAGCATATGGCACTGAAACACAGAAGTGTAAACAAGGTTCCCGGGATAGACGACATTCCCTGAGAACTGTTGATATCCTTGGGAAAGGCAGCCATGACAAAATTATTTCACCTAGCGTGCAAGGTATATGAAACAGGCGAAACACTCTCAGACTTTAGAGAAGAAGTTCCACGGAAGGCAGGCGCTGACAGGCGTGAGTACCAGTGAACTAACAGTTTAGTAAGTCATGGGTGCAAAATATTGACAAAAAAATGGTTCAAATGGCTTTGAGCACTATGGGACTTAACATCTGAGGTCATCAGTCCCCTAGACTTAGAGCTACTTAAACCTAACTAACCTAAGGACATCACACACATCGATGCCCGAGGCAGAATTCGAACCTGCGACCGTAGCAGCGGCGCGGTTCCGAACTGAAGCGCCTAGAACCACTCGGCCACAGCGGCCGGCAAAATTTTGACAGAAATTATTTACAGAAGGATGGAAAACTGATGGATGCCGATATAGGGGAAGATTAATTTAGATTCCGGGCAACTGTAGGATCATGTAAGGCAGTTCTTACTTTAAGACTTACTCCAGAAATAGTTCGAAGGGGGGCAAATCTCCGTTTGTAACATTTGTAGATTTAGAGAAAGCATTTAACAATGCTGACTGTACTATCTCTTTGAAAGTTTGAAATTAGCAGGGATAAAATACAGGGAGAAAAAGTTATTTAGACTTTGTATAGAAAGCAAACAGCAGTTGTACGAGTTGAACGTTATGGGATGGCAGCAGTAGTTGAGAAGGGAGAGAGAAGCGCTGTAGCCTATTACCAACGTTATTCAACTTGTACAATGAAAAATCTGTAAGAGAAAAGAAGGAGAAATTCGGGAACGGAATTTGAAGTTCAAGGAGAAGACATTAAAACTTTGCGGTTTGCCAACGACACTGTAATTCTGTCAGAGAAAGCAAATGTCTTGGAAGTGCAGTTCAGCGGAATGGACACTGTCTTGAAATGATGATATAAGACGAACATTAACAAAAATAAAACAAAGGTAACTGAATGTGGTGGAATCAAATAAGGTGGTGCTGAGGTAATTAGAGTAGGAAATGCGACTCTGAAAGTAATGCATGAGTTTTGATATTCGGGCAGCAAAGTAATTGATAGTGACTGAAGGATATAAAATGTAGACTGCGATAGCAAGAAAAGCATTGCTGGGAAAGAGGAGTTTGGCAACATCTAATATCAGTTTAAGTTTTAGGGAATCTTTTATGAAAGTGTTTGTCATTAGTGTAGCCTTTTACAGAAGTGAAATATGTACAATAAACAGTTCAGAGCAGAAGAGAAAGGAAGCATGCGAAAGGTTGTACTATAGACGATTGTTGAAGTTATATTGGGAGATCGATTGGCAAATGACAGGGTCCTGAATCGAATTGGGGGAATAAAGTAGTTTATGGCATAACCTAAGTAAAAGAAGGTTCAAATGGCTCTGAGCACTATGGGACTTAACTTCTAAGGTCATCAGTCCCCTAGACTTAGAGCTACTTAAACCTAACTAACCTAAGGACATCACACACATCCATGCCCGAGGCAGAATTCGAACCTGAGACCGTAGCGGTCGCGCGGTTCCAGATTGTAGCGCCTAGACCCTGTCATTTGCCAATCGATCTCCTAATATAACTTCAACAATCGTCTATAGTACAACATTTCGCATGCTTCCTTTCTCTTCTGCTCTGAACTGTTTATTGTACATATTTCACTTCTGTAAAAGGCGTAAAAGAAGGGTTCAGTTGATGAAATACATCCTGAGACACCAAGGAATCGTAGAATATTGCAATAGTGGGAAGTGAGTGTGTGTGTGTGTGTGTGTGTGTGTGTGTGTGTGTGTGTGTGTGTGTGTGCGTGCATGTATGTGTGTGCGTGTGTGTGTGACTGTGTGTGAGTGTGGGGGTGTTTAAAAATTCTGCGCCAAAGCTTCAGTACAGTATGTGGGTTCAAATAAATGGATGTTGCATTTATGCAGAGATGAAGAGGCTTGCACAGGATAGAGTAGTATAGAGAGCTGTATCAAACTAAGCTTCGGACTGAAGACAACTACAAGACCAGCTTAATGCCATGAAATATTTAGAGTAGTGCGCAGGTAAAGAGTGATGTGCGCTGACTGGCGATCGCGTGCGGGCGGGCAGTCGCTGTCCTACCTGCAGCCGCCTGGAGGCCAGTCTGCGGCGGAAGGTCCCCAGAGTGCGGCGACTGGCGGTCGTTGTTGGTCCATTTACAAAATTATGGCGTCGAGGAAGCGCGGTAATAAAGAGCGACCTTTCATGTCAGTAATGGCCGGCCGAGGGCTAATTTATCGCGACGCGGCTGCTGCCTGCGGGCGGCTGGGAATTACCGCGACCACTGCCGCTGCTGGTCGCTGGAGACATGGGCGTGGCCCCTATACTGGCCCGCCGCAGGAAACGGAGCGGCCGCCACGCCCCCACGCCGCCGGCGAGGGCGCTGCGCCACGTCCAGGGAGTTACACTGCTCGGCTGGTCTGTGTTCCTCCTCCCTAACCCAAACTGATCTTTCCCATGTCAGATGCTACAAATTAGTCCATCGTTCAGCAAATAATTCATGTCAGTATTTTGCAACCATGAATTACCCTCTGGCCTTTAGAACTACAACAGAACGTGCTATAGGGTAAGGTGGCACAATTGCAATCATTTCGGACAAATGTTATTGTAACTGGAAATATATTAAGATAAGAGTCCGCCCCCGGTAGCTGAGTGGTCAGCACGACGGACTGTCAACCCTAAGGGCCTGGGTTCGATTCCCGGCTGGGTCGGAGATTTCCTCCGCTCAGGGACTGGGTGCTGTGTTGTCCTAATCATCATCATTTCACCCCCATCGACGCGCAAGTCGCCGACGTGGCGTCTGATCGAAAGACTTGCACCAGGCAAACGGTCTACCCGACGGGAGGCCCTAGCCACACGATATTTCATTTCTTCAGAAAAGAAATAATTTTATCTTTGGCACTCGTTCTTGGATGTTTAATGAAGATATTAGATGGTTAAAAATGTTGGTATAGACACAAAAAAAGTTACAGAATTGAGAAAAATCGATCGAAACTGTACCACACTAGGTTCAATTGTTATCACTTCCTAGTGCAATTTTGATCACTGGCATCCTCCACATAAAAAGCACTTTTTTCCTCGGGTACCAATGCATACTTCGTAGTACCAAACATTGCGTTTTTGGCAGCGAGTCCAGTCACCCTTAGCTACTGATTCTGCACTATAATAATTCAATAAACAAAATGCACTTTTATTCTCGTTGTTTGCTGGCGATTTGAAGCTTGGTACACTTCTTTCATCATTACTCACAGACGTAAATTTCTGTTTATGGTTCAAATGGCTCTGAGCACTATGGCACTTAACATCCGAGGTCATCAGTCCCCTAGAACTTAGAACTACTTAAACCTAACCGTAGCGGTCGCACGGTTCCAGATTGTAGCGCCTAGAATCGCTCGGTCACTCTGGCCGGCAAATTTCTGTTTATTGTTCTTGTTGCATTGTTCATTGCTCTCCCTGTGTCATGCTGAAAAAGTTTTCTTTGGCTGCGGAAGTTTTCCAGGTTTTCATCTGAAGTGAGTCTATCTGATGTCTGTGTTTTGCCCTTCCGAGATGACAATTTTTTCTCTCGGTTTGACAAAATGCCCTTGACAGCAACGTGCTGAGAAATGGTACTGGACCCTGGCATTACGGATTTTCCGTGTTCTTCAGTTACATCTTTTGAAGATAAGGGTTCTTCTCCCATAATACTGTTAGTAGCTTCACTGGTGTATAATGACGGAGCAGGAGCCCCGAATTACGTTGAAGGTGCAAATTTCTCTGGCCTGCCTAGGGCATGGATGTGTGTGATGTCCTTAGGTTACTTAGGTTTAAGTAGTTCTATGTTCTAGGGGACTGATGACCTCATAAGTTAAGTCCCATGGTGCTCAGAGCCATTTTTGCAAATTTCTCCTCGGGAACAGTGTCTTTGCAAAAGGGCATTATTCCTCTACATTGGAACCCTTTGACTGTTCACCCAACGGACGCAGTTTTGCTCCAGGCATCACAGAAAATAGTACAGAATCATTGTTTTGTAATGTTTTCATTGGAACTGCGATGAATCGAGTAACTTGCATTTCTATGATAATGAGCCTGTAGGGACTTGAAGAAAGTTCTATCTAATGGTTGCAGTACATGTGTACTATGCAATCCAAAAAATTCTATCCCATTTTCCCGACAATATTCTACAGCATCTAAACTGGTATGGCTGTCGAGGTAGTCAATAATAAGAAGTGTAATAGGGTTACCCGTTGTTTTGCATTTCTTGAAGTGTCGAAGCCAGATCATGAATAATTCTTCATTAATGTATCCCGAGTCACTCATCTCCGTAATGGAAGCAGGAGGTAAGCCATCTTGAAACTCAGGGCGTTTCCTCACTCCTTTAAAAATTACCATTGGTGGTAAATACGTATCACTTGCAACAGTTACATTTTGTCCTTGTTCCACGTTTTTTAGTGAAACAACTCGCTTTCCTTTACGACTTACTATTTTTGTGGATATGTTGTTAAGAGGAAAGCCGGATTCATCCATATTATAAATACACTCTGGTTTATCAAATAAATCATATTCCTTTAAGATTTCTTCTAAATTTTGAAAATATTTACTTACTTCTGATTTAAGCCTTCAGCTCTGGCTCGCGAAAGAGCCTCGGGTTTTCTCAGGCTAAATTGAGTATGTCTCTTAACAAATGCTCTATACCAATCGATTCCAGCAACCTTGGTTTCCAAGTTCCATGGATATTTCAAATTATTTTTCTCAGCTAACCGCAATGCACCTTTTCTTAATTGGAGTGGCGACAGACCCAATCCTCGTTGTTCAAGGAATAAAGCTTTCTGGAACAAACATCTTCAATTTAAGAACTGTGTACCGTTGGATGACTAATTCCGTTTTCTATAGGACTAGTTGGAGTTAATCCAGCTTGCATTTTCATTTTAATTTGCACTTCACCATGTAAAGTGCTGAATGGAATGTCATATAGTTCTGAAGCAGCTCGAAGGCTCAAATGTCCACTCATTACACTTTTTATTGACCCATCTAATGCAGCTGGACTCCATTTACTGTAGATTTTCTTTTCTGTTCGTTTTCGTGGCATCTAGAAAATAAGAGATGGCTTTAAAAAATCGCGAAGGAAAATGTTTAAATATACAGAATTTACTTGCAATAATTGTATATGTCTATGGCAACCACTCATGACGGACTAAAGTAAAAAACTGCATTGATCGAAATTTTACTAGGGTATCGAAATTGTTCCATTGTTCTGATCGAAAATGTACTCGTGGCGCGAGTGAAATCACGAGTAAATAGTAGTGAATTGTGCCAAGACATGGCACCACATGCCACAGAGGCCTTCTCAGCAGGTGCCTCAGAACACGCCCGAAAGGAGAAAAGTTTCTAACCTCACTAATATACACTCCTGGAAATGGAAAAAAGAACACATTGACACCGGTGTGTCAGACCCACCATACTTGCTCCGGACACTGCGAGAGGGCTGTACAAGCAATGATCACACGCACGGCACAGCGGACACACCAGGAACCGCGGTGTTGGCCGTCGAATGGCGCTAGCTGCGCAGCATTTGTGCACCGCCGCCGTCAGTGTCAGCCAGTTTGCCGTGGCATACGGAGCTCCATCGCAGTCTTTAACACTGGTAGCATGCCGCGACAGCGTGGACGTGAACCGTATGTGCAGTTGACGGACTTTGAGCGAGGGCGTATAGTGGGCATGCAGGAGGACGGGTGGACGTACCGCCGAATTGCTCAACACGTGGGGCGTGAGGTCTCCACAGTACATCGATGTTGTCGCCAGTGGTCGGCGGAAGGTGCACGTGCCGTCGACCTGGGACCGGACCGCAGCGACGCACGGATGCACGCCAAGACCGTAGGATCCTACGCAGTGCCGTAGGGGACCGCACCGCCACTTCCCAGCAAATTAGGGACACTGTTAGCTCCTGGGGTATCGGCGAGGAGCATTCGCAACCGTCTCCATGAAGCTGGGCTACGGTCCCGCACACCGTTAGGCCGTCTTCCGCTCACGCCCCAACATCGTGCAGCCCGCCTCCAGTGGTGTCGCGACAGGCGTGAATGGAGAGACGAATGGAGACGTGTCGTCTTCAGCGATGAGAGTCGCTTCTGCCTTGGTGCCAATGATGGTCGTATGCGTGTTTGGCGCCGTGCAGGTGAGCGCCACAATCAGGACTGCATACGACCGAGGCACACAGGGCCAACACCCGGCATCATGGTGTGGGGAGCGATCTCCTACACTGGCCGTACACCACTGGTGATCGTCGAGGGGACACTGAATAGTGCACGGTACATCCAAACCGTCATCGAACCCATCGTTCTACCATTCCTAGACCGGCAAGGGAACTTGCTGTTCCAACAGGACAATGCACGTCCGCATGTATCCCGTGCCACCCAACGTGCTCTAGACGGTGTAAGTCAACTACCCTGGCCAGCAAGATCTCCGGATCTGTCCCCCATTGAGCATGTTTGGGACTGGATGAAGCGTCGTTTCACGCGGTCTGCACGTCCAGCACGAACGCTGGTCCAACTGAGGCGCCAGGTGGAAATGGCATGGCAAGCCGTTCCACAGGACTACATCCAGCATCTCTACGATCGTCTCCATGGGAGAATAGCAGCCTGCATTGCTGCGAAAGGTGGATATACACTGTACTAGTGCCGACATTGTGCATGCTCTGTTGCCTGTGTCTATGTGCCTGTGGTTCTGTCAGTGTGATCATGTGATGTATCTGACCCCAGGAATGTGTAAATAAAGTTTCCCCTTCCTGGGACAATGAATTCACGGTGTTCTTATTTCAATTTCCAGGAGTGTAGAATATGCAAGCGCGTGGAAACTAGAAAATTTATAAGAGCGCGTTAGATTAAGTGGCTTCACTTACCTCTTAACAGGAAAAAATTTGTATCTCCGCAGCACAAAGTGATGTATTCTTGGAAGAAACAGGAGGAGCTGTAGAAACCCGCTGCACTACAACGCCACACAAAGGCAAGTGCTACCAACACTACGAGACTGACAAATGGCGCGAAACCTTATGTTGATCGGAATTGTACCTGTATCGAAATTGTTCCACCTTACCCTATCAAATAACGAAATGTTGTGTGTTGTGCATATATAACATATTGGGAAGAACGCATTAGTAAATCTGTAGGTGATTTTCCGAGTATGTACGGTGGAAACTTATTACGCACAATTGCTACTTCCAGAAGCGTAATGACGTCATCCTGAGCCCATGCCAGAAGCTACGATCCTCCCCTCCTCCCCTCCTCCCCTCTTCCCCTCCTCCACTCAAGCCACCCGCTCCCTGTAATGCTACCTAATCTGTAGCTTTTTCTACACTCGGAGACGTGCACACGAATGATCGCTCATATGGGCGCGACTGGCTCACACTTCGAAAACGACTGTCCGAGTAAATTTGATCTAAGGACTACAAGGCTTCGACGTATAGCGCAGTGATTAGCAAAGAATGTTTACTTTCGATGCTGTAGCATGTTCACAGATTCATTCACGTTGGAATGCCTATAAATACCTTGTACATAAATAAGACTGCAAGATCAAAAGGAAGTGCTCGAATTAAAAAGGGTGTAAGACAGAGATGCATTCTTCTGTTTATACTGTTCGGTCTATATATCGAAAATTCAATGACAGATTTAAAATTAAAATTCAGGGTGAAAAGATATCAATGACAATATTCGCTGATGACATAGCTATAGTCAGTGGAAGTTAATAAGAATTACAGGATCTGTTGAATGAAATGAACAGCTTAAAGAGTTCAGGATATGAAGCGAGAGTAAACCGTAAAAAGACAAAATTAATGACAAGTAGCAGAATTGAGAATAGTGGGAAACTTAAGATCAGAAATGTTGACAGCGAAGCAGACGAAATTAAGTAATTTTGCCACCTTCGAAGCAAGATAACCCGTAACGGACTATGCAAGGAAGACATAAAAAGCAGAATAGCACAGGTAAAGACGGCATTACTGGCAAAGAGGAGTGTATTGGCATCAAACATAGGCTTTAATTTGAGGAAGAAATTTCTAAGAATGTGCGTTTGGAGCACGACATTATACGGTAGTGAATGAAAACCGGACCAGAAGACAATCGAAGCTTTTGAGATACGGTGCTACAGAAGAATGTTGAAAACTGGGTAGACTGATAAGATCAGGCATGAGGAGCTTCTTCGCAGAATCAGCGAATAAAGGAACATATGGAAAATACTGACAAGAAGAAGGGACATTGTTATACCGGAGCCAAGGTAGTCAATGAAGGCCGGCAACCCATATTACACCACAGAGGACGGCGTTGTCTATGGCCAAGGCGTACCAAAATCACCATGGTAAACACCGGCTATTTACATACAAGATAATGGAAACAGACATTCCGAGCATTACTCCGTGCAGGGGGAGCTCGGAGCTCGAGTCACGGCATTCGGGAAGTATCACTACGCCAAAATCTGACTAGAACCAGTTCAATTCACTCCGGATGCCGACCCTGTGTACTTCGACCGCTGCTGATTACGTCTTCGTCTCTGAATTGGACTCTTACTAGGGTGTGAAAATTTGGAAGTGAACTTTTGTTTCCCTCAATTAAGAGACTTTTACTTGCATCGTTATTGTTACCTCTGGTTTGTTGTTCAGTCACCAAGCTTGTGAGCTTACGCCAATAAAAGTTGTGTTTGTGAAAAATTACTAATTGTCAGTCACAACAAACATGATGTTAGAACAAGTGTTAAGACATCAGGGAATAACTTCCATAGTGGTAGAGGGTGCTGCAGAGGGTAAAAACTGCAGAGGAAGACACTTATTGGAATACATACAACAAACAAATGAGGACGTAGATTGCAAGTGCTGTTCTGAGGTGAAGAGGTTGGCACACAACAGGAATTCTTTGCGGGCTGCATCAAACCACTGAGATTATTGGTGACTAAAAACGAAAACGTAAGTAATGCCTACTTCCAATGGTCTTAGATGCTTGAGGACTGCAGCTGATAACCAATGACAGAGCATAGATTTGTTTGCAGGAGGTTTCAACTTATTTTTAGGTGAACAGATTGTATCTGTCTATAGGCAAAATATTCTTAATCAGTCATATAATGCTTATTCTTGAATTCGTTTTGATCTACACAACATATAGTACCAACCGAAACTTGGGAGCAGTATGAGTGCTGCCTCGAGAGACCGTTAAACCGCTTATCTCTTCCATATTTTTTACTTGCTTCTCCGACCCTGGGTACTCGTTGCAGTCCTTAATGAACAGAAACCCATTGAAAACTGGAAGCTTTCGGTCACATGCGCACATTTGTTTCAATAACCGCTCGCCGACCGCTGATAAGGTACAGTACTGTAGCAAAGTGGCAGCAAGAACTCCGCAGTTGACTACCACAGAATATTGTGTGATCCATCACTCCAAATCACACGTTTGCAGTCATTCGCTGTCCAGTGGCGTCACTCTTTACGCCACCTCAAGCATCTCTTAGCACTGACTACAGATATGTGTGTCTTTTGAGGAGCTGCTCGATCACCGTACCCCATTTTTTTAACTCCCTTCTCACAGTAATTGTGCTAGCTGGACTGCTGGTATCACTTCGGAACTCTACATCTACATCAGTACTCCGCAAGCCACCTGGCGGTGTGTGGCGGAGGGCACTTTACGTGCCACGGTCATTACCTCCCTTTTCTGTTCCAGTCGCGTATGGTTCGCGGGAAGAACGACTGTCTGAAAGCCTCCGTACGCGCTCTAATCTCTCTAATTTTACATTCGTGATCTCCTCGGGAGGTATAAGTAGGGGGAAGCAATATATTCGATACCTCATCCAGAAACGCACCCTCTCGAAACCTGGCGAGCAAGCTACACCGCGATGCAGAGCGCCTCTCTTGCACAGTCTGCCACTTGGGTTTGTTAAACATCTCCGTAACGCTATCACGGTTACCAAATAACCCTGTGACGAAACGTGCCGCTCTTCTTTGGATCTTCTCTATCTCCTCCGTCAACCCGATCTGGTACGGATTCCACACTGATGAGCAATACTCAAGTATAGGTCAAACGAGTGTTTTGTAAGCCCCCTCCTATGTTGATGGACTACATTTTTTAAGCACTCTCCCAATGAATCTCAACCTGGCACCCGCCTTACCAACAATTAATTTTATATGATCATTCCACTTCAAATCGCTCCGCACGCATACTCCCAGATATTTTACAGAAGTAACTGCTACCAGTGTTTGTTCCGCTATTATATAATCAAACAATAAAGGTTCCTTCTTTCTATGTCTTCGCAATACTTTACATTTGTCTATGTTAAGGGTTAGTTGCCACTCCCTGCACCAAGTGCCTATCCGCTGCAGATCTTCCTGCATTTCGCTACAATTTTCTAATGCTGCAACTTCTCTGTATATTACAGCATCATCCGCGAAAAGCCGCATGGAACTTCCGACTCTACCTACTAGATCATTTACATATATTGTGAAAAGCAATGATCCCATAACACTCCCCTGTGGCACGCCAGAGGTTACTTCAACGTCTGTCGACGTCTCTCCATTGATAACAACATGCTGTGTTCTGTTTGCTAAAAACTCTTCAATCCAGCCACACAGCTGGTCTGATATTCCGTAGGCTCTTACTTTATTTATCAGGCCACAGTGCGGAACTGTATCGAACGCCTTCCGGAAGTCAAGGAAAATAGCATCTACCTGGGAGCCTGTATCTAATATTTTCTGGGTCTCATGAACAAATAACGCCAGTTGGGTCTCACACGATCGCTGTTTCCGGAATCCATGTTGATTCCTACAGAGTAGATTCTGGGATTCTACAACAGATCGACGTCAGAGATATAGGTCTATAGCTTTGCGCATCTGCTCGACGACCCTTCTTGAAGACTGTGCTCTTTCCCAATCATTTGGAACCTTCCGTTCCTCTAGAGACTTGCGGTACACGGCTGTTAGAAGGGAGGCAAGTTCTTTCGCGTACTCTGTGTAGAATCGAATTGGTATCCCGTCAGGTCCAGTGGACTTTCCTCTGTCGAGTGATTCCAGTTGCTTTTCTATTCCTTGGACACTTATTTCGATGTCAGCCATTTTTTCGTTTGTGCGAGGATTTAGAAAGGGAACTCACGTGTGATTTCTTCCATTGATCTTTTTACAGGCACCCTCAGAAATAGTGATTGTTTCTTCGCATAGTTTTGCACTAATAACCACACCACCAACAGTCGATTGCGGCGGCTGTAGAAGGTTTGAAACATCCCTAATGTATTTGGTTCTCAGGTGACATGGAGTAACTAGACCATATTGGAAGTATGTGTGTGTGTGTGGGGGGGGGGGGGGGGGGGGGGTGATATAAGTGCTCAGTACCTACTGCGCACTTCAGTAGATCTTAAATGGTTGCTGAATTTGAAGTCATAATACTTGCTTCCACTGGCAACTTGTAGCAGCCTTAAAATTCAGCCATCTGCTCTATGAATTCGAACTCTGCGCCTTCGAAAATGTAGGCCCTGCCACATACAGGACGTCTGAGTTTATCATGGTCCTAAGAGTGTCTGTACTGTCTGGAAGTACCCCTTAGTGCTATTGAAAGTGCTATGCACAGCTTTTATATGTGTTATGACACATGACAGAAGTAATCGCCATGATGCAGCTGGTACTAGTGTGCACTACTACGTATTGAAATTCTACGTTTTCAAAAAAGCCTAGAACGTATATTGCTGCCTGCATGTCTTTCAGTAACATCTATCTACACTCAGTTTCATCGTCGCCTTCGTCGTTTATTATATAATGGAATCCAGCATAGTACTTCCTTGGCCCATCTATCATCCTATTTCTTGGCTGCATGTCTCGGCAGCTTCCATTTCCTTTTTATTACTGTCTTTTATTCCAGTCTGTTCCATAATACATTTATTATTTTCCTGTTTTTACGTCTGCGCACACATTCTGCAAGCCACCATAAGGTGCATGGCGGAGGATCCCTTGCACCACGGCTAGCCATTCCCTCTCTTGTTCCATTCGCAAACGGAGCGAATGGAATATCGACTCTCTATATCATAAAAGGAAACGTTGTCCATTGGAGTCTGTATATTTATCTCGTACTTGTTGTGCTGCTGGCCAGTTTTAACTAAGGCATCATTATTCAGCACTTATAAGAACATTTCAACTACATAACAGTCAAAAGATCTTACAAACATAATAAACGGCAAAGTCGTAAATTCGGCGTAAGGTACTGTCCATTACTTACATATGCAGTAAGATTATGCACCATGTTGCATGAGTTGTAATGTGAAAATTGCAGCGTCCTTTATATCACATACGACGGAAAAGACAGTAAAATATGTGGGAGATCCACGTACAGTATAACTTCAGGTCGAAGTTAACATCCATGTATTATACTCTTTTGCAGTTGACAGGTTTGTATAGGTGCTTGATAATGAAGCCTTAGTCGCAACTGGCCATTAGCAAAACATCTAAAGGATTAAGTTAGAGCCTAAAACGGACAATGTTTTATGAAATACATAGAGGCTGTGGTCTCGCAATTAAACAAGATTATGTGCTCGTATGAGTTCTAATTTCTCTAAGCTCGTCCTCGCGGTTGTTACGCGAAACGTGCGTTGCAAAATTGTTCTGCAATTTGCTGCAAATTCAAAGTTTCTCTATTTTTTCAGCACTGTTCGCTTACAGAACGTCGTCTTTTTTCCAAGGATTCGAGTTCACGGAGCATCTCCTTCATGCTTGCGTGTTGATCGAATCCACCGCTAACAAATCTAATAGCATATCTCTGAATTGCTTCGATGTCTTCGTTTAAAATTATCTGGTGAATAATCTAAACACTGGAGCAGTACACAGAAATGGATCGCACTAGTGTTCTATACGCGGTCTCCATTATAGATGAGATACATTATCCTAAAATTCTCCCAACAACCCAATGTCGACGTACTTCCCTACTACCGACGTTTACTGGTCGTTCCATTTCATACCGCTTTGCAAGGTTACGCCTCGATATTTATTCGACGCGAGTGTGTCAAGCAGCACACCGTTAGTACTGTTTTCGAACATTACAGGAACAGCAAAAAAATGTCCCTGTCGGTGCACAAAAAGTAGATTATGTTCCTCTTTAAAAGATTGGCAGGAAAGTGGGGAACCAGCTGCCTCATTCTTCAGTCCGCCTTGCTCGATACAAATACAGACTTGCCCTCTTTTAACACTGAACAGTAGTTAATCCTTCACACTCAGCATCTCCCTCCCACTGCCACTATGTACACAATTACGTCTCTCTCGCACAGTCTCATTTTTCTCCGATTCATTAACACTATATATATCAATGCCATTGTCTGCTCCTACACTTGTATTGCCTCCTTTTGGTTTTCTTTCCCATTGCCACCATCTCCAACATACATCGGCATCCCAGAATTTCTGGAGTAAGCAAATTAATTTTTCCCTGTAAGCATATGTTAAATTTCGGTACAATATGCGCCCTCCCCTGTACCTTCGTGTTAAATTCCACCGACTACCCTCTCTTTTCTCCAACTGCTTCTGTCTCCATCAACCGCTATTTCTCTATTACTGCCACTGTCTCTCACTGACCATCAATATCTTCTCTCCCTCTCTCGCTTGCAGTGCTTTTGTCTTCATCCATCACACTCTCTCTTTCACTGCCACTTTCTGTCTCCCACCATCACAGTCTTTCTTTCTCTTCTACTGGCACTGATTCTCTTTTTTCGACCGTCATTGTAGCTCTGCTACTCCCCTTAAGCATAAAAAAGCAGGAATACATTCACATGCCAGTAATTTTGGTGAGGATGGCGGACTGAGGAATAATGCAGCTGATTCCCCACTTCTCTGTCAGATCTTTTAAAGAGGAACATATTCGCATTTTTCTTGCTGCAGCACGGCATGCTGCTTATATAAAACGAATTCTATTCGTCAGTAATGCTTTGACAGTGTATTTATAAACTTCGACACAATTATATACTTTGACATATGTAAGCAACCAGTAAATACGTATAATATAATGCTAACATAAAATCTATTGCTTTATATTTTTCTGGATCGCAGTTCAACGAAAACGTCCCGCTTATGATTTGTGTCTTAAGAGAGTAAAAATGTTACTTGAAATATTTTCCTGTATTTGCTGTCTTTATAGTTTTACCCAATTTTTGCCGGTCGCCGTGGCCGAGCGGTTCTCGGCGCTTCAGTCTGGAACCGCGCGACTGCTACGGTCGGAGGTTCGAATCCTGCCTCGGGCATGGATGTGTGTGATGTCCTTAGGTTACTTATGTTTAAGTAGTTCTAAGTTCTAGGGGACTGATGACCTCAGATGTTAAGTCCCATAGTGCTCAGAGCCTTTTGAACCATTTACCCAATTTTTGGCAGTCATTTTAAGTTTTTCTCAGGCACGTTAATACCCTTTTTAGCCCTATTTTTTGTCACTGGAGTACCACTTTGTGCGTATTTGTATACGCGTGAGACGCCAAGTAGACAGCACGTCATGAAGATTTATTAGTGAAAAAAATGCTGATTAAAAACATAGTTCGGTAACCTCAGAAACCTTGAAAGACCATATAACTCTTGCCATGTGTTCACTACGTCATTTAAAATTACATTTGTGCCTCGGACCGGATATTAAGTGCATATTTTGGGTGCATAAGTACAGTAAATTTGAACCTCTGGATTTCAGTAACGGATATTGTACCTCTGGATTTCGGTAACGGATAGTGACATCTAAAACAGTTTCAGGATTCCCCGAGATCATCTTAAGAACGCGTGACAAACATTTAGACGATCTGCCATGAATAGAAATTATGGAAGTGGCCATCTCCCCCAACCCCAAACTCAATACTTTTCGTACCCAAAAATACTTGTTTTTCCGGGCCTTCTTAGGAAACGCCCATGAGCAAACCCATGATTATATATGCCGCCTGAAATTCACCCTATACCACACCTAATACAATAGGAGCAACCGATTTTCTAAATTTGCCTGGACTGGAGGAAGCGTATAGTGTTTGTAAACTTTGACACTCTGCTGTAGGATAGCTATAGTATGCCCTTTCTTGCGGTAGTTACATAAATGGTCGCTAGAGCAAGGGCTATCGAAAACACTTGACGCCTTCTAATTATGATCAACAGATCCCTAGGTACGACCCCCTTAAAAACCCAGTTTTAGCACGCAGCTTTTTGGAACACATCGATATCGGGCACTGTCGTGCACGGACCGATTAGTTTTTCCGACTCTTCTGCATTCACTTGCATTTGTTTACACTTACAAGGGGACCCTCCATACTGTAAATCACGGATTTTTGATCCGTTTCAAATATGTTGTAGAGGCACTTAAAATGGTTCAAATGGCTCTGAGCACTATGGGACTCAACTGCTGTGGTCATAAGTCCCCTAGAACTTAGAACTACTTAAACCTAACTAACGTAAGGACACCACACAACACCCAGCCATCACGAGGCAGAGAAAATCCCTGACCCCGCCGGGAATCGAACCCGGGAACCCGGGCGTGGGAAGCGAGAACGCTACCGCACGACCACGAGATGCGGGCTGTAGAGGCACTTATCCTGAGAGCCTGGCTATTCGGTTTTCTAGCGACGAGCCTTGGTTTTTGAGAAAATCTATTTTGAAGTTCATTGCGCGCTTTGTATACCCGTAACATTACATATATTCTGAGCAAGTCAGCGTAGAGCAGCGGTAAAGGTTCCCAGCTACCGCGCTGGAGGTACCGTGTTCGAATCCTACTCCTATATGTTTTTTTATGTATACAAGAACAGTCCCGAATATTTGGTCCTAACGTTCATAAACTATTAGACGAATTGTCTGGGAATTACAGAAATGTGCACTACGCTGACTTCCTCGGAATATATGTAATGTTACGTGTATACAAAGAGCGCAACGAACTTCAAAATATATTTTCTTAAAAACCAAGGCCCGTCGCTAAAAACCGGATAACCAGGTACTCAGGGTAAGTGCCTCTACAACATATTTGAAGCGCATAAAAATCCGTGATTTACAGTATGGAGGGTCCCCTTGTTAGAGGAAGCTGCCATCCATCACACGGAACAAAAATCTGTCCAAGTCACCTTGTATTCCCCTACAGTCACTCAACGACGACACTTCCCCGTACACTGTACCGTCTCATCACCACACGTCGCAGATTGCTGCTCACCCTACCCATCAGATCATTTGTGCGTATAGAGAACAAGAGCGCTCCTGTCACATTTCCCTGCGACACCCCTACCGACACTCCTGTCTCTGATGAATGATGAATACTTATCGTCCAGGATAGTGAACTGGTTTCTATTACTGAAGAAGTATTCGACTGACTCACATACCTGGGAACCAATTCCGTATGTACGAACATTCGTTCTGCTAGAAGTTCCCAGATAGCTTTCTTTCAATTACTCACCAAGGAACCGTCAATTTTTGAATAGCTTTCGCATTCAAAATTCATGTCTCATTGCCAGAAATAGTAATTCATGTTAACTGTAATCTTTCCATTTCAGAGAAATTCAACATTTAGTTTGAAAAACTCTTATTTAAAATACCAAAAGCACTCCAGACCGTTTTTAGCACACTGTTTATTTCATTTGCGCCCACTCAGTTTTATCGCCTTCCACTGCCTGCCCTACACAAAGGCATACATAAAATCCTTCTATGGTTTCGTTTTGGAAATGACGGTATTTGCCGCCTTGACTGTTATGAACAGCTACATACACGAGACCGATTTCGACCTATTGTGCCACTCTCAGATGACAGCTCTTTATGAAGTACGTCGATGCGTAATTGTTCCTATTAAGAGAACAGAGTCCTACCGCCAACCACGTATTCATATTTTAGATGCATAACAAGAATGGATTCTTAATCATCTACGTGAAATTTCATAGCACTTCAAGTAACAATTCGTATCAAATTCATTTTACACAATACTCATAATTTCCATTGCTGACTCAAGTAACATGAAATAATATGACCTCAAAGTTCATTTTTTCAGTTTTCTTTTGGATGTGTTGGTAACAGATTTTTTGGGCGTAATTCCAAACCACTTGTATATAATTTTTCCACTTGTTGTAGAAGTTCCCTTTCATTTTCCTGAGAAACGTTCCATTGACTTATATTCTCTATTATTATTACAATTTACTGCTGTGAAAACTTCCTCTAGGACCACCGACGCAAAACAAAAGAAATTCTCAAATGGAACAAAGTAACTAAGAAAACTACAAGTTGAAGCAAACGTTAACAGCGGCGCGATAGAACAGCCTGAGTTAAACGAAACTAAACAGAAATATCTTCGATATAATGTGATACGCTTCAGTGAAAAACTGACGCTGTATATGTCCATATCAGAACGCAAATGCATTTCCCGTCATTTTTCCCTATCTCAGTGTAATCGGTTGTGGTCCCAAAAAGTTTGAGAAACCCTGTGTGTTAGTGTAGGTGACTGTAATGGGTGTATATTTAATGTAGTGTGATGTTCATGTTGGAGATGATGAGAGAAGGTACAGCAACAAGGGGACCGTCGAGTTTAGCTTCGCCATCCGACGGAGGGATCACCATAAACAGTGTCACATTACACCACTTCATGGGGCACTGTGGAGAAGTTTGTAATTTAAGACAGGTGACCAGGAATTTTGCGCCACCACCTCCCCTCCCCTTGTCAGCCAAATAATGAAATGAAAACGTCATCCACAGCGTGGATTCGAACCGGCTTACCTCCGAGATAATCGCCGCCCCATAGGCGTGAATTAGCCCCCTCGGATGCAAAGTCATATACTAATAACATAGAAAAAATTATACAAACATTCCTATATTTCCTTGTAAGTCTTTTTAGAATCATAAATACAGATGGTTATTAACGAAAATAATTATATTCCTGTTGTAATGCAAGAGCCCTTCGAGATGCGAAGATAAGAAGGCGCCTAGAGATACTGACGTTGAAATACAAACTGTTAAATCTGCATACAAGGCACCAGAAAATGGAGTTGTTAAAATTGTTTACGAAATGCCTGTAGTGGAATAGAAATTCGAAAAACTCTAACACTGCTGCGATTATTCTATTTCACAAGAAATGAAAGAGGCAACATGCACAAAAAGCGTGGAGTTGTCGGCTTCCTCTCCATAACAGACTAAAACCTATTCTCTAAAATGATCACCAACCGCTTGCAAAAGACATTGGATTTTAATCAAGCAATAGAAGAAATTGACTTAGCAATAGTACAATTGGCAACTAACGACATATGAAGTAAATAATCAAACGGGGTAACGAGTGCAAATTACCAAATGCTTTGAGATTCAGAACTGTTGAGAAAGCTTTTCACTCAGTTTCAGAGTAACCTGTACTAGGGGTCCTTGATAAAAAGAGAACTGATTGAAAACGTTTCGGCATGTTGAAGTATATGTATAGATTCCACAGCTTCCACGTGTATTCATTAGGGAGGAATTGGAAGAGTAATCAAGAAAAGACATTTCATATCATACATACTATTATCACCTAAAAATAGGAAATAACTGAGGATTGATATTTTAATATGCAAGCATGAGAAGAAGAGGTTGCCTGTAGCGATGGCCTATCGGCACAGGGGCTGGTAAACCACGTCGATGGCGAGCGTACAAAGACCTTTTACTGTTTCATTAAACGATTGCTGAACTGTAACTGGGAAATGTGATAAACATTAGTTAGCCACCGGCCCTGCCGCAGTGGTAAAACTGTAAGTAGCCTGTCTATGTCTTTGTATGTTGGCAGCGCAAATAGACTACATTAATAACTCTGACAGCGCTGTGCGACCTCTGTAAGAGACTCTGTGGCTGGTCGGACTCGCAGATTGAGGTTAATAGTTAGCAGTGACGGCAGTTGGAAGTTAATAGCCAGCAGTGATGGAGGTTGGAAGTTTATAGTTAGCAGATATGAAGGTTAGGGGGCTGAAGTGTTAGCGTGATCGGACGGTCTGGACGTGTCCATCATAGAGACTTAAAATTATTGACGAATATATATTTTTTTGAAACAATGTCATGGACGATTATATAATTTTTTGAACTGGATGTCACATTATTAAGGTAAAATTGGCTAAATACATTGTTTGCTCTGCAACAAAATCTTTTCTTTGCTAACCACATGCCTATTAGTAGTTGGAGCCTACAGCAGTTAGAATCTTTTTTTTAGCTGGCTGTATTGGTGCTTGCTGTATCGCTGTAGTTCGTCTCATGAAGATTTTCTGTGAGGTAAGTGACTTATGATATGTATGGGTTATTGTTAGGATTTCTTCTACTTCAGGGCCATTCTTTTGAGCTAATTATTTGAGCAGTCAGATTGCGTTTGAGTTGTATTCGTCAGGAATAATTCTGTAGGTCAGAAATGCAATGATGAAGTCAAGCAAAGTGACAGTACGTCAATTTCACTCAGCAGTTTCAGAATTGAATAACGTAGAAGTTTCACCTTGCCAGTTATTGCAGTCCAAGTAAAACATTAAATTAAGAAGTTTCAACACCATTTCCCATCCGAACACCAAAGTTAAGTGCTGTTAGGCATGGCTATCAATTGCATGGGTCACCGTTGGTTGGGTTGGGTTGTTTGGTGAAGGAGACCAGACAGCGAGGTCATCGGTCTCATTGGATTAGGGAAGGACGGGGAAGGAAGTCGACCGTGCCCTTTCAAAGAAACCATCCCGGCATTTGCCTGGAACGATGTAGGAAAATCATGGAAAACCTAAATCAGGATGGCCGGACGCGGGATTGAACCGTCGTCCTCCCGAATGCGAGTCCAGCGTCTAACCACTGTGCCACCTTTTTTTATTTTTTATTTATTTTTTATTTTTATTTATTTATTTATTTATTTTTACCACCTTGCTCGGTACGCATGGGTCACCGTCCGGGTCTGCCGAGTGCTGTTGGCAAGCGGGGTGCACTTAACCCTTGTGAGGCCAATTGAGCACCTAATTACTGAGAAGTAGCGGCACCAGTCACGAAAATTGACAACGGCCGAGAGAGGTATGTGCTGACCACATGCATCACTGTATCCACATTCAGTGACGCCTAAGGGCACGGCGGGCGGTCGGTATCGTTGGGTCTTCGAGGTCTGTTCAGATGGTGCTCTTTTTAAGGTTGTGCCTGAGTGGACAGACCAGAAACAGTGACATCACGACGCAATTATATACATTTAACGTAAGAAACAAAACTGAAGAAACCAGGAGAAAATGGTGTGAACATCATTACAGAATGATCTGCGAGGGTCTACATTAAAAAGCCAGAAGCCATAAACCAGTAGGCCGAAGAAGTCTGAGAAGTTCAAGGGAGAGGAGAGCACCGTAACAGGCAAAGGCCCAGTTCTTGAAGTGCAGAAGAATTGAGAGAGCATACGTTCCTAGAAGAAACAGTGGATATGTTTAATCCTACACAATTCTTTCGAAAGTGGTATGAGGTAAAATCTGTCGTACAAATCGTAAAAGTAGTTAAGTCTTAAAAGGTCTACGATGCTTCAGTCAAACTGGACAGAAAGAGCTGAAGAGCGCGGCCCCTGGAGGCAAATTGTGAGGTCGAAACGCGCTCTTCAAGGTCGAGAAACACCAAAGAAGTAAATAAGTAAGGAAGTACATAAGTAAGTCCCGACTAATCACTTCTTTAATCTCGTACGTACTTCAAACTTTGTGCAACAGTTGGTACATCTTTATCTATGTTCACTGGTAAGGCTTAACATTACAAACGTCAATGGTTTCCATTAATAACGATATACAGGGGAAGGCAAATGAAAGTGTCCCAGAGAAGGTGTCCAGGTGGAGTATTCGTCCGCGTGATGGAGGTGATACGCTGGTCTCTTGCGCCACCCTTTGGTTTATTTGGTGGGACTCTGAAGCATTTTCTGGTGAACTGCAGACATGTTTTCTGGTGTGCGGGCACGTTCCAGAATATTTTTTGACTTTTTCATACAAGATCCTATCCAAGCGCTGCATGGCACTATTTGTTGGCACTTTGACATCACTAAACTTATCAGCAAGCAACTTTCCACAACGACCACCCGCTGCTCCACTGTAAGTGCCATCGTCACCTTTGCGCTGCTTCACTCACAATGACACAGCCCGCGCTACACTCTGAACCGCGCCGGCCGAAGTGGCCGTGCGGTTAAAGGCGCTGCAGTCTGGAACCGCAAGACCGCTACGGTCGCAGGTTCGAATCCTGCCTCGGGCATGGATGTTTGTGATGTCCTTAGGTTAGTTAGGTTTAACTAGTTCTAAGTTCTAGGGGACTAATGACCTCAGCAGTTGAGTCCCATAGTGCTCAGAGCCATTTGAACCATTTTGAACTCTGAACCGCTGTGGATCACGTGGCTAACGTACATGCTGCGTGTGCGTCACGGGGTGTAGTTATACGCATACATTCACATCCAATCGTATTCACTCGACCGGACCACTTTTATTTGCCTCACCCTGTACTTGGGTTTGTGTAATAATTAGGCAGGGGTTCCCTGAGGACTGTGTGATAGTTATGGGATTACTTTATTGATTAACAATAAGCACTGGCGGCTTGATGACTACTTCGTTCCCCCTTTCCCACAGTAACCCAGTCAACATTGGTTCTCACGCCTACGGCTATGCCTCACATCGTCTTCAGCTTGAGTTAACCATATGTAAGTGAACTGGTCAACACATGCCTCTCTTATGAGTAAATGAATGGAGTCATACTGCTAAAAACTGTCCTACCCGCATCTTTTAATAACACTGTAACTACTGTGCTTTAAGGCGTGCCCTATAATCCATACTGAAATGGAGCAAACACGTAATGAGCAAAATGTTAGTATCGCAATGGAGTTGTCAAAGACCGTTTTCGTGCGTGGAGAATGTATGGCTTTTTCCCATTCCCAAATAATGTTAGGATGTTTTCCAGTGGGTAAAAAAAGAAGAATACTATAGGATTGCCAGGCCTTATCCTGCCAAAAAAAGTATTTTCGCTTCATTCAGTTCACATCCACCCACACAGCATTTCCCCATTTCACTCAAGGAATATTCCAGGTACTGGTTTTGAGAAGGATGCGCCCGATGTCCTTCCCTCCACTGAGAGTTTGGTCCAGTTTCTAGTGACCTAGTGACCTCTTCGTAGGAGGAATATTAATCTTGTTTCTTTCTTACTACTATTTTGCCTCTGGGAAGCAATGCTTGATTCATGTTTGGTCTATAGTCACATAAGATGATCATAAGCACTTCGGGTTACATTTCAGCTTTTCCAAACGTAACTTTTAAATGTCCTTTTGCGAATATTATTGAACTGTGGTCTCAAGTGCAGTATGCACTAAGCTTTTTTCTATGATGAACTCCATTCAAGATACTATTAAACTAATCAAGTGAGATGTCTTCTTAAAACGAGGGTCTTAAACCACTATATCCCTAATGTTAGTGATGATTCCGTCAGATGTTCGGAAAAGGCCAAATAGGCATGGCTTACATCACTACGTTGAAACTGATTTATCCATTAACTTACCATGGGCATGAATCAAACGTACACGGCAAGATGTCGGGTTTCATTTTCTGTCCTGAACACAGTTTTCAGATTCTTAGAGGTTACAAAACAGCGCAGACGCTGCTGCTGAGTAAAAGACTCAACCTTCCTCCATGACATCCTTTCTTCCAGGAACGATTGTCCAGCAAGGCATACAGGACAGTTTTCTTATAGTTCAGGCAACAGGAGAGATTTTCTGGCTGAACTGAAGCTAAAACGACAAAATGTCTGTATAGCTCAGTCGGTAGGATCACTGTCCGTGCAATGGAAGGTCCCGGATTCGAAGGAAGCAAGGAAAGAAGGTTATGGTGTAGCATTTCTCCGAATTCAGGCTCATTAGAGACGGAGCGCAAGCTCAGATTCGTGAAGGATACGGAAGGAAACCGAAACGAAATGGGTGCAGGAAAAATGCCAGAACGTCGAAACAGAAATGATCCTTGATTCAGCGTGTACAGAAGTCAAAACAGCCTTCGGTGAAATCAAAAAGGTAATAACATTAAGAGTGCAATGGGAATTACACTGTTAAGACGTAGAGGAGAGAGCGGATAGGTGTACACTTAAAGCCTCCACAGTGGGGAGGACTTGTCTGCTGACGAGGCAGGAGAACAACTGTGAGTCCATGTGGAAGACAGAGGGGATCCAGTAACAGCGGCAAAATGTAACAGAGCTTCGAAGACTTGAGATGAAATATGGCGGAAGGGATTGATAACATTCCTTCGGAATTTGTCAGATCATCAGAGATAGTGGCAATCAAACTACTATTGAAGTTGGTGGTTAGAATCTGTGAGACTGGAGAAATACCGTCCGACGTTCGAAAAAATATCATCTACTCAACTCCGCAGATAGCAAGAGTAGATAAGTGCGTGAACTGTCGCACCATCAGATTAACAGCACATGCACTCAATTTATTCACAAGAATAATACACAAAAGAACGGAAAACAAATTTGAGGGTCTGCTACATTACGATCAGTTTTGCTTTCGGTAAGGTACGGGTACCTGAGGCGCTGTACTTGATATTGGCACAAGACTTAAGAATCTGGATTTAGAGCAAACCGAAGAAAGACGAAAGTAATGAGGAGTAGCAAAATGAGAATAACGAGACTCTCGTCATCAAAATTGGTGACTACTAAGTAGATGAAGGAAAGGGCTCCCTGCTGCCTCGTAAACAAAATAACACATGATGGACGAAACAAGAACACAAAAAGCAGACAAAGAAAGCATTCCCGGCTGCAAGAAGTGAAAACGTGAGTCTGGAGCACTTCATTGTATGAAAGTGAATCAGAGTGTGGGAAAACCGGAAAAGAAGAGAAACGAACTGTTTTAGAAATGAAGCTGCAGAAGGATATCGAAAATTAGGTGGAAGCTCTCCGCAGAATCGGTGAAGAAAGGAACATATGGAAGAGTAAGGAATAGGACATAGCACATGCGCTATATATCAGGGAATAACTTCCATGTTATTATACGGAACTATAGAGAGCAAGAACCGTGGTGGAAGATCGAGATTGAAATACAAATAACAAATAATTCGAGACGTTGTGTGCAAGTGCTGCTCTGAGCTCAAGAAGCTAGCGCAGCTGACTAATTCGTAACGGACCACATCAAAATATGCAGAGGAGTGATGACCTCAAAAAAGTAAATGGAAGAGATTTATCCGTGCCCTTTCAAAGGAATCGTATTGGCCTGTGCCTGTAAATCACAGATAATCGTGGAAAAATTGAATCAGAATATCTGGCCAACGAAATGGACGACCGTCTTCCCGTTTACGAGACGAGAGTCCCACCACTACGCCTGCTTGTTCGGACTGTGTTTGAGTCTGCGTCCAACATATTCCACCAGCACAATGCGGAAGGGGGCAAAATATCATTGTATAGGTGGCACTGGTGAGTACTTGGACGGTCGCCTCTAATGATCCCGTCGTGTGTAGAGTATTAAACACCTGACCTTTCATCTATCTTGTATAGCGTACAGTGTTTTGCTGGCGATGTTATTGATCACCATGAAATTAAAGCTACAAAGAGAAAGACTCTCATACGTCATTTGTACTTAGTCAGCGGTCTCTCACCAACTGTCTCCCAATTCCTCATTAATTAGCGTATGCGAATAGACTGGCAGCTTAATCCAGGGCATTCGCAGATAGTACGGCGATTGCAAAAGGTATACCACTAACATTTCCTGCGCTGTTTATGAATTGAAGGTTACAGAGTGTGTTTCATTTTAATAGAAAAGCTTTATGCTACTTCACCTATACAGACAGCATTAATCAATGTTCAACAATATTTATATAGCCATTAGTGTTAATTATGCAAGTATCACTATCTATAACACAATGCAAAGTGTTCTACGGGAAACATAATAAACTACATGGCCGAATTAAATACGTATCAATTATTAGAATCGCTTCATACAGAGTATCACATTCGCTGTGGTTTGAATCTCCATTTAAAAATATTCAAGCCCATCAATACAAACTTCGCCAAGCTATACATACATTTTTCCAACATTAAACAGACACAAAGTGTTATAAATCCGACAACCAGACTCTCACTTGTTCAGATCTTAACTCCATTGAGATGGTAGAGCGATTTTTAATCAGTGTTCTGGCCTCTTGTCAGGTGTTTACTATTTATATCATGCTTACATAAATGAAACTCTTAGCTTGTGACAACAGCCCCCCTTCGTAGATTTCGTACAGCATGCGTTATGCTTGCTTATGCTTTGTGCAAGTCAGTGTTACAAGCATCAGAACGGACCCGCAGATTTGGTTCTGATGTAAGTTTTCAGAACGTAGAATTTTATATTATAAAGGTGTGCTAAATGGCATCTGCACCCCGCATTCATATGGATTATGGAGGTCACCTGACAATTAATGATTATGACGTTATTCAACAGCGGTATCGGCAAAACGTCGGGCTACGTAATGGGAGCATCTTCCATCACTAAGATTCGAACCGACAGCAAAGTCGAGTATCAAACGATGGGAACCTAGATCACTAAGAAGCATTTAACTAACACATTAATGAAAATTAGGGAACAGTACGCTGGAAAACGTGCCGTAATGAGCGTTTGAAGCCCAGATGTGTTCTGAAAAAAAGGATGTTGCTAATTTAATAATAAATCACAGCCACTCACAACATAAATTTAGCTATGATGCATTTTCTCGATGTTGATTTAATAGCTCTCGTAGCTAATATTCCTGGCGTTTCTGTGTGTGAACTGTTCAGCAGTAAAATTTTATGCATCACGCCATGGCGAATGGTTGCGGCAGATCAAATAAAATATACGAGCAGTGTTACTTGCCTCCATATTTCACGGCAGCCACGCCACGGTAGAAAATTTATCGCTCATAATGGCATGGCCCCACATGCGGCTGGCTGCAGGAAACTCTGAGGTGATATCTTCCGGTTAAGTTGGCGAAAGTGTGATCAGACACTGCACTTATATATTCTTCCCTGACGTTATGTAAAGTAGTGATGCACAAGATATGATAGCTGTTCGGTGAATGTTATTAAGTTTTATAATTTTATTCTTAGCGAAGCATAAGGGGATGAGAATTACGACATTTAATGCGTCTATGTTAAACATAAATGGCCGTGGTGGTGGCACACATTTTTTGTCCCACCGCAGACACTCTACAATGTAGATTTACTTGTCATGGTCACGAAGTCACGAAGCGCACTGTCATTGGCTTAAAAAATAATTAGCATCACTAACTCGATCCGCTGAGACAGTCTTTTCGGCTGATATCCCATTGCGTCCTGACTCATCCTACTTTCCGAGAGCAAAGTAAAGCAGCATTTCATGGTTGATAGAGCACTACGTTCATTACTTTGTAGATGGAGGGGCAACAGGGACCCACTCGCCTTACATCAGCATATGGCCACTGCATATTGGAAGTGTTTTAGGCTGCCACGGTTTCGCGACTTATTTGCCAGTATATTGAACCTTGTATTTTGTCGTCAAAGTATCGTTTGAGTTAACCAGTCCTTATAGTATTCTCATCATAGTCCCTTTTCAGGGGTGTTGTTACGCAGTTTATCGCTTTTGTATTGCCCTGTTTGTCTTCGTTTTCTGTCTTAATTAGTAAAAACAAAAAATTGTTGCAGGCAACGACTGGAAATGTTTTTTTTTTTTCTTTTTGCCATGTAGGAATAACTCCAATTTTGTTGTATATTTTTCTTGTAATTGGTTGTAAAGATCCAAAATAAATAAATAACAATTAAGAAATAGAAAATGCAAGTACCATGTGACGGACCAGCACAATGACAGGCGTGTCCATGAGCGTGGGTTGGTTCAAATGGCTCTGAGCACTATGGGACTTAACATCTATGGTCATCAGTCCCCTAGAACTTAGAACTACTTAAACCTAACTAACCTAATGACATCACACAACACCCAGTCATCACGAGGCAGAGAAAATCCCTGACCCAGCCGGGAATCGAACCCGGGAACCCGGGAGGAGCGTGGGGGAGGGGGGCAGTGTGGCTCGGCCTCGGGATTCGCCTCACCTCCACCCAGCGTGAAGCTCACTGTGTCCGTTCTTTCCTGCCGGTACGAGCATTTTCTGTATCATCCAAGTAAAAAAAAAAAAAAAAAAAAAAAAAAAAAAAAAGCGGTAGATAGTGTGACTGGTAACCAGAAGATTGTGGTAGCGAATTCCGCCCAGGTCGCTTTCTTTCACTGTGGCTTAAAAAAATAAAATAAAAATAAGAAGGTAATGATTTGGAGACCCTGAAGTCGCTAGATAGAATCCGGGTCGGCCACCTAAATTTTTCGGTAAAAAAAGCAGGCAGAGCATTAGGCTCTGGAGCTGGAAGTCTCGAATTCAGAGATAAGGGGGAGCATTTTTGCTCGTTAAAGTAGGTCCCAGGTCCATTCATCCTGCTGCCAAAGCGAGTACTGAAGAACTTTCCCGGGGCTAAAAGATGGCCAGGGAGAAAGGCCTGGCAACCCTTCCCCTCCTAGTCTCACAACGAATATAAAGACTGCATTCTATCTTTTACGTTTAGCGTTACCGTGGAAGATGTTTAGTTCCACTACAGCACATCTGCCGTCTCAGTTTTCTATAGATGTTCCTCCACACAGACTGAGCATGGTGCTGCAGAGGTTAGATAGACAATGGGGTCATGATCCGGAGGAGGGCTGTCCAAATCTACGTCCAGCCACATCCTCCGGTCTCTTTAGATGAATGCTTACATAGTTCCATAGAAAGGGCATCCGTCCTTCCCCTACCCGCACCAGAGTCCCCTCTGTAGTGTCGTCGTCGATGGACCATAATACCTTATATACACTGAAGCGCCAAAGAAACAGGTATACGCATGCGTATTCAAATACAGAAATATGTAAACAGGCAGAATACGGCGCTGCGGTCGACAACACCTATATAAGACAACAAGTGTCTGGCGCACTTGTTAGATCGGTTATTACTGCTACAGTGGCAGGTTATGAAGATTTAAATGCGTTTGAACGTTGTGCTATAGTTGGAGCATGAGCGATGAGATACACCATCTCCGAGGTAATGAAGAAGTGGGGATTTTCCCATACGGCAATTTCACGAGTGTACCGTGAATGTCAGAAATCCGGTAAAACATCAAATCTCAGACATCGCTGCGGCCGGAAAAAGATCCTGCAAGAACGGGACCAACTACATGTGAAGAGAATCGTTCAGTGTTACGAAAGTGCAACCCTTCGCAAATTGCATCGGATTTCAATGCTGGGCCATCAACAAGTGTTAGCGTGTGAACCATTCAGCGAAACATCATCGATATGGGATTTCGGAGCAGAAGGCCCACTCGTGTGTACCCTTGATGACTGCATGACACAAAGCTTTACGCCTCGCATGGGTCCGTCAACACTGACAATGGACTGTTGATGACTGGAAACATGTTGCCTGATCGGACGAGTCTCGTTTCAAATTGTATCGAGCGGATGGACGTGTACGGGTATGGAGACAACCTTATGAATCCATGGACCCTGCATGTCAGCAGGGGACTGTTAAAGCTGATGGAGGCTCTGTAATGGAGTGGCTCATGTGCAGTTGCAGTTATATGGGACCCCCGATAAGTCTAGATACGACTGACAGGTGACACGTACGTAAGCATCCTGTCTGATTACCTACATCCACTCATGTCCGTTGTGCAGTCCGACGGACTTGGGTAATCCCAGCAGGACAATGCGACACCCCACATGTCCTAAATTGCTACAGAGTTTAAACATTTCCGCTGGCCACCAAACCCCCCCCACATATGACCATTATTGGGCATATCTGTGATGCGTTGCAACGTGCTGTTCAGAAGATTTGCACTCCCTCATACTCTTACGGATTTATGGACAGCCCTGCAGGGTTCGTGGTGTCACTTTCTTCCAGCACTACTTCAGACATTAGTCGAGTCCATGACACGCCGTGATGCGGCACTTCTGCGTGCTCGCGGGGGCCCTGCATGATATTAGTCGGTTGTTCCAATTTCTTTGGCTCTCCAGTGTATTTGCGAATAAGTCCGTTACTGATGTGCAGAGTACTTAGAGGTGGGCATTTGCCTTCCTTATGTGTATAACATATATGTGTATATGTACTTATCTATCCAGTCCTAACTTCAGAAATTTGTGACGTTTGAGAGAAACTATTTAGTGCAGCCGTTCCGACTAACAAGATACCCGAACTTAATATTCATTGTAATTAATTGTTCCGTTTATGCAAGACGATTGCACGGAACCAGCGCAGTAAGATGGATCAATGTGGAGCCATACAGAATGACAGAAATGTGCTATCTTGTTCGGATATGTCTACGACGACACAGTGAATGAAGTGTCTCCATTTGTTGATGTATCGATACAGATTCTCCAATGTACCTGCAGGTAATTATGTACCACTTGCAGCCACTGAAGGCGGCGTAAGGGTCGTGGCCGTATGAAGCGCCTAAATTCCAAGCTAGGGCTGGCAAACGATGCGCGCGTTCTAAGTGGTCCGAGATTTCCCTGTATGCCAAAAGTGTTCGTTGCAGAATCGAGCCTTTTCGAACAATCACGTGACATCTGACTCGCGAGGCGCGAGTGTAAGGGACACGCGAGTAGTTACGAACTAGCCACAACAACAAGCTATGACTCTGCTTAAAATTTGACAGTTTTGTGGAACTCAGAAGGAAATAACATTAAATCTTACCACTGCACAAACTTCCGTTGTATTTGAATAAATCTGCAGTGAGAGTTCTAATACAGTAGCGGTATATGTGTGTTATAGTGGAAGTGGAAGATTAGGATAGGGAATCCTTGCCTAGTGGATGTACACCATCACTAAGATGATAGTGATAGCTTACCATAAACTGAAAAAACACATCCACTAGTGAAGATGAACCATCACTGTACTCGGCTATGGAAAGTGTACAGTAGCATATTATCCAGTAGTGAAGGTGTACCATCGTTGTTGCCTCCCGGGCTATTAACGGTGCGTCCAACAATGCAACCACGCATCAGCATGTATGTAATTGTCGTCAGCTCGTTATTGTTATGTTATACAGTAGTGCAGTTACGGTTGACAGTAGAGCAGTTACGGTTCACATCGGTGCAGCTATGGTTGCATCAGTGAAGTTATAGGAACATATTACAGTTTAAAGGGGAAATCTCAGAATTATGTCTTCATGGAGAGAGAAAAGTACGAGTCATTTATCAGCAAGGCTAAATCACTAAAATCTGGACGAAAGAGGGACGGCAACGACAAGAAGTTTTTGAAGAGATATGCAGCGTTGGAAGTGGATGGAGTAACCAAATTAATACAATCTGTAAGTGAAGAAGGTAAGATTAAATACTATGTTTATGATGAAGAACTGTATAATATTCTGCATGATGCTCATGTGATGATTGGCCACAGTTGACGCGACTGAATGATGAAATGCTTGAAATCAATGTTCTGTAAAATAACATACAGATATGTCGAAATTTATCTTAGTTTGTGTGAGTCTTGTTTACAAAGGCAAAATAGTCAGACACAAGGAAGAGTAGTGAAGGCAATGCTGTTTAAGAAGCTAATTCCATATGTCAAGTGGATCTCATCGACTTCCAATCGCAACCAAATGGAGACTACAAATTCGTAATGGTTTATCAGGTCGACCTCACTAAATTCGTTGTTCTCAGGCCACTGAAGTCCAAAACAGCTGAAGAGGCACTCCGACAGTACTGCAGTTTGACAATCGTAGAGAGTTCGTTAACAAAATAATGAGCAGCTTAGGTGAACTATGGCGCAGTTTTAAGATCGTCCACGGTAAACCAAGACACACTCAGAGCCAAGGATGCGTAGAGCGAGGAAATTAAGACATAGAAAATATGCTAACTACATGGAAGCAGATGCACAACACCGTGGACTGGAGCAGTGCATTAAGATTTGTGCAGCTAATTAAGAATAGCACTGTACATTTTGGAATTAAAACATCTCCATGCGAAGCGTTGTTTGGCTGCCCTGTTAAACATTGTTTGTCTTCAAAAAGAGCCGGCCGAAGTGGCCGTGCGGTTAAAGGCGCTGCAGCCTGGAACCGCAAGATCGCTACGGTCGCAGGTTCGAATCCTGCCTCGGGCATGGATGTTTGTGATGTCCTTAGGTTAGTTAGGTTTAATTAGTTCTAAGTTCTAGGGGACTAATGACATCAGCAGTTGAGTCCCATAGTGCTCAGAGCCATTTGAACCATTTTTCTTCAAAAAGTTTACCTCCTGAAGCACTGGTGAACATTAACTGCCGGCCGGAGTGGCCGACCGGTTCTAGGCGCTACAGTCTGGAACCGCGCGACCGCTCGGGCATGGATGTGTGTGATGTCTTTAGGTTAGTTAGGTTTAAGTAGTTCTAAGTTCTAGGCACTGATGACCTCAGAAGTTAAGTCCCATAGTGCTCAGAGCCATTTGATTTGAACCAAGACGACAAGAAAGACACCACCTTCAACAAAACCTACTCAGGAGTTTCACGTGATGCATGTGATATACCTTCAACATCTGAGGTTGCCAAATAAAGGTGTTCGTAAGAAAGAACCAGAGAGCCACAAACGGCAAGATCATGTGCGGTAACTACGTTTCACGCTTGATGAAAACATGTTGAAAAACTCGTCACCTGATTATGAAGAGGTCGGAGAGTGCAATCCCTGCGACCATTTGTGGTCAACTGATACTTTTTAAAGAGACCTGGATTAAGTACATGGGTTACATCCACTGGTGTTATGAGCTTTGTTTAGGTATCGACGATGATACCTGGAAGATTTTAAATGTGACATCTGCATCAAAAAGCACAAACACTGAACATCATTCTTGCTGTCGCTGAAACGTCTACAGAGTTACTGACAATTATGCAGCACTCTTCCATTCTGAAAGAAACATTTGGAGCGAATAAAAGCTATGTCTTTAGTTTATTAAATTGTAGGATTTATTTGCAACCCATAATTAGGAAATCCGAAAAAATTAAGAAACGTATTTTTCGGAGATAAAAATTACACGTATTGATACTTTGCTCTATTGTTAATATTCTTTGCAAGAGTAGTATTTTAATATTCCCTAGTAAAAGTATAGCACATTTTCCATAATTTAAAGACTGTTAATTTACTGTTAATCCTAAATTTAAAAACGGAACCCGATAACATAGCACTTTGCCCTATATGATGGTAAGCTGTCTATAGTTGCTATAGCGAGAATAAATTACGACAAAAACAGTTTTGGAGACGGTACCATCATACATCACTAGATCGTGGGCCGCGCGGAGTGTCCGCGCGGTTGAGGCGTCCTGTCACGGGCTGCACGGCCACTCCCGCCGGATGTTCAAGTCCTCCCTCGCGCACGGTTGTGTGTGTTGTTCTTAGAAGAAGTTAGTTTAAGTAGTGTGTAAGTCTAGGGACCGAGGACCTCAGCAGTTTAGTCCATGTTTCACAGTTATTTTTACTATTAAGGTACATATTGCATTAAAAACGCTAAGGCTGGTCGTCGATACAGTACCAAGAAGAATGACTAGGTCACGGACTAATCGAAAGATCGAACAGAAACCGAAATTTCCCCAATTGTGACAAACAGTTAGATTTGTGTTCAGACGCAGCCGTTTTATAACGGCTGGAGACAAATTTCACGGATTGTCAATGACCATCTGTTTCAAACCCAACAGAAAATGCTGCTGTCCAATGGGTGCAGGTCCATCTCAGCCCGCTGCCGGGAATACATGGAGAAAGGTACTGAATACAGTGAACATTTGGAGTAGAATACCTTTGAAATGGCCATATCTCACAGCGGCACAGTAAACTATGGGCCCAACAACATGGACACTACTGAATAGCAGCTGCGCGTAGCGTGGCTCGCCGAGTCACGATTCTGCCTCTTTTCAAATGATTCAAGATTTCGAGAGCATCGACAGCCCAATGAGGCCGTGCATGGATGATGTTCGAGGGGCGTTCAACAAGTAATTCAACACATTTTTTTCTGAAAGCATGTTCGTTTTCTTCAGAATTGCTATACATCATATTATTCCCCACTCTTTTGGTTACAAGACCTCTTTTCTCAACATAATCTCCGTTCAGTGCGACGGCCGTACGCAACCTTACTGGGAGGGCTTGTATGCCCGCATGGTTCTACTCTACTGGTCGACGTCGGAGCCAACTTCTTGCTGTATCAATAACCTCCCTATCATCCACGCACTGCTTCCCACGGAATGCATTTTTCATTGGGCCAAAGAGGTGGAAGTCGGAAGGTGCGACGTCTGGGCTGTAGGGTGAGTGAGAAAGAACAGAACAATGAAGTTTTAGGAGTTCCTCTCGGGTGCGCAGACTAGTGTGAGGACTTGCATTGCCATGAAGAAGAAGTTTGTGTGAATTGTTGTGGCAACGATCACGCTGAAGTCATTTCTTCACTTTCCTGAAGGTATGACATTCCTCAGAGATGATCGTTGCACCTTGAGAGAGGACATCATACAGAATAACCCCTTCACAGTCCCAAAAGACCGTCGCCATGACATTACCGACTGAGGGTTCGGCTTTGAACTTTTCATTCGGACGAGAAGTGGTCTGGCGCCACTCCATGGATTGCCATTTTGTTAACTGTCCGACATTATGAACCCATGTTTCATCGTCTCTGACGGTGTTCGATAAAAAATTGCCACGATTAGCCCCGTAACCCACAAACACTTCCGCAAAGATGGCCCTTCGTTGGTCTTTATGATTTTCTGTTAGATGATGAGGAACCCCGCGGGCACACGCCTATGAGAACCCAATTGGTGGACTAGGGTGTCAGAACTACCAATAGAGACGTCCAGTTGTGCAGCGGGATGTTAGTTTGTGATTCGTCAATCACCTCGAATGAGTGTGTCCACACTATCCGACATTGCAGGAGTCACTGCTTTTTGTAGCCGGCCGGCACGCGGTTATCGGACAGGTTTGCTCGACCTTGTTGCGATGATGACAGTCGCCTCGCCCACCGACTCACCATGCTTTTGTTCAGTGCTCAGTCTTCGTACACATTCTACAAGAGCCTACTAGTATCTGTGATGCTCTGGTTTTCGACCGAAAGAAACCCAGTGACAGCTCTCTGCTTGGAACTTAACTCCGTTACAGACGCCATTTTGAAGGCTAATTAGAGCGCTACCACCTTCGTGAAACTACAGGGGCTGAAGAACGATTATGCGTCCCACAAAGAATGCCTATTTTAAGTTGCAGAAACCACAACGTACGTTTTCTTCCTCCGACTCAGCTTCAGATGGTGATGAAGATGAATCCTCTTCTGCCTTTGAAGGTTTCGCTTGAGCATCCAGTGTATTTCTCAAGCCCTTGATATTGTCGCTTTTGGAGTTTTCTAAATGCTGTTCTCTCTTCTTCCTTGTAGAACTGAGGTTCAAATGACTCTGAGCACTATGGGACTTAACTTTTGTGGTCATCAGTCCCCTAGAACTTAGAACTACTTAAACGTAACTAACCTAAGGACATCACACACATCCATGCCCCAGGCAGGATTCGAACCTGCGACCGTGGCGGTCGCGCGGGAACTGAGATGAACTAGAGACAGATGGCAAACTGAATTTTTCTCTCCCCCCGCACGAGTGGTACCGGTAGTTTTCGCTGGAGTTGGAAAAACGGAAGAAAATAATGGAGATGAAGTTGCCAAGCTCCGACTTCCCGAATTTCTTAGATGATTAGGAGGAGTTGGAGGGCCAGGATTTACTTTTGATTCTGTGGTAATAAAATGGGCTCATCATTCAGGGATTTGGAAGAAGGAATGAATTTGTGCGACGTTATTTTGAAGGAGAAAATTCCCCTGCACTGAAATCCCTTCACAGCATTTCCATGATCAGCTTTACGTGTCCAGGCGATGTCGAAAATTTTACAAAAAACAAATTGGTGATGCTGGCTGAGCGATCATTGTATATAATTAGGCTACAGGAATACTTCAATGAAGAAGAAATAATACCTATTATATTCCGATTCAGAACGCCTCACGAAGACTGATTCACACAGCCCCATTTTCTTATTATTTATTAAATGTAAGCAGTTCCTCAAATTTATAATGGATGTCGCTAGCTGTTCTGTCGATGACCTTGCAGATCATATATCACTGGTAACGGAAAGATTTATAATTGCGTTCGTATATTTCAATAGTATCTCTCGTTTTAAGCTGATTCAGTATTGCATGGAGGATTGTTGTAATCGATACTATCTTACTTCTCCCATTTCCTTCTGAATGACTACTGTCTGGATTAAACAAATATGGAAAAATTTTCCTACCACTCGTGCACTTGTCTAGCAACCGTCCTGTAACATAATGGCATCCGATGGCACCCGCGGACTGAGAAGTAGAATGTTCCCTTATTCCTATCCGCGAAGCCCGTTACCTCCCTGATTCAGACAGCCACACCCTACCCTACCGATAAATCAAAGCCAATATTTATCCCTTTAACTGCTCTGGACGTGTTAACGGCGCGTCTTTGTACCTGTCCCTGTGTGCTCTGAACGTGTTTACGCTCGCTAGCAGTCCTTCTACCTGGTACTCTGAACGTGTCTGCGGGTTAACACGTCCAGAGTACCAGGTAGAAGGACTGGTGGCGCGCGTAAACACGTTCACAGAACACAGGGACAGGTACAAAGACGCGGCGTTAACACGTCCAGAGCAGTTAAAGGGTTAAGAGGAGTTCTGACTGCTACATTTAACTGTACTTCGCATCAGTTTAAAACTGTGGGTCGGACTGGGACTCAGATCTAGTCCAGCGCGCACTTTTAATTTATCAGTAAGGATCACAACAGCCAACGGCCTTGCCGCAATGGTAACACCGGTTCCCGTCAGATCACCGAAGGTAAGCGCTATCGGGCTAGGCTGGCACTTGGATGAGTGACCATCTGGTCTGCCGAGCGCTGTTGGCAAGCGGGGTGCTCTCAGCCCTTGTGAGGCAAACTGAGGAGCTACTTGACTGAGAAGTAGCGGCTCCGGTCTCGGAAACTGACATACGGCCGGGAGAGCGGTGTGCTGACCACATACCCCTCCATATCCGCATCCTGTGACGCCTATAAGCTGAGGATGACATGGAGGCCGTCAGCACCGTTGGGCCTTCATGGCCTGTTTGGGAGGAGAAGGATTGTAACAGCGCATACAGCGTTGCCTAGTGGGTGATTCATTCCGGTTCTCTTATCAATACGGTTGGGTTCTATGCGGAGCTCTTTAACTAAACACCCAAACTGTAACATGTGTTTTCTTTCTCTTACATGTTTTGTTCCTGATTTAAGTGAACAGAACGAAATAATATAACTTCAGAACAGACAATGTAATGAAAATAATCCTGTTGGAGACCAAAAGATACCTGTTGCTGAAGGGGCATGTGTGCTGGGTTTCACATCATTGGGCACTAAATTGTTGGTTTACTGTGCCTGGCTTAAATCATTAAAGGCCTTTACCAAGAGGCTTCCATCGAAAAGTGCTTGTCCAATACGAGTTTGTGCTACATCTCTAATGACCTCGCCGTCGACAAGGCCTTAAACCTTAATCTTCCTTCCTTGTTTTTGGTTTTACGTAATTTTATTGGTAAAGTTTTAAACAGTAGACGACGCCAGGAACCGGAAGTAGCACTGGACTTTATCGACTGGAGTTTACAATGATTCGCGATTCACTGCACGACAGAGCGCTGAATGAAGAGGAGAACCAGTGTAATTACATGCTACAAGGGGAATTGAATTCCTTACCTTGTTTAGACAGATTCAAAACTTATATTGCATGCTCAGATAGCTACAACGCATCGGCAGCAGACAGAGAGTAAAGGAAGAGCACATCCGTGGCAACATGAAATTAAAATCACATTTGCACGATTGCTATAAGAACAGAAACAAAATTCTAAAGACTGAAAGAATCGGTAGTTCAGATGATGAGTAGATGCTTTCCCAGCACAGCGTGTGGAAAGCGCTGAATAGTTATACGAGACCCTAAGTATCCCAATCGGATACACTGTTCTGCCCCTGCTTTAAATTGTCTCCTCCTTATTATCCACACAATACTTAGCGTCGTGTCCCTGAGCGGTTTTTGTCTACGGTGTTTATTACCCGAAATATTGTCTGACGTTATTGCAACATTTTCTCTTTGAAGTACATCGCCACTACGCTCTCGTAAATAACTCTTTTTACAGAAAATAGGAAAGCAAATGCGGAGCTCGCAGTCACCTGCTTTATAACAACCTGCTGAGTTAACGTTTCTCCAAGCAAACTTTCTGAGGTAAGCTATTTTCGTTTTGTTGTTGCTATTATTTCCCTTAATAAACGCAGACACCCAAAAAAGGTTGAAAAATGCCAAGACTACCTCAGACTTTTGCATTATATGTTTAAAGGCATGTAGAATCAATACTCAAATAAAATATGTAAATAACAAAACCTCATCTGTCTACCGTTCGCTGCTTTTCTCGGAAGCTAATGTGGGGTTGAATAGTACAAAACTTACCAGTATGTCCCTACTAATTCTAATATTTTGAAACTCAGCTGAAGAATTGTGTTGCAATCGAAGATCATACCATTACTTGGACATTGCGAAATTCAGCGCTGAGGGGCGAGAACAAAGGCTGAAGAGTTGAAAAATTCTACTTTCCGTGTTAAATTGTCCGATTCGAAGGGTTTCAAGCAGATAAAGGCATATTATGCACAACCAGGAAACTCATCAGATACTTTCTATTTTTTATTATAAACTGAATGTATTGTTAAGTTTCTAATTTATTACTGTTACCTTAATTCCCTTCTTCTTTTTAAATTTCACAGAAATTGCAGACAAGTAATAAGCTTTGTGGAAAATTCTCTAATTATTTCGAACGAAAAACCAGTTTCGTGGTCAAATATATTTATTTACTTTGCGCGCGCGCGCGCGCGCACGCGCGCGTGTGTCTGTGTGTGTGTGTGTGTGTGTGTGTGTGTGTGTGTGTTTTTATATGCACGCCCGCTAGTAATGGCTACTACTTGTTGCAGCCGCACCGTATTCACGGGTAATAATGAAGGAACCTCGTATGGGGACGAAGAGTATGTCATTTTCGACCTACGCGGGTTTTTCTGAGACCACACCTACACATTCTCTGATACCGGAAGCATGTTTTCGACGTGCGGCCGATTTCACAGGCGAGGCGTAATTGCCTCATTGAACCGGCTGCCCATGTCAAGGGAGTCTCGTCAACAATGGCTTCCAATTAGCCCCTCCTAATGAGCAGAGGCCCGCTGGCCCTCTGCATCCATAGTAGGACCTTGAGCTCCAATATTAGCTGAGGCCTCTCTCTCATGATGCACCTCGTTTGTTTTGAAAATAAAGTCCTCTGATTAGTTTTATCCAAACATTCAGGGCCACTGTACCACATTGACTAACTAGTCATTAGTAGAAAAAGAAAACACAACAGACAGAATCAATGGTCGGGCATTACTGTAGGTTTTGTAACAGTTTGTACGCTACCGCTCACAATCGCGCCCTCGTACATCGAAGGTCAAATAATATTGCACAACTACTGCGATATACTGTAAGGCCTCCTCTAATCCAGTGCAGTTGTGTTATCATGACTCACAGATCTGCCCAGAAAGAATCTTTCAGTCTGAAGTTGGACGTGCGCTGTCGAGCATATCGAGCGCAGGATCAGTAACCTTGTCCGCAACGTTGCCTTTTGTGTGCGCTGCTGTTACCAGCTGAGCTGTCCAGGCACGACCCGTGACTCGACTTCACAGATTTATTGCTGCCAGCGCATGTCTCCTATTCTGGAAACAATCTCCTAGCATCTGCGTAAGTCATCTACCAGCTGCATCATTTTCCTTTCTTCCAGTCCAGCAAGGTATGCAGGAGAACGAATTCTGGAAGGTTGAGCGGAGGTACACGATGCCAATTTCGCTTTTGATGTTTTCACTTCGTAGCGGACGGCGTACTGAACTGCGAGATGTGTTCTCTTCTATTTCTGCACTTAGTCTTTTAGCTTTTCCAGCTACGGATTCAACCTTCCCTTGGCCTCCTCAGACTTCTTCAGCCTTGAAGAATACAATTTCCGACACTGGTTATTCTGTCATGATAATCACGTCATTTTCTCCTGCCGTGTTCAGTTTTGTTTCCTAAGTTAATGTCTAATGTCACTGTTTCTTAATCTGTCTGTTCTAGTATAGTCTTTTACACCTCTAAGAAATCTTATATCAGCTGCCTGCATAATACTTTCTTGTCGTTTATAAACGCCTCACCACTCCCGCCCTTAGGGAAGTGTGCGAATGGTCACTACTTTGTAAGACTTTATTGTGTGTGTTTTTTACTGTTCCACACATGTTTCTAGATTTTACTGCTTTCTTGCTTATACCTTTGTCATACGCGAATGCAGTATCCAGTCCCTGGTGATTAAAACAGCTGTCCTGTTCTAATACTGCATTGTTTGCCACTGCTTTAGTTATTATGGAGTAACATAAGAGACACAATTTTTTTATTCTTTGAGGATACAGTCAAATCACACTCCGGAGCTGTTTTAATAGTGTGACTCATCTCATGTTCACAAAATTTATAGAAGTCCTTTTGTCTATTCTAAAGCTTACACGAAACACAAGTTTCTATTTAGGCAGTAAGACGCCTATACAGGGTAATTCAGGAGGAGTGTCACATCATTTGTAAGGAGATTCTACAAATGGAAATAAATCCTAAAATTCTATGAACATGTTGTTGCGCTAGTATTAGTCTTAGTCGTAGGAAAGGGGAATTTTGTTAAAATTCAGTAAAGGCGCGGTTGGGCGATTAAGTCATGCCGCTGGCATTGTGTGGTAATAGTTGGCCGCCAGTAGGCCAGGCAGGGTAAACACGCGCGGAGCCACAGTGGCGTATTGCACGTACGATTTGTTTGGAGTGTAGCAACAGCGAGGCAGGGAGCTGCAATGTTGCTTTAAGTTATTGCGATGTATGAGGCGAGGCAGTAGGCCAGAGCTGGGAGTGGCGATGTGTAAATGGCTGATGTATGGGAATTTACCCATGCCACATTTTCGGTCTTTCTCTGACACTACGCCAGAAGCGAGGGGAAAAGCAATATATATAGTCAGGCACTTCTAGCTTGAGAGGGTGTGCCAGGTCAGTCGAGACTGGGGTCGGACCCGTGCTGGTCTATGCTTATAGGGGCCAGTCTGGCAGCGATGTTGGAAATATTCTATACAAACCTGTACTGTATTTCTATGTACTTGTTCAGGCTGTATTCCGCCTCCAGGGACGCAACACTGGGGTAGGACGGAATGACAGCCGGGTACTTGGAGACTGCACGGTCTGCCTGAAGGAGGGCAGTGACAGCGGTCTGCAGCGGGTCCAGGACAGGCCACATTCGCTTCCCACCTGGTGTACCAGGGTCCGAGCGATGCATACACTGTGGGAGGTGCAGCACCGCTGAGACATTAGGGATGGTGGCGGGTATTTCCATCAGGCAAGCAACACTAGCGGCAAGTTGCAGCACCGCATCCAGGAGGGCGTGGGTTCGAGTCCGGTCCTGTCCTGGGAGCAGCAGTGGCCGAGTTCCACGGGTGACCAGTACAACCATCTTCCTCCGATGGTCGGATAGAGCAGGCCAAACAGGGTGGAGGGTGGAGGGTGGTGGGGACCAGGGACTGCAACAGTCTCTGGAATTGTGGGCAGCTACGTGAGGCAAGACGCGATGCCTCAGCGGGCGGCGACCGGGGAGAGCGCGACCGGCATCCAGCCGAGCAGCCTTGATGACGGAACAGCGGCGTCGGCATAGCACGAGTTGCTGAGCCAGCTGGACATGCGGAACAGCGCTGCGAGCAGCTCACCAACAATACGCTGCACCTATCGTAGCACTGTAAATGTCGATGGCTGACAATAATTTGTCCGATTTTCGTTCAGTACAGTACTTAAATGGGTTGAAGTGTACATCTACATCTACATTTATACTCCGCAAGCCACCCAACGGTGTGTGGCGGAGGGCACTTTACGTCCCACTGTCATTACCTCCCTTTTCTGTTCCAGTCGCGTATGGTTCATCTACATCTACATCCATACTCCGCAAGCCACCTGAAGGTGTGTGGTGGAGGGTTCGCGGAAAGAACGACTGCCGGAAAGCCTCCGTGCGGGCTCGAATCTCTCTAATTTTACATTCGTGATCTCCTCGGGAGGTATAAGTAGGGGGAAGGAATATATTCGATACCTCACCGCGATGCAGAGCGCCTCTCTTGCAGAGTCTGCCACTTGAGTTTGTGAAACATCTCTGTAACGCTATCACGGTTACCAAATAACCCTGTGACGAAACGCGTCGCTCTTCTTTGGATCTTCTCTATCTCCTCTGTCAACCCGATCTGGTACGGATCCCACATTGATGAGCAATACTCAAGTATAGGTCGAACGAGTGTTTTGTAAGCCATCTCCTTTGTTGATGGACTACATTTTCTAAGCACTCTCCCAATGAATCTCAACCCGGTACCCACCTTATCAACAATTAATTTTATATGATCATTCAACTTCAAATCGTTCCGTACGCATACTCCGAGATATTTTACGGAAGTAACTGCTACCAGTGATTGTTCCGCTATCATATAACCATACAATAAAGGATCCTTCTTTCTATGTATTCGCAATACATTACATTTGTATATGTTAAGGGTGAGTTGCCACTCCCTGCACCAAGTGCCTATCTGCTGCAGATCTTCCTGCAGTTCGCTACAATTTTCTAATGCTGCAACTTTTCTATATACTACAACATCATCCGCGAAAAGCTGCATGGAACTTCCGACACTATCTACTAGATCATTTATATACATTTTGAAAAGCAATGGTCCCATAACACTCTCCTGTGGCACGCCAGAGGTTACTTTAACGTCTGTAGACGCCTGTCCATTGATAACAACATGCTGTGTTCTGTTTGCTAAAAACTCTTCAATCCAGCCACACAGCTGGTCTGATATTCCGTAGGCTCGCTCTTTGTTTATCAGGCCACAGTGCGGAACTGTATCGAACGCCTTCCAGAAGTCGAGGAAAATAGCATCTACCTGGGAGCCTGTATCTAATATTTTCTGGGTCTCATGAACAAATAAAGCGAGTTGAGTCTCACACGATCGCTGTTTCCGGAATTCATGTTGACTCCTACAGAGTAGATTTTGGGTTTCCAGAAATGACATGATACGCGAACAAAAAACATGTTCTAAAATTCTACAACAGATCGGCGTCAGAGATATAGGTCTATAGTTTTGCGCATCTGCTCGACGACCCTTCTTGAAGACTGGGACTACCTGTGCTCTCTTCCAATCATTTGGAACCTTCCGTTCCT
Organism: Schistocerca americana; assembly: GCF_021461395.2. Taxonomy (NCBI): domain Eukaryota; kingdom Metazoa; phylum Arthropoda; class Insecta; order Orthoptera; family Acrididae; genus Schistocerca; species Schistocerca americana. The sequence goes on along the minus strand of NC_060121.1, from coordinate 296,555,420 downwards.
CTAGAGACTTGCGGTACACGGCTGTTAGAAGGGGGGCAAGTTCTTTCGCGTACTCTGTGTAGAATCGAACTGGTATCCCGTCAGGTCCAGTGGACTTTCCTCTGTTGAGTGATTCCAGTTGCTTTTCTATTCCTTGGACACTTATTTCGATGTCAGCCATTTTTTCGTTTGTGCAAGGATTTAGAGAAGGAATTGCAGTGCGGTCTTCCTAACACATCCATGATTGGATATGAAGACACGTTTGAATATTACTCACCGAAATGCTGTGTAGGTGCTGTGGTGGGAAATATGACTGATCCACACTCCAAGAGGCGTCGGGGTTCTCCAACACATGGCAGCACTGTGACGTCTCACTGAGGCAACAGCTGCAAACCTACCCAGAGTTCAATCATGGGTTGGACCACTGGGCAGCGGTGAGGCTGTGTTCGTGTCAGGCTTGAGTGTTGTTCAATTGAGCGAGTCCATAGTGTCCGTGAATACCAAAATGCAGCATACATTCACCTATGCAGAATACGCAGACATGTTGTCTGGGTGTGGGTACTGAATGCAACAGCAGTGCCCATGCGGCTGTGAAGAATACCAGAGACGTTTCCCTGATCGACGAACCTCCTACACCAGGATATTTCCCAGAATTTTTCAAAGATTACATTTGACGCCGTCCAGTCAGCTGAGAAAAGGGACGACATTATTGCAGTGGTACAAATGAGCCCAATTACCAGTACACGACGCATTAGCCGTCAGCCCGATACTCCACAAACTTGAATGTGACATACGTTACTTTCCGAGGGCTTGTACCCATTCCATGTGAAGCCTGAGCAACATCTGTATCCAGATGGATTTTCAGGTAGTTTTGGCCATAAATGTGAATGAAGTTGCGAATTTGATAAATGTACTCAACCTCTGTACTGTTACATTCTTTGTAAGAGACCAGAAATGTTGGTCAGAGAGGTTCCTTCTTTTGGTAGAATTGTAGCAGGGTGTCCTGGACAGACTGGCAATGTACTTGGTTTGACAAGGATGGAACCTGGCCTTCTGTGTAGTGGAGGCATAATTATTTAAAAATGATTTTGTAATAATATATTTTGAGGAAAAATATTGAGGAAATGAGATGATATGAATGGAGAATGACAAAAGTCAATTTTTTAGGTAATACAGTATTTTTTTATTTGTAGACGTGTAGTTTCTTATTGTTGGAAATTGTGGATGGTTCAAATTCGCCGTAGAAATCTTATAATGCGATATATAGTTGTCGTGTAGTTGAAACAAGTATCAAGAAAGACAATTGTACACAAGAAAGTTATTAAGAAATGTTCTGCTATTTTTTCTATTTGCGAGAACTTTATGAAAAAGGTGTAGTTGTCATGGTATAATGAAGAATAGTTAAACATAATTCGTGTTCTCATTTATCAGTCGTTAAGATTTGTTCCTCATTTTCATTTATTTTCATGACTATGTTTCCATAATCACACTGCACATTTCGAGTGCTGTGTGGAGAAGCACTTTTATGAAAATTGGTTAGACACCGTTTTGCATTGCACATCGCAAGTACGCCGAATGAAATTTGATTTTTGACGGTGTCACCATTATCTTAATACTGGCAGGTTGCAGAGCAGATGGGTGTTAAGCGTGCACAGGTACACCAATAAATTTAATTACCATCAAAGTTCATGTGCACTGTAAGGTACAGTGATCGTCAGAGTATATTTCCGAAAATTATTTCATGTCAGTTCAGAGGCTTAATACCAATATGAGTACCATCTTGTGAATTTTCAAGCAGTTTGATCAGAAAGTCACATGCATTGATTTTTACGTTCATTTTCTGCATAATTACAATAACAGTTCTGATTGTGTGATTGTAAGACTAAAGACAAATGTTAACAACATTCAGGACCACCATTTTTAATCCACGTCATTTTGTTTAGCAGTCAAATGGTATATGGAAATATCATCGAAAAGGGATTTCTCTCACGCAGACGAATTGTTTGATGTACCGGCTAGTCTGGATTTTGCATCGAGGAGCGCCAGCTGCACATACTACCGTGAAAAATTTAATTTTCACGTAGTTCTGTTACTCTGGACTGTGATTTACATATATCGATATCAAAATAAGTTTTACACATTTCTCCGATACCAAAATGACACAAACAGGAGTTAAAGTATAACAAGAAACTTTCATCTGTCGACCTTATCTGCCAGGATGCGCAATTATGAGTACTTGGTAGTCTGCTGATTTCTGCAGTCAGATAAAGATTTGTTCTGAAACCACAGATTAAAATTTCAGTTATAGGCTTTGATATAGTAATTACTATCAAGATTTTTGATGCTACAATTGAAATAATTACACACTGCATGCCACTACAGCAACACAATTTGTTTTTCATATTTATAACCAGGTAACATTACAGGAAAATTTTCTGGAGTACAGTTAAAGTTTGCTTGTGCAGGAATAGAACTATTGTGCATTCTCTCCAACTTTGAACATCGATTTTGTGTGAAGTACTTTATTCTCAATTGTGAACTTTTGAAATACTACAGAGTATAGTTCAAGTGAGATTTGAGATTCCTTCCTTTCATGCATTTGTAGTGTTATATTGTGCTTAGAATAAATGATTTTGCTATTCATCTTTGCTATTACTAATGACATACTCAAAGTTAAAGGCATTATTGTTTACCGAACCTTAAAGTTTTATATGATTATACAGAAAATGATTTTTTATGGTGTTAGCTGCCTTGAGTACATTAGTAAATTGTAGGTATTTCATTGCACATTGATATTACCAGAAGCTTAGATTTGCATTTATTCAGTGAATTCTGTCAGCGGTAATTTAAATATTTTTCTGTTTTAGAACATTTATAGGGAGTTACTTTTAATAGATATCTGTGTAGTGTTGATCTTCTGCGTGTTCTACAGTAATTGCATCAAAATAACAAAAGCTACCAGAGCTAGGTCAAATGCGAGAGTTGCACCTGATGTAACTTTCGGTAATACTGTAGACAGAGAAAGGACAACAGGTATCCTCTCACAATATTGATTTAAGTTAGACAGATAGGACGATGCCTGACGGGATTGCTCAGGGTAATTTTTCGTTATCGAACAGGGGAAAAGAAAGTGATGTTGAGGATTCTACCTTGTAAACTAAGTCTGTAGGATGAAATTTGTCACAACAGTCATGTTCTGGAGTTAGAAGTCGAGGTTTTGCAACCACAACTGTTGACCAAATAGGACCTGTCTGTACCCCTTTCTGTAGTAGTGCCAAAGATGTGAACAATGATATTTTGCAAAATAATCTGAAAGTATTATCAGAGCACAATCAAGAATTTGAAGAACATAGGAAGAGACTGGACAAACAATTTGAAGATCGTGACAGAAGACTGGACAGAAGTTATGGGATTTTGCCCACAATCTAGAACAGAATAATAACTAATTCAGAGAGGAACTTTTGGTCGATTTAAATGAGAAAACTGAACAGGTTGTACGTCAGGAGCTCAACCATGTAGTAAATAATCTAAGGCCGAAAGTTGAACACACTGGAACTGCCGATATTTTACAGTTAAAACAGCAAGAGAATCAGTTTGAAGCCCAAATGCAAAGTCTTGAAGAGCTGTGTGCATCACTCAAGGCTAAAGAGACAGAATTTTCTGCCCAAGAACAGTTAAATACCGTTACCAAACAGACAGACGAACTTCCCGTAACCGTGACCCATCTGCCTAGCAATGCCGATAAAATTTCTGAAACATGATGACTGTTTGCCACGTACTGAACGGAAAATTAGCCACCGGCATGATGATACCGACGTACACACTGTGAGCTTTAATATTTCTGTCGAAATTACTGATTCGTGGCTTATAGTTGAATGATACGCGAAGACAGTGCGTCACGCAGACAAAATAGTGCGAAAGCCTTATATAGCACAAAAAACAATTTGCACTGTCATCATAATAATTCATTCGATTACAAACATTTTCTTACAGTTCGGAAGTTTAAGGTTTATCGAAATTCTGCCAATGACATGCACCACAGAGAGTGGCTACAACAATTCCAATTGGTCATGAGCTGTAATACATGTGTGGCTATTTAGAAGGTAGACTAGACGCGATAATGAGAGCAATCGCACAAGAATGCCAAAAAGAAAGTGAATTTCATCACGCATTCTTGTCTACATACTGGTCTGAAGCAACACAAGACAGAGTAAGAAACAGTATCACTTTGCTAAATAATTTTGACTTTCCCAGATCGGCAGACTATTTTCAGCACACGATAAGCAAGAATTGCTTCTTATCGAATCCGTACAGTCCCTCAGGATTAGTAAGAATTTGTATGACTATATTACCGACACGCTTGTGACACATTATTCTTGCAAGATGCTGTAAAGATGACACCGAG